>NC_138089.1:53060755-53722184 GCF_964212035.1 Myotis nattereri
CCTAACCATGAGTAGCTCTAAAGCTCCAAGGAATTAACAGCTCCTGGAAATAAACTTGGATTAACAAATACTCCAGTTCTTTGAGGTGTTCCCCATTAGCTCCCAGAGTATCCCTGTGGGTGGCATTAAGATCCAGTGGCCCCCAGAAGTAACTAGCTGGATAAGGAACTCTTTCCTGTTCCACTTTTCCATCCACCTAACAGTGTTTCATAGGGTCACTTCCCAAGTAAAATTTCTTGCACTCAAATTCTTATCCCAGGATCTGCTTCTGACAGAACTCAAATTAAGGTATAACTCATCCAAGCTCTACTCTGAAGGAGTCTAGTAGTCAAAGGGCAAGTTTTTTTGAATGCTACACAGAACCAGAACTTCCTCCAGCAAAGCCATGCTACCTCTCCAGGTAGAGCAGGACCCTGGCAGGAAGGAAGAGATAGGGCTTGGAACAGCAATGGCAGGGGAAGGGAGCTGGTGGAAACATGTGGTCCTCCTGGACACACATCTGACTTGGCACTGATGGAGGCATGATGGAGAGGTAGAGTGATGTGCTCAAACCTAATGATAGATATGACTCCTTCCTGGAAATGGGCTGGACCTGTCCCTCCTTTGGGACCAAATAGGCTCAAAGAGGTTATCCTCCATGTCTGTGTGTAGGTCAGTGGCTCCCTCAATATCTTTGACAGATTTGGTTGATGAGGATGGGAACTTATTAGACATTTCTCTTTAACTGGAATTTCAGGGCTTCCTGTCTCCAGGCCCTTCCCTTCCTGTTGGTTAAATCTGCAACATAGTCTAAGATAAGTGGCCAGAACAGGAGGCTCCTTCCTGTCCCTTAGTCTCTCCTGAGATCCAGTGTGAAGGAGCAAGCTTTTGCTTAGATTCCTGTTGGGAGCTGGTGGAGTGGCCTCTAGGTGACGGTGCTGGGCTGGCTCAGGCTGGAAGGTGATGACTGCATCACTATGTATCTGTCTGTCTAGTAAATCTTAAGGAAAAATTTATTTTATCATTAGCTATTTTGATGTTGGTATCCTTAATTTTTCCAAATCTTGATCTAAATGGGGGCGATTATGTATGGAACAGAAGCCTGGGGAGTGTGTTGGTGGAACAGTTCTGAGCAGAAATAACCACAGATATTGGACCAAGGTGGAGGTGGTGCCTTTCAGATGTCAGGAAACTCCCAAGGACTTCTATTTGCATAACACCTACCTGCCCTGTCCATGCCATACACCTGCAAGGGGCAGCCTGTGTGTTTGTTCTGTTACTATTTGATGTAATACATGTTCTCTTTAGGGTGTGTGCATTATAGCTAGCTCAGAGTCCTGGAATAGCTATAAATAATCATGAATTATAAAAATAATCATATTCATGCAATAGAATGGAATAGAAATGAACAACCTGCTTCATTTGTGGGCTTTTAATCCTCAAGGTACAGGGTTCTTTGTGAAGCATCAGATTTCAAGCTGTCCTAGCCCTTGACAGGCAAAGCAGCAGCTTTCTCTGATCCGCTCCAGTATCTTTGGGAGCTTAGGGTGGCGGTGGATACAGGAGTGTTCTAGGGGCACCTCTCGTAGAGAAACGCCCATTTAAAGGAACAAAATGAGAATCCAGAGATGACCTTTATTGGAATGACTGGCATCCCAGCTTGAAAGAGAATCTCAAAGCCTAAAATCAGCCCTCTGGACTGAAATTGAGGAGCTGCCTGTAAAACTTCCCCACGACTCTCATCTATACTAACGTGTGAGTTTCTCCTCAAAATAGGAGAGGGGGCTGTGGGTGGAGGAGGCAAGTCTCTCTTTAATTTTCTAATTCAAATATGCTGTCACATGCCTCCTGATTTCTTTTTTCTTTTCGGAAAGTGCCCAAAGCAGACTGTAGGATTAGAGGACACAGAACCCAACACATTAAACAAAATTGGGGGGGGG
The DNA here is from genome assembly GCF_964212035.1 of Myotis nattereri. NCBI lineage: Eukaryota > Metazoa > Chordata > Mammalia > Chiroptera > Vespertilionidae > Myotis > Myotis nattereri. The sequence continues at coordinate 53,062,675 of NC_138089.1, forward strand.
GGGTGTTCCTATTAGGGGTCAGGAAATATGACTCATATTCAACGTGTTAGTGGGCGTGTGGCCCAGTTCTACTTTTCTAAGATAGGGACACATTAACACATTATGGAGCAGAATTCAAAACATATATGAAAGTTTCAGCTGAAACAGGATATTTAAAAGAAACGTTAAGCCTGGTGGAAGTGTGAGTGGGAAGGGATGACCTGCTTCCAGTTATCCCCCAGATAGCCAAGGTGCATGCTCCCTCTGGTCCTCAATTTGAGGTCCTTACTACATCAGTCACACCTTAGTACAAATCTGTTTAGTTTTGGGAGCTGAGATAAGTGGGATTTATCGAGTATGGGGGCTCTCTGGTGCAGCGGTGGCTCTCTCTTCGGGCAGCAGGAAGGCACCGTGAACCTGAAGGGTGAGGGGAAGAGGACACTGACCACATGATGTTGTCTGAGGCTTTATCTGCTCCCCACCATCTTTCTTATGGCTACAGGGGAATTTGATCTAGAAGGTAGTCCTTCTCATTGGTCCATGTGAAGATCAGGAATTTAGTGGATGATCATCCATGGCCAAATTAAATCCCATATTAGAAGCTTCCCAGCTCAGGGACTATAGAGCCCCAAAATGTAGAATAATCCCACAGTAAAGCCCCACTCCACCCTCAACTATGTATTCTCTATGACATGAGAGATTAGATGTCATTAAAGTGTTCACTGTGCCGAGAGCTTGACGTGCAATCTCTTGCAATCTTCCCCACACCATACGAGGTGGTGTCTTGGGTTGGGTTCTTTCCAAAGAAGACCCTGAGACAAAGACCCAGTGGCTGACTTGGGAGGTGATCCCAAGAAGCATAGTGATGTTGAAGGAAAGTGAGACAGAGATTGGAGGAAAACCAATACAGGTGTATGGTTGTCTGTGCAGGTTACACAATACAAAGCCAGGGCTCCAGCTGATGCGGGTCCCTTTGAAAGAACTTGTGGAGTACTCCTCAGAATCATCTCACCCTGGGGCAAGGAAGCTGGAGTCTCTCTCCACCAACTCCCAACCTCAGTGGTTGAGGCTGGTTTTGGAGTGTTAACTGTTGGGCACTTGTGACCTTCCTGACACATGCTTTTGAGTTTGCTGGCTGTGACCAGAGGAAGCTATGGACTTTGTAAAACTGTCCCTAGGCAACCTCCTGAGGATGCCAAGTAGCTATGAGTGAGACTCTAACAGCCCCTGGTACACATCACTTCCATTTAGATGAGAAAACAGATTAAGGAACTCCCCAAATCAAAGAACTCAGATATGTTGGTCTAAGCAGGACAGATGTCTTGGCTGACTCAAAATATAGTAGCATGACCCTGGCTGGGTGACTCAGTTGGAGCATTGTCCAGAACACCAAAACGTTTCAGGTTTGATTCCCAGTCAGGGCACATACCTAGGTTATGGTTTTGGCCTCCAGTCAGGACTTGTACTGGAGGCAACCAACCAATGTCTGTCAGTCTGTCTGTCTGTCTGTCTCTCTGTCTCTCCCTCTCTCCTTCTCTCCCTTGTTTCCACTTTCTCTAAAATAAAATAAAAAAACATTCTCAGGTGAGGATAAAATATTTAAAAAATATATATAGTAACACATTCTCAACTATACCTTCATTCCTCTCTTCTCCAGGTCTCAAAACATTGGTAGTCAGGAGTGGTCATTATAGCTGTGAAACCAGGTCATGGGTGGGATGAAGAGACAATAACAAGAGCAGGCAAAGATCTGAGACTAACAGACAAGCAGCACCCCTTAATACCCTCCAGCCCTATCACCACCCACAAAGCCAGAGCTGGCCCTCCCCTGTTTCCATAGACATCTCCCTCTGCTCTTTTGTCACTATCCTCCTGGGCAAGGCAGTCCCAGCTGATCACTTTCATAGCATGATGTCTAAGAGCACACATTCAGGGGCTAGACAGGTCTGGGTAAGCTCCATGGCATGCCTGCTGCTTGTGCAGGCCACCTACCCTCAGTGATGGCGGGGGGTGGGGGGGTGGGGGGGGGCGGCGGACTGCAGTCTCATTTGTAGACCAAGCATGACAAGGGCCCCTGCAGGATCATTGTGAGGATCAAATCACTCAGGTGCCCACATACATTGTGTTCAATAATGTGAGCTGCTGTTGTTATAATTATTGTTGTTGAATTACCTGGGGGAGAGGAAAGGTGTGGTGTGATTTGTCCAGTTGGGGCTCCTCAAGGGTGGTCCACACTCCCCAGTAATGTTAACCATTATTAATTAACTACTAATCACATAATTACTAATTATGCTGAACGAGCACAGCCGCATGACCTCTGTCCAAGGCCCCCGCAGGTCTTGTGGGGACACTCAGAGGTCCTCTGAGGACCTTAGATGTCAACATTACCAGCCCTGGGCTTTGTGCTGATGGGGAAGTAAGGAAACCAGTAAAGCTATGCACAGGTTGAGATTGGTCCCAGGGCTGGGGCTGGGGAGGGCTTGCAAGGTGGAGGCCGCTATAGAATGTGCTCTCCCTCTGCTTCTTAAAAGCCAGCTCCTTTTCCTTGTTATTTTTGCTGCTCCTGGGGCGGGGGAGGGGAAGAGGTTGTTCCGCTCCTCAAGTGGGTTGGTCTGGCCAAGCCCTCCCTGTGCCTGGTTCCTCTGCTGGAGGGATGAGGGATGAGGCCTGTGCCAGAGCCCCCTGCATCCTCCCTGCATCCTCCTGCCTGCTCACCAGCCTGTGTCCAGGACCAAGCTCTTAGCACCCATTTTAGTCACTCCAGGGGAATCTTCTGGCTTCCAGGAGCAGCTAAGTTCATAAGGCCTGATGGGGCAGAAATCGCAGCCCTCCCCACAGGCCTTTAAACCTATTCATTGAATGCAAAGTGAAACCCGTTAGATTCAGCAGGAGCTCAGGCACAGGGCGGGTGTGGCCTTGTTTCCCAGGCGCTGCCCTTGCTGTTTGATCCCCAGGGCTGCACTGCACACTCATGGGCTTCTCTCTCTCCCTTCCCAAGGGTATTTTCTTTGTGACTTAGAATAAGTATTGGGTCATGTGGCTGTTACTATGGCAACTGGTAGTTTAAATAAAAATAGGCCTACACCCCCGGTAGCCTGTCAGTGTGAAATGTGCCTATAGGCAGTGAAAGGCTGTTGGCATCTGCATCCCTTCGATTCCCAGCAGCAGCCTCCTGGCACTCCCCAGGCACTGGGGGCAGAACCTGAAGCTCTGTGCACAGGAAGGGCCTCCTCCATCCTTTAAGGAAGCAGGCAGGGCGCTGGCACAGGATTGTACAGCTAACCAGGGGGTTTTGCTGGTGCCTCTTTCCCACTGTAGAGGGGTGATGCTGTTCTCAAAGTCTTTCTGGAGAGAAACTTTACCTGACTCAAGATGGGCTTTGTCTTAAAGTCTACTTCTGGGGGAACACATAATGAGTCAAGGACTTAATGTGCAAGTAATTTATTTTGGAGTGATCCAAGAAACACCAGTAGAGTAGGGAGGGAAGTGAGGCAGGGAAGGGAAGGCAGCCAGTTAAGGTATTTTCACTGCTGTAGACAGGGAGCTCTGAGAGACCATGCTATCCCTCCAAGGGGCAAGGAAGCAGGTGGATTTATCTAGCAAATTCCCTTCTGTCTTTGGTGAGGGCTCCTCCCAGGGACAGTAACTCCCTACACTCCCAGCTTGTGGGTAATCAGAAAACAAACAAAAACCCCACGCAAGTCCATAGGCAGAGAGTCACAGGCGTTGGCAGGCAGCAGCGTTCAGCATTTGAAGGTGAATGCCTACCTAGAGGATATGGGCAGGGTACCACATCACCTGCTGTGGGCCTCCTGGTTGAGCTGTCAGCCTTTTGCATGTTAATGAATTTCCCCAACTATCAGAAGTGCTTTAGAGTTGGAATAAGGAGCTTAATTTGAGAAGTTGAAGGAATGAGAAATAGCCTTTACAGATGTTGAAAGGTTGCCAACATTTCAAAGCCTGGTGATGAAATTGGTACTATTAGGGCCCATTGTTCTCCATCACAGTTGAGAGTGAGGGCAGGGTTGGATGAGGGAGGGGTGGAGGGAATGGAGGCAGTTTACTACCTGCCAAACAAGTGATTTTGAGTATGTCCTTCTTGACTCAATATTTGATACTTTGGGAGATGAGAAATATTAAGATTAGGCACAATGATATTGAACCCAAGAAACTCAAATTGCACACTTAGGGGAGGAATGGGTGGTAACTTAGGAAGGAGCAGACAGGTAGAAATGCATTGGAGATACATTGCTTTGAGCTTTTGGCACAGACTGGGGTAAGGTGGGCATTGGGTATTTTCCCATCTGGCAGATCCATGCACTTCTAATGACAGGCACCTGGCTCGTGCTTTGGACGCAGACTCATGGTCCTGTTTAACAGTGGAAGAAGAGTTGCTTCCCAAAGTGCCCCACCACCTCCTGGGCCAATCAGACACCTTCTTCCTGGAATTTGAACCCTGAGTGGGATGTTACAGGACTAAAATTTTGAGTTATTGATGTTAACAGTGGTGTTCCGAACAAAACAAAACAAAAGAGCTCACCAATTCCAGGAAATTGGGAGCTGTTGGGTCCCTGTCCCTTCGGAGCCTGGTTCTTCAGCTTTTCCTGAAATTCTCTGAGTATGCCATAGCATGCCATAAGTTCTAGCTCCTTTTCCTCTAAATTAACTACAGTCTATTTCTGTTGCTTGCAGTAGAAAAGCCCTGACTGACCCTGATTCCTTTGGAGGGATCCCACTGGGACTAAAAACCTAGAGATTCTCAAATGAAGCCTTATGGAAACCTCTCTCTGGGGCTGCCATTTCCTGCAGTAGGTCCATTCAGAAATAGGAGAAAGGAAAAGGTGTCTTAGCATCATGGTTTCAGGGGACCCAAATGAGAGGGAGGTGGGAGTGAGTGAGGTCTATTTTGGGAAAAGTGGAAGGTTGGGATTCCTGTGAACAGTAAAAAGGGGAGGAGGCAGGATTGGGCAGGAGCACCTGGCTGACCATATGAGTTCAAGGAGGTCTCAGCTGGTCCATTGGGGAGCTCCTTAGCTGGGGGCTGCCTGCAAAGCACGTGGCCTCTGCTCTAAAGCTGAGGCCCAGCTGAGAAAGCTGTGCTGGAGGCTGTCAGCTGGCTGCACTCCTTGCCGCTAAACATCAAGTTCTTTCTCAAGGAGATCTGAGCAGCAGAGCTCCACCCGTTTTCCCACAGACAGGGCAGCTGCCTTCTGCAGAGCACACACTGGGCATCTTGCTCAAGTCTCTCACCAATCCTGTGAGGTTGGTGTTATTTCCATTCCCACAGTTGATGGAGACCGAGCAAGTTTTTTATACGCTGAGATTGCCCTGATAGTGAGTGGCAGAGCTGGGATTTGAACCCGGGTCTGTCTGGCTGGACTGCTCCTGCTCCGATGTTCTATGACAGTGGCCATCACACCTATGATAAAGCCTTGGGCTCTGCAGCTTTAGTGGCTTCTCCCTGTCCCCAGAGCACATTCTCTGTCTGGGTAGTGTTTATGCATCAGACCCTGGGTTTGTCTGTCTTGGGTTCAGAGCATATTTCTCTCCCCACCTTACCCCTTCTCCCCACCGTGCCCTCAAAGGCAGATGCTAGGACAAGTAGTTTATTTGAGAGGAGATCCCAGGAAGCAGAAGTTGGGGTAGAGAAGTCAGTGAGAAGAGGAGTATGAGCCAATCAAGGAGCATCAGGGAGCTGGTCAACATGGGCAAGTGAGGCGCGAACCTGCTGAGGACCATGTGAGGAGCTGCACAGGTTGGAACAGTTTTGACTTCCATTCCTCCTTGGTAGAAGGCAGCCCCAGGTGTACTGGCTTCCCTGCACTTCTGGGCACATGTGCATAGATGCTGAGCAGCAGGAAGAGCGTCAGGTGCAGAGCTGAGAGGGGATGCAGTCTGCATGCAGGGAACTGTCAATCAGGGCCATGGGCAACCAGAGGCGGCCTGGATGATGGGTGTCCACAGCATCTGCCACCCAAGTATTCAAGGCTTGTGGAAATGACCTGCCTCCAGTTGAGGGTACCAGATGCTTGTGGCTCAGGATGCAGAAGCAGCAGTGGCGCCCACACCTGCTAGGCCATTACATTGGCCAGCTCAAGCTGCCATAACAAAATGCACAGAAGTTTATGTTCTTATTAATTCTGGAGGCTGAAAGTCCAAGATCAAGGTGATGGCAGGTTTCATTTCTTCTGAGGCCTTTTTAGCTGGCAGATGGCTGCTTTCTCACAGTATCCTCACCTGGTCTTTCCTTTGTGTGCTTTTCTGGCCTCCCTCTTCTTATAAGGACACCAAGTCCTATCAGATTAGGCTTCCCCATCCCCCATATGACCTCATTTAACACAGTTGCCTCCTTCAAGGTATTATCTCTGAATATAGTCACATTCTAAGGCAATGGAGGTTAAGACTTCAACATAATGAATTTTAGGCGGGGGGGGGGGCACACAATTCAGTTCATAACAGGCATGAATGGATGGTTAGAGGATCTGGATCTGAGCCATATTTCTTCATTTCACTGGTCCCAGAGACAGAAAATTGAGAAGCGTAGGGTCCCACAGGTTGAGTGGCAGTGAAGTGCTGAGTCAGAAGCAAATCTGTCTGCCTAGGCAGGCGTCCTCAAACTACGGCCAGCGGGCTGCAAACATTTATCCGGCCAGCCGGGTGTTTTTGCTGCCGCTGCCTGTCCTGCTTAGCAGCCGACTCGTCCCGGGCCCCCAGTGCGCATGTGTGGAATGTCTGAGGGACAGTGAACTGGCCCCCTGTTTAAAAAGTTTGAGGACCTCTGGCCTAGGGTGACTCCCACACCTGGGACTGCCCACACCCATGGCCCCAAAGTCTCCTGGGATTGGGCCTTGCTTCTTGGGAACCCCTGACACTGTTCCTGCCTTCTGAGGCCCCCGCAATTTCCTGCTTTCTGGGGCTTCTCTCTACCCTATTGGTGCTCCAGGAGGTGGCATGACAGCGTTGAGGGGCCCAGCCAGGGTTTCTTTCCCCTCATCTGGGAAATAAGGGGCTGGGTTAGCTACCATTCCTGTTCCCCAGTCTATCTATTATTCAGTTTTGGTGAAAAATTCTTTTGGGGAATGGGCACTGGTATCTGCTGGAAGGATTGCACATGGGTACAGTCCATCTGGGAAGACAGTTTGGTAGGATATTTACAAAGCTCTAAAGAATGTGCATATCCAAGATTATCTCCTTATAATACATTCCAAGAGGGAAACAGATGGGCCAAAGGCTTAGCTAGGAGGAGTCAATAGTGTTGAGTTCTCACATACTATTTTAATAAACATCAAAACATCCAACACAAATAAACAATCAACAAATCATGGGATCTTATTCAGTGAAACACACACACATCAAATGTGATTCTGTAAAGAACATTTAATGATTTTGAATGATTTCCTTTTTACCATATCAAGTGAAAAGCTAATTACACAGTAACCTATAGTGTGGTTTCATGCTAAAAATACAAAGATCTGGAAAGATAATAAACCAGGAATTAACAGGGGTGCCACCTGTGAAGGGATTAGAGATTTTTAAATCCTTATTTTCTAAAGGAACAATGTAGATTTATTGTTTTTGTAATAAGAAAACCCACAAAAACAGTTACATAGCTTTGGCAGATGCTCTGGCTAATTCTACAGCTATAATTGCCCCACTCCTCTCTCGCTGCTTCAACTTTCCACACTCTATGGTTGAATCCTCACCTTTCTAGCTTTGCTGACTACCAGGGTGGAGCTCTAGCCAGTGAGATGCAAGTAGAAGTCTGCTGGGTGGAGGTGGAGGTTTCTGGAAAAGTGATGTCTCCTGATAAAAGAAAGGAGTCTTACGGGCTCCCTTCCTTCTTCCTGGAATGTGGAGGTGATGGCTTGAATACCAGCAGCCCTCGTGTGACCATGAGGTCATAAGTGTGGTGGGTGGAAAGGTAAAGCCTGTTTTTTTTTTGTTTTGTTTTTTTTTTGATGGCATTTTGAATCATTACATTAATCCTGGAATCCGCACTGCCAGGCTTCTTGTTATGGATGATACTTCAGATATAACAATTCTGGTGAGACTAGTTATCAAGGCTTTTGACTACAGAGTATAGGTCTCTCTTCTAGATTCCAGATCACGCCTGTCACTCCACATTGACCCCATGGATAGAAACAGAGTCACCTTCATCAAGATGCTCTCTTCCCAAGCTAGTGGTACTATTTGGTGTTAGTCTCTGAATTTGTTCAGTGGCCCTGGGAGGAGAGGGGCACTGAGTCTTTTGCAGGATAGGGGATGTGTTAAGGTTCACTATGTGCCAGAAGAGAGCACTGCATGAGACAGCCAGTCAGCTCTCCCTCAAAACAACTATGTCAGGCATTGTGCCAGGTGCTAGGGAGGTCAAAGAGCAAAACAGACCCTAACCCTGTGCTTCTGAGGGTTACTGCTTCAGGGAGAAATAGGATACTGCAGTCATAGGTAATTCTTTGCTTAATTATGAGTGAGCAGTGCTTTGAAATACAGGGCAGCATACAAGTGATGGGGAGCCTGCCCTGGTCTGGAGTTCAGGGAAGGCAGTCTAGAAGCTCTTTTCTTTGCCTTAAGCTCAGCAAGACACGACCAAAATTCCCAGGCTTGTCTGTGTCACTTCCGCTCACAATGCCTATGGAAGCATTCTCCCCTTTGGCAAAAGCTCTGGCCTGGGGGCTTTACTGTCCATATCTGAAAAGAGGAGACTGGGACTTGAAGAACTTTTAGCTTTCCAGAGCTTAAATGACACATAAACACAGCTGAGAGGAAGCCACCCCTGGGAACATGGGGATGCAGTCTGGGGTGGCGAAGCTAGGGGCTATCAGGAGAGGGGCTGTTTACTGCCCAGCCTTAGCAAAGATGACTCCCTCATGTCATTGTTCAACAAACACGTAATGAACACCAACACTATCCTCGGTACTGGAGATACATCAATGATCAGAGCAGACAGTGATCCCTGCCCTTGGAGGCTATTGTCTGATGGGAGACTGGATCACAGGTACATTATGTAGCAGTCTGCTGGTGGTGCGTGCTGTTATGTCAAGGCTGAGCAGGGTAGGGGGATGGGAGGGAGTCAAGCTGACACCTGGGGAGAGGCATTTATAGGGGACAGAGTGTGGAGGCAGCTGGGCAGGCACTGTGACAAATAGCCGGGGGTGATGAGGGCAGGGTCGGGTCCCCTGTGGCCATGGACAATAGAGGTCAGAGCCCTATAGTCCAACTTGTGTTTCAAAGGGATTGCAGGTCAGCCCTTGCCTGTTCTGTTTAATCTGAGTCAAAAATCGGGGGAGGGCATGTCAGTGGTAGGGAGGCCTGGTAACCCAATTGGCCAGCTGCATCAATGGGTATGGTCTCAGACCCTGTGCCTGCCAAGGAAATGTTTATTTCCTTTCAATTTGTTCTGCTGAATCTTTAAATGTGTATGGTTTTTGTAAGCACAAAAAGTATGCAGATTATTAAAGAGTGGTTATTGCTGGTGTAGGATAATAAGGGACTTTCACATTCTATCTTATACATTTGTACTCCTTCTGATTTTGAATGGTTTGATCCTTGAACAGTTTTTTTTTTTTTTTTTTTTGCTGTTGTTTTGTGCCTCTAAACATCATAGGTATTCCTTTAGGCCAGTGGTTCTCAACCTTCTGGCCCTTTAAATACACTTGGTAAATGGCACTTGGTAAATGCCAGCATAGTAGTGGGGTCATTTATCTTCATCCTGGAGCACACAGACCTATGGCTCTGGAAATAGAGGGGCAGGCTGTGTGGCCTAAGGCAGGTTATTTGACCTCTCTGAGCCTTGGCTTCAACTGTAAAAGGAGTTGCAATGGGGCAAGGCCAGGGGTAGGCATTTCCATAGCAGGCCACAGTAGCTGTCACAGCCATGACCCAGTGGCTCCCACCTTTCTATTCACCTGAGTCCATGATGGACAGCTGGCAGGCCTCCAGCCGTGGGCTCCTGTGCCCGGACCTGCTCTTGTCCCCCCTCCATCCCCCGTCTTTTCCTCTATTTTAGTAGTTCTCAAACTTGAGGTACTTCAGAGGACTTGTTAGCACAAGTCTTCACCCCAGAGGTGCCTGGGTCTCACCCCAGAGTTTGATTCAGGGTTGGGGGTGACCTGGAGGATTTGCATCTCCAACATATTCCCCAGTGATGCTGATGGTCCAGAGACCACACTTTGAGAAACACTGCTCTACTTGATATTCAGTATTTACTCAGGAAACTTCCTTTGCAAACCCAGCTTTCCCCAGAGATGCTGACCTAGGTCAGCTGATGATGACCAGTTTAAGATGAGATGAAGGAGGTGACAGTGTGTGTCTGACAAGCTCCCTGCAGCACCTTGGCTTCTGGTTGTCTGCACTGGGGTTTCTTGAGAGAACCCTATAATTTGGAGTGCAGCTGGCCACAAATGTAGGACCCCAAAGTAGTTTATAAGATTCTGAATATAGAGTTCATAATCCTCCCCAAATCTAGGTTTTTGAAAAGGGTGGGGGTGGACATTCTTGTTTTTCTCTGGCCAGGTGGCATCGAGCCTACCTAAGTAAGGGATCTGGAATGTTCTGGAGGAGGGCAGGCTGCTCTCAGGGAGGAAGGATACATTTTGGAAAAGCAGCCACACTAGGGACAGAGATGCGTGGACCAGGCATGGGGCTGTGGGTAGGAGTTGGGAAGGCAGGCCCAGATTGTGCTCGCTCAGGCTGGCTCTCAGCAGTGTACGGTCCTGAGGGTGAGAGGGATATACGTTTGCCTTTGCAGCCTCAAACCTCTGTGCAAACCTCCAGTGAATTCAGCTTAACAACAAAATTAAGTAGGACTTCCTCTGATTCTTAAACAGTTCTCTTTCTCATTCTCTCTCTGGAGTTGACCCCATTTAAATTTTTTATTAGGTTTTAATCAGGTTCCATGATTAAATGCTTTAAACAAGGTTAGAATCTAGCCTTTTACAAAGCACAAACAGGGAGAATACAGTAGTCCCCCCTTATTCACAGGGGATACATTTCAGGACCCCTTCCCTAGGGAATACTTGAAACTGCTATTAGCACTGAGCCCTGAATATACCACTTTTTTCTTATTATATAAGTACTTATGGGTACATTTAATTTATAAATTAGGTAAGAGATTAACAGTAATGATAAGAGAACAATTATATACTATAATAAGTTACATAAATATTCTCTCTCTAAATACCACACTGTATTGTACTCACTCTGCTTGTGACGATGAGATGATACAATGCCTGTGTGATGCGATGAAAGGAGGTGAGTGACACAGTGTTAAGTAAAACAAGGGTTACTTCAACATCAGCACTGCAACATTTGATCTGATGACTAAGTGGCCAGTGGGTGGGCAGAGTGTACATTGCGGATACATGGACAAAGGGACAGAGTGGGACAGTATGAAATTTCATCACGCTATTCAGACTGGTGCGCAATTTAAGACTTACACATTGTTTCTGGAATTTTTTACATGATATTTTTGGACTGTGGGTAACAGGAAGTGAAATTGTGGATAAGGGGGAGAATGCTGAACGGCCTGGCCCACCGGGTTTAGGAATGGAGAGGGCTGTGCTGGGTCGCTGGGAGCAGGCCCTGGGGACTTCCACATTCAGCTTTATTCTGGCTCTTCAGCTGTAGGGAGCGGTGGCTCAGGATGGGGACCAAGAGGTGGCTGGGGAGTGTGGGGCAACTCCTCCTGTGGCAGGCAGGGCGAGGCCACCTCTTTAAGCAGTTTTAAGGCAGGAGGAGAGATTCACATGCATTTCGAAAAGAACATCTTGTCTATCGCGTGCAGAAGAGATGGGGCTGAAATGGCAGGAGAGGATGTGGGGAGACCCAAAGGGGAGTGCAATTCTGAAGAACCCCCGAGTCCCGCAGCCCCTCCCCATGTGGCAGGTGTGCGGTGGGCCCAGATCCTCCCTTTCCAACATGCTGATGCTGCCACCTCAGGCCACACTGAGGGGCACTTGCCCCGGCTCCGCTGGTGGCAGGGGAGCTGGTGAGTGGATGGGCTCTCAGTGCGGCTTGTACATTTTGAGAAGGCAGGGAGACCTTTCTTTAGCCTGAAGAGACTTGTCTGCAAGCATAACTCAGTACAAATTTCAGAGATGCCTTGGCGATCTGGGGATGAGGTGAGGGGTGGAGCTTCACAGCAGCAGCACACTCACCTGGATCACCACTGTGACAGAGCCCGGGGTGCTCCGATGAACCCAGGCTCTGGCCTGGGACTGTGACGTTGTGCAGGGTCTGCCCTGCGCGTGTTTTGTCCATCCCTCTGTTTTTCTATAGGACAGCAGCACAGCACTGAGGTGACACAGAGTCTGGGCTATCAGAGTGGCCCTGGGTCTCTCTGTCCCATAGAAAGCCAGACAGATGACATCCTTCTTTTCCTTAGTGTTCGAAAAGGGCCACTAGTCAATCCAGCCACCTCGTCTTTAAACTCCACTCTCGGCTCTGAACTATGGTGGTGTCACACATAAGATTTAAGTCAGGCATAAAACCATTCGGACTCTGGAGAGCCCCAGGTCTGCCAGGCCCCTGGCTGGGAGGCCCCAGGGAAAGGAAGCCCACCTGTCAGCATGGGAATGTTGGACGATGTCCTAGGCAGGGTCCTCTTGGCTCTCATCCAGCAGGACACCTGTCTGGTGGGGAGCCGTGGAGCTCCCACTAAGAGAAAGTCTTTTGCTCTCCAGGGCTCCAGGAAATGAATGTGTTCCCTTGGGGGAATAAGGACCCCCAAAGGCTGTCCTTGGGGGCTACAAAAGGCTGTCCATCCTCTCTCTAGGACTGATTGCCCCCCCCCCACCCAGCTACCATACTGTAACTAGGGTCACCCTTCCCTCCAGTCTGCTCTATTCAGAGGTGCCACCACCACTCCTCAAAGCAGAGGCCCCGGGCCACTGCTGTGGATTCCCAGCCCTCCTGAGGGCCCCTAACACCCTTTTGCTGGTAGTACCAGTTTCTTTGTAGGAAGTTAATGCTTCCAGGAGCAGCTTTTCCCTTACAAGGGAGGCTGTGTTGGTGAATCCACAGCCTCAGGGCCCTGTGTGGAGCTTGTACTGCAGGACAAACCTCGTGCTGGGGTTCTGCAGGGTCTGGTGGTGTCCCAGCAATGACGAGCCACTGTGGGGGTGTTGGTTGGGGCTGGAGCCTGGAGTGCTGCCTGTGGTGGGGTGTGACCCTGGTGTTGTGAAGTAGCCGTTCTCTGATTGGCAACGGCCTGATTCACAACACCAGCTGCCCCACCGCACCGTGCTTGGGAGGTCTTGGAGTGGCCGGTGGTGATGGGGTCCCCTCCTCGGAGCTGCTTCTGGATGTGGAAAGGGAAGAAAGAGCAGCGATGGGTTACAACCAGAATGCAAGCAGATCCCACACTTCATCTATTTCCATCCCATCGGCTTCTCTTTTTGGTTGTGTCCTTTGTCAGCCTTCCTATCCCTGGGGTCAAAGGTGGGTATCAGTGGCTCCAAGGAGCCCTGGACCCACTTACCTACACATCGGCACTTCTCTGGGGAGGATCTATTACCCTCAACAAATCTTCAGTGGGGAACACAAGCCTCACCAGTGTTCTGAGTAGTCACTCTGCCCAGGCCCCTTCCCTCTCAAGGTGTATGCCTGTCCAGGGTCCCCAGACATGAAAGGCCTATGTAGTAGCTCCCACATCTACTAAGGACAACCAGAGTCTGAGGACGGAGAGTAGCTCCCTAGTTCAGTCCTCCAAAGGCTGGAAACATGGTCCCATTACAAATTAAGGCCGATCACTGAGATCTGGGCAGTCACACAAACCAACAAAAACCGAGACCAGCTGAAAAGAATCAAGGCAGTCAGCGTGAAAACAATCACCCTTCACTGCTTGCCTTCCAGCAGGTGCCAAGGGCTGGTCCTCTCCGAGCTTCAGCTGGGAGGGGCTGTGTCTGCTTGAGGATCCCAGCAGTAAAATGACACTCCTTTTGGTATCTGCCTGGATTTTATCACCATCATGAAATAACGTAACAAAAACTGACATGAAAATAGCATTTGAAGTTGAATCCCCAAATCCAGGTGTCGATAAACACTTTTAAATGAGCAAGCTCTTTGGCCCCAAATGGCTCCTGCCTGCTACGTTGTTCTTAGTTACCCAATCAAGAAAAATGACATTTTCCACTTTCTGCTGCCTATGTTGGAACACGCTTTATTTTAAGGACGCGAAGTTGGCAAGTTCCTAGTACTGGATGCAGCACAGAAGTTCTGCCAAAGTTCTTGCTGGAGTCGGGGGAGGCAGAAACTTTGAGTAATTCACCAGTCACAGCTTAACACCTGGCCGTGTGGCTTTGGAGCTTAGAAATGTCTGGTTTTTCATGTATACAATCTCTGCAGGGACATTATGTCACAGTCTCTGCACTGGGGCCTCTGCAGTCCATTGCATTGCTAGGGGAATTGCAGCCACCTGTGGGTGGCTCCCAGGCAGGACCTGGGTCAGCTGTGCACTCACTGCGGCCATCGGGCCAGCCGCTGTTCTAGGCCCTTCACACCTGTGGGGTCATGATCTATCACTGTGCCCACTTGTGTTAGTGATGGGAGGTTCAGTGGGAAGAGCCAGGATGGAGAGGGCACCCGGCTCTAGCTCAGCTGCCAACTTCCATGGGTAGACACAATTGCATCTGGGTGTCTCTCCCTATTCAGATTCTGCATCTCGTTGAAGGGGGGCCTGTTCTCTGGAATGCAGTGTGGACTAGAGGGTGGTTGTGTGGCACCGTGGTTGAGCACTGGGACTTCAGAAGCAGGGAGAGCTACAAGTCATTGAGCCACTTGGAGTGGCCCTGCAGGAACATACCCAGTTCCCTCCCACCTCAGGGACTTTTTACCGGCTGTTGCCTCCCTCAGACCATAACTGTCTTTCTAAAGACTGCAGTTATCCCAGGGTCATTGTAAGAGAATGTAAGATTGCTGCTGTCCCCAAATTCTGCACCAATTTTAACCAAAGCCTTTCATCTCTTTATTTTTCAGTTTGCCCTGCTTATGTTAGTCCTTCTTTACTACTCGTTTGATAGGGTCAAGCCAGCTAATTCTGTGTTTGTGGGGTGTTGTTGTGTGTTTTTTGTAAATGTCACATAATGATCACTTGGTGTAGGCAATCCCAAGGACATGGCATTTATCTAAGCTTTGTAACAGGTCTCAAATCAAAAAACCATTTTTCTGCTGGTTACTTCTGGAAGAATTGATGATAACAGAAACACAGGTTGGTTTCCTCACTGACAGCCTCCGGGCTGACCATGGGTCAATGCAGATTCCGGTCAGTACTTGACATCAGCCCCATTTTGGCAGGCTGGGGTTGGGGACAGGGAGGGGAGGGTTTTGGGTTTCTCGCCCACTTCAAGGCTGCTCCTGCTTCAGTCAGTTTAGAAGTGAAGCCAGGGATTTCCCCCTTACCCCCCTACCCCAGGGACTCTGACTGGGAATGGCTGTTCTAATTCTAGGTTCTGTTAAAAACCCATGTTCCTAAGGAGCCTCACAGAGTGGGAGTCTGATATGGCTTCAACATCTTCAGAAGAAAATTAAATCTTGCCCACATGGCAGACATTGTTCCGTACACAGCTTAAACTCAGCCTGGAGCTTCCTTGGACCAGGAACGGGAGCAGGAGTGTGGTCAGGCTGCACACGGGTGGCTGTGGGTTAACATTCTGGAGTTGGTGGGCAAATAAACACCCCTCTTTTGCCACACAGGCTTGCAGTGGTCCCCGCCTGCTAACAGCAGTGACCTGGATAACACCATTTCCACAGTGCTTCCAGCTCCCAACACTCAGCTGTGCGTCAGTGTCTGTGCTAAGTGTATTTAACTGCACCCATGCTTTGGATGGGTAGGTCTTAAGTTGTTCCCATAGTCACTCGCAGTGGCGGGGTGGGGTGGGGGGCGGGGAGACCTGGGTAAGGGGAGGGAGGCCCTCACTCTCAGATGTTGACCCTGCAGGACTGTGAGCACCTCATGAAATTTTGCATCCTGGACTGTCTTGCTTGCTCACCCTGATCCCATCCTGACTTTCTGGGAATCGGGATATAAAAATCAGGCAAAACAGCCCATTGATTGTAAGGAGGTTTTTTTTTGTTTTGTTTTGTTTTTAAATAAATTCTTTATTGTTTAAAGGGAGGTATTTTCTAAAGTGTGTTGTACCTAGGTTTCCTCATTGCTTTTTCACAGATAATATCCCTCCAAATGGAAGACCTTTGGCACCAGAACTGAGGCATTAGGCTCATTCTGCGTGGTCAGTAAGTCACACATGCTGTCACAGGCATTTAAGACAGCATGTCTACTCTAGGACCGTGGCAAAAACAAGCCCAAAGGCAACCTGTGAAGCCTGCTTGCTTTAACCCATCTTGGCTGGTACCTTCCAGGTAGGCTTTCAAATAAAAACTCCTAGTTCAGAGAGAATGCCTGGCTTGGCAGCCCCAGCCCAGAGTTTATTAGCACAGTTAATATCGCATGCAAATAGATTTCCCCGCTTCGGTCATGCCAGTCCATTAATTCAGCCCCTTGTCTGCTACATCTTTATCCTTGGCAGGTTAATCCTGCCAAATGCCTTTGCTGTAGCACATGTCACGCTGTGCCTATGTCCAACAATGCCGTTTTGCTAATCCTGTTGGATCAGCTTTGTGGCCCTGTCTGGCCAATCCAGAGGTGGAAAAGGGCACATATGGTTTTTGCCAAGATCTTCCTTCTACTCTGGTACCCATGACTTTCCTTTAAAAAAAAGAAGGTTTCAATTAAATGGTTTGAAAGTCAGCCACAGTGTTTGGACAGCTGCCAGTGCCAACGTCTTTCAGAACAGAATGTCAAGGCTATCAGCAGGCCCCCAAACTCTCTCCAGCAGCCTCAGCCAGCCGCAAGCCAAATATGCTTAAACAGGAGGGGTAAAAACAGGAAAACCCGCCAAACTTCTCTCTTTCTTAGGCTCTCCACACATCAAGGGCTTGAAGATGATGGAATGTATGGCATATGGATCATCCCTTATCTTTGCTGCTAACCTCTTTCCAGTTTAGTAAAATCATTAACACGAGTCATCGGAAGAGGTGTGTCCCTTCCTGCAATCACCTTGGCCAGGTAAACAGCTAACATAAGGTGGGAAAGTGTCTCCAGGACGCACGGGGTGCTGCTCCTCTAGTCTGTGGCCTGGCAGGTTAAAAGCATGAGCCTTGTAACCAGATTCCAATCTCAGCCGGATCACTTTCTTCCTCTGTGACCTTAGACAAGTTGCTTTCTCTCTCTGGCCTTGCTTTCCTCGTCTGTAAATTCTGTGTAACCACAGCACCTGCCACATGGGACTGCTGCGAGTATTCAGGGAGTTAACACTTATCACTCAGAACGGTGCTGGTACACATACAGCAGGCACTCAGTAAATTTAAGCTGATATTAGCACAGATTGTGAAATTGGTAAAAACTCTGTCATTTGCAGCAAAGTCATAGTAAAATGGCACATGGGCATGTCTTACTGGGTAAACTTCACTTTCTTGCCTGCTAATTAGAGAAATGTGACTATGAAGTTAGCCACATATTTAACCCTACAGGAGTTAGCTCTGGCAGCCTTCCATGGGTGTGAGAAGCATTCCAGGATGGGACTTATTCCCTAGAACTAACTCTTGGGCCTTTACTATCCAACCCCAGGAAGGTACTCCACCTCTAAGACTCTTACAATCCCATCAGAAATGGGACTTGGTTCTGCATTGCTGACTCAATGTGAGGAGGTTGGCATGCTGCTGAGAGCACAGTAATTGCTCGGTAAATAAGGGCGATTATGGAGCCTCCTGCAAGATAACAGGGCTTCCCTCTTCAATCCTCCATCCATCTGCCTCCCAATCTCACCACAGCTTGAATGGAGATGGTGAGAGTTACGTGGGTTCATGTAGGGAAAGCCGTCGGCACAGGGCCTGGCTTCCAACACAGGCTCAGGAGATGGAGCCGTGCTCACTGCTGTTAAGCCTAGTTCATTCAACTGGCTCGTTTCTTACCCCAAATGTCCTCAGCGCCATACAGTCTCTTTTGCATTAGTCTGAGCACCTGCCTCTAGTCTGAGCCTGGTGAAGACCTGTGAGTAGTCTTTAAATGAGGGTGGGCATGTGTTGGTATGAAATTGCCCATGTTTGAATTTGAGCTGAGTGTACATTCTGACCTAAGCACTGATGAAAACCTGGGGCAGAGGATTCAATGTATTTGGTATTGGATATGTCAGGACAGGATTTTTGCCTTTGATGTGGGGAGAGCTGTATGCTTCCCCTGGCAACCCACCCACTCAACACCACCTACTTCTCCTGGATCCTGCTTGATCTGTTCTTTTAAAAAAAAATTTCAATTACTGTTGACATACAATATTACATTACTAGTAGTTTCAGATGTACAACATAGTGACTGGACATTTATATAACTTATATGATCACCCCAATAGGTCTAGTACTCATGGGACACCGTACTTAGGGGTGCATATATCTTTTCAAATTAGTATTTTGGATTTATTTGGATAAATACACAGAAGTAGAATTTGGGGATCATATGGTAATTATATTTTTAATACTTTGAGGAACCTTCATACTGTTTTCCATAGTGGCTGCACCAATTTACAATCCCACCAACAGTGCAAGAAGGTTCCCTTTTCTCCACATCCTTGCCAACACGTGTTTGTTGGTTTACTGGTGCTAGCCATTCTGACAGGTGTGAGGTGATATCTCACTGTGGTTTTAATTCGCATTTCCTTGATGACTAGTGATACTAAGCATCTTTTCATATGTCTATTGGCCATTTATATGTCCTTTTTGGAGAAATGTCTTTTCAGTTCCTCTATCCAATTTTTGGGGGTGTTAAGTTGTATGAATTCTTTATATATTTTGGATATTAATCCCTTATTGGATGTATCATTGGCAACTATCTTCTCCCATTCAGTAGGTTGTCTTTTCATTTTGTTGATGGTTTCCTTTGCTGTGTAAAATCTTTTTAGTTTGATGTAGTCCCACTTGTTTATTTTTTCCTTTTGTTTCTTTTGCCCAAGAAGACACATACAAGAAAATATTACTAAAAGCAATGTCAGAGTTTACTGCTTATGATTTCTTCTAAAAGTTTTATGGTTTTGGGTTTTACATTTAAGTGCTTCAGGGTGTGTGCCCTCCTGTTGTATTAGAGCCTTGATTGCTGTTGGCATAACAGTGTGTGGTTTTGACCCTCAGGCTGACTGGCTGTGACTACACCAGAGGAGCTATTGTGCAGGGACTGACCCCACAGAGCAGGAGTTGCCTTTCCAAGGCTCTGATGCCAACCGAGTCTGCCCTTCAATTATATTGTTTTTAGAGCTGGTTGGATGGTGCTCTGGTGTGGTCTGAAGCTGGCCACCAGGTCTACTGCATAGATCTTAATCCAGTTTTCATTTACCAGTCTCTTGAATAAAATGAATTTGTAATACTTCATGCGAATTAAAACATGAGGAAATCAAGCTATTTGCAAAATGAGCAGTTCTGAATCTCTGGCCTCCGTGGCTCAGGTGGGTCCACTGAGGCACACCTGTGTGCTGCCTTGGCGAGAATTCCTGCTGAGAGGGCAGTCCATCTAGGTTAGGTCTCGAGAGAGCCATGCTTACCTAGCAGAATGCAAACATCTCTGAACTTTGCTTTCTGGATAAAAGGCAGCATTAGCCTCCCATTGCATGTCCTCCGGCAGGATCAGTCTCATATCCCTGCCTGACACTTGGCCTTGCTCGTGATTAATCTCGCAAAGGTGAAGCTCTGCCTTGTGATGGGTTGCTGGATCCGAGCACAGCCTTCTGGAGGGGAGGGGGACCTGCAGGGGGAGGGAAAGAAAGGCTGGGAGCAGAATAATAAGTGTGGAGGTTTGAGAAGCCTGCTCTGTGCCATGTGTTGCAGGAAGCTTTATGTAGTGGTTCACTGTCAGAAAATTATCTTTTGCCATGAATGCTACTGGAGCATCATGGAGGGAATTTCACACTGTTTTTTTCTTCGGTGTGAATTTGGTGCTTCAGTTGTGTGTTGTTGTTTTCCCCACCCCTTGTTTTCAATCAAATCAAAGTAGGCTAAATGCGGTCTCTTTGGTGGTTCTAGGGATGTGCTTAGCACTTGTGTCCCTCTACTCAAAAAGGATCTGACTGACAGTTTCATTCAACTGAAAGAGACCTGCTTCTGACTTTGTTCTCAGGACTCTGATTATTCATGGAATCTGAAAATGCTTGAAGGTTGTTGAATTTTCTTTATTTTACTGTGCTCATCTCTGTTACTAGGCTTGATGAAGATGTGTGTGTGTGTAAGGGGGTGATTACAGGGAAGTGAAAATCCCACATGCTCATCAGAGGTGGCTAAGACCTGAGGTGCTAAGAGCTTTCAAACAATTGTCAGCTCCTTGCCTTTCCTGAATAATTCTGTTACTATTTAAAGAACCAAACCAGGTGCAGGGAGACCTTGCTTTAAAGAAACAATACATGGGGACCTCTATTTATACAAACTAAGGAGTGACTTCAAGAGTTCTAGTTCCCTGTTAAGAAGCAAGTTTGCTTGATACCTGACTATCACATGAAATGCACTTCATTTTGGGGATGTGCCCATTATATAGAGGCCCATCCGCATATCTCTCTGAAAAGGGATCTCTTTTGAAAAAGCCCCTCCCTCCCCCACAAACTCCTGAAGACATACTGACAATAGAAGGATTATTGCCTAACCTGGTGTGTGACAAGTGTCTGTTATAAATGAACCAGACGGTCTGTCTTCATTTGCCTCTCAAACACAAAGCCCTATCGCCCACTGACCAGACCTGAGGTGTCCATAAGGTGACTGGCCTCTCCTTTCCCACTGCCTGCTCAGGACCTGGGAGAGACCCTCTGGACAAGCCTCTCAGCCCAGACCCAAGTGGCCCTGGAGGGGCCCGGAGCTCTACCACCAGGAGAGCCATCATTGTCATCAGTGGCTCACCAGTAGGTGCCCCAAATACCACAGTGGGGTGTCCCTACAGCTGGCTCTGCCTTGGGGAGCCCTGGGCTCAGAAAAAGGTCTGAGAAGACCCTCTGCAAAGCTTGTCTTCTTAGCCGAAGATACAGCCTCACTCTCCAGTCTGCAATAAATTTCCAGAAAACAGCCACACTTATTCTATCTTCAGACTCTGAAAAGGTAATGTTGGGGCTCTGGTAAATTTCATGGTAGCCATTCTGGTCCAAAGAAGGTGCAGCTTATCAAGAACCTGCTATCGTAACTTTGGGCTGAAAATCTTCAGTGGGTAAGGTGGGCTGGTCGGGTAGGTTCTCCCTTGCAACTTGTGTATTTTTTTTAAAGACAAAGTGACAGGACACAGCTGACATTATCACAGCACCTTTAAGTGCCTCTTAGCTCTTGTTTGACGCAATGCTTCTAGTAACATACTTTGATGCATCTTAAACACAAAAGGATGAAGAGTTCCCTGTTTTGGGGACGGATGCAATACTCATAAGACAAAGTACTGAGCCTGCAACCTAGCTGATGTTATTCCTTTGTCCTCTCACTACCAGAGGGACAGCTTCAGACCTGGGGGGTCAGGAGAAGGTGTGAAATGAGAAGACCCTCTGCAAAGCTTGTCTTAGCTGAGGATACACCTGACCTCTGTCCCCCTTGTCCTTGACAGGCACTAAAATGGGCCGTGAGAAGATGGGGAAAACTGAGGCAGTGGGACTTTAAGCAAACTTCTGGAGGCACCTATTAACCTTTATGAAAGTCACAGGTTGGTAGGGGCCATACATCTTTTGTAAAGGTCTTTAATGTTTAAAATTTTTGTTTCATAATTAATACTTTTATTTTCTTTACTCCTTTAATGGGTTCAGACCAGCAAAGTGACGAAGAGGTGGTAAAGGACATAGCAGCTGGCCCACAACGTTTCTTCAGACCTAGTTGGTGGGAAGTTCAGGTGAGCAGGCTGCACAGCAGCAGGACTGGGAGGGAGGGTTCACCACAGCAGTGCCCAGAGACACTTCCGAACTGAACCTCTACTGCCTTTTTCAGTTTGAGTAACTTGTTAACAGGGCAGCTATGGAAGTTACATGAGCTCATGGCCTGGCTTCTTCATGAGGAGCCCTGGAGGCAGGTGAGAGATACTGTCACTCAGCCCGTGTGACTCCGGGCCACCACTCGTCTACTCCAACCTTCAGCTGTGTCACATAGATCAGGGAACTGGGTTATTGTAACTGAACAAGACAATATGTCCACGTGAGGCTTTGTCATTTGCAGTGTTCTCCCCACCCCCGCCAAGCACATGCAACTATAAAAGACTGCTCACCTTTCGTGGCTGCTTCCGATGTCTGAGCATCTAGTACTCATCAGAGCGGGTCGGCGGGAAGTTCTTGTGAAGAAGATCTGAGAGGACTCCCACAGAGACACCGGCTCCTGGGGTGGAAGGATAAAGGTCGGTGAGACAGACTGCCAATGATTAGCCGACAGTTTCCTCATCTGTAAAATGGGGACAATACCACTGATTCTCCTTGGGCTTAATAAATATTCACAGCCATCACTGTCATCGGTGGCTCACCAGTAGGTGCCCCAGATACCACAGTGGGGTATCCCTATAGCTGGCTCTGCCTTGGGGAGCCCTGGAGGAGTGGTACACACTTGGAGCATTCCTTCTAAGTAACACTTCTGGGCTGACTTCATTATGCCAAAGGATGACATGTTAGTTGAACCCACTATGTTCTTAGAAGTGATTTACTCTAATATCAGAGATTAGGAAGAAAAATAAAAAAGGATCAAAGTAGAGGATTGGTGATTCACAGTCAAGACAGGCTACACAGTGTTTAGGTATGCATAGTGAAAGCAAGAAAAAGCAATGGAGAAAGGAAACATGATATAGCTCAGTTGGTACAAGAGCTGGACAGCAATACTGAGAAAACATATTGATGCACACGGGCCAACAGCCCACCTTGTCCCTGGGCTCTGCAGTGACCCCAGTATCCCCCCAGCATGCCCAGCCTACAGAGTTCAGCCACCACAGAGCTCTAAATGGCGGCTGGCACCCCCTCCCTAACTTAATACCCAGGGTCTTAGTAGGGAGTGTCCTCTGAGCCTGCTCTGGGGACAGGGTGAGGGTGTGGGTGTGCAGGGCACACATGATAAATCCACTCCAACACCCCGGCCTTCCTAAGCCTTGATTCCTTCCTTCTATTTCAGTGGTTCTCAACCTTCCTAATGCCGCGACCCTTTAATACAGTTCCTCCTGTTGTGGTGACCCCCAATTTCATTGTTACAAATTGAACATAATTAAAGCATAGTGATTAATCACAAAAACAATATGTAATTATATATGTGTTTTTGTGTATTCCGATGGTCTTAGGCGACCCCTGTGAAAGGGTCGTTTGACCCACAGGTTGAGAACCGCTGTTCTACATCACGAGGGAAATCCTAGAACCTCAATGAATGTAGAGCCATTGAGCCCGATTTTCAGCCAACCAGCAAAGCGATCTCTTGTAGCCCCTTCCAGCTGCTTCAGCTAACACGTTAGGTAGAGAATCTATTTCATCCTCAGTCTGCTATCCTTAAAGCCATTCTTACTTGCATTCCTTAGGCTTTCACCAATATAAATTTGCAAAACGTTATGATCTTTCCAAAGGAGTGCCACCCTATCTACCCAAGGGGCAGGGTCTTGGCTGAGGCAGGGCTTCTGGGCCCCAAATTGTTGCTCCCCTAGTTGCCACCGGTGGTGATTCCACCAGTGGAAACAATTCTTTGGGAAGTGAGAGATTTGCTGACAGAGATGCTCAGCTCTATTTTGGTGGTGTGCCAGAGATTTCACTTGGGTTGTGAAATGGAAGAATCCTGACCGTGAAAGGGTCCCAGTGGAACGAGCCTGAGGAAATGCCCTGGAGTCCGACAGCTGTTTTTCCAGCTACTTCTCAATCGTCTTTGCAGGCAGGGATATGGGTCACCAGCCAGTACTGTGGACTCCCACCTATAGCTCCCTCCAAACGTCAGAAGATTGTTAGCTGTTATCAACCACAGACTGTGAGGTTGGACCTGCTGAGGAGGAACAGAGATGTCTGGACTAGCTGGCAGCTTCTGGAATGTCTCTGCTGCAGTGATCACTCTTCACCAAGCCCGACTATACAAGGTGGCCCAGGTGCCCCCACACCTTCTCTCCAAGCCTCATGGTGAGGTAGGTATCACTGCCCCCTTCATGGGTGAGGAACTGGAGAGTTGGCCTCACCTATGTGCCCACAGTGGGAATGATGACAAGACAGGGAGGTTGGTTTGGTTTCCCCCTGAAGAGGAGATAAAGTTTCCTCTGGATCAAGGAGGGGTGGGGAAGTGAGGCGGGAAAGTGGCTTCGAGGTGGGTCATGAGGGACAGGACTTGCCCATGGTCCTCCAGATCTGGGCATCGTCAGGAAGCCTTGCCCTTCCTTTCCTCGCAGGTTGGCAGGCTCCTACTCTATTGCTTTTCCAAATGCCCTGGCTGCTCCATTTCACTCCTGCTTTAGAAGCACTCCGTAAACTTTAGTTTCCAAAAGCCTGGAATTGGCAGCAAAGTGGACATTTCAGATTATATAAGATTTAAATACTTAGGTTGCTTCTGAAATGTGCACGAGGAAGCGTAGGATTCCTAAATGCAAAGCTGGGACATGGGGTTAAAAAGATAGGGTCTTGGGGAAGCCCTGTGAGCTCAGTCTCCTCCTGGTAAAAGGGGGATGGTCATCCCCGCTGAGGGTTGTTGTGGGGATCAAACCAGATGAGCATGGGTACAAATGCTATTAACTGATAGTGAGGAAGTTGAGCTCAACACACCTCCGTTTTAGTCTCCTTGCCCTTGAAACTCGCATTCTAGTCACAGGAAGAGACTTTTTTCATTTCGGAAGCATTCCTGCAGGAATTTCTTTCTGCTTCAACATCTAAGGAAAGTGAGTCAGACATGACAAAGTCGGGTAACCAGTGATCAAGAAACAAACAACAAACACATAAGCACCAAAGTCAAGTTAAAAGGCTGGTCCTGGCTACCCTGGATAGAAGACCAATTTAAGCGACCAGACTTTAAACACGAAGACTTCCTTCCCAATGATTGCTGCACAGAGTTGCTAACTGCTGCCTACTCGACTGTACCATTAGCCAGCAACTTCCAGTAAAAGCTCCTTCAAACAATAAAAGAATAGTGAAAACTATAGCCTCTCAACCAAGCTTATATATAGGCTGAGCGAATCAGGACACAGCACATGCCAGTCACGAGAAGGTGAGGATTTAAATCTTTGGGGACAGAATTCTGCAGGCACTTTGTTTTTATCCTGCTCTTGAATGACCCCACATTGGGGAGTTGGGAATGCAGTTGCAAAGGCAGTGGGGTGCGGGGAGTGAGAGCACACGGGGTTCACTGTGTCTGCTTTCTATCAGAGTGGACCTGGGTGGGAGGGAACAGACTGCAAGGGCTGAGACTTGCTGTAAACATCCCAGATGAACCAGGGGCTCCGACCCCAGCAATAGAGCTGTCCCCCTTTCCTTTCACGGAAATAGAATCTGCCTGACGAAGCAGCCCAAATGCAGAGATACTACTCCCTGGGGACTCTGCTCTTGGAAATCATGTTTTTATGCTTTCAGCCTAATTAACAACAAAGGGTCATTTTATCTTGCCATCCTGATTTTGTTAGTTGGCTTTCAATTTAGGTTATTATGAACCAAATCAGCCAGAAAGGGATTATGGACAGATCTTTCCTCCCCATCTCTCCTCTCCACACAGATACCACCCGTGCCCCCTCCCTTAGTCTCTGCTGATAGGACTAAGTCTGCAAGCGAGCAAGTGCCATTAACTGACATTCATCAAAACACTCTCCATTGTTCGCAGATGTGAGCGGCTGAGAGGTGGGAATTACTTGGCATTTCATTTAAATCTGTATTGAAGACTTGCCTGACAAAACATATTAAGGGTAAGAATTGCCAGCTTGGGAATGGGGCTATGTTTATGGCTTGCCCCATATTTTTCTCGCCTAAAGAAAGAAAATGACACTTCCCCTCTCCTTCTGCAGCTCACCAGCCCCCACCCCACCACCATCACATTCCCTTTTCCTCCGTGAGTGAAGCTCTTGTTAGCAGGGTCTATAAAATTACGACAAACACTCTGGACCTCTGCACTAGTATCTGATAGTAAAAAACCCACAAGCTTTATTTTTTTGGGGGAAATATGATTTATTGAACTTACTGGGGTGACACTGGTTAATAAAAATCAATAGGTTTCTGGGGTACAATTCTATAATACATCATCTGTATATTGTATTGTGTGTTCACCACCCCAAGTGAAGACTCCTTCCATCCCCATTTATCCCCTCTTTACCTCTGGTAATCACCATACTGTTGTCTATGAGGTTTTATTTATTTTTTTTGCTTAACCCCTTCACCTTTTACACCCAGCCCCTCCCCTCTGACAGCTGTCAGTTTGTTGTCTGTTTCTATATATTTTGTTTGTTACTTGTCTTTCTCTGACTGGCTTATTTCACTTAGCATAGTGCTCTCCAGGTCCATCCATGCTGACACAAAAGGTAAGATTTTCTTCCTTTTTACAGCCGAGTAGTATTCCATTATGTAAATGTACCACAACTTTTTTAAATCCACTCATCTACTGATGGCACTTGGGCTGCTTCCAAATCTTGGCTATTGTAAACAGTGCTGCAGTTAACATAGAGGTATATATATTTTTGGAACTGGTGTTTCTCGATTCTTTGGGTAAATTCTCAGACGTGAACAGCTCTGCGTTTAGTAGTGTTATCGGTAGGATCTCCCTCTGGGAGGTACGTGGTAGCCATCTAAACACAGGCCACGTGAGCTGTGTGCTTCTCTGGAGAGAGACGGTCACTAAAGGCCTTGGACCAAGAATGGATGCCATGCTAATGAATGCACATAGCTCCCCAGGGGCAGTGATTCTCCCTGCTGGATTCTGTCAGTCTCCGAGGGCAATCCTGCACATATAGTGCTTGCCACCATGTTCTTTTCTTTGGATCCTCAAGTTTACACTATCATCTTTCAGGTTACTTTCGCATTGTAATAAAAAAGTCAAAGGAGCTCACAGGTGGAAGATTGTTTTTACCTTCTTTTTTTGGTCTGTCTTGGATCAGGAGACTGCTCCAGAGAGCAGGTAGGCACACAACTTGCATGCGTGGGCCACAGAGGCCCAGGAGAATGGTGGGGGACCTATGGGAGCAAAGTGGGGGTGGGGAAGCCGGTATAGGTCCCTGGGAATTATAGGGACACTTGCCTTTGACCATTTGGTGCTTCCTTTGCTTAGGAGCCCTCTGATGTTGCAAACTGGTGTTGAGTGTGGGTGGGCTGAGAAATCCTGTCAGGTCTTGCATTGTGATGAAATTTGTGCATTGGGCCACTCTGCTTCTTGGAGAACTTTCTATTTCTAGGCTTTGAAGTGTCATGAGCCCCTGAAGGTAGGAAGTCTGGCTGTGCTCCGTTGAACTTGGTGAGGATTATGTGGCCACAGTCTTTCCAGGGAGACCTCTGCGGTCCCCAACATGGCTGGGATATGAAACAGCTAACGTTAGCCCTTTCTTTGGGCCTTTGCTGTTTCCATGATTTCTGGGATGAGTTGAGCAGAGGAAAGGAAAACAGAGCAGTGCTTTAGGTCCTCCCCAGTTAAGGTGCAGGCGTCCCAGTCGTCCCCCTGGCACTCCCTTGGAGGGGCTCTCCCACCCCTTCAAACGGTAAGCCTCGAGGCAACTGGCTGGGGCTGCCCATGCAGTTCCCGTCCCTGGGTAAAGGCCATGGGAATCCTGATATTCATGCAGGGGGGACTGGGGAACCGACTTCATAGTGATGGGGAAGCCCCCAGCTCACTGACGGCTGGCGTGTGGCTGATGGTCTGGCTGGGTGCTGTGGTTCTGTCCTGTCACAGGCATCAGACCCCCCTAGTTCCTCACCCTTCGAGTAAGAGCCTTAGGTCTAGTTTGGTGAACGCATATACATTTGCTGGAGGGTCTGTGCACACTTTTCTGTAATCTATATATATAAAAGGTTAATATGCAAAGTGTCCTCGAGGAAGTTCGATCACTTGCTATGATGTGCACTGACTACTAGGGGGCGGTGCAATGAGGGAAGGAGGAGGCGGGGAACCTGATCGGCTCTGATCACCAGCCAGGCCTAGGGACCCTACCTGTGCACGAATTTCATGCACCAGGTCTCTAATATACGCTATAACACTGCTCTTCCTAGCTGGTTTGGCTCAGAGGATGGAGCATCAGCCTGCAGCCTGAAGGGTCCCAGGTTCGATTCCGGTTGGGGGCACATGCCAGGGTTGCAGGCTCGGTCCGCAGTGTGGGATGTGCAGGAGGCAGCCCATCAATGATTCTCTCTCATCATTGATGTTTCTGTCTCTCTCCCCCTCTTCCTTCCTCTCTGAAATCAGTAATAATAATAAACAACCAAATTCATAACGCAGCTATCTCAGGCTGAAACCAGAGAAGAATTCGTTATGAAGGCTCGGAGGCTGGTTACTAATCAAGCCCTGAGCAGACCCAGCTCCTCCTTCCTCTCATGCCCAATCCAGGCTACCTTCAGGCCCTCCAAAACACTTATGCCTTCATAGCCCCAAAAGTCATGACCTTTTGAAAAGATTTGAAAAAATAACACTGACCCTGTTTTAAGTCATCATTTCAGTCTGGCACCATCTGAATGGAAAGATACCGCATGCAACCTGATGTTAGGGGACAACTGTGAAGTGAATGGTAATTACTCATCAAGAGTTACAATCATTTGAATTAAGTACATGGTCTAGTCCCATCATGTCTAGGAAGCATAAGCAAGATGATATCTATCCTAAAATTGTTGTACATACTTCTGATGTTCTACATATAAAAATCAGGTTAAACAAATGCTAATACCCTATTAGCTTCCTTTTGAACAACGAAAAGTTCAATTTCTGTAGGAAGTAATTTCTCAGATTATCATATGGACTCTTCTTCCATTCTTTGACCCCAGGTCCTGCCTCTACAATGTTACACAATGCTGTTTTGTCTCAAGAAACCCCAAATGACTTAGCATCTCCTATCGATTGTCAATAAGGAGCTCCTGGGACCTTGCTCCCATTTCCCCCTGTACACATCCTGGACCCAGCCACAGGGAAAAGACAAGTCAGGCAACCTGGACCAAGAAGCACCAGGGCAGAGACGACAGACTCGGGGAGCCAGGGTGAGTGCCCTTCCCACGTTAGCTATTGTCACCTGGAACTGTGTTCTTCCGACTTTATTTACTGGTACATCACATGACTCTCCACTGGACATACTAGTAAGCTCCGTGAGGAGGGAAATCTGGTCTGACCTGTTCAGCTCTGTACCTCTAGCTCCAAGAAGAATGCCTGGCACACAGTAAATGCTCAATACATACTTGGTGAATGAATGAGAAGCGACATCTTTGTTCCACAGAGCTGCCCACTCTCCCCTTGATCTTTGTAATACTCCTGGGATTTGCACAGGGGAGTGAGGAAGCAGTTCAGGAGATTCTCATGGAAAATGGAAAGCAGGTGAAAACCTAAGCTCAGAATTATGGCTAAGACAAGAGCCATACATCAGAAGGATGCACTAGGTACCATGGTTAAAAGCCCCAAGACCCTGGCAACACAGCCTAGAGACAATTGGTAGGATGTTTCAGGTCTGCATTTTTAAGACCAGAAGTCACTGCAGAAAAACAGGAAGGGGAGGAGAAGGAAAGAGCTGCAGAAAGGAACGAAGTTGGGCAGCAAGCAGCTCACATAGAGAGGCTGTCAGAACTGTGATGCTGTTCAGAATTTACAATGTGCATGTGCCTGTGGGTGAGGGTGAAACTGCCTCAGGCCAGCAGAAGACTTAGGCCCTGGAAGACATAGACATGGAGGTCTTCAGTTCCAGGGGCAAGAGAAATCTCTCAATATTTCTTCTTCCAGATTCAACCATGTGTAAACATAACCTAATTAACATTTAGATAACCTAAGAAATGTTTTTGTAGGAAATGTGTGCATGTGTGTCAGAGCTTAAGTATTTTTGCTAATGTATGTGGGCCTTTTCTTTTACGAGTTTTTACATCTCTAAAACACTTGCTTTCCTATTTGGGGATGAATAACTGCTTACTCTGTGCTGAGTGAGATCTGAGGCCAGAACCCTTGGCATAGGGCACCGGGGCCACGCCTGACCCAGACACACTTTGGGGTGATGGGGCTGCCTTCTACTTAACAATCCTCTTAAGGACTTAGATTCCCTTCCCCAAAAGAATATTTCAGTTGATGATTGAAAAATGTACCTTCATCTAATCATGAGGGCACATTAGAAAAACCCAAAATGAGGGACATCCCTGTTCCCTTAAAAAGTGTAAATGTCATGAGAGGCTGAGGAAGTGTTTCAGATGACAGAACATCTAAGAGACATAACCAGATGCAATGAACACTACTGGACTGGATGCTGGACCACGGGAAAAATAGATTTATTTAAAGGATATCGTCGAGACAAATGGCAGAAATTTGAATGTGGATGGTGATACTGTATCAATACAGTCAACACAATACTAATACAGTTGTCTAAATATAATAATGTTAAATCTCCAGAATTGGATAATTGCACTTGGTTATGTTTTCTGGAAATACAAGCTGAAATATTTAAAGATTAACTCTCAAATGGTTTAGCAAAACATTTGTCTATGTGTATATATATATGTGTGTGTGTGTGTATATATATATGTTTGTGTATGAAGGAGAGGAAGATAAGTGATAAGGCAATTAATCTGGTTCCAGAGTATATAGGAATTCATTGTACTATTCTTAGTAATCTTAAGTTTTAAATTACTTTATTTTGGGGGGAATAATTTTTCATTTTCTTTTTACTTTCTCTTTTGAAATGTCATCCATAAATACATGCAATTGTGTTTTTCCTCATTTTTGAAAAGGAGTTAAAAGACATAATATTTGAAGTAACTGACATCACATTTAATGTCAATTTACCATGTTACTTCTTTAAACTCCAACGTTATATGATCCCAGTAATTACTTCATGTACTATATAATCTTAAACTGGTTCTTAATTTTCTGAGTCTTGCTGAAAAGCTGCTTTGGTGAAACAGAAGATTTATACTTTTCTTCTATCAGTATAATGGGGCTTAAATCATACCATGCCCTTTGGCTTTTTAATTAAGTCAGAAAAATAAATTCCTAGTAGCTAATCAGAGCTTCTTCCTGCTCCTACCCTTAAGTTGGTAATTTTGGGGGCTGATGTGGCTAGAGGTCCTTGGAAAGCCTGCTTATCTCGCAACTAAATGCAAATGTTCCCCGTTTGACATGATCATACTCTTTCTTCCACTCAAATGATCAAAAGGATACAAGCAAGAATATTTTGTTTGGCAAGTGGCCCAAAATTTCTAAATTTATATATTCTATTTTTGCTTCATCCTCAGATTGGATTAGTTACTAGGCAACTGAAGTATTTAATTTCATTTGCTAATAGTTACATTTTAATAGAGGCAGCTGTGTACATGACCAGTGCTGGCTATACAAACACAGCCTAATACCAGCCTCTGTGAGCAGCAGTCCACCCGACTTCCTCACCCTCTTAACATTTTATTTGACTTTCATGTACAGGAAAAGTGATGGCTCTTTAAAATATATAGTTTTTCTATAAGCAAATCCAAGAGATTTATTTTTTCACTCAAAGATCTACCTGTTTGGGGCATCCTAAACCCTCTTTCAGACTCTGGTTCAAGATGGCAGAACAAGCACATGAAAATAGATCCTTAACAGCATGGAAAGAGCACCATCAGTGCCTCAGTGACACTGATGAAAGACTTGCATAGTGGAAACTGCTACCCCAGCAG
The DNA here is from genome assembly GCF_964212035.1 of Myotis nattereri. Classification (NCBI taxonomy): domain Eukaryota; kingdom Metazoa; phylum Chordata; class Mammalia; order Chiroptera; family Vespertilionidae; genus Myotis; species Myotis nattereri. The sequence goes on from NC_138089.1 coordinate 53,094,426, forward strand.
GGAGCGTGGCAGAGGTCCACGAGTCTTTCCAGTGGTGGGTGGAAAACCCCGCATTTGTAGAGAAGGCAGACCACGGGTACTTGTGAGGGAAACTAGTTACAAGCTGCACCCATACACCTGGACCCTCCCCGCAGCAGGTGGAAGGCTGGATGCAGTGTGTTCTGAGAGTGGCTCTGAAAGAACAGTAGTCAGAGGAGAGCACAGGGTGCTTGGCAGGTGGAGGTGGGTAAGGAGAGGAAGAAAAAAGCCCAGCTCTTCCCAGAACGGAGCTGAGCGGTGGAGGCTGACTGCTCCCCACAGAGTGAAGCTTCCCTATGGGAGGGGAGAGTCCTCAGCTGGCTGGGTGTTCTTTGCCCAGGAGCCCTGGAGGGAAATCCGCTGTTAGGGCACGCCCTAACTGACAAGGTTCTCAGCCATCCCTCCCATTCAGAGAGAGCTGCAGTGGGAAACTGCTTTCCCCCCAAAATGGGAGAAGACAAAGTTGTCTGCTTTCACCACGCCTGTTCAATATAGTACTGAAAGTTCTAGCCAGTGCAATAAGGCAAGAATAAGCTATAAAAGGCATAAAGAATAAAGAGGAATGAATAAAACTCTGTATTTCTAGATAGCATAAGATTATGTAGAAAATCCCAATGAATCTAAACAAAACAAAAACAACTACAACTCTCAAGGAAGTTCAGCAAGGTCACAGAATACTATATATAACAAATACAACAAACATACATACATCAACTGTATTTTTGTATGCTAGCAATGAACACATGAATGCCAAAGTAAAAAAACCCCACAGTACCATTTACAACTGCTCAAAAACAAAAAGAGAAGCACATGTAAATCTAACAAAACTGGTAGAGAACTTGGATGCTGAAAACCACAAAATACCAACGAGAGAAATCAAAGATCTAAATAAATGGAGAGACATACTGTGTTCATGGATTTGAAAACTCCACATAATAAAGATGTCAATTCTGCCCACATAGATACAGTTTAACACAATTCTTAACAAAATCTCTCTATTTGTAGATATAGACAAGATTCTCCTAGAATCTCTAAAACAATTTTAAGATGAATAAGATAAGAGAAATCAATCTGCTCAATTTTAAGACTCATTTTAGAGATATAGTAACCAAGACTGTGTGGCATTAGCAGAAGGAGAGACGCAGACCAATCAAAAGAATAGAGAACTTAGAAATAATTACACATTATTGCCCAACTGATTTTTCACAGATGTGCAAAAGTAATCCGGTGGAGGAAGGATAGGTTTATTAACAAATGGTGCGAGAACTGGACACCAATGCACAAAAAATAAAAAAAGGAACCTCAACTTAAACCTCATATAAAAAGGAACTCAAAATGGATGGAAGACTTAAAAACATAGAATATCTTTGGGGTCTGGGGTTAGGCAAAAGATCCTTAGGGGAAAAAATTGGATTTTTGCAAAATAATACAGATAGAGAAAATATTTGGAAGCCACATACCCCCCAAAGGATGACTATATAAAATATTCAAGGAACTCTCTAAACGCAACAGTAAAATAAACAATCCGATTGGAAAATAGGCAAGAGACATGAACAGACAGATGTTTTCACTGAAGAGCAAAGCACCACCTGAAAAACTATCCATTAGGGAAATGCAAACTGAGACCAGGATGAGGTGTCCCTACACACCTGTTGGTACAGATAAAATGAAAAATAGTGACAGCACAAGATGCTGGAGAGGATGTGAAAAAATCGTACATCGCCTATGGGAATATAAATGGGACGTCCACTTGGGAAAATTGTTTGGCTGTTTCTTCAAAAAATAAACGTACGCTTGCTATATGACCCAGCAACTACACTCCTGGGCATTTGTCTCAGGAAAATGAAAACTTGTATTTACACACAAAAAAAATATGTTCATAGTGGCTTTACTTGTAATAGCTAAAGAAGGAAACAACCAAAACATCCCTCCCTAGGTAAATGGTTCCCTCACACCACAGAATACTACTCTACAATAGAACGGAAAAAACCACTGATACAACAACGGCAATGGATCTCAAGGGCATTATGTTGAGTAAAAAAAAAAAAAACCCATTAGAAAAGGTCACACTTAGGTAGCATTCTCAAAAGGGTGACATGACAGAGGTGGAGAACAGGTTAGTGGTTGCCAGCAGTTAACATGGGGAAAGGGGTGTGTGTGCTGATTATAAAGGGGAAGCACAGAGCAGAAATTTGGCTAGTTGTGTATCTCAGTTGTGGTGACAATTACATAAATCCACGCAGGTGTTTTGTAAGGTTGGCTTTGATAATGTACTGTAGTTATGTACCATAGGGGAACTGGATAAAGGATGCACAGGCAACTTTAAGTGATTTTAAAATTACTCTGAAATTAGAAAATTGTTAAAAAGTTACTAACGGTTAGAATATAATCTCTCTGAAATCAGGAACTTTACCAGTTCTTTGGTATTCGATCCTTAGCACCTAAACAGTGCCTCACCCATAGTAGGTGCTCAATTAGTACGTGGAAACTGATGAATACTGATGTAATAGAGTCCCGGTTTTGTGTTTTGTTTTTAAGGGCACATGATTATAAATGGTGAATGTCTGAAAACATAAACACTACATGGTGAATGGTGATGATGGACAAAGATGGAGACAAAGTTGGGAAGAGGTGAGGAACATCTTATAGACAATGCAGAAATACACAGATAATAGGCTACCTCCATCATTCTAGTATAGTGGTTCTCAACCTTCCTAATGCCGTGACCCTATAATACAGTTCCTCATGTTGTGGTGACCCCCAATTTCATTGTTACAAATGGAACATAATTAAAGCATAGCGATGAATCACAAAAGCAATATGTAATTATATATGTGTTTTCCGATGGTTTTAGGCGACCCCTGTGAAAGGGTCGTTCGACCCCCAAAGGGGTCTCGACCCACAGGTTGAGAACCGCTGTTCTAGTACAAGGTCTTCCCCATCTTAATGTTTGTTTTTTTTTTTTTTAAAAAAATGCGTAATGGCCGAAACCGGTTTGGCTCAGTGGATGGAGCGTCGGCCTGCGGACTGAAGGGTCCCAGGTTCGATTCCGGTCAAGGGCATGTACCTGGGTTGCGGGCACATCTCCAGTGGGAGATGTGCAGGAGGCAGCTGATTGATGTTTCTCTCATCGATGTTTCTGACTCTCTATCTCTCTCCCTTCCTCTCTGTAAAAAATCAATAAAATATATTTTAAAAAAATGCGTAATAGATCCTTATTCTAGAAAAAGAAAACATATATAAGGCATACCCCTGGTGTCTTCATTCTGCTGTCCTGGGAGACAGCAAGGGTGGAGCCATGAACACAAGGCAGTGAGTGGGTGATGGCCACAGCCGGCCCATAGCATGGCATCCTTTCCATCACCCTGCCTGCCAGCTTGTCTCTGAATAGACACTGGTCAGTGTCAGGGTGGAAAATGCATGTTACATATGAAACAAGTCTAGCTTGTTTTAAAAATTCTTAAATTCTTAAAATAACACAAAAATTATAGTCTGTAAATAACATCTACCTACTATTTGACAAACCTTCCTCTTCCTAGGTCCCCTTGCCTTTCTGCCATGAGGCACAGTTCAACACATTCTTAAAGCATTCTCTTAAAAAATCAAGGATTTTCAACCTTTTTCATCTCCTGGCACACATAAAACTAATTACTAAAATTCTGTGGCACACCAAAAATATAATTATTGCTGATCCAACAAAGAAATAGGTATGATTTTGATTCATTCACACTGGACGGCTATTGTGTTGGCTGTTATTTTTTATTTGATATCCTAAGGGAAAACAGGTCAGTGCCCCTGACTAAATAGTCAGGTATTGCATGTTCTAAAAATTCTTTTGGCGCACCAGTTGGAAATCGCTGTCTTAAATGATAGTGGTCTTTTAACCAGTATATTTGCCTTCTGCAGGTGGTGACGTAAATTCCCTTTGCCATTAGGGCAAAAGCACTGAAAAGTTATCCATTATATTTTTCATTTCCTTTTTTAACCCTCTCCTTCTATGAGATCATGGCTTGAATGTCCCTATTTCAGGGCAGCCCTGTGCCCCTGCACGAAAAGGCCACAGCAGACAGAGCCCTTAATTAATAACATTTTAATTTTAGGAGGTGTCATAGAGTGCTTTAGGCTTTGCACTGGGGCCTTCACCTACATTTTACTTGTGAGGTAGGCAGTATGAAAACAAATACAGAAATGAAATATTACACCTAACATTCCACGTTTAGATGGTGGATGAGTCAAAAACTGAGCCAGAGATTTCAGCCTCCCATTCCACTGTGCTGTTTGTGTGTTCCAAAGGCACACTGTGGGAAATGAAACATGACTTGTTGCAATCTTAAAAAAAAGAAAAAAGGAATGCTAACAGCAAAGATACTGCTTCACATAACACCTCGAAGCTACCTTAAATGTAAAACAAATATGCAGATACTTACTAAACACCCATTGTGGTGGTTTGGAGACCCACTTCCTACAGAGATATCGCTGGGGGAACTCTAATAGAATAAAACGAAACTTCTGGCCCCCAAAGCATCCTTAATTTAAAAACAAAATTATGATCTTTTACAAAGCAGAGCCAAAACACAGCCTTGCTTTTAGACAAAAGTCTGGTGAAGCACAAGTAGCTGCGTTAGGGTCGTGAAATCTTTGTTACCCCTGTTAACAGCCTGCAGACCGGCTAAATTGGACCAAGAGTGTAAGGTCACGCATAGCTTAAAGCTTAAAACCATTTTCTTGGTGAGAAACATGACTATTAAAGGTTGTGCCGGCTGTGAAGGGAAAATGAAACTGCAGCATGAAATGTATAAGAATCATCACTGGGAAAAGCATAGAAAACCTGGAGATTCTACTAAGGGGGGACTAGGATGTAAGCAGGTGTTACTCAAAATGAAACCTTCGTTAAAGCTGTCTCCGAGATCAGTGGTTCTCAAACTTGGCTGCACAGTGAATTCACATGGGCTGTTTGGAAAAGCACCAGCATCTGGTCCCTCTCCCAGGGACTCAGTTTGACTGGTGGGGGGGGTGGCAGTCTGGGAAGAGGGTTTCTGAAAGCACCCCGTCCTCTGGTAATTCCAATGGGTAGCAAGGTTTGAGGCCCCCCCCCCCCCCCCGACCTCTAGATACTACAGATCCGTGCGTCTGCACCCCTCCACCTGCCCCTGAGGTTACTGCAAACCTCGGGATGCAGAGCGTGGGAACATGGGGGACCAGCCTTCGGAGGAGAAACGTGTTGAGCAGCTCTCCACACAGCTCCCCGGTTGCAGCCTCCCCAGGGGGGTTATAACTCAGTGACCCTGAGGCAAAGTGGAAAACAGGGTTCGCCTGCTTCCTGGAGACCAGCTGCATGGAGGGAAATGTGCTAAGAATGAGATCCTTTTCAAGAATAAAAAGAGGATAGGTGATAAAGTTAGCAGTTCCCTACCGAACCTGGATTTGGGGAAATCAGCCTGCCAATCAAATGCCAAAAGTTACATTTTTTTCTCCTTGCTCTGGTGAGGAAGTTCCCAACATTGCAGCTTGTGCACCTCTCTTTTAAAAACTAAGTGGATTAGGGTTAAGGGGGAAAAATATTCCTTTCCTCTGCTTCCACTGTGAGTGAATTCTGACCCTTTGGTAAAAGAAGCAAAAAATGGTACCCCCCCCCAAAAAAAAAAAACACCAAAAAAACACCACACCAAGCAAATGAGGTCCAGTTTGCTACACGGAACAGGGAGACAGGAAAAGACACGTGGAGGAAGGCTGTCCAGCCATCCCAGGGATCCACCAGCGGCCAATGACAAGGCTGCCTGTGGGGGATACACTTCACACTGTGCAGGCCTGGCCCCCTGGGGAGCAGGGTGGAGCCAGGGACAGACTCAGCAAGAGCTGGGCAGTCACCTGAGATCAGTGTCACCTGACTTAATTAAGAGCTCGGAGAAATTAAGCGTTTGATTAGCACCTTCAATCACAAAGGCAGGAATCACAGCTTTTATCTCTGTCCGCTTTCCCCCCTCTTTTCTGGCAGTCATTAAGAAACAATTAGAGAAACAGCGGCAGCCTGATCCTGTCACTATTCCAGCTGGTGATGTGGGAGCCACCCTCACCTTCCCATTGGTTTAAAGACCCACAGAACCTTCTAGAACAGTGGTTCTCAACCTTGGCTGCACATTAGAATCACATGGGAATCTTTTTTAAAATCCTGATTTCTGGGCCTCATCCTCCGGAATTTCTGTTTCTTTGTTACTAATGTTGTGGCCCCACCCCATAACAAAGAAACAGAATTTCCGAAGGATGAGGCCCAGAAATCATGATTTTAAAAAGATTCCCAGGTGATTCTAATGTGCAGCCAAGGTTGAGAACCGAACGTGCATCTAAAAGGGGACATGTGTGCCGCATGACTGAGTTCACCTCTTCCAATTAAGTATGGCTGTTGTTTCTCTAAATCATTATTCACTGAACATTCATCCCCTTGAAACTGGTCACTGCAGGGAAACTTCGCTTTTTAAAAATCAGCGTGTGTTTAATAAAAGGCGCCGGCCTGGCTTTGCTGATGGGCCAGCAGCTTTGTCATGGTAAAGCCGTGGGCCCCTGGCCCCCTTGGCCTGTGCCCCCCAAGCCCTATCCCTTCCATGCGGTGAAATACATTTCCTGCCTTTCTCAGCTAATAGACTCTCTTCCGAAAGGAAAGTTAATCCTTGGGCAGTGCAGTATTAAACCGCCCGAGGAAGAATGAAATATTTCAGAAGAGCACGGGGTGAAAAATGGCAACTGCTATTTTAGATTCTTTGAAAATTTAAGTAGAGGAGCAAAAAATAGAAAGCAGCTTGTACTCGGTACAACGAGTCTTAGCTCACTTTTGTGAGATTCTTAATACCGTGCAGGGAGACCGCGGCCACAGCAACACGCTTGGACACAAAGCAGGGACCTGGTCGGATGGAGCAGGCGCTTGAGTTTCAGGGGCCTGGAGACTGTCCTACCCTCTTAGGTGTGCAAAGGATATGCAACTTAAACAAATGAAAACTGACCTATTTTCCTTCCCCTCACAGTATCACAACGAAAAGCGAATCGTTCACCCTTGGGAAGAGCAAGCCCTAGAGCAGTGATGGCGAACCTTTTGAGCTCGGCGTGTCAGCATTTTGAAAAACCCTAACTTAACTCTGGTGCCGTGTCACATATAGAAATTTTTTGATATTTGCAACCATAGGAAAACAAAGACTTATATTTTTGATATTTATTTTATATATTTAAATGCCATTTAACAAAGAAAAATCAACCAAAAAAATGAGTTCGCCATCACTGCTCTAGAGTCTGATGCCCCGGGTGGGGGTCCTGCTCCATGCTCCCGCCTGGCAGGTGGCGTGGCCTCAGCCGACGCTGCTGAAAAGGGGAGGCCCGGAGAGCCTGCAGGGGGGTAGGTGTGGGGGGTAAATGCCCTGTGTCTCGGGGAGTGGTGACAATCAATAACACGGGACGACGACGGTGTAATCATGAAACAGACTTAACCTGGATGCCTGTTTTACCGCAGAGGCACAAAGAGAAAGCGCTCTCCTCTGGATCGGGGAGAAGCAGGTAATTGTAAAAACACTGCAATCGTTTTTCTAGCCTGTGCTCTTTTTTTTTTTTTTTTTTTTTTTTTTTTTTTTTGTTGTTGTTTTTTTTTAATTAAATCTTTATTGTTCAGATTATTACATTTGTTCCTCTTTTTTCCCCCCATAACTCCCCTCCTCCCAGTTCCCGCCCCACCCTCCGCCCTCACTCCCCACCCACTGTCCTCACCCATAGGTGCACGATTTTTGTCCAGTCTCTTCCCGCATTTCCCACACACCTTTCCCCCCCAAGAATAGTCAGTCCATTCCCTTTCTATGTCCCTGATTCTATTATATTCACCAGTTCATTCTGTTCATCAGATTATTTATTCACTTGATTCTTAGATTCACTTGTTGATAGATGCATATTTGTTGTTCATAATTCGTATCTTTACCTTTTTCTTCCTCTTCCTCTTCTTAAAGGATACCTTTCAGCATTTCATATAATCCTGGTTTGGTGGTGATGAACTCCTTTAGCTTTTCCTTATCTGTGAAGCTCTTTATCTGACCTTCAATTCTGAACGCTAGCTTTGCTGGATAAAGTAATCTTGGTTGTAGGTTCTTGGTATTCATCACTTTGAATATTTCTTGCCACTCCCTTCTGGCCTGCAAAGTTTCTGTTGAGAAATCAGCTGACAGTCGTATGGGTATTCCCTTGTAGGTAACTGAGTTTCTTTCTCTTGCTGTTTTTAAGATTCTCGCTTTATCTTTTGCTCTTGGCATTTTAATTATGATGTGTCTTGGTGTGGTCCTCTTTGGATTCCTTTTGTTTGGGGTTCTCCGCGCTTCTTGGACCTGTAAGTCCATTTCTTTCACCAGGTGGGGGAAGTTTTCTGTCATTATTTCTTCAAATAGGTTTTCAATATCTTGCTCTCTCTCATCTTCTGGCACCCCTATAATTCTGATGTTGGTACGCTTGAAGCTGTCCCAGAGGCTCCTTACACTATCCTCGCATTTTTGGATTCTTTTTTCATTTTGCTTTTCCGGTTGGGTGTTTTTTGCTTCCTCGCATTTCAAATCATTGACTTGATTCTTGTGCTCCTCTGGTCTGCTGTCGGGAGTCTGTATATAATCCTTTATTTCAGTTAGTGTATGCTTAATTTCTAGTTGGTTCCCCAATATAAGATCGAGGGTCTCATTAGTTTTCTTGTAGATCTCATTAAGTTTATCGGCGGCTTCTAAACAGTTCTTGAGAGACCTTAAAAGTGTGGTTCTGAACTCTATATCTTCCATTGACAATTTTGTCCTGTTTCTTTGTCTCCGCATTTTGTTATGCTTTCTTGGTGCACCCCCTAGTGGTCTTTGTTCGCAGTCTTATAGTTAAATCTTGATTGTTGTAGCTAATTCCAGGGAGGGTTTGACCTCCAGGCCAAGTGGCTATGAGAATCAGCTGTGTCTGCAGTGAGAGAACTTCTGTCCTCTAGGGAGGTGCTAATCTAGCCTTTGCCTGAGGCTATCCGGCAAATGCCTCTGTGCAGGGCTTGGGCAGGGCGGGTCGCACAGGATCAACAGGGTGGGCCGGAGAGAGCGGTTATGGCAGCTCTCAGTCCTGTCCCCACGGGCTCTGCCTCTCTGAGTCCCAGCAATGGCTGCAAACCTCGCAGAGAAAGCTGCACTCGCTCTGACCGAAGCCAGACAGTCCCGCTTACTCGCCTGTATCTGGAGCTCAGAGTCTGCGACTCCCTCCCGATTGAAAACGCCAACCGCGCCCTCCGCCGCCAGCCCGCTCCGCGCACTCCGCACCTCAGAATTTGACTTCAGCACTGCGCCTCCTCTGAGTGTCCGTATGCGTTTCTCTTTCCTCCTAGTTGTAGGACTTCCACTCAGCCAGCGTTCCTGTGGTTCTGGGTGATGTCCCTTCCGTTTTTTGGTTTCACTTTTGAAGTAGTTGTTCAAAGCAGCAAACTCCGGCGTTAACCTATGCCGCCATCTTGGTTCTCTAGCCTGTGCTCTTACAATCCAATTTATAGCTCTGCTCCTCACAGCTGCTTTCCATGCGCACACGGCGGTTAAACGTATTAGCGGGATTCAGAATAGCAGGCTCTCACATTTATGGCTCACCCTGGAGAGGCACAAGCGATGTGACTTCAACTGTTTTAATTCGCTATGCCCTGTGTCCCTCTGCCTGGGGCTCTGCACACATGCATGTGGCCGGCGGGGACAGAGGGGCTGCGGTGAGCATGCCACCAGCCTCGGGGGGGCTGTGTCACCCAGGCAGGCGGCCACCTAAGTCCCCATAGCACCTCCATCTCCAACACCATGCAGGTCTGGGCTCAGATCCCGGCCTGGCCTGGACACCTCCATTCACACATGCTAAGGGGCAGCTTGTGCACTCACAACCTCTGCAGTTTTGCGACCAGTTTTGGTTCCCCATGGTAGGGGTCAACCCCGGCAAGGCAGAAAGCCCAGGCAAGGAACATGGCCTCCTGAGGGTGCCTGCTGGGCTTTCACCTCTCTAGGCCTCAGTTTCTCCATCAGTGAAATGGAGGTAATAAAACCCATCTGGAGGGCGAGGGGAAGACCCCTCCACAGTTCTTGGTGGCTTAAGACTCTAGATGTTGGCTCTGTTATTAGTGGTTCTAGATGTCCAGTTCCTCCCAAGCCCACATGGCAACACAGCTCCAGGCCCTCAAAGGTTCCCATACCCCCCACTGCCTGACTGACACTCTTTGAAGTCCTAAGGGGGCCTCCCTGCTTCTACTGGCAATATCCCCTCCTCCCAACAGGCTGGGTCATATTGCCTCATTCCAGTCTTGTCTCACATGCCACCTCCTCCATGAGGCCTCTCCAGTCCCTTGCCAGCCAGCTCCCTCTCTCCTTCCCTGACACGTGGCATATGTTATAAAACTGCAGTGGTGTGCATTATGGATTGACATGTGCCAGAGCCCTTGAGGCCCTAGACCAGGGGTGGGCAAACTTTTTGACTCGAGGGCCACAATGGGTTCTTAAACTGGACCGGAGGGCCGGAACAAAAGCATGGATGGAGTGTTTGTGTGAACTAATACATGTTAACACTGCTGCTGGTGAAGGAGCGGAGGGGAGAGCAAGAGAACCCTCCACTCTTTCGGCTCCGCAGGCCGGATAGAACAGCCGAATGGGCTGGATCTGGCCCGCGGGCCGTAGTTTGCCCACGGCTGCCCTAGACACAGGGTCTTAGATATCCCTTTACCTGGCTTGTTTACTCATCCCGTCGGCTCATGCACTTACTAGTTGTACCACATGCTTTGGCTGAACTGTATGTTTGCTCACCAAAACGAAATAACCCAGCTCTCAGAAATCCTGAGCCAGGGTCTGGAGGTTTTATGTGCTGGATGCCCAACGCAATCAGACAACACAGACCCTCCCAGAACCCGAGGGAAGCCCTGACGCTGAGGGCGTGGGAAGGTGCCTAACCAAGAAGCCCTCGGTCCCTGGAAGGGCATGCAGAGGCCCCGGCAGGAGTGGGACTTCCCACTGAAGGCACATGCCTCGACAGAAGCCCTGGACATAGGTGTCCGTGAGGTACACAATGCCCAGTTCTCCGTGGGCACCTTGCCACTGTACGACTGCAGGGTTCTAAGGATCCCCTGTTCAAATCTGGGCCCTTGAAGGTCCCCCAAGCGTGTTTGGTTAGGGTGGAAGCCGCTCGAGCTGGCTCTCAACTAGACAGCAGTGTGAGGCACTTGGGTTCTGGAGCAGGGCCCGCCTACCACCACTGTTCCCAACCAGCTGTCCCTGTCCAAGGTCCTGATCCAGGCATGTCCGTTTCCTCCTCTGTGAGGTGGGGAATGTGACTCTGTCCCTACCTCCGAGGCGTCTGGCACAGCTAACGAGCTACTGCATACATAGTTCTGGCACAGTCCCTGGCATACAGTAAGTGCTCAATAATGCTCACTGTTATTAGAATGCTGTTGCTGTGAAGGGGCGGTTCCACGGGGAGTGAATTAAGTCTCCATAATCTGGTATGAGCCAGAGAATATGGGTGAACCTGTTTCTCTTGCTGAGTCCGAGTGGGTAGGAGAAAGTCAGGGAAGGGGAGAAAATGACGACTGGACCCAGGAGATCTAGACCACGCATGCTGGCAGATGCAAAACCTGCTCTGATGAGGTAGAGGAGGGGAGGAGGGGGGTTGGAGAGAGAAAATTGAATGTGTTTTTTTTACCTCACTGACTTTAATTTTAAAAATAAACTGTCTCATGACAATAACTACTTCCCTAGTTCTCAGCTCGTCACCCAAACATTAGAACTAAATAATAGGTGGCAAGTGAGAGATGGGGCCCGGTTTATGACTCTCAGGAACTGAGGAGCCAGGACACACAATGGCTGTCCTCCTATCGGCTTCCTCTTAGCCAGCGAGGGCCCTGAGTGAGGGTCTGAGAAATCCCTGTCCTCCAGCACCCTGTGCTTTTCAAATCCAGCGGAACTACAACAGCTCCCTCCAGCTATGACTGAAACGGCACCGGCACCGGGGACCTGCCTTCCTGAAATTGACTGGCACAGTCAGAGGGCAGGGAGGCCAGCCTTGCAGATAGCGGTGCTTACGGAACCATTGGAAGGAGCTCATGAACTATATCTGCCTTCATCCCTGGACTCAAATCACCCCAGAGGCTGGAGAAAACCACTTTCAGTGTGTGCAGGGGGGCCGGGGAGAGAGGGTGGCGGTGAAAAAACAGCGCATCTGAAGTAGAGAACCATTTCAAGGAGGAGGAAATCAGCGAACCACTTAAGCCAAGCTATTGATGGTGCGGCTGCTATTAACAGGTAATTTACAATGTGCACAAGAGGTTTTGCTTCCAGAAGCATCTGCTTTCAAGCAGCACCAGTGAGTACCCGTGCAGGACGTCTCCTGGACACGTGGGGCTTAACATACTCAGGAGGACCTGGGCTAGGGGAAAGCGAGCTCATTGCTGTGGGAAACATTGTTCTTCTGGTATGGATGATAAATTACCATCTGGTTCTCATACCTGTGATCACCTGGCTCTTGCTGCTTTTTCTCCTCCCACTCTCATCATCAGAAAAGGCACCCCAGGATCTCACAACTCACAGTGGCTCCACAGACCAGCAGCCCCTTGGTGGGGAGATGGTAGAAATGCAGATCCCCGGGCCACCGCTGGTCTGCTGGGTTGAAGTCCGCACCTAACAGGACCCCTCGTGTGCACAGAGAGCTCAAGGAGCCGGCGCGAGGGCGATCCCGATGAATGGAGACAAGTGGAACAGGCTGCTCCCTACCAGGCTACTTGATCAAGAATATTATTCGCAAGCACCAGCTGGGTCAGACTTTCAGGGAAAAGAAACAGAGCAGCGGTCTCTGAGTGCCCTGTGAACCAGAGTTTGGAAAGTCTGGCTTCTGCTAATTTCATAAAAGCAACTCATTGGATAGAAGACTCACAATTGCTGAGAGCTCACTTGTACTCTTCACCAGTATCACTCAGTCTTCATGAGATACTAATATATTTCTTCTTTCCTCTTTAGTTATGCTTTTCCTGCACTGACCTGGTTACTGGACTCCACCTTCCCATCGTGGTTGCCCTCCATCATCGTCCATCTCCTCCTCCTTGATCACAGGCATGTACAGCGTGCTCCTAGCCAATCACCGCCACTGCTCAGGCTGCCCAGGGCCTGCCCCCTGCAGTCTGCACCATCTCCATGCACTTGCCCCTGTGTCAGCATCATCTGTCTCCCTTGCCCTGCAGCCTGGGTGTGAGATGCGATGTCTTTTGCTTGCCCTTCCGGATCCCCTCTCCCTCTTGCCACCCAGCTCTGGAATCTGGGCAGGAGCTGGTTGGGAGGCAAGTGAGGTAAGGATATCGATGCCCTGGGCTCACTCTCTTGCCACATCACCTCCCTGCCTCCGGTTCTGGTTACAGCTCCCTGCTCTGGCCCCTGCAGGCCAGCTGCGACCAGTCCTGGGTACTGCACCAACTCCCTAGCACCCATGCCCCTACCTCTGTACACAGTCCCTGGATTCAACTGTCCTCAAATTAACCATCTGCTTCCTCTGGGGCCCGACCACTGGCACACGGCTCCGCTACTCTTCACACTCTCACTCGTGAAGGTGCCCAGGGCCTTCTAAAAGATAAACCCAGGGTGGTTTTTTCACCTTCATCCCCTTGGGCTCCCCCCCCCCCCCCAACACATCGCACTGAATATCTGAGGTGGCTTATTTTGCTCCCTCCGCCGCCTTCCAGGGGCATCAGCACTTGCTGTACCAGGATCCCACCCTGCCATCAACTCATCTCCCTGCCCAGCCCTGTCACAGTCTCAGAATCATCAGGCTGGGGGAGGCCTCAGAACTCCTGGTCCAACCCAGTGGGGGCCCTGAGGCTGGGTGAGCCATCTGCCCGAGGTTCCCTGGCAGCTTAAGGATGTGGGAACTCAGACGGAAAGTTCAGGCTCCTTCCACCTCCTGCCCCCTTTCCTGACCTGGGTGCTTCAGAGAGTACGACACCCATCCATACCCATCTCACGTTCTCGGTTCTCCCCAGACATCCCTCTCTCATCAGCTCCTTGACGGCTCCTCCATTCCAGTCTCTCTAAGTCATCCCACCCACAGGGACAATTAAGTCATCTTAAAAACACCGTTTGAGCATATCACCCACTAGCTCCAAACCCTGCGTGGCGTCCCCGTCTGCACAAGCCCCTTTGTCCTGCCACCTTTCAGCCCTAGGACGGCCTGTAGCCTCCTCTCACCTGCGGACGTAAATCTGACGCCTCAGCTCCAGGGTGTGCAGTCTCCCTCAGGCCACACCCTTTCCCCTCTGCTCTGTTCACGCCATTGCCTGCATCCGTCTGGAGTTCATATCGGCTCCTTGGGGCTCTCCCTTCCTCATTTCCGACAGTCCCTTGTTTTCTGTCCCATTTATCATTAAACAATTAGTCATGTCCTACTTCTGCCTGCTTTGATGGGCTGTGAAAGACACTCTTTTAACTCTTTATCTGCCTCTGCCTACTGTAACTGCCCCAGCCAGTCCTGCAGTTCTCCGGAGATGTGGCTTAGCGTCTATCAGAGTGCCAGACAAATAGAAGGCGCCGGAAAGACAGGGTGTGAATAAATTAGGCAAAGGCCTTTGGGGGTCTCTGACAATTTTTGTTTTCTGTATAAATCTGGCCTCATTGCAACTGGTTAAAAGTTTTGCAAATCCTATTTAAGTATTGGTTACGACTAACAGATGTTTTTCTCCAAAGATGCTTAAACGTTTCTGTGTCCTGACCCTCATGTAAGACCCACATGTGAGACAGTAACACCTCCCCTACTCAGGTGCAGGCCCTGGTCACATGTCGCCTGCGGAGTTATAGTCCTTTCCCACTGGCCGCCTCTCCTTATCCTCGCCCAGTGCAATCCCCACGGCCAAATGAAGATTTTAAAAAAAGCAAAGTTGGCCATGTCATTCTCTATCGCCCCTCCCCCACCCTGCAGTTCCTCAAGGCCATTCCCCTTGTTGCCCCCTGTCAGGATGGCTCCTCCCTCACCACCACCCCACTTCCTGCTCATTCCCCCTCCAGCTGGCAGCCTCATTGAGCCACCCTTTGGGTTTCTGCCTAAATGTCACTTAGTACCTATCTACAGTCCAGGCCCTCCTGCCCACGAAACATAAACGAAGAGGGAAACACATTGGTGTGGTCCCTCTGTGTCTGTAGTTCCTGTGCATAGTAGGTCCTCGCATGTCAGTTTCACTTTCAAGATAAAACTGTAACGACGGGGCATTCAGAGTGAGGCAGCCATTCCCAGGGGCTTATACTCCCAAGTGCCTCACGTCTGTTAACATGTTTAATCCTTTCCCCAACCCTTTGAGGAACATGTGATTTTATCCCCGCATCATGGAGTGAGGAACCAATGAGCCCCACGACCTTATTTTACCCCAAGTCACGCGGCTATCCTGAGCCAGGGTCCCGCCCAGACAGCAGGCTCCAGCACTCACACTCTTAACCACGGTGCCACACAAACTCCCAGAGCTCAATGGGAGCGATCACCTTGCCCTTCACATGGTCCCTGTGCTCTGCGTCTGTCCTCTCTCTTTCTGAGCCTCAGAGCAGAGCTGCCTCACTGTCACAGGCAATCCACATGGAAAAACAAATGCCTGCTCACCATTCTCAACCTGCCAAGCTCTGCTGACCCCTGTTCAGAGCAGTGTTGCATGAATAATGGCCACAGTCAGGGAGCTGGTGGAGAGACAAACCCTGGACATCTTCTGAAACATTTCACCGGGTGTCAGGGGCTCGGAGTTTTGATGGAAGTCTTTCCTGCCCTGAGGGCCGCCCCTCACAAGGCCCTGACATCCTGCTGTCATGAGTCACTGGAATCATCTTAGTTCCATCTCCTTTGCCAAGTTACAAATGTCTTAAAGTGCGATGATCACAACAGAATATGGCACACGACTAGAGAAATATTTATGCACGCATGTGCGCGCGCGCACACACACACACACACACACACACGCACGGGCCTTCCATTGTCATCGAACTCACACATCCCTTTTCCTTATCTTACAGTGGAAAAGACAGGGACATTCACGCCAGGTACTGGGCCGGGCACTTGGGGGGAGGGGGATGTACTCATCTCGGACCTGAGGTTCTTAGAGTCTAAGAACATGGTCGGTCGGAGAATTTGCTGTAAGGCAGCATGGTAAGAAGGCTGGATACACTGATCCTGCCAGCAATGGGGTGGGGCGACGGGGAGTCAAGGAAGGCTCCCAGGAGAGGAGACTGCTAGCTGGGTCTTGAACGCTAAGTAGGAAACATTTATAATAGAAAAAAAAGGTATTCAAGGCGATGGGTTGATGAGGAAGGGACATGTCCGAGTCAGGAATGTGGAGACAAGAGCTGTGGCTGTGAGATGTGGCCCCTCGCCCCCACCTGCTGGGCCTGGGGCCTCTACCTGTAGCTCGGGCAGGCATGCACTAGTTCATGCAATCCTCATTAAGAAGAGCTCAGCCCACCCCGTACCTGCCAGCCAGCTGTTTGTTAAAATGGCTCATGAACAGAGTAGACACTTTGTTCCCTCCCACGACTGCCACTCTGGTCTAGAGATGTTTGGGACCTACCCCTGATTCAACGTCTCAAGTTCTGCAGGGGTCCCGACTCCTGACCTGGGCCCCGAGACATGAATAAAAGACCCTCTGGTTTTTATGCACAAACTGCCCAGGCTTCCTGGCAGAATAACACACGAGAATATGTAACAGCTGACGTGCTACCATGAAGAGGCAGGAAAAACTCAGCGGGCTCCAGGAAACGCATGTCTTCCAATCGCTCGAGGGGCCCATTATTTAGATGGCCATATCCTTTGCAGGGGGTACGGTGGGCTGAAATGTGACGGGCAGCTTAGCTTGAGGGAAAAGGAAATTTCCACGAAACAGAAGGTTAACCTCTGAGGACCAAGAAGAGAAACCCCCGTTTCAGAAAACAACTCACAAATAAATTGCCAATCAACACAGTTCCAAGTCCCCGGCAAACGCCTCTTCCAAACAGCGGCGGAACGGAGCGGGGAAACGTATAACCTTTTCCGGGCACACACCAGCCTGCCTTTGACCGCAGCAGAGGGAAAGCGCCCCTGCTCACTTCTCTCCACGCCGCCGGTTCCCCAACTTGCTTCCCGGGCCTCCGTTTGGGTATCGTCCAATCTATTTTGTGACCCTGACGTGTCTAGTGACCCAGACTTGCATGAGGCTTGCTTAGCATTTTAACGACAATCCTCCTGTGGACTTTCCATGGCTTATACTTCCCCCCAGGTTTTCCTGGCCCCTGGTCCTTGGCCTGGAAGGGCCTCGAAGGCAGTACTGGGAGTGAGCAGCCACGGTGACTGTGCCGGGACCAGCGACTGGCTACGTCGAAGACACCAGCCTCTCTGTCCCCAAGAAAGAGAAAAAAATCAAGACAGGTATCCACGAAGGAAACAACTCTGAGAAAGTTCCAGAGTCCACTCAGGAAATGCTAGCCACACAGCGGAACCAACGACCCGCGAGTGACCACACAGAGAAGGACCGACCACACAGCGACCACGCCGCGGCAGCACCGCTCCCCTGCTGCCCGCTCCGTGCCCAGGGAGCCTCCAGCTGGAAGGAGCTCCCCCACGAGGACAGCGTCCCAGCCTTTCGGGGTATCGCTCAAAGGCCCCCCCTTGGTTTCCCCTTAGAAGGTACCTTCTAGAACAGTGCTTCTCAAAACGGAAGGTGCACCTGAACGGCCCGGCCCGCAGCTGCGAGTCGGCAGGTTTGGGATGGAGTCTCAGACTCTGTGTCTCTCACAGGCCCTTCCTCCCCCCTTCCCCCTCCCCCCCAAACCCCGACAACACTCTGCACACACTGCAGGGGAGATTCGAGGTAACCCAATTCAGCAGCTCATCTTCAGGCGAAGATACCGAGGTCCAGGGTCCACTCGGGGAAGGAAGGTCAGAGTAAGACACGAGTCGTCTAAAATCTGGGTCTGGGGTTCCTGGCCCAGGGGGGTTCCTGGCCCAGCGTCCTTCCCAAAGAATTAAACAGCCACAGAAACCACAGGGGGGAGGGGCCAGCCCTCCCCACATTCAGGCCCGGGCAGGATTTTACTTAGAGATGATGCTCAGTTTTGAACTATAGGAAGTGAAAGCCTAAAGCGGGGCATATAAAGTTCAAACTAACTGATTTCTAGGCTGAACCTATTGCTTTTTTGCAGCACTTGAAGGAGCCAAAGAGGGATGACTTTATCAAGTACAGTGTTCTTGGGGTGGGGGTGGGGGGAGGCGCGTCCAGCCCATGGGCCTTATAAGGCCCGGGAAATCATTGGGTCTGGCCCTGCCAAGGCATTAGGGGTGAGTTAATTAAACGTTTGACCAAATATAGCAGGCTGATTTTTAAGTTGATAAATTTTCATGGCCCAAGAATGATGTTATAATATCCAAATGGCCCTTGGCAGAAAAAAGGTTCCCCACCCCTGCCTCAGTGCCACAGAGAGCTGCCACCTGTCACCGGCAGTGATGCAGCAGCGTGAGGTTTGCAGATTCCGCAGGAATGCGAGCCTCCTCTCTTCAAGAGAAGGTATGTGAGGATGCTCTCAGCACTTCCTCATGCCACCAATAACCAGAGGTTAACAGGTGTCAGCTTCTGGAATAGTCTGAGTGTCATTTCCACGCCCCTGCTCCACCCCCAGTCGTCCAGGCCCCCCTGGAATCTGAATGTCAATTCAACTGCCCAGCTGATTCTAATGTCCAGACAGTTTTAGGGACCAACAGATTAGGGGACTCCTCCAAACTGCCTTTCAGTCGGGGATGGTGCAAGAGCAGGAGGGCGACCAGGCTGCTCGTGTGCCCCCTGGTGGCGAGGGGGCGGGGTGCTGCTGGAGGGTGCAGCCAGGGCCAGAGAGGACCAAGGTGTGACCAGGGTGGAGAGGACCTGCCCTCCGTCTCTGTTTGAAAAGGACCAAAGCCATCCAAGATGAGGAAGGGCCGTGATGAGCTACCACCGTTACAAAGAGGGCACCTGGGTATTTCAGAACTTATCAGAAAAGGAAAATGGAGCTGTGATCTCAACCTGTGCAAGGAGGCATTTCTAGAAAAAACAATTCCTTTTGCAAAGCTTTTGAGAATCAAATGAAAAACATCTGACGTGGGACAGATTTTCTCTGAAGTTGTGAGCAGCTTGCTGGGTGGATTCTGAGCATGGCCACGAGGCCTGGGGTGGCGGGGGGCGGGGGCGGGCGGCTTTCCCACACTGCCTGCAAGGGGGGAGGGCAGTGGAAGACGTTTCCACCACCCAGCCTCCAGGGATGACGGCTGTGGCTGGGGGCACATATGGCCCCAATTCTGACCCTCCACCCCCGCCCTCTGCAATATGAATTTACCCTTCCTCCCCCTAGAAGGGAGGGGAACGTACTTCTCTGCTCCTACTGTAGGTTGGGCACTTAGGTTGCTTTGGGAAGCAGAACAGGCCAACTTGATGGAGCCTAGAGCACGAGGCTCCTCTGCCTTGACCATGAGAGCAGCTTGCTGGCCGTCTCACTGGACCACAGAGAAGGTGACACCAGGCACACAGCCGCCCATGTCCCAGCCTGAAGCACAGGGACCAGGCGAGGCCTCCCCATCTGCTGAACCCCAGCCGCCCTGAAGACGTGGTCAACACAGGAGCGCTGCTGGGCCCTGGGCGGCGGTGGTTCCTGACGTGGCCCTGGCTGGGTGGCCCAGGAGCCCAGGAGCCTCGCTCACTCGTCCCTCCGCCTGTGCGCTCTGCTCAGGGCAGCTCCTTACCCCGGGAGCCTGTGTACCCAGCCACTGATGGAGAGGACAGGACAACCCCAGTAATGAGTCCTCGCTGACTCTAGGCTCATAATCCCTTCTCAGTTTCAGCCCCTCCCATTCCTGCCCACAATGGAAAGAGAAACGGGTTTTAATCATGGCGGCCGGCTGGAAAAAGGGCCACTTGTGCTAATAATAAACATGCGGCCACAAACACTTTGCCACGCCACCCGCCTTTGGCTCAGGCCTCCTGGTGCTTCCTAAGCACGCACACATTCATCATGTGGAGGCCGGAGGCCTGTGCTCGCTCCCACGCAGACAGAGGCCCGGGGACCTGTCCCCGGCTCCGACTTCATCGGTTTCTCAGAGGGAAGGACGCGAATGGCCTTGATGGAGAAGCGAGGCACGGGCTAGAAATAATTTATCACCCATCCACGTGTTGGCCTCCTCAGAGCCTGGCTTGCATTCTAATCTGGCTCAGCTTTTTGTGTTATTTCACGGATATCACATTTTCTGAGCCACAGTTTCCTCAACCTAAAACCTCATGCATGGCTGTCAGGGTTCTAGAAAATAGCTGTGGGAGGAAAAAAATACACGCCTGGTCTGTGCTCACACGTGTAGGTCTCAGGGGTCGGGATTTTCCCCATCAGAGCACAGAGTAAGCAGGTTGCCACGCGCGACTGGGTAGCTTAACTGCACAAAGACTCCTGGCCAAGGAAGCGCATGGGACTGAAGTCCACCCTGGGGTCTGGCCCAGAAAGAAAGGTCCCTGCTTCTAATTTGCACGAAAGGCATATGGCAGCCCCGAGGGCAAGCCTGGTGTATGAAACGATAAAGATACGTCTGTGCTGTAACTTCTCTGGAAGAAAGTGAGAAATGAAATGGTCAACTAGCTGAGTCATTAGCAAATCACTAGACCACGTTTAAAAAAGGCCAGTGGTCTGTCTTTCCTTTCAGCCTGCAGATTCTGACTCAGGAGGTCTGAGAGGGGCCTCAGAAGCTGTACTTTGTCACTCGCCATCTCCGGTGTTGGCAGCACAAAGGTTAGAGAACCACTATAACGTTTCGGGTCTCTTGGGCCCAAGCCCGGCTTGAGAGCCAAGATCAGGCAAATAAACAAACAGGAAGAAATACTCTCCAGCAGGTCAAGTTTAAATCCCAGGGTTAAAAACCCAGAGCTACCCACTGTGTCTTGTTAATAAGAGGCTCAGTGGCCAGGGCCTCCAAGCAGCTGGGTAGGGAAAGGCCGGGCACGGAAGGGGACAGACACCCTGTGGGAGGAACAGGGCGGCCGGGGAGGTGACCGGGCCCCTGACAAGTAGCCTCGGATATAGGAAGGGGCTTGGCCACCAAAGGCAATTACAAGGGATCCAGCAAGCCAGCGAGATGGGGGAGCGTGAGCGGGCGGAGGGCGGGGGGTGTCTTACTATCTCTCTGTCTTGCTTAACAGGAGTTAATAGTTGGAAGGGGATAAGACAATGGTGCGTCAAGTTTAGTGCCAATACAGTCTAATGTGCATGCTATGTTTTTATTTCAGAGAGGATAAAGGCCCAAATTTTATACTGAAAACAAATGTTAAAAATTAATTATAAAGAAGATGCCAGAGGGCCCGGAGCGTGTTCCCTGGGTGACTGATTAAATGCCTGCCTCATTTCGACTGGTATAAACCCCAACCTCTTGGAAATAGGCCAAAACTATTTGCCAACGTCCACAGAGACTCTCCAAGAAAATGATCCCGGTGCCAGGAAAGAGAAAAGCCTCGTCACCACGGCTGCCCGGAGCCAGCTACCCCGCAGGGTGGAGCCCAGTCGCAGGCAGGGCCGGGAATGGCTCTGCAAGGTCAGTGTAGGTCAAGAGCAATCTCCCTCCCGATACAGCTCCTAGGGCATTGGAAACTACAGAGAAAATAAACAAATGGGACTACATCAAAATAAAAAGCTTCTGCACAGCAAAAGAAACCACCAACAAAACAACAAGAAAGCCCACTGCATGGGAGAACATATTTGCCAATGTTATCACCGATAAGGGTTTAATCTCCAACATTTATAGGGAACTCATACAACTTAACAAAAGGAAGATAAACAATCCAATCAAAAAATGGGCAACGGACCTAAATTGACACTTTTCAAAAGAGGACATTCAGAAAGCCAAGAGACATATGAAAACATGCTCAAAGTCACTAATCATCCAAGAGATGCAAATCAAACAACAATGAGGTACCATCTCACACCTGTCAGAATGGCTATCATCAACAAATCAACAAACGACAAGTGCTGGAGAGGATGCAGAGAAAAAGGAACTCTCCTGCACTGCTGGTGGGAATGCAGACTGGTGCAGCCACTATGGAAGACAGTATGGAGTTTCCTCAAAAAACTGAAAATGGAACTCCCATTTGACCCTGTGATCCCACTTCTAGGAATATATCCCAAGAAACCAGAAACACCAATCAGAAAGGACATATGCACCCCTATGTTCATAGCAGCACAATTCACCATAGCTAAGATCTGGAAACAGCCTAAGTGCCCATCAGATGAATGATTAGAAAATGGTGGTACATCTACACAATGGAATTCTATGCTGCGGTAGAAAAGAAGGAATTCTTACTATTTGCAACAGCATGGATGGAACTGGAGAGCATTATGCTAAGTGAAATAAGCCAGTCAATGAAGGAAAAATACCACATGATCTCACTCATTTATGGATAATAAAGACCATTATAAATTGATGAACAAAAATAGATACAGAGTCAGAGCAGCATTGAACAGACTGTCAAACTACAGCAGGAAGGCCGGGGGGACGGGGCGGGGGGTGGGGGCGGTAAGATATCAACCAAAGGACTTGTATGCATGCATATATGCATAACCAATGGACACAAGACACGGGGGGGGGGGGCGGGGAGGGGAGGCTGGGGGAATGTCAAGTGGAGGGGAAAGGAGACATATGTAATACTCTTTGTAATACTTTAAGCAATAAAACAAAATTTCTTTTAAAAAAAGAGCAACCTCCCTCACCCAAAACTGATCTGGGACAGGCCACACCAAGGACCCTGCGCAGCCTGAGTTGCAGTGGCCCGCGGGGGTCCTGCTCCCTGCAGGCTCCAAGGGGAGGGGGGCTTTTTTTTCTTCTTTTAAGACACTGGATTTTGTTTGCTTTCAGACAGTATCTGTCTAGCTCTCAGACTGTGCAAGCTCTAATTGAAAATCTTAGTGCCAGGAAGTACGCCAATGATTCCACCAGCTTTTGAATTTTAAAATTACATTTTAATGGCAAGATAACCTTTTCCTGGTTGAAACAGAACGGAAAGATTACCAAAAATACTGATGCTCCCCAGCCCCAAACCCTGGTTGTTTCTCTTTGCCCCCAGAGGTGACTGCGGTTAGTGGCCTGGTGTGGGGGCGTGGGTCCTCGCAGGCCCACAGAAAACACAATCGCACAGATTTCTTTTCTGGAGCGTTTTCCCCTTGGTGATATCACACTGGGCACGTTTTTCTGCAACTTGTATTTTTCATTAAACGACAGGTCTCGGAAATCGATTCATGTTGGTGGTGCATATGCGAACTGCAGCGTAATATTCCAAAATATGGATGCAGTTTCTCCAAGTTCCAAAGAATAACATGTCCATGTTTCTCAGGCTTATTTTTAGGGCTGTTCCTACTTTGTTTCCCGCAGTGGAGGTCCTCCCTCCACTCCCAAGGCAGCTCTACCCAAGCCAGAGGTTTCTGCAGCCTCCCACAAGGGACGGGTGGCATTTCAACGGAGGACTATCTCCACCTTCCGTCCCCCCATCCTTCAGGGTCAGCTCCCAGGGGACGTCACACACCTGCCCCGGGACTTCCAGGCTACTCTGTATTCCCCTTGTGTGGGGCCTTTCTACCGCGGTGGGCACTTGAGTTAATTACTTTACTGTTACTCACTGTCCCATTTAGTAGTGAGCGCTTGGAGGCTAGGAGTGTGGACTAGGGATGCAGTGGGCACTCAACAAACTTTTGTTGAATTAAAAAGAAGCAACAAAGTCTTACTGATTCTCTAGACTGCTATGGGCAGAGGAGAATAGGTCAACTAGAAGTTGGACTGTGGATATATTTCCCTTCCTTCCATAATACATCCTTTCACCCCTCCACCATCCATCCACCCACTCACCATCCACCCATCATCTAACCACCCAACCACCTATCCATCCACCCACCCACCATCCACCCATCCATTCATCCATCTACCCACCATCCACCCATTCATTCATCCATCTACCCACCATCCACCCATTCATTCATCCATCTACCCACCATCCATCCACCCATCTATCCACCCACCTACCTACCTACCCACCCATCTATCCACCCACCTACCTACCTACCCACCCATCCATCCATGCATCCACTTATCCACCCACCCATCTACCATCCATCCATCCATCCATCTACCTATCTATCCACCCGCCCATTCCTCCCTCCCCTCCTCCCCTCCATCCTTCTCCTCGTTGGTGGGAGCCGTGAAAATGTGCCCTCCTGAGGGAGCTCCCTGGCTGAGTTGCCGAGTGAAGCTGGGATGGGTTAATGGGAGAAGCACGAGCTAGTGCCTGGCCTGTAAGCAACGCTGGGCATCCCTCTGGAACTGGAGTCCCCACACACAGTGGCGGAGGCCTTGCCCTTCTCACCGTGCTTTCATTTTACCCTCCATGACTTGGGATACGATCACTCCTGTGTTAGAGAAAAGGAAGGGACTGCATGGAGAGACCGGTGGTTTGCCGGAGGACCCCCGTCAGTGCTCAGACCTCTCTGCGCCCTCCAGCCGGAGGCAGTGGGGGCCAGTGACAGTCGCAGCAGGAGAGTCCCCAGAACAAGACTGGTTTCAGGATTCCTCCCAGCGCTGTCCGGCTGACTCTTGTCCAGAAAGGTGGGACGTGCCCAGCACAGACTAAAAAATGTTGGCATTTTTAAAATCAGACTCTGCTGCTTGGAGGGACGGGCTCCAACTCTCCTTTGAATCCTCTTAGATGCTGAGATTCCGCAGCCTCCCAGTGCACCCTCTTCCAGTTTTAGGCAAGCGTTTTGGCCACACCGTCTAAGAGCTCCCCCTGCCCTCTCTGAGCCTCTGCCGGATGCCATCCCAGGCCTTAGCCCTCCTGAGGCCCGAGGTACCCACCTAGCACTTACACCCGGACCCGCTGCCACCTCCTTCCCCTCTCTCCCTGGAGGAGAGCGGGTGCCTGGAGGGTCAGAGGCAGGTGACGGCACCCCCAACATGGGGCTCACCTCCATGTGCTGGGTGGCCGCTCGCAAGTCGGGCTGCAGGTGTGCTCAGGGTCAGCGAAGAATGCAGAGCAGCCGAACGAATTGCTGGCTCTCTCTGACCCGTCACCCTCTTCCCAGACCCGACCCTCCCTCCCAGACATCAGCGGCTGCCCCTTCTTGGAGGCCCTGCCCCGTTTCCCGTTTCTCAGATTCCCCCACAGTCGCTCCTGGGAAATCGGCGTTTCAAAGCATATTCCTGTTGGCTATCCTTCTGTTTCTCCTTTTCCACACACAGCCTTGGTGTCAGACTCTGTCCCCACGGCTCTCGCCCCCGTCATGCCACTCTGCTCCTGGTCCTCTTACTGCCTCCCATGCCCACGTGCCTGTCTCAGACCTCGGTTCCCGCCTGGTCCGAGCAGACGGACCCCATGTCCAGTGCAGGCGGTCCAACTCTGCCTGTGCAGCCCGGCCCCGGGGCTAGTCGAGCCCCTGGCAGGTCCTAACACCCCGACTTGCAGGGGCATCCGCACGTGTGGCAAACAAGCACCCAGGAGCCAGCTCGGGAGCGACGGGGCGGCACCAGCCTCTGAACGGACGGAAACAAACACCCGAGGCCTCTGGCTGGAGGGACTGGCGAGTGGAGCGGAGAGAAACACTCATTTCCCTCAGGTTTATTTTTCACGTCCCGGTAGGTGGGCATTGGGCGTTGGCCATGATGATGACGCGAATACAGAGAATGGAGGTTAAACCAATCTATTTCATTTTGAAAAGTCAGATGAATATGAAACATATTCCTGTTTGAATAGGTAGAAGATACACTGGACTCTAGAAATCTTCAAATAAACAGTAATTTGTGGTGCCTTCCAAAGAAAAGGGTAAAGAAAGTATTTTTTAAAAAAGAACAAACTAAAATGCACCCCTGCGGTTAATTTATTAACTAGTGTGATGTTTGTTTCAAGTACACAACACCGCACAAATGCTACTTGGACTTTGGTATGGAGAAGAGGCATTATCTCCAGGTTCGTTTTCCTTTCAGATCACTGCACGAGCCCTAAATCAGTGGTAGGCCAAGGGGGTGGCACCCACCACCACACCAACTCCCAGGGCAAGTCCCATCCGCCTGCTATTCTGTTCCTTGAGGAGACTCAGACATCACCTCCTCCCCAGGGGAGGCGGTGGCAGCTAAGGTGGCCCTTGCCCCTCCATCATTTGCCCGAATCGCTGTGTTTTAAAGGGGCTTCCTCTGTCAGCAGAATAAGAACTCTCCTTCTTCCAAGAACTCGGAGATGAGATGGCCCAGTGTCACCAAAGAGCGTCTAGAGGCCCGGGCTGGCATCGCGAGTTAGCAGCCCTCGCCCAGCCCGGGCGGGGGGCGGGGGGGGGGGGGCGGGAGCCATCGCCTCTCACTTCACAGGCGAAACCAAGCTGGCCGCCCTCTACACACGTCCAGCGCCTGCGAGTCGGTTCAGGCGAGGCCAAGTCCCCATCCTTCCAGGCCGCCAGTGTCTGGTCTCCGCGTTCCTTTCCATGGATTCATCTCACAGCGACTGTCTGCCAACGGGCTGGCATTCCCACACGTGTGTTTCTGGGGGGAAGTGTTCCCCTTTTCTAAGCCAGGATCCTCTGAAACCGGGCAAAAGGTTGCCGCGTGGCTTGACACGGCCAGGGACGTGGGAATTTTAAGCGAGCACAGACCTTGGCCGGTGCGTGCTCACATCCTTCAACCTGCGTGCGTTTTCCGGGAGGACGTGCCAGCCACAGCCGTACTCTCGAAGGGGCAGCGATGCTATCCCTGTTGTCCCATTAATCATATTTAATGCAGGCGTAGAGGGGGTGTTATCTCCGCTCCCAGTTCCAGGAGTCTGTAATTTCACCTGAGCGCTTCCCCCCAAAGTCTGAATCGAGTTCCTCACTATCTCTCGCAACTTCCTTTGTGCCGCTAAATTAGAAAACCTAAATGTCACTTTTCTCAGATGTGAAATCCCCTCAAGGTCAATATGGAAGAGTCAGGCAATTAAGTTCCCGGGTGCATTGTAATGTGGTGGGGAGAACACCAGACCTGGAAAAGCAGTTAAAGGAGGCCCTTCCTACCACCCGCACCCCCGGTGGAAGGCCCCAACGATGAACGCGGCCCCGGGCTCCCGCGGGAGGGAGGCGGGCGGAGGAGGAGCTGCCTCCCCGCTGCGGGCCGGCTGCCGAGACACCGTGCGATGCTGCTGGGCACGCTGGCTGTTTGATGAGGCAGATCTGTGGCTCGTTTCTTCGCTTTTCTTTCTTTTTCTCTCTTTTTGATGCCCTTTCTCAGGTTTTCTAAGAAAGCACGTTCCATTTCTGCATTTCCAGAGGGGCCGTGGGGGTCGGACAGATGTGAGCCCGACGCACCAACTAAACGCACTGCGTCCTGTTAGCGAGTCTAGTAATGATGAGGAAACAGACAGGAACGCGAGGACGGGGCAAGGTTCCAACGAGGCCGACGTCTTCCCCGTGGTTTTTCCAGGTCTGCGTAAGCCTGGGTGTAACATGTGCCGTCCCCGCTTCCCCATAAATGGAAACGGAACGCAGCGCCGTTGGCACGTGTCTCTAACAGTCACGCTGTGACCTGGGGGGGTGAAGGGGCCTGCCTACCGCATTTGGCTGAACCTCCAAACCATCGTCTAATCTGACGTGCTGGGCCCAGCCCAGAGCCTAGGAGTCCCCAGAACCACAGGGGGTTCAACAGCAGCCCGGTGACTGAACCTCCAGGGAGCTTGATCCCAGAAGACACAGCGGCAGGCAGAGCAGGGCTGCACGGGGCACGCCAGGCGTGTCCTGAGCGCGGGCAGGACACACCGCAAAGCATCACGCGCAGGCCTGGGCGCTCCCGTCACGTCACAGCTGTCCCTTTAGTCACAGGAGTGGCGCACGCGGAGCGGAGGCCTGTGACGTTCCCGTCCTGCCCAGGCGGCACCACCTCCTCAGGCCCCGGGGCGGCCTGGTGCGTCCGCGTGGCTGTGACCCAGGCTCTCACTGGCTCTGGGGAGGGCCAGCCCGGGGCGCAGAATCCCCGCCGTCCGGGCCCTGAAGGCCTGCCGATGGGTTCTCAGGGGGCGTGGACCCACACAGACAACCGGCTTGGTCAGCAGCTCGGGCAGGCGCGTTTGGGGGTTCCTGAGGACTCTCCCCAGCTGCTCCAACCCCGCTCTTTCTCCTTACTCCCCAAACGCATCTCCTGCCAGCAAAATGCTGACACACCGAGCTCAAAAGGTTCGCCATCACTGGCCTAGCAAGACTCATCAACCTGCGGGTCGCGACCCCTTTGGGGGTCGAACGACCCTTTCACAGGGGTCGCCTAAGACCATCGGAAAACACACATATAATTACATATTGCTTTTGTGATTAATCACTATGCTTTCATTATGTTCCATTTGTAACAATGAAACTGGGGGTCACCACAACATGAGGAACTGTGTGAAAGGGTCTCGGCATTAGGAAGGTTGAGAACCACTGATCTAGGCATTCTCCCTCCCATGACGGTCGCCCCTTCTCCTTCCACTCTCCCTGTGAGACCCACATCCCCGAAACCAGCCCCGACAGACCCTGAAAAGCCGCAAGCTCCACAGGAACCCCCGGCCTTGGCCACAGTGACGCCCCGTCCCCAGCCCCACAAAGGGTCTCTTCCGGCCGCTGCCGAGTGCTGCAGCCCTGCCCGCTGAGAGCAGGGAGGGCACGGCGGCGGGGCAGCCGGGCCCGGAGGGGCTGCGTGTGGTCAGCAGGGGACAGGATCCCTTTCCCCGTGACCCTCAGTTGCAAATCTTCTCAGCCGTTTTTCAAGCACCTTTCCGATCTCTCCAGCCTGGGCAGGGCCGTGCCCTCCTGCTGCCTGGCGTGATGAGTCTGCCTAGTGCAGTGATGGCGAACCTATGACACGCGTGTCAGAGGTGACACGCGAACTCATTCTTTGGGTTGATTTTTCTTTGTTAAATGGCATTTAAATATAGAAAATAAATATCAAAAATAGAAGTCTTTGTTTTACTATGGTTGCAAATATCAAAAATTTCTTTATGTGACACGACACCAGAGTTAAGTTAGGGTTTTCCAAAATGCTGACACGCCGAGCTCAAAAGGTTCGCCATCACTGGCCTAGCAAGACTCATCGCAGTCTCAGTGTCAGGGCCATGCTACCCTGGCAGCAGGCAAATAAAACCTGAAGGATTTAGAAGAGCCCAGCAGGGCATGCCTGAGCCTGGGAACAGTGTGTGTGTGTGTGTGTGTGTGTGTGTGTGTATGTGTGCACATGCACGCTGGGAGGTGTGGTGTGTGTATGTGTGTGTACATGCACGCTGGGAGGTGTGGTGTATGTGTGTTTACATGCACGCTGGGAGGTGTGGTGTGTGTATGTGTGTGTACATGCACGCTGGGAGGTGTGTGTGTGCGTGTGTGTACATGCACGCTGGGAGGTGTGGTGTGTGTGTGTGTGTGTGTGTGTGTGCATGTGTACATGCACGCTGGGAGGTGTGGTGTGTGTGTGTGTGTGTGTACATGCACGCTGGGAGGTGTGGTGTGTGTGTGTGTGTGTGTGTGTGTGTACATGCACGCTGGGAGGTGTGGTGTGTGTGTGCGTGCGTGCGTGTACATGCACGCTGGGAGGTGTGGTGTGTGTGTATGTGTGTGTACATGCACGCTGGGAGGTGTGGTGTGTGTGTGTGTATGTGTGTGTACATGCACGCTGGGAGGTGTGGTGTGTGTGTGTGTGTGTGTGTGCACGCGCACATGCACGCTGGGAGGTATGGGGGCCCAGGGAGGGGGGATCACACCCACCCGAGCCCCTGCTTGGAGGAGATGTGAGCAGAGGAGCTGGGAGGGCAGCTTTGCAACCCGCTGCTCTCAAAGGCTCTGTGGGCTCGCCTCCCTGTGAGTCATCGGCCTCATTTGCAGGACGACTTGGTGCCTTTTATCTGCCACAAATGTTCTTGTCAGGGAGCCGGAGGTGTGAGATGTTCAAGCCGACGCAGGGGTGTGAGCACACACAGGGGCTCCTGAAAAGCACATTTGTCTCCCTTGCAAACAAACAGGAGCCACGCACCTGCCTGCCGCCAAGTACTTCCCCGAATAAAGAGCCCGCCTCTGGCTCCCACCTCCACACGGAGGAGGACCTCCCCGCAGGCCACAGGCCCCTGCAGCAGGCCCGGCACGCAGGGCAGAGCCAGAGGAGGGGACGGATGTTAGGCCGGACACCGAGGGGCTGGCCAACCTAAAGCCCAGACACCTGGGGCACGCCTGACGCCGGGCCATGGGGGGAACTCCCCCCAAATCGTCGAAGCTCGAGGGAGAGAAATCAACAAGGCTCCCATTCTCCACCTCTCAACCATCGAGAACATAAGGCGTTTCCCCACATTTTCAAGCCACTTTAGCCGTACGTGAAGAAGTCATTCACCTTCCCAGCAGGGGTGGGAACCCAGCCCAACCCCACAGACACCCGGGGAGGCGGAAGGGCGCTCCCCTAGGACGCTGATGACTCGGAAGAAGACAGTCAAGGACATGAAACAGCCGAACAGGGTGACCGATATCAGAAAACATGGGGCCCAGAGGAAGAACCCCGTTTCTCACACAGAATCAAGGACGGCCACAGTCGGCTGGGGCAGGAGAGGAAGGGTGTGTGCGGAGGGCGTCCAGGTTTCTGGGACACCGCGGAGGCCCATGAGGAAGCAGGTGTGGGCCTAGCTGAGGACGGGGAGCTGCTGAGGGCAGTCACAGGAGGCCGGGAAAGGCGCTGGCAGCCACAGTGTGGAGGGCCGGGGTGCCTCCTAAAATCCCCTAGAGACCAGTATCAGATGCTTTATGGGGGGACGACCAGCTCTAGTGTGAGAGGTGGACTATGGAGTAGAGGGGGAGAACCGGGGGAGGGCAGGAATGTGAGAGCCAAGACACATTTCGAAGGCAGAATTCACAGGATGGGGGCTTGAGCGAGGAAGGAGGCCAGCAGAGGTGTCTGCAGTGCGAGGCCGAGGGGAGGAGGCTGGGGTGCAGGGTACCCAGACTGCGGGGGGCAGCGATAGAGCCAGGGTGGGAGAAAACCAGAGGAAAGAGAAGTACTTCCGTGCAGAACTCATCGTGCAGTTTCTGGACCCTCTTGGCTGTGCCCTGCGCACACCTTCGGGCTGAGGTCAGGGTCAAGTACACGGGGAGTGGCCAACATCCAGCTGTTACCAACCCAGCATCAGCCAATGCTGTGGGGCTGGGAAACACGGGCTCCGAGGGAGCCTGAAGCCAGGACCTCGGTGGGGTCGAGCGTGAAACGGGAGCTCAAGAGGCCGCTGTAAAAGCCAAAGAAAGCCGAGAACCCGGTCAGCTTCCTGCCGCAGGAGGCTGGCGTTTCACAGGCCGCTGGCAGGGCAGGTCAGCAGTCCCCGAAAGCCGCTCCCCACGTCTGTCACTGTCCCCTCTGGTCCCCAAAGACAGGGAGGACTAAGGAACCGGGTCTGTCTCCAGGAGCCCTTTACAGGCCTCAGTTTTAGACGATGTGCTGGGTCTGGGGCAGCACCGGGCTCCCAGCAGGGAGGCCTGTGGAGCAGTCTGTTCTCACGTCAGCCCCACACCCCTCACCTTCACAGCCTTAAAGAGGCTCCTAACTCTCCATGCTAAAGGCCCCTCCCCAAGGGGGTCCTGAGTGGTAGCCCAGGCCCCTCTCCCCTTGCCTCCCATTAGTCGCAGAACTCCAAAAGTGTAACCAGAGGCAGCCAACCTTCTCGTAGGGACCCCATGGCCATAGGTGATTATACAAAACTAGAGGCCTGGTGCATGAAATTCGTGCATGGATAGGGTCCCTAGGCCTGGCCGGCCATCAGGGCCAATCAGGTTCCCCACCTCCCTGCCTCCTCCCTCCTTCCCCCACTCTCTCAGCAGCCCGCTGCTGTTGGCCGCCCATGTTCCGCGCCGCCCCCTGGTGGTCAGCGCACGTCATAGCGAGCAATCGAACTCCCAGTCTCCTGGTCAAACTCCCAAGGGGACACTTTGCATATTAGCCATATATATATAGATAGATAGATATAGATATAGATATACATATACATATATACACACACACACACACATATATATATACATATATATACATATATATATATATACACATATATATACATATATATATATATATACATATATATACATATATATATATATATATATAAAATGACCAACCTTTTTATCCCACATTGCAAGTTTCACGTAAAAAGGAGAAAATAGATGAAACATGGCGAACATGCTCTTCTGGGCCCTGGCTGAGCTGCTGTCAGCTCGCTCTGCTGGTCCTCTTTCCAAAAAGAGAAGGAAGGACCTGCCTCCATCTCATCCATAAGGAGACTGGGTTTTCCTACGTAAACGCATACCTCCTGCGGAATGTTCCGCCCGACCCGTCCATTCCACAACGGCAGGCTGTTCTAGCTCAGGCTACTGCAATCAGGCAAACGCCGCTGGTAATGAAATAAATAGCGGAAAGAGATGCTCTCCTGAGGTTACAGCTCACAGAACACCGATGGCTCCAAACCCAGCAGTTTCAGGCAAAACCACCCACGTATCCTCCCCGCCTACTCGAAATCCTCGTCAAAGGTCCACCCTTCGAGCTTCCTGCTGTTGACCCTCAGCGATGTTCCTCTCTCTTCCCCTTTACCCAAAACACTGCTTTTTGAGGAGGAAAGTCCAGCTGCCTCCAAAACAGACAACAGCAAGCAAACGCCACGTAGGAAGTGCCCCTCGGGTACCCCGCAGACATTCATGACCCTGAGGCCCTCGAGGCCGGCTGGCTCTGTTCCAGGTCGTCTGTATTATAATTAGTCACCACTTGTGCTGTAATCAAGTCTTGCTCACTCTACCTCTGGAATTGGGCGGTTATGGGACTCGAGGCAGCGAGTGCCTCGTCTCTTCAGCGTTTCCCCAACACACTCGCCTGGTGTCTTCGGGGAAGACAGCATGCAATCACTTTCTGAATGAATGGCCTTTCCCAACCCTCCCGTCCGCTCTCCCCGAACCGGAGAATGGCCAAGTCAGTTGACTGCAGCGTTGGTAGGACTAGCTCTACCCATTCTTTCTGTTTTACGTCAATGAGAATCTTCTCAGGCTGCGGGGAACGGACGGGAGGACTTGGAAAGGACGGTCCGGAAAGAAGGCCAACGCGTGGCACTGGAGCCGATCCTCCACCTTCTTGTGCCCTTGCAGACATTAATAATCGATCAGGGGCTCTTGCTGAGCCCTGACGAGGTCTCCTGTGTCATCCGATGCCAAGCCCGATCAATCGGCAGTAGCCACCGTAAATACTCTGCAGAGAAGGGTCTAGAACTAGCGTTTTAAAAGCGACACGTTACTTTAAAAAAAAAAAAAAAGGAAGGTTTTAATGTCACCTCTTATTTTTAAACCCTGATTCCTTCCTTCACCGATATTTTTCCTCCTTGATATCCTACCTCATCCTGTTTAAACACAACTGTGTCAGACAATCCAGCTGACTTTCCTTGCAGGTGCTTGTTGCTCCTGCTGCTGCCCATACCCCCTCCCTGTGGGGGGTTCACATGCACCCTGCACCTGGCGGGACCCCTCCCAGCAGCAGGGAGCAGGATGTTATGGTGAGAAGCACTATGATGTCTCCCTCAATCTACAAACATTCCCGTTTGTCCTTAGGGCTCTAGTGACCAGGCCCAGGCTGGACCCTCAGCAAAGAGGTCCCCTTCATTTGCTAGGGGTTTGGGGGAGCCAGAGCGTTCCCCGCTGAGCCTGGGCAATCACCCTGACTGCTGTCAATGGTTTACCCATCAATTGGGAGTGGTGGTTCTGGGGACCCACCTGAAGGTGCCCGAGCATGAGGTGGGGGCGGGCATGGGCTGCACATCAATGGCACATGAGACATCTTAGGCGGCCTGAGGAGCTGATGTGAAGGAACGCCCATGGGACCCTGTCCCTGCTCCCAGGAGGCGTCTGCTCCCACGAGGCGGGAGGACGCGGCTAACGCATGCCCCATCGTGCCACCTGGGAGATCAGCAAGCACAAGAGGGTGTCCTTGCTCTCATCTCCCGGGCCTGCTGGGGGGGTCAGCCGCAAGGATGAGAGTAGACACCCTGAGGACCCCAGGAAGGATAGGAACCAAGCCCTGTGCTGACTGAAGCTCCTTACAGGAGGCCTGGGTCCCCCTGCTGCACGCACCTCCACTGCTCAGAGAACCCACTGGCCCCCGAGAACTAAGTCACCCCCACACGGGGAGGATCACAAGGGACCTCAGTGAGGCTGAAGGGAGTCCTTCTGTTAAAGGATCCTTCACTCAGCAACATGCTGCGTGCTGGTGGCACCGCCCTGGGGAGAGGACGAGGCAGCCTGGGGTGTTAGGGTGTTGCGGGGGGGCAGGGAGTACAGCCCCACACCCCAGCTGGTGCACGAAGTGAGGCCTTGCAGGGGTGGGCCCTCGCTGCAGACGGGGGAGGAAGGCAGACACATCCTCCACCTTGGGAAGGTGGGAGCTGGGAGAGGTGCGCAGGGCATGGCACTACGGGGTGGGGGCCTGTCCAGTGTCCCCTTCTCCATTTCCCTGTTCCAAGTGGCTGTACTGGGGTTTTGGGGTTTCGATGTGGCAGGCTGACCTCAGCTGTGCTGGGGGGGGGGGGGTGGAGGGGTGGAGTGAAGAGAGGAGCAGGTGCCCCCTCCCTCCAGGCCACACACAGGCAGCAGCATCTGCGCCAGGGAGGCTGGTGGTCCTGCCCTGCAGGGAGAGGAGCTGGGGGAGGCAGGGGGCAGGCAGAGAGCCAGCCTCGGGCCTGGCAGACGGTCTGAGAGCCCCCCCTGCACAGAGCGGCGGGCGGGGCGGGCAGAGCCGTTCTCTGCACAGTTCACTCGGGCCCATCGCTAGAGCCCTCGGCTCGCTGGGCAGACGGCAGACCGGCGGACAGGGAGGAAGGGCGGCTGCGTGGAGCCCACCCTGACGGGGGAGCCTGCGAGGGCCCCGGGCGCCCCGAGCCGCAAATGCAAACGTGCTGGCCCGAGAGCACCTCGCGGCAGACGCAGCAGCTCGTTTGGATAAACAGAGGTCTCCGGTTTCTCCTCTGTGGGTGTTCTGTGGTCACCGCTTTCTCTGCTCCCCCGGGGGCATTAGGGGCCCACGGATGACTTAACCCCAAGAGTTCCCACCAGTGGAGCT
Organism: Myotis nattereri; assembly: GCF_964212035.1. Lineage (NCBI taxonomy): Eukaryota > Metazoa > Chordata > Mammalia > Chiroptera > Vespertilionidae > Myotis > Myotis nattereri. The sequence goes on from NC_138089.1 coordinate 53,129,565, forward strand.
CAGAGCTCAGTCTGGGGAAGGGGAGTCCACCCCATGGTCCTGCCTTCCCGTCTTCACCCCACGAGGCCTCCCTGGGACCTGTGCTGGGGACTCAAGACCCTTGGCTTCCCTCGCCCTCCACGTGCCTGGCATCCCCCAAACCTGAAGGCTCCCCCTGCTCCCCTGGCTCCCCAGAGCAAGGCCGAGCCCAGGCAATGGTTTTAGAATGTGTTACTAAGGAGTCCAGGCCGAATTTGCCTGTCTTCCTTGAAACTCAGAAAACACAGTCTTTCCCCTTTAAAGAGAAAAGTCGAATTTCATTTCGGATCGTGCTTCTGCGTGCTCCTCAGGATACAGGCATGTCTATCAGATGCACGACAAGTTCTGAACCCAATTTCGTGCCCCACAGGCTATAGAGGCTTATTAAAAAATATATATATATGAAAGTGACCTAACGCTCCAGACTGGACACATTTCTGCAGATGCTCGGGGCTGGCTGCCTCAGCAGCTCGGCGCAGACAGTGGGGGTTTGTTGGGGAACGTTATATCCGACTCCCACAGGCTCCCCTGCCCCCACCCGGCTCTGTCCTTTGTGCGCGACAGTGCAGATGTGACCGGCAGGGGTGAGGCGGGCAGCACGTCCACGCTGGAGACGTCTGAGGATGTGCCGAGGCCGATTCAGAGCCCTCAATGGCTCCATGGAAAGCCCTTTGTGATGGGGCCCATCCCCAGGGGTAGGGGTCCAAGGACCGGGGATGAAGGACCCATTTCAACTCGACAAGAATGCACTGAGGCCCCACCAGGTGCAAGGCACAGCGCTCAGCTCGGGGAGGGACGGCGGACAGTGGTGTCAGGGCCCCGTCCGCCGAGCCCCTGGCATCGCACTGCACCGACCGAACAGTGAGGATCTTTGCTGCCATTGTCCCCGCACGGCGACCACTCAGTCCGAGTCGGGGGAGCTGTGGATGCCGGCAGCCCCGGAGGACCCAACGGGCACACCTGAGCTTTCTGCTCAGGACAGTCCACTCTGTAGCATCTTGGGTGACCGTCTGGCGCTCTGCAGGTGGCGATGCGGATGCCACGGAAATATGAAGGTGCCTAGAGGGTGGCAAGGAGATGTCTCCACTCAATGCTTCCTCCTCTACCCGCCTGCAATCTCCTCTCGGGCCTGGCCACCGAACGTGCCGCATGGCACCCTTTCGCCACCTGCCCGTGCATTTTCGCACGCGAACCTTAGCAGTTTCACGATACGTCGGTTTCTGAGTGAAACTAAAGTTGTTTTTTAAAATTGGATTAAGCGTGCTGATGCTTGAGAGTTAAATTGTCCTTGAAATGTGAAGATGGAACAGTAATATCTAATGAGTTGGTAGATAAAATTCCCTTAAAAGTAGAAAAAAAGTATCTTTCCATCATGAGCCAAAAGGGCCTTCACACAGGGATGTATAAAAATATCCACAGTAGCCCTGCCCGTTTGGCTCACTGGATAGAGCGTCTGTCTGGGGACTGAAGAGTCCCAGGTTCGATTCCGGTCAAGGGCATGTACCTTGGTTGCAGGCACATCCACAATAGGGGGTGTGCAGGAGGCAACTGATCGATGCTTCTCTCTCATCGATGTTTCTAACTCTCTATCCCTCTCCCTTCCTCTCTGTAAAAAAAAAAAAAAAAAAATCAATAAAATATATTTAAAAAAAAATATCTACAGTAAAGAAGTGGGGGAAAAAAATCTTATTTACTCTAGTTTTTCAGGATTTTATGCAGCGGCACGAGGAGGCCAAAGATCCTAAATGCAGTTTTATCCCCAAATCGAATCCTCTTTTAAAAAACTATTACCGGAAGATCTCTGTTTAGCATCGCTGAGCCCCGTCACACTCCGGTAGAAGGGCCGAACCTGGGCTGCCTCCTGGCGCTTGGTGCTGGGGGCTGTACTCTCTATTCCAAGTCCTTATCTCTGACAGAGGGATCTTGGGAAAGCCCTCGTCAAACCACAGCTCTGCCTACAGGACAGCGATCAGCTCAAATGCCCGTACCTGGAAGATACTTCACAGACCCCGAGTGTTGGCGCCGGAAGATACAGACGCACAGACTCCACAGTAGAAAAGTCGCCTTCTACGTGGGGGAGATGTTGCTCTGAGTCCAGAGGCTGACTGACTCCTGGGGCCCACAGGCGGCCCAGGACCCCTCGCCCAGGTGTTGTGAAGCCCCAAAGGCTGGCTTCGAGTGTCGGTGGGGCGGGGCCTAGACTGTGGGTTGGCTCTGGAGTGTCAGACGGACAGACAGCAGGTTCTCTCTGCCCCCACCTGTGCCCACAGAAGACATTACTCATCAATCACATGCAACCTCATACCTCCTAACACTAACCCCCAGGCAGCAACTCACGTCCGCACACCTCGGTCAAGTCCCCCGCCTGAGACGAGGAAAAGTCTCCAGTCCTAAAGCAGAGAGCAGTTTCTCCACCAATAGCTTGTGGACCATACACCTTGGGATGCCCCGCTAAGAGAATGGATCGCAAAAGCTTTGTGCCTCGAGATAGCTTTCAGAAGTCTCCCAGGGGCCACGTTCGGAATTCCAAGAATGGACTGGTTGGTATGAAGAAGGCTGGCTCAATGCACTTGGTAAACATACCAGCTAGCCCCATACACTGGGCCCTTTGTCTCTGCGGGCTGTTCACAGAGAACTGCCCCCATTCAGAAGCGTTTCCAAAGAGCTGAGATGACCATTCACCAAAGCCCTCTTGGGTGGCTCTGAACTCATTATCGACGGAGGACTGTCTCCTAGAGAGGACGGACAAAATGTGATGAGGAAGCAAGACCTTCCAGCCAAACTGCATTCCAGAGACAATGCAGGAAGTCCCATGGGCGTCGAAGCTGTTTGTGTGGCGGCAACCTTCACCGGGAGCCTCCGCAGTTCACAGAGATGGAACCCACAGGCCGCCCTACAGACTGTAGGAAACCTTCCTGCCCCTTTAAAGATTTTTCATTGATTTTTAGAGAGGAAGGGAGCGGGAGGAAGAGAGAGAGAGAGAGAGAAACATCAATCAGCTGTCTCCTGCACGCCCCCTATTGGGGACTGAGCGCACAACCCAGGCACATGCCGACCAAGAATTGACTGCCAACCTCTTGGTGCAGGGACAACGCTCCTGCCCCTTGAATCCTGCGGAAGTGATGCTCAACAGAGGGGAGGAATCCACAGCTTCCCACCAACATGCCAATGCTGTTAACGAACCGTGTACAAGAACCGTGGATGCTAAACACACTTTCGCTCCCTGGCTGGGTTACAAACATCCAGCGAGGGCCGCACAGTTCCCACGCGCCCCCTGTGGAGATGGGGCCGGCCTCGCTGGTTCGAGATCATCAGCAGTGGAGACTGGTGATCAAAAAGCGATTATCCCCACCCACATCTCTAAGCGATGGTGCTGTATCACGCGGTAACTGGAAACCATCAAGTGTTAACATTTTAAGACGAAGATTTGCTTTTAAAAATAGCATTGTCAGGTCTATCCATTTAACGACATCCGTGCATTCTGATGAGCTGCTGGAGTGGGAGAGGGGGTGACTTTTGGGGACTGCCAGGGAGCTGCTGCTCAGAGCTGGCAGCCTGCCCTGTCGATGCCACTGCCCTCCTGGGTGCCCGTTAATCCTGCCCTGTTCACCGTGACGGATTCCTAAGTACCTCTGCGCTTACTCCCCTGCCCGAGACCTTGTTCCTGTGAGTTTTGTTGGCATCTAAGGATACCCAAGGAAGTTTATTTCACATGTCAGTATTACCTAAGGCCTACGATTGGGGTAGGGCTGGGAATTTTCTCTGAAGCAGCCAGAAATCTTTGGATGGAAGACTTGAAACTGGACGGAGGAGGCTGCTGCCTGGAGTAGCTGGTTACACAGCTCAGCCCACGCAGCCCAACGTCCCACCTGGCTGGGAGGGATGCAGGTTCAGCTCATGTCTATGCAGCTTCCTAAGACTTTTCGTTCATCTCCACGTGGACTTCCAAGCTGGAGAGAGGAAGGCACTCCCTGGTCTCCCTGAATCACACGGTTTGAGTGGAGGCTGTGTTTCTCGCTGCAAAGCACCCAGTGAGTTTTTGGATCCCAAAGGATGCGTAAGCAACAAGGACAGAATTTTTTTAGGCTCTGCTTCTCAGAACAAAGAAACCCAACCTCCACCAGTGGCTACCCTGTCCCCATTATCTTACGCTCACCCTTTGACAAGGACAAAAGACATTATTCAGTGAAAAAATTGGGTCATAAAACTTTGTTCAACATAATCATAATCTGGTAAACCAAAAATGATGCATTACAGGGAAAAACACTGAAACATACGGCAAAATATTAAGGGTGGTTTCCTTAACCCTCTACCTCTGCAGCTTTTAATATCGTACAGAATGAGCATTGACTGTACTGTACTCCATCTAGAAAGTTCTTCATTGTATTCTGCACAGACAGAGGCTGGGAGTGTATGTAAAACATGGCATCTCGCATTTTTAGATTTCTGTAGGAAATAAGCTGAGCGTTATTAAGCGCACACCGACATACCGCACAATGCTGTGAGGAAAATTACCGTGCGTGGTGTACACAATTGATGCTTAGTTTGACGTCTCTTAGCATTTTCCTCCATTCAACTGAAAATTGACCCTCTCTGTTCAAGATTAATGGCAATCGGCTAACACAGTAGTCTCCAAACTTTTCTGAGCACGTGACCCCATTAGTGAGAGAGAAGTGTGGTCACGCCAGCGATATGGGCATGTTTATTTATAAAGCAGGTACATACACTACTAATGTGCAAGGTCCATTATCAAATGAATGACAATAGAATTGCTCTTGGCTGATGAGGTGACATTTTCCTGCATGGGGTTGGGGGTGGGGGTGGGGGTGTGTGTGTGTGGGGGGTTGGGAGTGGGGGTGTGGGGTTGGGGGCGTGGTGGGGGGGTGGGTGATCCTGTGTGTGGTCACCTTGGAGATCTCAAGTTCAGACAACCGAGATTAGAAAGTGGTCAGCATGACATGGCTGGTGTTAGTTGGCTGCCTGGGGGCTTCCCGGACAGGGGCTCCAGAAACCCCCACCACTCGTCCCTCCCACACGAAGCCCCACCCTGGAAACCCCCAACCGGACGAGGGAGTGACCGTGACCACCTGCACCTGCAGGCCACCCGCAGGAACTCATTCTTCCCCGGGCTGAACGTCCCTTCCCACAGCGAGGCTCACAGCAGCTATGACTGGGGACCTCAACGCAGCTGGCTGAGGCTCAAGGAACCTCTGAGAACGAAGCCCTTCCCTGTTTTTTTTCCAGAGGGCTTGTCTGGAAGGCGATTCTATAAAAAGCGTTAGTGATTCCTTTTCTGCTCAGAAATCTATACCCGAGGTTTCGAATGCTTTCCTAAGAACCGATGTCCACCGGGACATTAAGGAAAGTGAGAATGCCGTGGTGCAATGCGCATCCAGATGTGCCTATAAGACGGCCACTGAGAAACGCCAAGGACCGGAATGCTTTCCCGGCTCCTCCAGACCAAGTCTGAGCGACAAGGGAGAACTCTTTCAAGTTCAGATCTGGAGGGAGGTGGAGATAAAAAGTTAAAAAGACAAAGCACCCCCGAACTATGGGAACCCCAAACAAAGTCTCACATTTGTTAACCTCAGTTCCATCTTTGCCAGGCAGAGATCTGAAGAGTCCCTAGCATTTCCAGCACCTGGTCTCACATCCAAGAATTAATCAGCAGGAAGCAGGAGGGCAACGCTTCTGCTGGAGAGCCGGTGAGTGAAGCAATGAAGGAAGGAACCAGTGCCGGGACTGACAAAGAAAGGAGAAGCCACAAGAGGGATTTCCTCGGGTCAGAGTCTCAGAACCAAAAAGCCAAGCTGCCACACGACCGTCACCATCATGGCCCAGTCCCCATCATGACCCCGTCCCCATGATCTGCTCCTCATCCTCTTGACGAGGAAAGAAAACTGGGTTATAAAACACTGCTCAACATAACCGTAATTTGGTACACCAAGAATGATGCGTCACACCATTTCTGTACCTGAAGCACAGACTGAGGTGTAGGTGGAAGGCCTGTGTGCTCTGGGATTTGTTTCATAGACACTGTACTTTTGGCTGCCTGGAGGCAATTTTCTTTACTACATACTGGGAACACGGGGGTTAGTGAAGACTCCTGGCCTCCAAGAGCTCAGGGACCAGCCAGGAAGAAAGACGGAGGGCAGAGGACAACTTCGGGTGCTCTCCTGGGTGTCTGAACAAGCTGCAGGCGGTCGTGGGGAGTCGGAAGGCTTGGGGAGGAGCTGGTCTGTGGCCTGGAGGGGATGGGTGAGGAGGGGAGGGCTGTTGGCCTGTCGGGGGGGGGGGGGTGGAGGGGCACTCCCAGCACAGGAAGCAACTGAAGGGGGTGCACAGAGCAGGGCAGGCAGAGCGGGCCCGGGGGAGGGGGACCGCAGGCGGGAGGCCACCTGCCTGGGACGCACCTTGCAGGTGAAGCGATTTCATTGTATCCTGCAGGCAACGGGAAACAAGTTGACTAAGTAGGACACGGACTTCTCCGTCTGCATTTTTTTTGGGGGGGAAAAAAAATCTCTAACAATGTGAAACTAAGGGAAATATCTAAAAATAATTTATCAGCTCAGATATGTTGAGGTATCATTTTTGTTCTTCTATATTAAGATCTCCAGCTCCAGATCATTAATACGGGGGCAGAGTCACCTTTAGACTGGTGGGAAGGGGGTCTGCTCCACAGAGCGGTGCAGAGCACAGGGCGTGCACACCCATGGGTGCCGGTCACATCGAACAGTGCGACTTTAAGATTCAGATAGAATTGAGTTCAAGGGGCCCCTCTCTTCAGATGCAGCTGAGAAACTGCTCATCGATGTGAGAGAGACACATCAATTGGTTGCCTCCCATACGCAGCCCCAACCGGGCCAGGGACCAAGCCTACAACTGAGGTATGATGGACGTGCCCTTGACCGGAATCAAACCTGGGACCCTTCAGTCCGAGAGCCCACGCTCTACCCACTGAGCCAAACCGGCGAGGGTGTGACACGTCTTTTATATTAAAAACCAGAAGGAGAAAAAAAAAAAAGCACACCACACGCGTCCTCCCGACAGCGCTCCGTCCGTTTTCCCCACTGCGACGTCCTCGCTGAGCTGGTGGCTGTGGAATGGCTGCCCTCTGAGGTTTTGATGAGCACGGCCCCCATTACTAATGGAGCATCTTTTCAAATGTTACGGATCACCATATAAAACGCATCTGCAAAGAGCTTCCCCCCACATGTGGACATCTCTCTCTTGGCTTGTCAGTGGATTTCTCGGGGAAATCAGAATTAGTTCCTTGTTACAGCTGCGAATTCTCTTCTCCCCGAGAGGGGCTGGCGCTTCCACCTTCTACAAAGAGCTTCTACTGTCCTTCAGAAGTTTGAACTTCCAATTCACAAAATTTATCTGTCTTTTCCTTTAACCACTTGGGCGCTTTTTTGTGTCTTAAGAAATCTGTCCGTCCATAAGGTCAAAAAGATATCGGCCTGGCTTTCTTAATTATTTTAAAACGTCGCCTTTCACATTTAGGTCTTCGATCCACCTGGAATTTACTAATGCTAAATTTATATTTCCCTGTATGAAGAGTTAGTCATCGTAGCATTAATGTATTGATTGGCTCCCCTTTTCCACCGATAAATGGTACCACCGCTAAAATGTAACTGATAAACTCCCAGGCCAAAGAAGACAGACGAGAGAATCCCAATATAACATCTCTCCAAACACCACGTCATTTTAATCACTGTCTTTGTGATTAAAACCCTCTCTCACTTTGCCAGGCTACCTTCTCTCTCTCTGTCTGGGTTTTCTTAGTCTTTTATTCTTCCATGTGAATTTTAGGGTCAGCTCCTTCAATTCTGTGGAAGATTTTATCAAAGCATTTATTGAAACTGTTCTGAACCAATATATTAACTTGGAGGAAATGTGCCATTTTTACAGAATTACTTTAGGCCTCTTTATTTAATCTTTCTTGTCCTTCAATGAAGTGTTATAATTATTTCCATATGTACTCACACTTTTCTTATTGGATTTATTTCTGAGTGTTTTCATTTTTACGGTTAATGGAATCTTTCACATTTCATTTTTTACTTAGAAGTGTTTAGGAACATTTTTGAAAGTCCCGAAAGTTTTCTGAATTCACTGGATGGTTCTAATCATGTAGATTACCTTGGATTTTCTCAGTAGACAGCCTCGTGGGTTTCTAAAAAAAATGATGAATTTCTTCTCTTTTCAATTCTTACTTAGACCCCTTATTTCTTTTCCTTGTTGTGTTGTGGTGCCCAGACGGTGTGTTTTATTGGATGTACAATACATCTCCATTTTAAAAAGTTGCAGACATGGAAGTGCAGGGCGGAGATGTGCATGAAGTTTATTAACAATGACATTGACGGGATCACGATTCGTTCCAGTGAAAAAGCGGAACAACATGAGCATCCAACAGGAGGTGAGCAATGGAATGAACCCAGGCGCTCCCACACTCTTAGGCGGAATACTGTTCACCTATTAAAATTACGTTTTCGGAGAAGGCTTAATGTCATGAGAACTCACTCCAAATAAAATGAAAAGTGGGGAGAAAACAGGATATGAAACTGTGGGCAGAGCAGAATTCCAATTTCAAGCTTGTATCTGCACAGCCCAAGAAATGAGGCATCCGATGGCAGCAGTATCAGGTGTCATCCCTGGGGTTCGGCGGTGGGTGGGATTTTCTCCCTTTATACTTTTTGTATTTTCTAAATCGTCTAAAATGAACATATATTACTTTGAGAATCTGAGAAAAAACACAGTAAGAAGTGAATGCGTGCCAGACAGCACTGACAAGAAGTGGTGATGGAAATGAAGCAGCCCCCCTCCCCGCCCCCTGCCCCCCACCTCCCAGGCATCCAGATGGGCGTGGCCGGTCATTGTAGATGGAAAACTCACATCTTATTATGGGAGAAAATAGAGCCATGGCCTCCAAGGCAGCAAAGCTGGAAACTGGGTTTTAACACAATCAAAACCACTGACTGAAAGCCGAAGGCATCGCTGGAGCGCTGATTGGAAAATGAGAGACCCAAACACCTTTCGGATTAGTTTAGAATTTCAGTCCTTAAGACACAAGAGAAGTTTCCCAGGGAGAATGGCCTTGTTTCTAAACGATTATTTCTTACATGACATACCATGAGAAACCCACTCGAGGATCGCCTTGTTTTATCATCATCACTATTGTCATAGTATTATTTTGTAAAAGTGAATTGTCTGAAATGTGAGGATGGCCTTACATTTCCAAGTATAAATGAGAGATTGGAGTTTATCTAAAAAAAAAAAAAAAAAAAGAATATTACATCCCCGCAGCAAAGAGTACTTTTACCAGGTGGGATTTTATACTCACATCCTTCCACTTTCAAAAAAGATCTGAAACACAGTATCATCTTTGATTTTGGGTCTTTATCTAAAAATGGCTAATGTTCCTGAAGGACTAGCATTAAAGGTCGCAGAGTGGATCCCCTCTCATCCCAGCAACTGCACCCCATGACACTGGTGGGGAGAGGGACTAGCTAATTACTGAGGCGGAAGTTTAGGGAGAGGGCGGATTGAGATCAGGACCACAGCCACACTGCCAGGGAAGGGGCACCCCGGGACTCCCAAACCTCCTGAACCCATCAGACAACACTCACTGTGCAGCCCACAGCTGCTGTGTCCACCCGGTTTCCGCCCTGCCCCCACCTCCGAGACGTTCACCGGAAGGGTGCAGGGTAAGGGGGGAGAGATCAGATCCGAGGTTGCGGGGATGGAAGGGGAGCGGGAAGGCCGCTGAGACCAGGACCACATGGTGGGGGAGAAGCTGGGCAGGGCTGTGTGGATTGTCTGGGAGGGAGACGCTGGAGAAGGGACAGAAGCAGAATGGATGCGCCTCAGGCCGGTGGGGCAGAGGAAGAGGTCAGGGATGACGCTGAGGTCTGTGCTGTACTGTCAACAAGGATGGGGAAGCCAGGAGGGGGACCTGGGAGAAAAGAATGCGTCCGGCACTCCATGACAGGTGCCCTGGGGCTGCGACCTTCCCGGAACCGGAACCGACTGAGAAATACTGACGGTATTTCGGTGAACTCCCTGTGTTAGTTTAGTACTCTGTTCCATCCTTCATTCGGGCGTCTAAGGCCCAACCCGCTTTATACGAAGCTTCACCGTCCACACTAGGGGAAAGAGAACAGCCCAGCGGTAACACTCGGGTTGAAATCCCAACTCCACCCACAAGCTGCAGGACCTCAGGCGAGCTCCTCAGCCTCCCGCCCAGTCCCACCACTTATTTCCTCGGCTCCTCCCAGCACACCCGCTGAGATAACGCACAAAGGGAGTGTGGCCTCTTCTCCTCTGTTGACGGAGCATCGACCACTGTAGCTTATCACCCAACTGCGTCTGAGGAAGGACCTCCCAGGCCGCGTGGCTGGACCTGCACTCCATCATCCACAACTGAGAAGCGACCTCATCGCCAGTTCAAAGCCTTTGCGTTCCTCTGCTGGTTACAGTCTCTAGTAAGTGACAATAGTTTGGGACATTTCCCCCGGGGACTGGGGTAGAAGCTTTCCGGGCGCTCTGGATGAGGGAGGCATGAGGACGCCTCCAACGCCAGGCTCAGCTGCGGGCGGCACACGGCAGGAATCCCTCCTGGGCACGCGGGCACCAGGTCAGGGAGCTGCTACCCGTGCGACCAGCCACGCCCATCCTGGCTACTTGGTGAGTCAGACGGGCTCTGAGCTACCAGCTCTCTCTTCGCAAGTGTTTTCAGAGCGAACTGTAGACATTTCTGACCGACACTATCTTAAGGGTTATTTAGAAAGTGGCCGAAATCAGACAGACATCCTTCTCTCCATGGGCCGAACTACAAGGCATCCCCACCCGCCTGGGTCAAGAAAGACAGGAAAACCAGCTGAGATGTGTCCCCAAGCGCCTGGGACAATAGGTGTTTAATCGAAGGAGACAGGGGGCTCGAAGGCCTTGCCTGGCATTTCGACGTGAGAAGGTGAAAACGGAGAGCAGGATTCTAAAGGAACAGAACAGTTCCAGCACCCTGGGGCCCCTGGGCGGGCCTCTTCAATCTGGAGACTTCAGAAGGAGGCGGAGAGTGAAACCCGCTAATTCAGGAAGTCCTCGTCTGTCCCACTTCACGGTTCCCAGGCCCCTTTCCCACACATTCTTTCAGTCCCTGCCAACAACCCTTCGAAATAGACGCTATTGCCCCCTTTTTAGGGAAATAGATGTTATTACCCCGTGGAAGCTGCAGTTTAGAGAAGTACCCACCCCAGGCTGCTCGTCACAAACACTAGAGAGGCTGTTAAAACACAGAATCCCAAAGCTCCGGCCTCAAACCTCCTGCAGCAGAACCTTGGGCTTGGGGAGGGGTGGCCTGGGGGTGGGGACTTATAACAATCGTTGCCAGGTGGTCTCAGTGACCTCTATTTAGGAAGCACTGGTTCCTGGGGCGATCACATGTGACAGTCTCCTCAGCAAGTCCCCCATTTCTCTCCCAGAGCCCCCCCTTCATGACCATAAACTCCTCTCCTCGGGTAGCTCTAGCCTGAAACCACCATCCCGGGAACGGAGCCAGCAGATAGATCCACGGAGTCTTGGGGGTCGGGGGAGGGCACCCTAAGCCTCTTTTGTTTCTTCCCATCACCAAGCAAATCTGTGAGGTATTTCATCCACGTCATACTGATATCGACAGGAATTTTATTTTTTTTATATTTTATTAATTTTTTACAGAGAGGAAGGGAGAGAGAGAGAGAGAGAGAGCTAGAAACATCGATGAGAGAGAAACATCGACCAGCTGCCTCCCGCACACCTCCTACTGGGGATGTGCCTGCAACCAAGGTACATGCTCTTGACTGGAATCGAACCGGGGACCTTTCAGTCCGCAGGCCGACACTCGAGCCACTGAGCCAAACCGGTCACGGCTCGATAGGAATTTTAAAATGATAACCAAGAGGAACGGGTAGATTCTGGAATGGCACTGCGCATGGACACAAAACCAGAGGGAAGGGGGGCGACGAGGCCACCCATTTCACGTGCCAAGCGCCTCTCCACAGTGCCCAGGGCCAGGCCACCCCGTGCTGCGGAAAGGGAACAGGGACTCGCGAAGAAAGCGCGGGAGTGAATTCAGTAGGCGGTGGCAGAGCAGTGCCACGCACACGGATGTGCTACGTTACTGGCAATCCTGCCCTTCTCACCCGATGACCCTTCCACATTCCTGCTGTGCCTCCTGTCTAGGTTTTTAAGAAACATAACAAAGACGCTTTAAAAAACAAGCCAACAGTGAAAACCTCGGACACAGTTCTTCCTTGAGGCGTGAACAGACAGGGACAGTCGCTCAAAGAAGCCAGAGGGTGGAGTCACAGAGAAACTGGAGCGATCCAGCCGAGGAAAGACAAGGAGGTGGCCCCATCTACGCAAGCTCTTCCGGCACCACGCAGAGTTTTACCCAAAGGATGCTGATGGCATTGCCCTCCAGCTGTCGGCACAAACACATCCAGATGTTCTTGCTTTGCCGTCAGCAAGAGGAAGATGAAAGACTCACGGAATCAGAGCAAGGTCTTAAAGATAATATGAAAGGAAAAAACTTCAGAAAGCAGACAACAAACTCCTCCATGTAGGCCTATGGGATTTAAAGAGGCGCGAATGGAAAAACAGGATGTTATTTTAGAGTCTTTCTTTTCGGGGCCTGATGCTATACCTCGAGGAAAAATGGCCGTTCTGGTTACTTCTGCTCCATAAAGACCCATCAGAGCCAAAGACAGACAGGGATGGGGAGATTCATCTCTCAACGTGTGACTCTGCTTTGCGCTGGAAACCCTAAGTAACGCGAGACACCAGGTCGACGGATATGCCTTCGCCTACGCAAAGGTCCTACCTTTCCCACAGGAAGGGCCTGGCCAGAACAGATACTCTATTCTCAGGGCCGGTCCTTTCCGCCTGATGCTGTGTCCCTTCGTTTTGTAAACACCATCACCAGCCCGTGATTGAAAGCGTGTCTGACGTGCTCTCGACTCCCAGCATCCAGGTCCTGGGATGAACGGGACAGGAAACCGTTCATCACAGGACACACATTGCCTATCAAATTAAGAGTCCTGTGCAGTGACGGGCACCTGCAGGGCCCACAAATGAAGGCTGAAACGGGAAGTGTGGGGTGTGCCAACCTGACACAAACACTGGCCTCCAGGTTGCTCACTGGCTACGCGGAGGGCGCTGGGCAGGAAAGCCATGCCAGCCTTCCTCCAAGCCAGCACGAGCCCTCTGGCTCCCAGCATGTTCTGGGAGGACAGCTCTCTCGGCATGAAAAACAGTTAAAAAATGCAACACGGCATCACCTCTCCTTGGGAAGAGTGCAGGAAACACCCACCGCGGTGCGTGGACGGGGAGGGAAGCAGGCAGTGAGTGCGCTGTTTCCACCCCTTCCCCGACGGGTGACGGGGAGGTTACCCTACTTCGCCCACAGCGGCTGGCGTCCCTGCAGAGGAATCGGTGGCCTGGAGATCTACCAAGTCTGGCCCCAGCCTACCCGGGCCCTCCTCTTGGCGGCTGGAAACACACTCCGGAAGGGCTTCCAAGACTCTGCCTCCAGGAATGCAGCCACACCTGGAGGTGTCCATGGCTGTCCGGGGGGGGGGGGGGGTCCCCAAATCCACTGGGTGGTAAAGCAACTTACTGAGTGCGACGTTTTTTAGAAAAAGATCACAAAGCCTACTGCCCCTTCGTTAGCCCGAGTTTCCCCCCAAAGCCTTGCCTGTGAGGGGTTTGCCGGGAGTCAGGACAGCAGGGTGGCTTCGGGGAGGCGGCCAAGGAAATACGGGGGCATCACTGGGCTGGCTGGACCTCGCAAGGTCAGCAGGGAGAACCTCATGAAATGGGCTCAGAACTGTCGGTGGAGGATGTGGGGAATCAGACCGCCCCAGCCCCCAGGAGGCGCTCCTGGGGTGATGGCCAGCACAGGGGGAAGCAGAGGCTGACACTCCTCCAGGCAGGGCACCCCGATTGCACCTGCAGGAAGCTGCCCGCAGTTCTTGTAACTGAGCTGGGGGTGCCTGCCGGCTGAGAGGCTTTGCAGAGGTGCACGAGGCGTGCAATATATTCACTGAACAAACCCTTTACTACCAGGCATTGGGGACAAAACTGAAAACAAGACAGGCAAGGTGCTCACTCCCTCGTCCACCGTCATGCAGATGACAATGAAGAAGCACGTACACGGGTCATTTTAGATCGGGACAAAGTACCTGGAAGGAAACGAAGGGGCTGATGGGCTTAGGGCGGAGGCTTAAGGACCAGACCACCTCTCCAGGGGGTGAACTGTGAGCTGGTGCTAGGGTGACAAGGAGGAGCCAGCCATGGGGTGCGAGGGCCAAGCACAAAGGTCAGGGCCTGGGGGGAGTTGCAGGAACCTCTGGGAGGCCAGCCCGGGGAGCAGAGTGAGCTGTCACTGAGCAGGGAGCGGGGAAGGGCAGGCCGGCCAGGTCCTGAAGGTAAAGGAGCCTGGATTTTATTCTGGGCGCTCGGAGGGGGGAGGCAGCGGGACACTTTTAGGCAGGGGAATTTCGTGATCTGGTTGCTGTGTGAAGTAGAACAAGAACAGTACTAGGGAGCCGAGGAACTGCTGCGTTTGTAGGTCAGAAACAGCCCAACATTGGCCGTTTTGTAGGGTTCGACCTGATTCCTGTCCTGTGAGGCTGTCATTGAGGACAAGAGCCATGTCTCAATGAGGCTGCGGGGCCTGCGACCCACCAGGCACCTTCCCAGCGGGCCGGGGACCATGGCCGCTGAGCTGGCTGAGGAACTGAACCCCTCAGGGGGCTGATGGTGGAAACAGCAGGAGCGGGGCTCACCGTGTCCCTGCCACCCGCTCGGCACACAGGAAATGAGTTCTCATTAGTGTTTCCCTTGCACCACCTTCCTGGGTGTTGGGTTACTCTGTTCTGCCAGCACAGCACACTCCCCGGCAATGCCCCAACCACAGGGCACGCTTATCTGCTTATCGCAGACAGTGCAGTGGGGGAAGGGCCTCACACGGCTCTCCTCTCTGCTGCTCTTGCTCCTCCGGCCTCCAGCTTCCTTGGGAGAGAGACGGGTCAGTGCTAGAGGGGACCACGACGTCTGATCCGCACATCTGTTCCCCGAAGTGACAAGCTCAGGCTGGGGAACTGCCAGGCCCCACTGAGCACGTGGACCAGAGTGGCACCCATTCCTGTGTGTCTACCCGGCCACATTATACTTAGGTGCATTCGACACTCAGGCCCACCAGGGTGGTGGGGGCAGGGGGTAGGAGGCGGGGGGTTGGTTTTAAAATATGTGTGAGAATATGGGACCAAAGTTTCTCTTCGGGCGGCATAACCGTACCGAGCATCCAGGATTAGCCGTGCAATTTTAGACATTTCACCCCTTTCCACTGCAAAACCCACAAGCTGTCTAGTAACTAAACAACTTGATGCTACTGTACACATTGATTTCTGTGTTGTCATCCTCAAAGCCCAGAGGGAAGCGTGGATTTAACCCCTCTGCCGCCTGGAGAAATCCCGGGGCAGAGACACCGGACCATCATTGTCAATCAAACCCCACCTGAATCTCTACTGACTATCAGCCAGCAGAGCCCTGGATTCGGGATAAAGCTTAAAGAAGAGGGCAAGAGCTCTCCCTCTTTGAATCCATATCAGAAACGAGTGACTAAGGGCCTCTGGGGCTACCAGGCTCATTCTTAATTTATTCTTTCTAAGATGCGACGGGTTAGTTAACATTGGCCCATCATCTCAAGTAGCAAAATAGGCCACTGACCTGAAATAAAGAGCTTAAAATATGAAAATTACATAAAGGCGAACCACTAAGGTATTTTACCGTCTCTCTGGAACTGAATTCTGCAAAAAGACACCAAAATCAAGAACATAGAATATGTAGGTTATTTCTTCCATTGATTTCTAGAGAGAGTGGAAGGGAGGGGGAGAGAAAGAGAGAGAGAAACATCGATTGGATGCCCCCCCCCCATGCGCCCCTACTAGGACCAGGGAACCTACCACCCAAGCACATGCCCTTGGCCAGGAATCAAACCCCTGATCCTTTGGTCCCTGGGTCGATGCTCTAACCACTGAGCACCCGGCCAGGGAGAAGATGTAGTTTTGGGGGGGCTGGAGGGGAAAATCATCCTGACCCCCAAATGACAAAGTTAAAGTGAGCCTAGAGACAGCTTTGACTAAAAGATGGCCAGAAGTCAAATGCTGGCTAGCAAGGGAGGCCCACTCTGGCAATGTTAGCAGTGTTCATGCCATGCAATTTCTCAAGGGAATTCAAGACATCCTGGTGGGGCAGCTGGATGCCCTAGTAACCAGTGGACGGGAGGCCAACCCCAATAGCCACCCAAAGGATTCCATCTTACTCTGAGCTACGTTTAAAAATACAAATCCAAGATGTGTGTGCCGGTAAATGCCTATGCAAATACTCTCCAAAAGTCCCCAGTGATTTCTTTCCCAACATCAGCCTTAATACATCAGAGATGATCAATAGCATCTACAAAGTGAAAATAAATTTTCCCCCGTTTCTGGATTCAACCACAACAGACCACGATGTCATATTCTTCTGCCCAGCTATAATATCATTTTGCCCAGCCTTATATATTCCTTCCCTTTCAATTATTCATCAAAATGAGGAAAATACATTTTTAGGGAATCCTTTAACCAATCAAATAGGATGTATATCTCAAATGTTTCTGAAACCCAGGAATATTCCACTTACTATTCTTTCTTAGGACAGAAGCATAAATAAGTAAGCAAATAGACAAAACAACAACCACCCTATTTAATCATCAAGAATTTCTGGTGGCGAAAAGGCCACTTTCTAGGTTAAAAAAAAATCCTAACTAGCGATTTGAAGGGTAATGGTCTACAGTGGCGTCTAAAAAATTCCCTTATATTCTTTCAAGTGAATTTAACAAGGACTGCACAAACACGTTTGCATGGGTTACTATCTATTAAGTGTGTGTGTGTGTGTGTGTGTGTGTGTGTGTGTGTGTGTATTTCGTGGGAGCACAAAGGAATTCAGACCATCAGTAAAAGATTATAAACACCAGAATTCTCCCCAGGGTTTAGTATCAACTCCACTTACAATAAACAGAAGGCCACACAGAGACAGTGCCATTGAAGGGGGTGGGGGACTTTTACTGTCTGCTTAACTCAAAAAATCCACATTTCCAGACCTATCTTCTCTCTGCTCGGGGAAGCCAGCCCAGTTCACTTTAATCCTTCCCTTCCTTGCACTCTCCGTGGTGAGTCTCTGCTCTCCCCAAGACCCGAGGAAAATCTCTGTGCTGCTCACGATGCTAAGTGTACCCTGGCCGAGGTCGTCACACACTCATCCGTGCAGGCTGCACCCGTGCGGTGGTTCACAGACAAGGGCAGTGTGCTCCTAGAAAACAGGCACAAAGGAACACCAAATGCAGGCACCAAACACACTCCAGGTCCACACGCTAGATTCTCTCCTGTGCGCTTAGCAACCGCATCTCACCTCGGATCTGCTACTCCTCTTAAAAACCTGCCCTCACGCCATCTTCAGAACATCAGTTCTGTGATGAGTTCTCAGCAGACAATAAAGCATTTCAAAAACATGTGTAGGAAATATATAAAATAAAAACAACATGTTGCCTCGCAAATGTTCCGTCTTCTGCCTTTATTTCCTTCAACACGACCAGGATGCCACCAGGAGAAGCCTGTTTAAGAAGTGGAGCAAACTAGAAGCATTTTTGGCCCCTTGCACTGGTTTCTCTCTTGCTCCTTTCTCATGGAGGCAGACGGATGGTTCATTATTCTCACCTAGTGGCTATTGTTTCTAACCCATGGACTAAATCATACATGTAATATGCATAAGACTTGGCAGTACCAGTATATTGAACATTTAGATCATTTTTAAAAAGTAAAAGAAGTGCCAGAACCGGTTTGGCTCAGTGGATAGAGCGTCGGCTTGCGGACTGAAGGGTCCCAGGTTCGATTCCGGTCGGGGGTATGTGCCTGGGTTGCGGGCACATCCCCCAGTGGGAGATGTGCAAGAGGCAGCTGATCGATGTTCCTCTCTCATCGATGTTTCTGACTATCTCTCTCCCTTCCTCTCTGTGAAAAATCAATGGAATATATTTAAAAAAAAAGTAAAAGAAGTATATCCAATAGAATATACAAAAAGTTTGCAGAAAACACAACCCCCAAGCAAATGTGACTCTACTTTTAAGTATTATCTAGACTCCTTCCCCTTAAAATATTAAGAAATGCATACTTCCTTCTGGAGTTGAACGTCAGAGTCATACATGTTCTGGGGTGAAATTTCCATTGTTGTCAGATCAGCTATTTCCATAAAGGAAATTATAATGACTTAACCACTGACCGTGAAAACGTCTTTTGTTAGAAGTGCCCTGCACATTGATTAGAATGGTTGGGTTGAACCAGGCTGTGAAAGGACTCCGTCTAAAAATAGTCTGTCAGGATCCGTCAAGACGTTTTTTTGCTAAGTGTTCACCGGCCTACACATGTCTTTAAAAAACAACTTGGATCATTTGGCTGAGGGGTTCCTAGGGACTTATCGACCCACAGGCTGTGACTTCCTGCCGGACAGATTAACCTACCAAATTGCCAGCACAGTCCAGGCCAAGCTCATAGGCATACTGGAATTCCTGAAAAATATAAGCGGGTCTGCAGAGATAATTTTTTTTAAATGATGGGGCTGTGGATGGATGAGTAGAGGGGTAGGAGCATAGCAAGAGGAAAACCGAAGTTAAGGGATAAAATCGATCGGGGTAGAGAGAATACAGCTGAAGTGGTGCCTCCCTGAAAGGCAACACTTACTTCCATGTCCCCTGATGGGGACTTTGCTGGTGACCGTCAAGGAAGTAACATCCATCTAGAATCACCCCAACCTGAAACCACCCGCCACACTGACCCAACTTTACAACACCCCCCAGAAGTAGTTACTTGTCAAACGCCAGGCTTTTAAAGATACCTGTGCGCTTTACTTATAAACACAAATATTTAATTCAGTGATTCCTGGGGGGTGGGGGGGCGCGCGCGGAGGGGGGAGGAAATGATGCCATTTCTAACTAGCTTCCCCTAAAACAACAAGTCAGTGGTCACTAGGAAGGAAATGAGGGAGGGGGAGGTGGCCCGACCACCTTTGTCTCCCATCCCCGGCAAGGAACATGTCTGGGGACTGCAGACGGCTCCATGAATCCATGGCTGCCTAATGACTAAAATAAAACACACTTTACACATAAATCAATACATCAGCCTGCAAAGGCAAGCCGGGCAGCCGGTTGCACAAGCACCGCCTCCTAGGAGAGCTCCGGCCCCCCGCCCCGCAGGATCCCCAAACCCCAAAGGACGGTTCCAGGAAGGCGCTTCCACGCCTGCCCCCGTGAGAAATGACCGGCAGGAGCGAATGAATGCCCTTAGAAGAAGTCGGGGGAGGGGGAGCCAGCCGCAGGGGCTGGGGGAGTGTGAGGCCAGTCCCCACTGTGGGGCCCGGGAGGAGGGGGCGGGCCGCCAGGCTCGCTCTGCGCTGCCCTGTGCGCACCAGCCAGAGCCCAGAGCGCAACCTGCCCCGGGCGAGCTGCTCCGCTACTCACCTGGTCCGCCTCCCTCACAGAGGCTAATGGCTCCGTTATGTGGGGAGAAACCTCTTTCTTCTTGTCATATGGGGATTTCAAGTTAAAAAAAACCCCAAAGCAGCAGCGGGCTCCCTGGCGCAGCGGAGAGAGTCACACTCCGCCCCCAGCCTCCTCCGCACTCGTCGCCAGCCCCCAACCTGCGGCAGCGGGGGCCAAAAATCAATCCCCGCCGAGCGCGGAGCGGCGCAGGCAGACAAAGACTTCACCCCGGGCAGAGCCCGAGTCTGGCGCTGCTAGGAAAGCGGGAACCCGCGAGTGGCATTTCAGAAACGGGGCCCACACTTGTTTTCCTCCAGAGGGTCCTTCTACGGCACCCAAAAATACTTAAGTCCTACACTGTCCCAGAGGCTGTCCCGTGAACCAGGTCTCATCCTTCTCCAACTCCTTTGTGCCAGACCAGAAAGCACCCGGCCCCAGGCGCTACCCTGACACACCCGCCCGACCTGCCTCCAGTCTGGATCCACCTTCCTCAGCCTTGCCATAGAACAGCCTTCAAAAGCTCCGTAGGTTTGGGAAGGGAGGACGGGAAGTAAAGGAAGGAGGGAGGAAGGGAGGAAGAGAGAGAGGGTGGGAGGGAAGAAGGGAGGGGGGGAGAGGGAGGTAAGGAAGGAGGAATGAATGAATGAATTCGTTTTAATCCACTCAGAGATGCCATGGTTAACATCAATCAACTATTGCTTTTAGTTCCAAGACAAACTGTTTCACTAAATGGGTGAACATTTTTCTTAAAGAGACTCACGTCAGGAGGTTTGGTCTGAATGCTCTGAGCAGGAGAAACACAGTCCTGCTGCAGTGCCCTGTGACCCGCCCAAGTTACCCGGGGTGGCCTGACCTCCATGGCTTGTCTCAGGCCAGGGAGGCCGCTGGGCCTGCCCCGTTGGTGACTGGAGCAATCCACGTGACAGATTCAGCACGCATTTGCTGCAAAAGTACGTAGTTCGACTCAGTGAAGAACGCCCTAATTCTGGAATCTGTAATAATGACATCTGTGGAGGCAGGGCCCTGGGTGGGGGACTAGTTAGCCGACTTCCCACTTTATTGATATTTGGAATCTTCTACTGTGTGTGTGTGTGGGGGGGGGGGGGGTGGCCACCTAAATTAGGGGCTTTTGTTCCTTCACTGTGTCTTCCGCTTCTTGGTCCAGAAACTGTTTGGTAAGGAACCTTAGCAGTTAATATCTAATCGTGTTACACAGGCCTGGTGTGCATTTTAATTATTTTAATGAAGTTACCTCTTTCTATTCCTTAGTATTTATCCATAACTATGGCTCTTCCTCGGAAGTAATAAAATTCTATTAGTACAATTACTACTTTTTTAATAAATCAGATTGGCCTTCTTACCATGATTCTCAATCAATGAGAATGAACGGTACAATAAACTGCAGATGCTGCAACTGAAGACATGAGTGAGAGAAAAACGGGGAATCTCACCAGAACTTTAGAACCCGTTTTCTAATTCCTTACCCCTTTGCTCTTCTCCACCCACGGGCACCACCCCAGAGGACAAGGTGAAATGTGATAAAGTTTCAGAATACTGGAGCCTTGTAGGGAGCCGCATGCGTTACAATAGCCCATGCTTCTTTTTTTAAAAAAAAAAAATTGGCTTTCAATGAGCAACTGCCGAAGTTCAACCACCAGCTCTTCACCACTGCAGGGTCTGCTTTCTGAGAAATGTAATCTTCATGGGCAAGCCAGAGCCCTGCAAATTCCAGTAAACCAGGGGCAATACAGTTTTTAAAATAAATGGATAGAGGGAAGTAATTGCACGGGGCCTGTTTGTCCTGGTAGGTGCGGGTGGTGAGAAAGGAATGCAGTGAGATTCACCTTCTTATTTGCAGATAAAGAGCTGTCACTGTTTTCTTGGTTTCACCAGGAGAATAAAAAATGCCATTAATTCTTTCAAGACAAATGCAAGCAACTGGCTTTGTTGCTGTTCCTCCCTCTTCCTCTCTCCCTTCCCCCCCTCCCTCCCTCCCCTCTCCCAGCAGCTTTAGAGAAAGGCAGCGGTAAGATTGTAGCAGCGATGGAATCACGGGGTCTGGCTATATTAGCAGAATCACAGACAGCGCCAGGGTGATGTCTTAGCTCTCAGCTCTCTAATTATTTACCCAGATCAAGCCTGACTGCTGGAAAATCAGCTCTCTCCAGGAGGTAACTGAGCTGAAAGGTTCTTTTCACTGAGAAATGATGGGCTGGTGGCTGGCATCCAGCCCACGGGCCAGTGCGCCCTGGTGGAGAGTGTCACCAAACAAATGCCCAGGACCACACCGTTTTCCTCATTCGTCCCCAGCGGAAGTATCGGTCAGTTCAAGAAAATTAGGTCTGAAGAACCGATCTGTGGTACAGAAACGCACAGAGACGGAGCACCTAGCAGACATTGTTCTTAAAATTAATTTTGCGAAATGCGGAAAGGAGGCACGCGGAGACTGCCAGTGTTTTATAGCTGGAGCGTCCCTCGAAGGCCCTACATGCAGACAAAGCAGATTGCTTTATTGTTCCCACTCACGGGTGCTGTTTTCTCCGGCAGGTCCTCTGAAAACACAAAATGTTCAGGCAACATTGATGTTCTAATTTGCTCAGGCTCTCATAAAAACAGAAGGCCACCAGGACTCTGCCAGCTCACGTACTCCCCCAAAGCTTTGGGTCACACCCTGGGCTCCACAGAATAAAAGATTTAAGCAATTCATTTCAATCAATCAATCAATATCATTTATATTTGTCCAGTTCTAAAAGCTTTGTTAGAAACAACACTTAATTTAAATGCTTTCCACACTGTCCTATTTACCTCCCAGGACTGCACAATTATTGTCAGACACATGCAAATTTTTAATTCATCAGGCCCACGAGGGGACATGTCACCTTCCCATGTCTTCGTTTCCCACTGCTCACTGACGAACATGGCTGCCAGCGAGGATCTGCCGTGAACGTGAATGTGTGGGCCTGCTCCGTCTCCACCCTTCAGAAGCACGATGTCAGGATTGGTCCAACAGATATATTATGGGCTCAGAGAGACAATGTGTGTGTTTTGGTTGGCATTTCAAATTTATGCTGTTTATTCTAACATTAAAATCAATTTGTATTCTCCCCCTATTACTGCCACCTCTTAATAGCACATTTGAGGATTCTTTCTCCTGCTTCCCTGTCAGGACTGGAATTCCAAATCGGCTGTGGTTGATTCGCTTGCTGATTTTTAAAAACTAATTTCCCTTTCTAAAAGTCCCTCTTTTGGGGCAACTGACATTCTAACGAGCTTCAGAGGCAGTGGAATTTTATTCCTGCTTCAACATCTAACCAAGCTACTTCAAGTTCAGCTGGGATTTGTAATATATTCATCAAGTTTCCATCATGAAATATTTGCATCTGTATTACAGCTTCCATGTTCAAGAGAAGGGTCTCGATAAATTCACTGTTTAGAAAGTTAACTAGGATGAGCTTGCTAAAAGCCTACATCAAGCTTCTTACTAGATACCACAGAAGTACATCAAATATTCCCCAGAACAAAGTATTACTAGGATAGAATTTTGAAGAGGGTGTACATTTAACCAGGTGGGATGAAGGGGTCACCCCTATTTCCGGCATGAGAACCAGAAAGAAGGGAATGATTCATCTTGGTAAGAGGAAGAAAAAAAACCCTCACGTCTCATGTTAACAAACTTACTTATAAGAAATAATAGAATAATTGATATCACATTATTATCCATTGGGAGACGGCATATTAATGATAGACAATTTTCTCGTTGCTTTGAAAAAAAGTTTTCAGTGGAATTAAGAATCCCCCCACCCCCCAATTCTGAGGGGAAATAAAGACCCCAGTATTCTCAGAGCCATCACACGGAACACAGACTAGTGTTGAAATTTAGAATTTTTTTTTATCTTCTGTAGAAAACTGTTTACTGCAGTGAGAGGATGAGAAAAGAAAACCCTCTTAGGAGATGTTGGGGCCGTTTCCACTGCTCACTGGGTTTACAGCTGTTTAGACATTTTGAGCTTTTAGTCTCAACCACATCTGGCTCCGCTCAGCCCCAAACCACTGCTTTGCCCGTGTGCATCCGGACAAGCCCCATTACCCCCCAGAGCTGGAGCCCCCTCTTTACTTTTCACCCAACAGCACCAAATGTAAAGTGATCGGAGCATCAGTCCAAACCCTTCAAGTAAATGCACAAAAGCAGGAGGACCACCCCAGCCGGAGAAGAGCCGGCTGATTTGCTTTGTGGCCAAGTTATGAAAGGAAGGAGAGCCAGATGGCTGTGACTGCCATGGGGGGCATCCGGGGAGGAGCGTGGACCACTCGGGACAGCTCATCGTACAGCCCGTCCCCGAGCTCTCCTCCTGGTCGGGGTTCCCTTGGAGGCGCCTGCCCTCGGCCTCGGTGCTCATGGTCAGGGGCTGTGTGTAATCCTGGTGTTTTCACGGGGCCCGTCTGGTTGGACCACAAGTGCTTTGTGAGTCATTCACGATGAGGGATGGCAAGACAGTGATGACAAAAACCAACTCCACCCTCGAGTGACAGGGGCAGAGTGGCCTAGGCCGTTAACGCACTGGCATTGGAAAGGAAAGTACAGCAGACCCGGATGAGGTCTGCATGTACAGACCTGTCATTGCAGCGCCACAGCACGGATGGCAGGCAGCAGTTCTCCTTTGTAGAAGAGGCACTAATGAGGCGACGCAGCGAGCTAGTGTCCCAGTGTAGGATCGTGCCTACTGATTTCGGGGTGCTCCTTCTCAGGAGTCTGAAGCTCTGAATGCCCAGGTAATAGGGGGTGGGATTATCCTGTGGTTCTTTCTGGAAAGCAAGGCCAGATACTCTGTAGGGACTCTTGTTCCTCTCCACCATCCTTCAACCCTTCTCCCTATTCATCCCTGACCCGAGAGTCCACGACCGACTGTTCTCTGCTGGGCTGGACCATCGACATGAGGGAAGCTACCGTTTGAGACTGAATTTGAGACTCCATCCCGTAAGTGATGGTGACCCCTGGGCCATGCCACCCTCTCTGTGTGGACAGGACTGAGCTCGACCATGTGACCTGCACTGGCATCTAGAACTGGGACCTGCTCATGAGCAAGAGTTGACCCGGGAGCATGTGACTGGTCTCGGGCCGAGGAAAAGGTCAGGAACCACCTCTAACGATCGTTTTCTGAGGTCTTTGGTCTTTCTCCTTGGACCGTGTTGCACCTTCTACCACCATCTTACGGTCTTTCTCTCATGGCCTGGCTATTACAGCTGCCCCAACAAACTCCATCTACCCCACTGTCATCAGCTCTCACCTCCAAACCCTCAGCTACTGCTATGGACACAGGCGGGGAGATTTGATCCCGCTGTTCCTCCCAACGCCTCCACCAACGTCTGTTTCTGACACTGTCCGTGCTCCGTCCGGAGACTGACAACTGCTGACCTTGCTTCAGACCTCAAGATCTCCAGCCGAAGCGAGTCGCTATCCCACTTACTGCGGAAACGGAGCCACTCTTCCCTGAAGAGTCCCAGGCAGTTCCTGGAATCTCCAGGTAAGAAACTGTCCACCTGGCTTAATGGCCGTCATCAGAGGGGAGGCTTCCTCATGGTGGGACCTCATCTTGGCTGTGACTCAGAGATGAAGGTTTAGTCAGACTGAGGCAGTCGGGGTCTGAGCACTGGCTTCTTTCTAGGGGGTTCATTCCACTCCGGCTGGGCTGACAGACCAGGAGTGGAGAGGACTGGGCAGCGTCCGGCTTCTCTAAGCCTCAGTGTCCTTATCAGGTGGACGGGAAGTGTACACCCAGCCTCACCAAATTCAGGGGGCGATGACCTGAGGTGATGTGCGAGACGCTGGCACCGAACGTACTCAACACGTCCATGTGCGTCCTCTCTAACCTGCCCAGGGTTCCCCCGCCAGAAGCTGGTCCACGGCCACCACCTTTCACCTGGTGAGAGGAGCACCCCCTCCTCCAAACCCCCCAGAAGCATGCGCACCGCCTGGCCTGGGGAGCCCCTGGCCGCCGTCTCAGTCAGAAATGGCAGGTGGGTGGGGTGTTGGGGGCTTCTTTCTCCACCCTGCACCTGCCGTTACCTCCAGCGGGTCCTCCTGGCTTCTCAGCAGACAGATTCCAGACATTTGTGTGTTTAGACCCTCCTGCGCTTGTCTGACACTCCTGTAAGGCCATGCTGGCTGCTGGGATGCAGAAGTGGACAACACGGGCACAGTCCTGCCCGAGGAGCCCTACCAGCTAAGGGGGGTAAGAGGAACAGAGCAGGCAACTGGAACTGCAGGGTGTTGTGACGAAACACAGAGGCGGCTAGCTCCATGGCAGGGGATTGGAGGGGGGGGGAAGGTTAGGGGGAGCAGAGAAGCCTAACATGACCAGATTTGTGATTCTAAAGCCCAGCCTGGATGCTATATGGCTGGGGACCAGGTGTGAGACTGGAGACAGGTAGACCAGGTGTAGAAGGAGGCCAGAGTTGGGCCCGAGGAGGGATGGTGGCTTTTGCTCAGGAGATGGGGTGGATGTGGGCGTGAGGAAGAGGAGGTGCCAGGGCTGACAGCAGGGACGATTGTGTGGCTGGCTTGCTGGGGTGCCCGGTGCCTGGCAACTGCAGGGGAGATTTCTGGTCCCCTGAAATGTACCCACACCCCAGCCATGAGGCTCAGAATGTTCCACAAGGAAACATGCGAGGCAGGGAGGGATGGGTGGGGTCCCCGGGCCACACCCTCACTGTCCGGAATGTCCTGAACCCTTGGGCGGCCACCCGGTGTCTGCTCCGCCTGTGGTCTCTGGATGTGGTGGAAGCGCCCGGGAGAAGTCTGACTGGGCTCCCCACCACGCGGCCTCCTCCCAAGGACGGGGCCACTGGAGGAAGTCTTGCTTTGGGATCTCAGCAGCTTTCTTAAATGGGACAAGAGTCTTTTAAAAAACAAACAAACAGGGATGCACACAGTGGCAGGTGGGCACTCCCCCGTCGCCTCACCTCCACAGGAAGTCCAAGGCAAATGCAAGGAATCAGATGGACACACAGAGAACGGGGTCGCTCCGACAGGACCAGTCCAGCTTCCAAAACTGGGCCAGCTCCTGACCGAATCTCGCTCACCAAGAAGCGACAGCACATCGAGAGCAAGCAGGCAGCAGCCAGCCAGCCAGCCAGCCCCTGCGTGGAACTCGGCACAAAGAAATCAAACAATAAAGCACCTACTCTCCCAGGGAGTCCACGACCTCCTCTGATCTGAGGTGGGCGCCTCCCTGGCGCTGTCAGCCGTCTCTGCCCGCGTGAAGCAGGAGTTACTACTGGTTTTCGTTGGATGGAAAATATCCCCAGCCATTCGTTCCGAAGAGCCCTTTCCAGAAAGCAGTCTGCCGGCATCGCCGACACCACTGAGCACCCACTCTGCGGTAGGCATGTTTCTCAGGGGCTACGTCAATGCTGTCATGCAGTCCTCGAAACCACCCTTTGAGGTTCACCATTGTTTTACACATTCAGAAACTGATGCCCAGAGAGGTTAAGTAACTTGCCCAAAGGCACACAGCAGCGGGCAAGTGGCTTAGCCAGGATGTGAAGCCAGGCCATCCGAATCCAAGCCCAAGTTCCATCACTCTCATAAGCAGGCAGGGAGCTCAGCCCTGTGGGGAGGGGGTTCCACTCAACCTGGCTGCTTTCTTCTCTGCCCCTGAAGCCTGTCCCTGTCTGCCTTGATTTCCCTTCTTGCCTCCAGGGGTATGCGGGGGAGTCAGGGATGAGCGTATGGTGTGTAGCCCTGAGCGTGAACCCCTCCCCAATTCTCTCAGCATTTCTCCAGCGAAGGTTTAGGTTGCCCTGAGACAGAACATTTGATTAACTGGAATAAAAAAACAACAACTTACTCCACTGAAGCTAATGTCCAGAGTTGATAGCATGCGGTGATATATTTTCCAGAGACAGAAATCTAATACTCAAACAAAACATAATTCTGGAAGTCTTTGGAACATCTTCAAGAAATGATCCGCAGGGGCAGACATAAATCATTGTGCAGGATACTTTTCTAAGAGGACTGAAACCCTAAGGAAAAACAAAGTTGAGGAAATGACTCACTGATGTGTACAGAGGCGAGGGGCAGGGGGCCCCGGGGAGCCATGTGGATGGATCATGGGGGGCGGGGAGGCCCGGCTGCTGGGAAATGCAGCCCCTGGAGCACATCCGGGTGGACGCATACCTTCTTCGTCTTCCAGGGCTCATGACTCAAATACCTTGGGTAGGTGAGTCGGGACCAGGATCCTGGACTGAGGCAGCTCAGGGTTCAGGCCCCGGAGACGCAGGCCCACCCCCACCTCTTCCTAGCTGTGTGACCTTGAGCCATCGGCCCACTCTCTCCCAGCCAATTTTTTCACTTGCAAATGGTGGTAACAGCACCTACTACATGAATGGTGATGAAGATAAAATGAAAATATTCCCACCCAGTGCTAAGGAAGCACTACAGAGCGATAGTTAACTAGGCAGGAACAACAAATCAAGGGGGTGCAAAAGCTCCTTACACCCTGGATCAATCTTCTCAGGGACCAGTTGGCCAATCTGAGTCCAGCCCCGGGGGATGGAGAGCCCACAGCTGGGCATTAGCAGTTCAAATGACATCCCTAGAGGTGGAGCCAAGTGTGGGGCATCATCCTGGGCAGAATGAGACCCAGTCCCTGACCCTGCCGTGTCTGCGCCCTGGCCCCCCAGGACAGAGCAGGGGCTGCAGGAAGAGGTGGCCGAACTTGATGGGGGTGGGGGGGGGGATCTTGGTGAAGGGCAGATGGGACCAGGTACTCTGGATCCTCCTCTGTCCCTAAAACCGTGCCAGGTCCCCAACAAGACAACACCCGCCGACCAACCCGAGTATATGAGTTCAGAGGGTGTCAGTGGGACCCTGGGTAGCTGAGGGAGCATTCGCACCAACAACCTGGATTACAGATGACCATCGTCTCCCTCCACATGGGGTCCAGTGTCCAGTACTGTCACCTTAAATGGGGAACCGACCCAGATTCTCAGATTTGCCTGTGCGGGTGCTGTGTCATTCTGCAGAGGGCTCTCGGCCACTTGGGCCCGTCACAGGCCGGGACCCACAGGCACATTCCTCACCTTCCCCAGCCCACAGGCTCCCCGACAACGGCCCTGCCAGCGCCACCCTGCCGTGGGCATGCACTCGCCACCCACCCAGCAAACTCGGATCGGCCCCGGGCCGTGGGCCCAGGCCACCGTGCTGCGGGGGGACAATGAACCCTCTCAGTGGGCTTTGAATCCAGTGACTGAGCAGCCTTCCTACAGCAGTGCCGCTCGCCATTCTCAAGTACAGTGACTCCTACAGCTGAGGACATAAATGGTGCTAACGCGCACGGCTGGGCCATTCTTGTGCATGAAAGGGCTCTTGTCCTTGTTGTGAATGGTGCTTTTTCAGGGCCTTACTTGTCAGCGCAGAGACTGACGGCGGCCGAGGGGAGAAGGCGCTGGCCAGGTCTGAGGGGACCCGCTCACTCGGGGGCCACCCAGAGCGGTCCACACCCTTGCAGGCTGCGGCCCGTGGGGTGGCCCCTGACGGGCCCCTGGCACCGGGTGGGGCTGCAACAGGGAGGAAACCTGAGTACGCCTCGGGGATGAGCCCTGCTCTTTCTCCCAAAAGTGGGGAAGGGGCCCCTGGCTGCGGGTCAAGATTGGAATGTGCTCCTCCTCATCCTCAGGGTCACAGTGCCGTGGGGCTTTGTGGCCGCATCTCCCCCGGGGTTAGCTGTCCTTTCCCACATGAGGCTGTCAGTGTGTCAACTACTGTGGGGCGCAGTTACGGTGTTTTGGCAGGTCCAAGCCTCGGACTAATGAAAGGACAGGGTCCTCTCACTGCCACGTGCAAGTCCCAGCTGGAGGGCAGGGCCCTCCCAGCACAATCATAGCCAACGGCTGTGGTTGTGAGCTTGAACCTATGGTCCGAACACGTGGCCCCACGTGCCTTGTGATAGAGTTCGGGTGCATGTAGCTGAGTGAGGTTGGAACTCATGAGAATGCTGTAAACAAGGTGATCACGCCCCTACTCTGCCTCGTGACATCTGCTATAAAATAAAGACACGGCTTGTGGGCGCTGTCGTTGTCTCATCAGGGAGCAGCGTCCCACCGAGACCCAGCTATTATTCTCTTGTCTGTCTTTCCTTAATCCTTTCACGCCCCCCCCCCCCCCACTCGGGATCACCCTTGGTCGTGCTGGCGTGGCACAAACTACCATCCATGGAAGGCGGGAAAGTGCCCATCCCAGACCCCTCACCCGACTGCGGGCATGGCAGCAAAGCCCTCCACGTGGTGGGCGGTGTGGCTCAGGTGGCGATGACCCCGCGAGGGGTGCCGGGAGCCAGTCCATGCTTGCTGTTTCAAGGGACCTGGCATATATGGCATACTGTTCTTAATATGTTTGCTCCCCTTAGCGCTGTGTGTTTTAACCAAGGTCACCTCTCCGAGAAAGGTTGTTTCCCCAGGTAGGAATTTTTCCCTGAAGTCAGGGAGGGGATGAAACTCCTTAACTAAGTGCCAGGTGGGTAATTAATCACTTTAACTACGAACAATCATGCTTAAGCTACATAATCTTTACTCCCTGGAATGGAGATAAGATACGCCCTAACCTTTGTAATAGAGATTGATAGGATTGAATCAACTGGTATAAATACAGATGTAATAAGACAGAACTTAGGAGACAGAGAGAGAGACAGAAATTGGCACAGAACCTACACAGAACGTTCTCTAGAGACAGAAGAACTTCGCTGGAGAGAACATGGCAAAAGATCCTGGACAGAAACTGGCCTCAGAACCTAGAGACAGAATCTAGCGAGAGAACATGGCAAAAAGATCCTGGACTGAACCTGACTACAGAAATTGGCAAGAGAACCTGACTAGAACCTGGTGACTGAACCTGGCTGGAGAACCTAGCGAGGGAACATGGCTACAGAACCTGGCTGGAGAACCTGGAGATCCTAACCAGAACTTCGCTGGAGATCCAGACCAGAACTTGGCTAGAGATCCTGGCTAGGCTGCTGATCAACTGAACGCTGTCACCGTGTCCTTCCTTCTTCGCTGACTCCGTCCACACCTTTGGGGACCCCTGGACCCGCTGGGGTTGGACTCCGGCAGAGGGGGAGCCAGGTCCCGGCACAGCCAGCCCGGAGCATCCGTGTGGAGGGACGTTCCCAGACAGAGGCAGAATGAGACCAGCAGCCCACGGTGCCCCGCTGGGGGTTTGCAGTGCCTTGCGGACCCGCTGCTCCTCTGGCTCAACCACAGCATCTGAGAGTGTGTGCAGGCCAGGCAGGCCCACGCCCCGCGCGCTGCTCTCCTGCCCGCCTGCCTCCATGTCTACCCCACATGAAAATACTTCACATACTTGCAGTTCCTCAAATAAGCTGCCCTGTGACCCTCCCTCAACCTCTGCCGCCTTCCTCTCCCTCCTCCTTCACCAAGATCGACTCTGGAAGCTTCTCCAAGTCAGCCCAGCGGGTGTAACCCTCGGCACCCTGGCCAACTCCCTCCCCACCCCCACCCCCCATGGGAAAGGCAGGGCAGAGCACCACCCTCATCTCCATGGCTGTCCAGTGCAGGGACCTGGCCGTCCCACATTCCCTAAGGGGTGTCCCAGGGAAGAAGGGGGGTGCACCTTAGGGTCTGGCTACCCCAGAAGCAGCAGCCCCATAAGGGGGCTCGCGGGGACAGCCAGGACTGGACCAAACAGATGCTGTGCTGGCGGGACCACGCCACACGATGTGTCTCGGCAGGTTGGCTGAGTACAGACGGGGACACAGGGAGATGGCAACCGCGGGAGGGTCCCTGGCCTCCTTCCCCCTCTACTGCAAACACCGGCCAGCGGGCCTCAAACTGCTTGTTCCTTCAAAGAAGGGGGTGCAGCAAAGCGCGTCCCAAAAGTCCCAACGAAGGGCTGGGAGGCTTTGGGAGTGAGGGGGCTGGCCCAAAGCATCGGAGGAAGCCGGTGGGTGACCTCTGAACCAGGCCTGGAGGGAGATACAGACCCCACGTAAATGCAGGGGGGCAGAAGAGCGGCTGGACCCCACCGAGGCCGGGGCTGCAGGGCCTGGAGGGCCCAGCGAGAAGCCCGTGTGGCGGGGCCAGGAAGGCAGGCAGGTGACCGAGATGTGGGTGGTCCCATCCTCGCCAAGGGGCCCATCGGAGTCCCGAGTGGTGCCAGTTGTCCCCAAGCCCCTTACCCCAAAGCCAGAACCCTCTCTCAGAGCCCCTCAGATGCACACGCAAAGCCCAGCAAGCCAGCAAGACCCAGGGGGGCTCGGGAACAGCAGAGACTGCCGGGGAGGGGGGACTGGGTCTCAGAGCAACAACAGTGGTGGCTGCCAGGGCTGGGGGGTGGGGGGCATGGAGAGCTGGGAATCACAGGGTACAAAGTTCCAGTTATGTGCGATGAATACATCCTGGAACTGGCTGTATGACAGACAATACTGTATTGTACACTCAAAAATCAGTTAAGAGGGTAGATCTCATTTTAGGTGTTCTACACACACACACACACACACACACACACAGACGACAGTAACACTATCACCCACTGTGCCCCGAACGGGCAGATGACAAGGGAGAATCCAACAAGCACAACCTTGAGGGCGCCACGGTCCGCACTGAGTGGCCCGAGTAGCTGGGTGTGCACGACCCTGGGCTCACGTCGCCCACACAGCGGACTCCACGGCAAACCCGACTCGCTCCCCCAACCTGTAGCCACCAGCCACATCATGTACGTGCTTTTTTTTTTCCAATTGAAATTGTAATTAAAATTAAAACCACGGTTTGGAAATTCAGTTTCTCAGTCCCAAGATGTGTTGGACAGTGAAGGAAACAGAAAGTTTCACTGGACAGTGCTGCTCAAGAAATCAGCTACGGAATCCGCTGGCCTCACGGGCAGAGCTAGAAAAATTACGCATATTTAATCATCATGGCCACCAGCGGCGCCATCCCTGGACTATGACAAAAGAAAGAAAAAGAAAAAAAAAAAAAAGCAGCAGCCCCGAATTTGGCTGATTTTCCTACAAGTACTAACATCTTCGGAGAGACAGCCGCAGTTCTCGTCTCTATAAATGTCCCGCTGATGCTGTTTTATCTAACTGCCCACTTAAGTCCTTGCCTAGTGTTTGTCTGCCTGTGGGAACCCCGCGCCCCAGCTCTGCAAATGCTCAGCTGAGATGCAGGATGACCCGGGTTAGAGCTCGGTCCAGCCCCCAATGACTTCCCCAGATTACAGGGGAGCGCAGGAGCCTGACGGGGCGTCTACGGTGCGTTTCACATGTATCAGTCTTACCTTAAACACCTGTCCTGCACCTTTACAGGTAAGAGAAAAATGGTTTTGAGGAGCTCGTGGGAAGGTACAGGTGTTTGCAGGAGTATGAAGAGCACAGCAACGAAATGACGATTCTGAAGAAGGTGTAGGTACCCTGCTGGACGTGAGCCTTGGCTATGACACTGAGTTTTCAAGCTCTGGATTTGGGGACCAAATTCATGGAATGGCCACCCCTCTGCTTGGCTGAGGAAAAATCGAAGTCCGTCAGATGATGGGTTTGCGTGTGTCATCATGTCAGCGTGACGGAAGCCGAGTCTGAGGGCCGAGGCCACAGCGAGATGAGGAAATTTAACCCCAAAGTGGGATTAACTGGTTCCACTTGATTTACTGATTTTTAAAAAATGAAACTTTCATTCCTTAAAGCCCCCCACCTCCGGCCAATACACACAAACACACCAAAAACAAAACAACCCCCCCGCCCCTCCACCCCCCCCACACACCAAAACCTACCACTAATCACTCTTTCACCTAATTCCACCATAACCATGGGGGACCGGCCTGTCAGTAAGAAAATAGCTTTTGTCTGGCCGGCCTGGCTCAGTGGTTGAGCATCGACCTAGGAACCAGGAGGTCATGGTTTGACTCCAGGTCAGGGCACATGCCCGCATTGCGGGCTCCATCCCCAGTGGGGGCCGTGCAGGAGGCAGCCGATCAATGATTCTCTCTCATCACTGATGCTTCTATCTCCCTCTCCCCTTCCGTTTGTCTGAAATCAATAAAAACATATTTTAAAAAAAGAAAATAACTTTTGCTCCCACATGTATCTCAAACAAACACTAAGCTGGGGAAGTAGTTAAGCCTATTTTCTTTAATGTTATAGAACATTTGCTCTGTTTATTTCTCAATATTAGGTTTTGAATTAAACTTGTTTGAAATGGTGTATGAATCCAACTATTAATAAGTATAATATAACATTATGCTTGCAATTAGCATAGTATATATGTACATAACATACATATATTATTCTGTCAATAAGTATACTACACGAAGTCACTGGCCCACTGAGACCCCAAGCTCTTCTCTTCTTACATGTATTCTGAAGAGGCCATGGAGGGTTGATCAAGGTTTCCGCTGCGCTACAGCATTTCTCTTAGTGAAACAAACTTACATAAGGCTCAGAAGTTACACACCCTAAGCACACTGCTGATTGTCTATTAGCATGAGCAATTAAACTGGAAAATAAATGCTTTATTAAATGTGAAAGCTAGATTTATTAAAAGGAATACACACCAAGCTACTATTTCACTGATAATTAAACTAGCACATTGTAATTTTACTTTGCCTCAATGTGTTTTTTACTAAAGTGAAAAAACAACAACACCACCATCTTTTAAAAAAAAAAAGCATATTATTCTTAACCCACTGCATCAATGTAGTTACTATTTAAATCCTCGTTGGAGGGAGAATGGGTCCCACTGCTGTTCTTCTACTAAATGAAATAACTTTAAATTTGCCGTATCTAATGGAGAGCTGCGGCTCTTCAGTTTCTGGAACACAGCAGTTACAGACAATGAAAACAAGGAGTTCCAGGATCTTCAGTCAGCAAATATAAAAGTCAAACCTCAGAAATTCTAATGTCCATTTCTGCAAATTCAACTCTGCTTGTGGAATTTATATTGAATAAAGATTTAAAAATGAAATTTACAAGCTTTACCAAGAACCTGGTGAGAATCCTGATATTTTTAGTTCTACTGAGATGTATAAAGGATATGTGCTTAAACGTGTTCTATCTGTCTTTAAATATTTTCACTGTGAAATGGCCAGGACTGGTACAAAAGCAATCTGTTAAGACTTGGTATTTATATTAACAACACATCATCTTTTCAAATATATATAATTCTTATTGATTTCAGAGAGGGAGAGAGAGAGAAACATCAACAATGAAAGAGAATCACTGATCGTCTGCCTCCTGCACACCCCCACTGGGGATCCAGCCTGCAACCCAGGCATGTGCCCTGACTGGGAATCGAACTGTGACCTCCTGGTTCATAGGTCGACTCTCAACCAGTGAGCCATGCCGGCCGGGCACAACACATAATCTTGAATATACTTTAATCAGAAAATCGTTCATGTTAACTTGTATTTATTGCCTATGAATTTTGCTGTCTTCACTTTGTTGAAGTAAATTAGTAAAACGATCCAAAATTCAAGACAACAGCAAACCCTATAAACATAGGTTGCAGATGTGAATATCTCCGGGAAATTTCTCCTTTCCCATTTTATTTGTCCTAGGATTTAATTTTTTCCTTTTATTGATGATATCCCGGTTTTAACATCTGCAGACATACCTTCCTCTGTAAGTTAAAAGTAATGAAGTTTATTTAAATGGCTAATTCCAGAGTTTCAAGTTCCCGCATAACCTGGCTTTTGCTAAAATCTCAACAGCACAATTCTCCTAGCTTAATCGATCAAATCTGACTGCCTCTCTTGGTGCAATTGTTACAAAACTGTATACATACATAAGGGAGTATGCAGATGAAAGATTTTACTTATAAAAGGTCCTAACATCGGAACTCTCCTATAAACACATGCTGTTGAACTTCTGCACCTGGCCAGTTCTCAGATAATCCCGTTTCTCAGCAAACTTTGCACCCTCTAACCAGAGATCCTGACAAACAAATCAGAAGCATTTTAATGAAGTAGATGAAGGTAGGCAAAAGGTCTGGAAACCCTGTAGAAAAACAGTAGATGTGACTGGGGCCTGATGTCATGTCCTACATACTTTAATAGCTTCTCCCTGGCCCACTTAACACAGGCTCTGTGATAGGCAGAGTCTTCTGATGATCGGATATGACCTGAGGTTTTGTGTAGCATGTGACTCCCCGCACCCCCGCCATTCCTATAAACAAGCATATTAAAACCTGATTAGCAAAGAGCCTGACAGCTTCATTCATTTACAGGAGATAAAGAATTTCTGATGGAAATTAGGTTGCACCACACCCAGCGGGCTGGGAAAGCATAATGTACTCCACACTGTCCTGGGGGGAAGCCGCCAAGACACCCCACGTCTCTCTGTGGCCACAATCCACGTAGACAACAAGCAGCAACCGTGTCAACTCGAAGTCAGCTACAGAAAGTAACCAAAAACCATCACTTCTCCGGAAATACCTACCATCATAATCACGGCTCCGTTGGGAAAATACATTTTAAAGAATTACACATAAAACTTGGAAACTGAGATTCCTTTCCTTATAACATCCAATGGGAAATTCCAAAAGGAAAAAAATAACGAACCACGATATAGCTTTCCCAACGCACAGCTACTCCTTCGCTCCGTTGTTCTTAAAAATAATGTATGCAAAGCAGGATTCTCTCTAAATGTACCGCGCTCTCCCGTATACACATTGAAAATATTTGCATACAGTGCGTGTGTGCACGGAGACATGCGTGGTAAGAACTTATAAATATGGACTGTGTAAGTCAGTAGCTGGTTTTAAATCTACCCCAACTTCAACCGATTTGTTTTCTGCTCCTGAAGTCCTCAGGTGGGAAACGCTCTCTCACTGGCTGTGGTTCTAGCCGATGTTTATACTCCAGGGTGTGCAAAAGTGCTTCCCCATCGCAACACAGAGAGAAAGGACCTTGGTCTTCTAACCTTTTGCCTTTGCTATTAAACGTCGGCTCGGTGAATGTGAGGGAGCCGGGAGAACTCAGACGGTCACGCTACAGTAAACATGATCTTTTGCCCAAGACATTTTTTTTTTTTTTTTTGCTCATGAATATAAGTTGCCTGCCATTTATTATGAGATTTCTCCCCCCTGATTGACACCCCATTATGTATATTCAGTCAAGCTCAAAGGGGATTTCAAGTGATCAATATACCATTTGCGCCAAAAGTCTCTTAGCAGCTCTAGCGATAAACTCTGCGGCGACACAGAAAGAGAGATCTCCAGTGAACAGAGTTATATGAAAATCCATGTTTTGGACAGAGAAGAGAAGGTAGGGCAGACATTTTTCTTAATAAAAACCGGCTTTCTAGACCCTGACCACTGATGAAATGCTTTAAATTCCTACGAATATTTCAAAAATATCTTTAATTGTATGTTGAGGTCTCTAAAGAAGCAGGAGGGGTTTAAATCAGCACCGGGCCCTTTCCGATAAGAGGCAGTTCCCTCCATCAAGGGACATCCTTGAAAGTACTTGGCATCCTAAAGTGGAGAAGGTGGGCCCGGACCCATCCCCAGGACATCTGTCAAGCCCCGCACCATCCAACGACTTTGAAAGGGCAATGCCCCCTGCATCTTTGAACACTTTCCACTTGTCACTGAAGTGGAGCAGAGCCCAAACGTGTGACCTTCATTGGCTGAGCTAAAGAGGCATTTGGGTTAATGTATGTGGTGGGAAAGGGAGTTCAACAGTAGCCACAGCATCTGGCACAAATGTGTCTACATATCGGAGCATCTGCCTGCTTGAGCCAGGGAAAGATTAGAAGAGGCCACCCAGAAAGATGAGACATCCTGGGAAGTGTCAACTCAGCATTAGCCAGACACCAAAGGCTCATGTTCTATTAGCAAAACACACTGTGGTGGGGAGGGGTGGAGAAGACGGCTGTGGTGGCGGTGGTATAAAGTGGCATTGCTAGACCATGATCAAATGCTGGTCTAAGTTAGACATCCCTGCCCCCGCCCGAGGGGATGATACCATCTCCCTTTAAGACTCTTGTTTATGAGGCTAAAGTCTTGGGTAGAAGAAATGACAACGGGAAGAACTGCGCTGCATGAAGGCTCCAGAACGATCCAGATGTGATCGTTGGGTTTGCTGAACTTACGTTTTGAACGACTCTCGGGCAGAAGAGCGGTCTCCGTCCACGGTATCAAAGGAACGCCTGAAAGACCAACATATTGTGATCATTAGCAGCCTGGGTAGTTTCCAAATCCCACGAATCCCAGACATGTAGTGATGTGACCAAAGGAGGGCATCCGGACAGAAGCGATTTCCCGTGATTTTTGGTTCTAAAACCCAGAGCATGACGACTTCTAAATGGCAAACTTAAAAGAAGACACACTGCAAAAAACATATTGACTTATAACATGAGCTACTGTATCTGTTCACCGCCTCTTCTCGAGGACCCTAAGCACGAAGGGACCGCAGCTCGGAACCAGAGCCCAAATCCACCAGGAAAGAAACAAACACTTCCCCACCACCCCACCCCACCCCACCCCACCCCACCCCACCCCACCCCACGTGCCCTCAAAACAAATAACCTAATAACCCCAAGCAGCAACTCCAGTTTGTGTGGGACGTGTGTGTATGCGGAAAAGTATGCACAGCAGCCCTAGCTGGTTTGGCTCAGTGGACAGAGCGTCGGCCTGAGGACTGAAGGGTCCCAGGTTCGATTCTGGTCAAGGGCATGTACCTTGGTTGCAAGCACATCCCCAGTAGGGGGTGTGCAGGAGGCAGCTGATGGATGTTTCTCTCTCATCGATGTTTCTAATTCTCTCTATCCCTCTCCCTTCCTCTCTGTAAAAAATCAATAAAATATGTATTTTTTTAAAAAGTATGCACAATAAAGAGAATTATGTGTAACTATTCAGTGTCACCTAATTTTAAAGGAGCAGCAATTCCCAAATGTTCTTTTAAAGGCAATTCCTGAACAATACTCAACCCAACTCAATACTCACACACCCCAAAGTATGTGAATATGTTAATTTTTAAATATTTAAAAGACAGGGATGTTATTGATATTAGTATCTTAAAACTCCCTGTAATAAGTGCATTAGCAAAATGTCCGTCTGCAAGACTCTCTACAAAAGCTCCGTGTACATCAATATCATCTTTTATGGTAAAAACCGAGATTGGTTGGCGGCCTAAAGCAGCCCAGGTGTTTATTCAGCCAACACCTTCACTTCGCTGGGAGGTGGGTGTTCTGGAACGTTCCTCGTACAATGCTGTGTACACATTCCCTGTCGGAACTCAAGGAGGTACTATTCTGGAACCTTCTGCCACTGCAATTAACTGTGCAAATGGGCAGAGCGCTAGCTTCCACAAAATCATCGCTGCAAATCGGATGAAAAGACCCCTTTGGAAACCAGGCTGCCAGGGCACCAGCGTCTGAGGAAAGCAGTGGAGACATCTACCAATTTGATTCTTGACGCCCAAGCTGAACTGGATTCTGACTTTAAAAGGACCCGCAACCACAGCCATTTACCTGACTGGGTGCTTCTGGTCAAATCTCAAAGCCTTCCAGGTGCTAGGATTTGTAGGTGTTGGTTTGTGGATTTAAAAAGAGGGGAAAGATGGTATGAGGAGGAAGAAAAAAAAAAAAAGGGAAAAGGTGGTTCCAGCAGCTTTGAACTTAACATTAGTTCCAAAGAGAACATGCAATTTCCCCCTGGAGTCTCACTTCCGACTGGAGTGACTGCTGAGATACCGCTAACTGGTCACCACATCCAGCTTCAGCGATGCGTTAATTCACTCTGGCCATCGAGGGGAAAGTATTGTTTTATTTTCTTTAAATGATGGATTGGCCTTGAAAAGGGAATGACAACCTCAAGTGGGCATCCTTTCGAAACTTTTTGTTAAAAAAAAAAAAAAAAGTCTTGGTGTCTCCCTTCCTTGTGGTTGCACCTGCTGTCTGCAGTAGACGATGCGGGTAAGCATGGCTCTGACAAGAAGGAATTGTGCATTTACAATGAACGCCTCTTTCTTCAGAGCAGCTCAAAACATTTTCTTTCCCACTGAAATGAGGTTTGAAATCTCGCCTTGTTGCAGAAATGGCCGTCCTCTAATCCGACATGACATGACACGACTGGGTTCTGATTGAAGGACCAAGCAGTATGATCGTGGACACACCAAAAACCCCTCTCTCACCTGTTTCCTGCTCCAATTAGGCATCTCTGTTCTGAGATGCCAGGTGCTATCTGTTCCGCAAGCAGGTTCACTGCCTGAAAAAATGGACCCCCTCTTTCTTTAAAAAAAAAACAAAAAAAAACCCTTGCTTTTATAAAGAAATTTCATTAAGAATATCAGAGCAAAAATAACTCTTTTTGGCTTCACTCCATGCTTTGATATTTATCCAATCATGTCATTTAGCCCCGGACCTTAAAATGTGGAAGCGGCTCCCACTTCATATCCCTTTTCTATCAAAATCAACCTTTCAAAGTTAAATGGACATTATGACAAGTTGGCAGGTGAAATGGAATACCACTGACTACCCACCTATGGGTTAAAGCCTGCCCTCCAGAATTTTAGTGATTATTTAAATAAACCGAACACCCACGCCTAGAAACTGCCTCTCACTGCACCACTGCAATTGTTGAATTCATTTCCTGGCCTTTCATGCAGATGCTCAGAAACAGGGTGGGGCTCCCTGGTCTTGCGTGCACTGTGAAGGGAGTCTGTGCGGCAAAGAGAACTCCATTAATCCTTCACATTCCGGGCTTTCCGTGTCCTTCCCAAACACCTTTGGAATCATCATGTTGTTTGGAGTGCCACTATTTCTAACGTGAAGATTTAGATGAAAATCTCTGTGTCAAATCCAATGTTCTGTGCACAAGCATGGATGACAAGTATTGAAATGAAGGTGACAAGTCAAGGAACGGGAGAGAAATCTCCCTGAGGAAGACATGAGGAGGAGACAAGCTTCTCTGTTTATGGGTGACTCTGTTGAAGGCTTTTCTCTATTATTATTATTTTTTTTTTTTGCAGGTATGGTTCTTTTAAGTCCACAAGTCAACCCAACCCTGCTAAGCCATGCTGGTCCCCTTATGAGTCAGCAGGCCACTGAGCAGTTCCGACAGCGCAGCCCAGAGAGAACCGGCAAGAGCTGCCTTCGGACACACCCATTTTACTAATCTGACTCTGGTGTTTTAGAAAATCATCTTTATGCTACTTGGTATCTGATCTATCTCAGAACTTGCATCAAAAGCTGCGCCCTCCCCCTCCCCAAAGAGGACCCTGGCTCCCATGTGGAAGCACTTCCCTTCAGCTCTTACCGAGTGCCATTGAATTAGGGCTCATGTCTTTCTCAATGGGCAACTCCTGTTTCTTTTTCTCTCTAGTCTGCATGTTATCAGCCTGACATTCCCTTCCGTGGCATATGACGAACCAAATTGGCCATCATTGCACTCATCAGAGACATCTTTTCTATTTCCAAGGACTGTCTCCTCCACTCCCTTTACAATGATGGACACACCAAAAAGAAAAGATATCCACCCAAAAATCACATCTTGGTGTTTGTTTTTTTGTGGATTTTTTTTTTGGGGGGGGGGGTGGGCGGTAGGGGAGGTGGTAAAAGATAATGGATACAACTCATCCTAAAGAAAGAAAAGCAATCAATAGCCATAAAGCCAAAGGCAGTCTCTACATGATTTTAAACACCTGGTGTCTACACCTTTCATTTAAACATCATTCCAAAAACATGGATATTATTAGTTTTGGAAAAAAAAAACTTTACCAAAGAATAAAGTAAATTTTTTCCACGTCTTTTTTTTTTTTTTTACATGATTCAGCACTTTTAATACTAATTTATGCTAAGAAATTAAAAGGCAAAGGGGTATTTCCTGGATGCCTTACAACCTCACACGCTCTTCGCGGAGCCACCACAGGGACATATACGGGGTCACCGGCTGGCTGCCGTCAGGCCCGGCGACCACCTCCGAGCAGCGCAATTCCTCTCCCGGCATCTAAGTGGCTTTCGGGGGCAGAACGACCCGCCGCAGAGGCTTTGCCCCATTTCGGGCGCATCCGCCTCGCCCAGAAGCCACACATCCAGGCGCACTCGGTGCACCTGTGTAACCTCCACCAGCTGCAGCTGAACGCTCCACCTGATGTGTCTTTTCAACCTTCGTCAAGTATCTCAAGACAAGCATTTCCTGAAGCCCTTCCCCCAAGCGGAGGTTTTTGCGGGAGCCCCCACTGCGGGAGCCCCCCACCTGCGGGAGCAGCGAGGGGAGACCGAGCTGGAGAGGGACCTCGGACCCGCTTTGCAAACTTAACCTGCGTATCACACGGACCCGCGCCCGCACCCGGGGACCCGCATGCCCCCCGCGCTGTCCCCGCAGCATCCCACGCCCACCGGGCACACTCACCTGAGGGTCCGCAAGCCGCGCGCCACCGCGGTTCAACCTC
Organism: Myotis nattereri; assembly: GCF_964212035.1. Lineage (NCBI taxonomy): Eukaryota > Metazoa > Chordata > Mammalia > Chiroptera > Vespertilionidae > Myotis > Myotis nattereri. The sequence goes on from NC_138089.1 coordinate 53,171,585, forward strand.
TCGTCGCGACCTCCGCTCGCCAGCCTCCGCGCCGGGTGCGGGGAGCGCCCTGCAGGGCGGGGGACCCGGGCCGGCTCCGGGCAGGGCGGCAGGACGCCTGGAGCCGCGGGAGGAGCGCGCCCGGACAGGTCTGCGCCGAGCCCGAGCAAGCGGGCGAGCGGGGCGGGAGGGGCCATTTGTAACCGAGCAGACGCTACCACCGCCCCTTACTCGCGGGGGGCGGGGGCGGGCGGTCAGGTGACGGCGGCCCACCCTCCGCCGCGGAGCCGGGTGGTTCCTGCCCGGGAGGAGCCCCCTGGCGCGCTCTGATTGGAACTCCCGCCGCAGTGGCGGGGGCGGGTGGGGGGCACGTGACAGCCCGGCCCGGGCCCGGCGCGCCCCACCCCCGCTGGGCGCCCCATCTCCCTCCTGGAAAAGCCGGGGGACACAGGGAAGGCGGGGGAGCACGCGGGGTGCGGGAGAGCCTCCCAGTCCCGTTAGCCGCAGTCTGGGGTGCTCCCGGCCGCTACCCCGAGGGGAAGGGCCCCCCGGCGGCCAGCTGCCTGCTCTGTCCTCCCGCCCCGCCCCGGGCCGCAGTACCCTCCCCCACCCCGCAGGCTCCGGCACGGCGTGCCGACCACCGCCGCTCCGTAGATGCCCGCGGCGCTCGGGAGTGTGTGTCTGCTTTTCCGCCCCGCACGCCCGCACACCGTGCGGGAGAGAGCGCACGGCGACGCATTGCAGACACCGCCCAGCTCCGAGGTCCGGGAGACCCCCGACCACGCCCGGGGAGGTCAGGCGGCTCCCGGGTGAGGTCGCCAAGGGTCGTGGGCCAGCGCCCTGGGGAAGAGGGAGGGGCGCCGCGGAGGCTGCAAATCCAATACCCTTCCCTGGAAGCAGGCGGGGTGGGGGGGGGGAGGGGAGACGATGGCCTCGGGGTGCGACACCGGTCCCCCGCCTCCAGGAGCACATGGTGAAGAACAGAGGTCAAGTGAAAACAACCAGGCGGGTGGTGCGGGCAGGGACGTGCCGCGTGGTCGCGGGAAGCCAGGCCATTCATCACCCATACCGAGCGCCGCTTCTCTCGGGTGGGAGAATGGGGCCGCGCGAGAGCCCCCCACCCCGTGCCGGAGAAAGCCTCGGCCCTCCCGCGGAAGAGATGGATTCCGCAGCCTCCCCGCCCCCGGCTGCACCACCCTAGAAGGCAGGAATTCGGAGAAAATGCGGTGTCACGTTCGCCACCGCGCCGGCGGGCGCGTCTGCGCCAACTCCGGCAACACGTGGCGACCGCGAAGCCGGGAGTCTGCTCTCCATTTGGGTGGTTTTGTGGGTACACTTGTAGGACTATGTATCGTAACCAGGCTGGGAGGAGAAGTCTGTCTACACTAGATTCTTTCAAACTTTTATCCAAGGGGGTTTTGTACCCAATCGGAGTCCAGGGAACCGCAGGAAGGAAGCCGGAGGCCCCGGGTCCCAGAGCGCTGCGGCCTCTGCGCCCATCGGCCAGGCAGCCTGCCGTTCGCCCCAGGACCTCTGCGACGGGAATGTGACCCTCCGCGTGGAAGGCGGGGAGCCTTGACCCATTGGTACCTGGGTGTCGCTGGGCGTGGGACAAGGGACCAGCAGGTTGACCCCAAAAGGGGGCTTACCAGTAAAGCTTCTGGAACAAACACTAGGTACCAAAACTTTGAGAAGCCGAGAATCATTGTCCTTTTGGGGGGGGGGGCGGGGGGGGGACAGGGGGAGCATCTGATAGAAAAAGAAACTCGGTGCTCAGCTACGTCCCCCCCCCCCAATTTCTCCAAACCACAAAGGTTGGAGCAATCGCACCAATAAAGTGCAAGTCCGTCGAAAGGAAAATGCTCAGTTAAAAAACAAAAAACAAAGCCTCTGATAGAATGGTGGGTACGGTGTTTATTTTAATACCTCCACGCTGGAATTGGAGATTGATCGTAACAAGAGAGTCCTAGCGCACAGGACACAGAATTTTCACAATTAAAGATGAATAGCCTTCCTCCCCCACCCCACCCCCTTCGCACAAACACCCAGTCGGATGGTCCAGCGGGGACCGCGGGCCTGGAGGCTGCGGCCGGGCAGGCGGGGCGGGGGGGGGGGGGCACTTGTTGCCACACCGCAGAGGAGGTAGTTTCCGAGCGGATCTGGCGGATCCTGTTAAAATCCTTCTGCCGGATGCGGACGCTGCGGGAGCCGGGGCGGCAGGGAGGAGTGACTCAGTGCCTGTTTGTGTTTAGTTGAACTCTAGACCGTCTTTGCTTGAAATGCTTTGCAGCGTGCCTTCTCCTCCGCCCCCCCCCGCCTCCACCCCCACCCCCACCCCCACACGCAGCGGGTCACCCCGCAAGGAGGAGGTGAGTGGCGTCCGCGCTTCGGACTTGCAGGGGCTCGGCCCTGGGGAAGCAGGGCGGCGGGGCGGCCTCCGAGTGGCTGCGGGACTGAGGCGGGCACCTCGGAAAGGCCCCCCTCCCGCTGCGTGGTTAGTGCGGAGCTGGGGACGGAGGAACCGGGCGCTCCGGGTTCAGCGCCGGCGCAGGAAGGGCTGAGGTGTCGGGAGGCAGAGACTGGACAAGGGCAGCTACTTCTCGGAATCCCAAGTTCATTGTCTACCGAGTCACGCTCCGTTGAGAAAATGCGCGGTACCCGAGAGGTGAGAGAGAGAGAGATCGAGAGAGACAGAGAGAGAGAGAGAGAGAGAGAGAGAGAGAGAGAGAGAGAGACAGGCCAGGACCAAGTGTCGGTGCTGGGCCTCGCTGGCCGTGGGAGGGGGTGCGGGCTGGCCCGCACTCGGCCACCGCGGCAGTCTCGCCGGTGCGGGGCGGCTGCCCAGACTTTGCCTTCGGCGTCCTCCGGTGGCTCCGTCCCGGGTTTGCGGGGCAAACACGGAGCTCAGGGACAGCTCGCTGTGGGTGTGTGATAACCAGGTCTTAGGGGTGTGAAAAGCTGCCCTTGGGGGGCCTGGGGACGGAGGGGTTACCAACGTGAAGAACGTGCCCTGGCTCTTCACATAAAATGAAGCTGCTGGCACTCAACTCTTAAAGGCTCGACTAGGACCGTGGAGGGCGAGTGGGGTGAGAGGGGGTTAATTCGGGGCTTAGAACCACTGTGGGAAATGCACAGTTGAAGCCATCTCCCCCGCACTGGCTGCGCGCTCTCGGGAGCCAGCCCGGTGCAGGGGCCGCCGCGCTCGAGGTCACTCCCGCATTATGACACCTGGCGTTGCCTTGCGCGCCCACGTGCCCGCGGCCCAACCCTCCGAGGCGGCTGGATGCAGCCGGCCCTTGCCCCTTTAAATGGACGCTTTTCCTTTTCCTTTCATTCCGAGGAAAGGTTAATGCCGGCAGGGACCGCAGTGCGCTCGGCGGGCACCTCGCCGCCCGCGCCCCTCCTCGCTGGGCTGCAGCGGCCGCGGGGCCAAAGCCTTGCGGCGCCTTCCGCCCCCGTCCCCGCGGCCGCCTTCCCTCCCCCGCGCGCCCCGCGTACCAGCCCCACCAGGACTAGTGGACGCGGGCTTGTGTGCCCGCATCGCATTCGTGTGCTGGCTTTGGGGAGCGCACACGACGGCGACCCGCGACCCCACCGCTGCTCGCATCTCGGGGTCCACCCGCGTGGAACCCGCCGGCCCTCGCCGCCTGTCTCCGGTGCTCGGCTGGGAGCGCAGTTCCCTGGCAGCCCCTGGCTCTCCCACCCACCGGTTCCTGGCTTCGCATCTTCCCCCGCAAGCCAGACTTCGGCCAGGAAGGAAGCCCCTGCCTCCTCAGCCATCCCTGGACAAAGCCGCCGAGCTTCCCGCACCGGAGCGGGCAGGAGGCCTGGACACCCGAGCAGAGACGCGCGCGGAGAGCGCCCGCAGGCGCCGGGCCTCTGCCCCGCCCCCGCCCCCGGCCTGTCTGCTGGGTACCGGGCTGGGGCGCGGGGCCGGCACCCCTCCCGCAGTTCCTGCAGCGCCGGCACGCGGCCGCCGCCGAGCTGCAGGAAGGAGGCGCGGTAGCGCGGGCTCTTCCACACCCATGTGCGCCTCGTGCGCGCGCGCCCCAGGCCTGCAGATGCTTCCCGGCCGGCGCCACCGGGATTTCCGCGCGGCCGCCCCCTCCCCGGCCGCTACCCTTTGCTCCCGGCATTTGGAGTCTCCTTGGCGTCTTGGCGGCAGCATCCTAGACCAGGCTCCGCCTCTGCGAGCCCGGAAGCCCGAGACCGCACCTCCCGCCCGAGTCCGGTACTCACCTTCTCTTGTGGACCGCGGGGTTCCAGCCACCGCCCACGGCCTCCCGGAGGGTACAGCAGGAGGGCGTTCCCGAGGCGCCAGCACCCTCCTGGAACCCTTTCAGGGCCCTTAGCACAGTGCCTTCCCCTGCCTGCCACCTCCCTGACAGTAGGGGAGGCATAGCTCTGCTCCCTCTGCTCTTTCTCACTCTCGCCAGTGCCCACCTAGACAGACAGACACACACACACACACACACACACACACACACACACACACACCTGAACTCCGCAAGGCCAAGGCCTGGCTCCCTCTCCAGCTCCTAATTCCAACACTAAGCAGCGCACAGCAGCTGACAGCAAGGTGAGGGAGTGGCACTTGTGAGCTAGGTGGATTCTTAAACTGTATGAAATAGCCTTCTGGCCCTGGCCTCTGCATTTTAAAGAGGACTGTGCTTTTATTTTAAAAATAAATAGCCCAGGCCCATTCGCACATTTAAAACAATATGAAAGCATATCGAGATCATCTTAGATTCACATGCAATTGTTCAGAAACAATAGAGAGAGATTGCACATCTTTATCCAGCTTTCCACAATGGTAACAATTCCCAAAACTGTAGTACAATATCACAACCAGGATGTTGGCATTGATGCAATCCACTCATTTTATTTGGATTGTCTCAGCTTTAGTTGTACTCGTGTGTGTGTGTGTGTGTGTGTCTAGAGCTACAAGTCTATGCTATGTGAAGGTAGGTACACATTCACCACCACAGTTAAGGTACAGAACTGTTCCATCACCAGAGGATCCCTCTTGTTACCTTTCATAACCACCCCTACCTGCCAGGGACAGAGGTGGAGAGGGATGGGTGACAACCACTAATCTGGTTTTCTATCCTTTTGTCATTTCAAGAATGCTATATAAATGAAATGATACAGTAAGGTAGTCTTTTTGGACTGGCTTTATTCACTCAGCATAATTCCCTGAAAATTTATGCGAGTCATTGTATGTATCAATAGTTCATATTTTAAAGATGGCTGGGTGGTATTTCATGGTATGGAGGTACCACAAAGGTGAACAGTTCATGTAACCCTTCACTCATTGAAAGACCTCTGGGTTGTTTCCAGATTTGGGCTATTGCAAATCAAGCTGCTTATGCACATGCGTATGCAGGCTGTGTGAACATGTTTTCATTTTTCTGGGATAAATCCCCAAGAGGGCAGCTGCTGAGTCATGTGTAAGCACATTTCTGGCTTTGTAAGAAACGCCATCCTCTTCTCCAAAGGCCTGTACCATTTTACATTCCCAGCAGCAGTGTATGAGTGGCCTAGTTCCTCCTCATCCTCGGCAGCACTGGGTGTTGGCACTATTTTTCATTTGAGTGATTTTGATAGGTGTACTACTACCTTACTGTGGTTTGGATTTGCATGTCCTTGATGGCTCATGAAATGGAATATCTTTTTAGGTGATGATTTGCCATCCCTATACCCTTTTTGTGAAATGTTTATTCATGTCTTTTGCCCATTTTCTAGAGTTTTTTGTTTTGTTTTTACTGTTAAATGTTTCTGTTGTTTTTAAAAGCACTTTACTGAAGTATGGTTGACATACAGAACACTGTACGTATTTGATGTATACAACTTGATGCTTTTGGAACTAAATATACACTTGTAAACACGACTACAATCTATATGCCATAAACATCCATTCCTTCCAAGGTTTCTCCTGCCTTCTTTATTTTTTGGTGATAAGAACAGTTAAGATCTACCCTCTTAGCAAAATATTAAGTATATAACACAATGTTACCTGTAGGCACTACCCTGTCTAGTAGCTCTCTAGGACTTATTTATCTTGCGTAACTGAATATCTCCCTCTTTCCCTCTCCTGCCAGGGAGTGGTGCCTCTGGCTTTGTTCTTTTTGCTCAAAATTGCTTTAGCTATTCAGGATCTTTTTGTGGTTCCTTATGAATTTTAGAATTTTTTTTTCTGTTTCTGTAAATAATGCCATTAGGCCACTGACAGGCATATTATTGAATTTATAGAACTCTTTGGGTAGTATGAACATTATAATATTATAAATTCTTCCAATCCATGAACATGGGATGTCTTAACATTGATTTTTGTTTGCTTTAATTCCTTTCATCAGTGTTTTATTTTTTCAGTGTACAAGTCTTTCATCTCCTTGGATACGTGTATTCTGAAGTATTCTATTCTTTTTGATGGTATTATAAATGAGATTATTTTCCTTTTCAGGTAGCTTGTTATTGGTGTATAGAAATGCAACTGATTTTATGTGTTGATTTTGTATCCTGAAACTTTACTGACTATCTTCATCAGTTTTAACAGTTTTGTGTGCATGTGTGGTGCATAGGATGATGCCCAACCAACTGAGCCACACCCATGTTTCTCTCTCTCTCTGTCTTTCCTCTCCCTTCCACTCTCTCTAAAAAGCAATGGAAAAATATCCTCAGGTGAGGATTAACAACAACAACAAAATTATGATCAAGATGATTCCAGAAGTTCAAGTTGAAATACCAATGTAGTTATTGTTTTTGCAAAAATTAACAGGTTAAAATATGATCAAAAATAGAGAATGAATGTAGGTTGTAGGGTGTCAGGGTAGCTTGTGATTTTCCTTTATTAGCTTCCTTTCATCTGAACAACTGAGTGGAAGATTGCATTTCCAGAAACCAAAACTGGGTTCTATGAATTTATAGAATTTCATTCCTGAACTTCAAAGACAATAACGAGGAACTTTCTGGCATACCTGGTTTTATACAATCAATATATTCTTAAAAAAAAGATTCAAGGAAATTGTTAAAAACAGAATTATGTTTGAAATGCACTAAAGAACTTGGATATTAAAAGAAAACCTGCATTGAATCCTTTCATACAACAACAAAAAATAATTTTTATAAAGCAACAAATTACCCCTAATTTGCTTGATGGGAAAACTCAGGCTTCCGCACAGCTTTGTGACTGCGGGTGGGAGCCCACCAGACTGCACAATGGCTCCTATTCCTCCGTCAGCCAGAGGGCGTGCAGGTGGAAGGAAGAGGCAGGAGGGGGAGGCTGTCAGCATTCCTTAGGAATGCCCATAACCATTTCCTCCTTGAACGAAAAGCTTTTCCTGAGCGAAGGAAGACAACAGGACCCAGAGCCTTCAATGGAATCAACACTGAGGGCACAGCAGGGGCACTCTTCGGGACACATACAGGGAAGAACAGCAACAAACACTAAACTCAGAATTCCAGTACCTGGGGTGCGGTGGGGTGAGGGTTCACAGGGCATCCAATCTGTCACTTTCAAACTGGAACAGGCTACATCAGGACAAGCCAGGTGGCCACTCAGAGATACACAGCCCTACCTGGTTTGGCTCAGTGGATAGAGCATCAGTCCTCAGACTGAAGGGTCCCGGGTTTGATTCCAGTCAAGGGCTCATACCTTGGTTGCAGGCTTGATCCCAGCCCTGGCTGGGGCGTGTTCAGGAGGCAAGCAATTGATATGTCTCTCTCACATTAGTTTCTCTCTGTCTCTTCCACTCGCTCTAAAAATCAATGGGAAAATATCCTCTGGTGAGGAGAGAGAGAGAGAGAGAGAGAGAGAGAGAGAGAGAGAGAGAGAGAGAGAGAGAAATACACAGATTCTGGAACCCTACCCTCAGAAGCAACAGATTCATCCACACTCGGATTTTGGAACCACTGATTTACAAACCTAACTGTACACAGGTGAATTAATGGGTTGATAGAGGAATGGATAGATATAAAACAAGCATGCAAAAATGTTAATGGTGGAATGATAGTGATATACTGGTCCTCACTTAAATTTGTTTCTTCTATGAAAGTTTCAGATGGGCAGATGATGTAGTATGCAGATGATGTTTTATACACTTGAAACCTGTACCCCAATAAATTATATAAATAAAGAAGAAAGTTTCAAGGTGTTGTGAAAAAAATTGGCACACCCTTTGACTCATTCTACTTATTGTTAGCTATTTATCCTATAGAAATACACTTCACATATGTACCAAGAAGTATGTATAAGGCTAGAAACTGCAGTTTTGTATGTAATAGTAGAAAATGAAGACAAACAAAAAAAAAAACAGGTGGTGGAGCCAGGGAATGAACAAATATACATATTACAGTATACTCATACAGCAGAAAACTGCAAAAATTTTTAAAAAGAATGAGGTAGATCTATATGTACTGACATAGAAAGGTCTCCAAGGACATTTTAAAGTAGGAAAAGAAATTATAGAGTAATTTCCCTTTATGTCATATTTTAAAAAGCAACAGATAACATGGTATGTGTATATGTCTATATAAATGATTAGAGAAAGGTCTGGAACAAGAGTTGGTGTATTTTCCTGTAAAGGGCCAGATAGTAAATATTTTAGGCAATATCACTTCTGTTGGAATTACTGAACTCTGCCATTGTAATGTGAAAGTAGCCATGGACAAGACATAAATGAATGAGCATGGCTGTGTCCCAATAAAACTTTATTTACAAAAACAGATGGCGAGCCAGCTTCAGCCTGTGGCCCATAACTTACCAACTCCTGATCCAGTAGTGAGAGTGAATGCGATAATGTTCCCAGTTCTTCACCCCTTCCTGTATCTATACCCCTTTTTCTTTCTAAATTCCTTTGTCTCTCCCTTTCCCCCTGACTCTGAGCTCAGCCATGGGATTTGCTTTGAAGCAGTGGGATGGTGGTGAGTATGACACTGCTGCCATGGGCTGGCTTGCTGTTGTGCCTCGTCCATTACTCAGAGAACACGCCTAGGCCAGCGCTGGAGGAGTAGAGACATGGGGAGGAGAGTCCAGTCTGCACAGCTGTTCCCACTGAGGCCACCCACGACTGGCTGATGTCCGGTGAGCCTCAGACTTGTGGGCGAACCCAGTCAAAATGAGTGGAACTGCCGAACTACCACACCAGACTTGCAAGCAAGCGATGCTTATCGTCTGGGGCCACAGAAGTGTAGCTCTGTAGCTTTAGCTACTGGATCCGGAAACAAAGCACAACCAACAGAAAACACTGATTCCCCTTGAGGAAGGGAGGTGAATAGCGAGGCTTTTGCAAGTGAAAGGAAAAGAATAAATTTGAAGAAAGGAAAATTGGGGAGTGCTTCTAAGGCAGTGGTTCTCAACCTTCCTAATGCCGCGACCCTTTAATACAGTTCCTCATGTTGTGGTGACCCCCAATTTCATTGTTACAAATTGAACATAATTAAAGCATAGTGATTAATCACAAAAACAATATGTAATTATATATGTGTTTTCTGATGGTCTTAGGCGACCCCTGTGAAAGGGTCCTTCGACCTCCAAAGGGGTCTCGACCCACAGGTTGAGAACCGCTGTTCTACGTTTCAGAAAATACAAGTTCCGGTCAAGGTTCTTTGGAAGGTGAGGCAGGGGCACAGACAGGAGTCAGAACCACGGTTAGTTGCCATTTCTTTTTTTTTTTCTATCTCTAATATCTTCCTATTTTTTCCTTTATTCTCTGACGATAAATATGCCCAAGTCTTTTGTATGCTCAAAAACAAACAAACCACAGCACTCTGTTGCCCTTCTGACTTGCTTAGCTTTAATCTAGCTCTCTTCTTTCTTTTTTAAAACTTAATTTTATAAAGAGCCAAGGAATGAATGCATGCACATGCCAACAAAAACTCAAACGGTATGGGAGGCCCTGCATAAAAATAAGAGCCGTCTTTCCTGCCCACCCGGCCCTGTGCCCTGGAGCCTGAGGCCGTCATGTGATTCTGCCTCTCCCCCTCCTGGTAGTTAGCCTCGCTTTTCTAAACGACACATTTATACCTCTGTTTCTTCACTTGCATGTTTTGGCTTCTCTCTATGAAAGATGTGGCATTTAGCTAAGGTATTCCACCGCTCTGCCCTCACTCTGCTTCATGCTAACTATCTTTAAACTTTTTTAGTTCTTTTTAAAAATATATATTTTATTGATTTTTTTTACAGAGCGGAAGGAAGAGGGATAGAGAATTAGAAACATCGACGAGAGAGAAACATCGACCAGCTGCCTCCTGCACACTCCCCACTGGGGATGTGCCCGCAACTAAGGTACATGCCCTTGACCGGAATCGAACCCGGGACCCCTCAGTCCGTAGGCCGACGCTCTATCCACTGAGCCAAACCGGTCATGGCAGTTCTTTTGTTTTTAAACTTCATAGCTTAATAATATTCTAAGACATCTCTCCTCTGTCTACAGTGGCTTTTACATTTTCATCAGTCAGATGTCCACGCAGTTAAGCAGTAGCCCAGCCCGTCCTGCCCTTCAGTTCCCACCTGAGCCCCTGCCCAAGGCAGCGCCGTCTACAGGCCAGATGTGCCCAGGGAGCCCCGGGAGCTGGTCTCCAGGGGACTGAGAATCTGCATTCCTAACAAGCTCACGGCGGCGCTGGACCATGGGGCTGGCAAAGGGTCCTTAGTCATAGGGGCGTGGGTTCTGTTAGGGACTGAGATTCAGCCCGAGTCCTGCCCCGGGGACAGGGCCAGCACGATAGGAGGTGAGTGGGCAGCCTCTGCCCTTCCCACCCCAGCTCTTCATCTGGACCAACACTCCCAAAGCCTTCACACGCCTCAGCCCTGCAAAAGGATCTTTACCCCAAAGCCTTCCTGGTATTCTGGTGTGAATTCCTAGACTCTCCTGGCTGCAGAGTAAATCCCAGGACAACCCTGCAACCTAAGGAAAACCTAGAAATGCTGCTTACAGGGAGGCACTGCCCTCCTGCCTCCGCTCAGGGTCTTTCTCGTCATCACCCGGGTTTGCAGCTTCTCCCATAAGGTCACGGTACGTATGACAGCGTATCCAGAATTCAAGTCCCTGGCACCCTCCTGACGGTCTGCACCTGTGTTCTGGGGAAATAAGCAAGTGAGGACTGTGAACAGCCACAGTAGAAGCCATACATTTGTCTTTGTTTGCGTTTTCCTAGAAGCGCTACCCTGAGATGAGGAATCAAGCACGGAGTCCGTTTGGGAGTTGATTCCAGGAGACCCTGGGGCGGGGGGGGGGGGGGGGGGGGCGCGTGCAGTGAGAAGGGTGGGAAGGCATCAAGAGAGGATGGATCTTAATCCTTTGGGCAACTCTAGGGATCCATGTAAGACACACACCTCAGCTTGGTCCCATCTGACAGCCAGGCGGCTGGGGTGTTTCTGAGACGACTCCTTGCCCTCAGTTGCTCCTGGGTGGGGTGTGTGTGTGGGGGGAGGGGGGTATGTGTGTGTGGGGGGGGTATGTGTGTGTGTGTGAATTCCCTGGCACGTGGGGCCTGTTGCAAGGCAGAAGACTGAGGTATCACAGCAAGACAGAGCCCCCGGGAAGAGTAAGGCGGCTCAGAAGTTTGGCCATTATCAAACGTTTCACAAAGTCCCTCAGGCCAGCACCTGAAGCCCATTGCCTCTGCTGGATCCTGTCTGCATAGGAGATGCTGCACAGTACCAGCTCCAGGCAGCACTACCACCTGTCTGCCCCTGATAGGGAGGCCAGCGGCTCTCCCCGGGGCCAGGGGAGAGGTGAGGCAGGTGTTCCGGGAATGGGGACCCCCAGCCTGGGTCCCTGGGGTTTCACACGGTGCGGAACCATCAGGATCTCAGGGCTGTTCCTCCATGGAATCCACCCTGCACTCTGATCACGGGCTCCATCTCCCCAGGAAAATGTGTCAAGGAGATGGATCTGTGGAGAAAAAGCCAGCCGGAGGGGCTATTTTCAAAGCAGCTATTTTAAGCTGCCCTTCAGTCCACCACATCCTGACACTTGGTATATTTAGCCTCATCCATAGACAGGGCTAATGGATTTTTAGTTGCAAATCATTATGATTCAAACCGCTGCAGTCTTTTTATTTTTAATTGCGACTAAGGTGGGCATGCGTACACACAACACACCCATTAATAGCGACCTTACGTTTACACACAGGAAAGGCTTCCAATAAAAGCCACGCCAGTGAAACCCACCAGCCTTTGCTATTGAGCGGCCTGTCTGTGGGGGAGGGGGTGCTGCAGGCTAGCGTGCGTCGCCTTCACACGCACATCTACTTGGTGCAAGAAAAGAATTCGCAGAAGGGGTTTAGAGGGACCGCCCAGGCGGGAGTCATTTAACAGGCTGTTCTCTGCCTCCCACTCCCGGAGTCACAGGACACTGCCAGTTTGCCTGACAGAATATAAATTCCTACCGTCCCTTCCATTAATACGATCTCTTTTCATCCCGTGAATTAATGTCCTTTTGCCAGCACAATAGAGACTGTAGAGGGACAAGTTCCAATGATTGGAATGAAGGCTGCAATGGCCCCAGGCTTGCAGCTCTGAGCCCCACTCCACCGCAGCCCACACCGACGAACCGGATCAAACAGGAGTCCGACTGTCAAGAGCAGTGTCCACAGGTCACCTCCGCCCTGCGGCCACCATGCCAAGGCTTGACTGCCCACTTCCTCTGGGCCTGAGCCTCTCCATGCTGAGGTACACATCCTGGCCTCGAGCCCTCCACTATTTTTAAAATCAGCTGCCTGGTGTCGGGGCTTGAATGCTCCACCCAAGGCTGGACCCACCTTCTCCAAGAGTAGATGCCACCTGGGTGGGCACTCGTCTCCTCGGCTGCCCGTGTCAGGGGCATTTGGGGCTGTGAGCAAATAGCAAAGGCTGCAGGTGTGGCCAAGAGTCTGGTCCAGTTGCGTTTGGTTCCGTGAGGATGGGCGTGTGGGGAGAGAGGCAGCCCTGGATGCCCACGGGGCCTGTCATCGGCGCTCCGGCGGGGAGCCCGTCCCTTCCCTCTGTGTCCGGAAAGCAGAGAGGAGAGAAGCACAGTCTCTCCTTTGGTCTCTGCCCAGTCTCCCGGTAGCTGGGCCGTAGAATGACTCTAACCTCACCCCCAACACACACCCCAGTGTCTCAAAACGCTAGAAGCTCTGAACTCCAAAGAGAAAATAAAAAGGGTACCTCTTGTGGCAGCCATGGAGCTACGGTGCTTGGAACTTCCCTCGGGAAAGGTCGTGCCAGTCAGCTGGGAGGAGCAGGGGGAGCGATGGCCCCACCGCGAGAGCCTTTGGTCAGCCTTGGCTTTTGAGCGACGGCCACGTGCCCGCCAGGCAGCCCCAGCTGCTGGCTGAGCCGGCGAGGGCCCCGGCGCCTGACCGTCCTCCTTGAGGGTGGCCAACACGTGGGCACGTTGCCCGGCCAGCGGATGTCCTCCTCGCTCAGTCCTGCTCCGCAGTCTGTAGTGTTCACAGGCGTTGCCTCTCAATGAGCCTGCAGTGCACGTGGGAAGGGAGGGCGGGAGGACCGGCTCCATAGTTGGCGGAGCCTGCAGCGAAGGAAACATGGAACGCACTTATTCAAAAATTATTAAGCCTGGCTGGTGTGGCTCAGTGGTTGAGCATCAACCTATGAACCAGGAGGTCACAGTTCGATTCCCAGTCAGGGCACCTGCCCGGATTGCGGGCTCAATCCCCGGTAGGGGGCGTGCAGGAGGCAGCCCATCATGGACCTCAGATGTCATTCAGCAAATCCCTCACCTCTGAGCATGGGTTTCCAGCCAGGGCTTAGAATTACAGTACCTGAGTTTGCTTAATATCAGAGTCAAATATTTCATCTTTTTTTTTTTTTTTGCCAGGAGAGATTTTTGTGACGTGTGTGTGCTACGATGGTAGATTCTTAGGTCTGGACTCCTGCTGGTCATGGGGCTCACACCTGGCTCACAGTTTTCACCCATTGTCCCAAGGACTCTCTGAGCCCATTCTCTTTTTAAAAATATATATATATTTTTATTGATTTCAGAGAGAAAGGGAGAGAGCGAGAGGGATAGAAACATCAATGATGAGAATCATTGATCAGCTGCCTCCTGCACGCCCCCCACTGGGGATCGAGCCCATAAGCCAGGCATGTGCCCTGACCGGAATCCAACCGTGACCTCCTGGTTCATAGGTTGATGCTCAACCACTGAGCCATTCCAGTTGGTTCATTTTCAAGGTTTTGAATCTCTACGCCCCATTCTCATTCTCTCTGTCTGCCCCCCCCCCAGGCTCTCTCTCACTCTCTCTCGCTCTCTCTCTGCAAAATGAATACAGCAGCAGCAGACCTGTGTGGCTGATTATTTCATTAGCAGAGCCCACACAGGACAGGAGTCGATGGACGCTAAGCACTCCGATAATTACGTCCTTGGTTCCAGGCCAGAGCCCGCCCCCCCCCCCTGCTGCTTCTCGGGGTTCTGCAGCCCCACCCTGGGAACTCGGAGCCCGCCTGCCACTTGGGGAAGTGAGCTATTTCTGAGTGTGTATGTGGGAAGGGTGGGAAGATGGAAAGAAAAGTGACAAAATGTATGTAAGCAAATCTTTCAAAGAAAAGAGGGGGCAGCTCATCTTTAAGCAGCATTACAAAGTAATCCTGCCAGACCCCGAAGTGAGCAGCGGGCCGCGTCCCAGGGAGGCACCGGTGGTTGCGGTTTGTGGGTTTGCGTCTCAGTGCAGCCGGGAGTCCTCAGGAAACAAGGCCAGTCTGGGGCCTGTCACCTGCCGGGCAGTGAGTGGCCAGCAGGTGAGGCTGCAGAGGATGACGGCGCTCCGTTCCCCTGCGTCCTCTGGGGTGATGTCGAGATGCGGACATGTTCACCGCGATGCCAAAATGACTTCAGCCTCATGCACTTACCGGAACAAAGGAGGAGGAGGCAGGAAGGGGAGTCATCAAGCCCAGGAGTGAGTTCTGTTCCTTAATATATTAGCAGGAAAGACGACAGGGGAGGCTGAGCTCAACAGGAGTCATTTCTTCCCGTCAACTCCTTTCCTGTCTACACATTCAGCAGATTCTAGAGCTCCCCTCCCCTCCCCTCCCCTCCCCTCCCCTCCCCTCCCCTCCCCTCCCCTCTTCCTCCGCCTTCAAGGGGCAAATTGAAAGGGCAAAGGGGGCAGTTTTGAGTAAACGGTGAAGGAACTGAACTGGGAGGAGAACAGCATGACAACTCAGTCGGCTGCCTATGGGGACAAATGTCCACAAGGGACTCAAACCAAGTAAAACTGCACCAAAAATCATCAGACTTGGGACTGTTTTGACACCTAGGCTTTACTCTGTTTCAATCATTGTTCAAAGTTTATACATTTGCTTAAGGTTTTTGTTTCTGATTCATGTTCCGGTTTTAAAAAAATGTTGGCTTTGGTTCCATTCGGATTCAGCAAATTCACATTTCCCCCCTGGGTTTGGCTCTGGGCTGGGCTAAGCGTCAGTCCCAGCCACAGGCAGCTCAGTAACACACACTTCAGCATGGAGAGCGCGGTGGAGCCAAACAGTCTAGTTATTGATTTGAATAAAGTATCAGAATGTACTCGGGGGGAAGGATCTAGAAGAGCTTGCATTGGCCCACAGGGGACCAAGTCGAGGCAGCGCAGGAGCCATGCTTTATGACCAGCTGGGGAGCCGTGGTGCTCACGCCAGGGCCGCACTGTCCATCCCCCCTCGCAGGGATCCGAGAGGTGTTTATGGGTGCCAGCCACTCCTGCGAATGAAGACGGTCTGAAGTTGGGTATTTCCTCCCAGGGGGACGCTGTGGGTGCCCCACTCAGATCCCTTTACAGTGCAAGTGCCCTGTCCTCCGGCTGCTGAGAATGTGGGCTGCTAAGGGCACCCGCTGTCCCCTCCCCAGCACGGGCTTTGGCCTAAGGAATAGGAGCCCCCCCCCATCTTTCACCTCCCCTGAGGTTACAAGTCACCTTGACCCCCACACACCTGACCAATGACTGGCTGACATGGGATCACAAAGCCCCTTTGCCTCAAGGGGGACAACTCGGGTGCAAGTCAAGGTCTGAACTCCCTGAGGGGACAGTCTGAGATGGTCTCCAGCTGAAACCGAATCCTTGCTTAGCTGCTTCCCCTGCTCCATCCTGCTCCCCGGAGAGCAGCCCAAACCGGAACCCCACCTCGGCTGTTCTTTCTTCCAGCTCAGGATGCCAGCTATCTTCTGAAGTCCTCCCCGGTTCAGGTGTCTGCTGAACCCCCGTCCTGTATCTTAACATTATGTTCTGGCGCCTGCCAAGTTTGGCGAAACGGAGCCTGCTCTCTGGGACTGGTGCCTGTGAGCCGCCTGCGGGCACAGGTCTTCCCTGCATAGGGGCCTCCAGGCCAGGAGACGCTTCCAGTGATAACAAGCATAAGTCAAGGTCAAAGTGATGCTGCACTTCTTCCTGAGCCAAAAAGAATTCCTTTCCAAGTAACACGTCCACCCCCCCCCCTTCCTGTATCCTAAAATGCAAAAGAAAAACAAAACAGTGGAAAATGCCTCAACCCAACAATTCAGTTATCAGCTCTGACAGCTCCTTCTGTCTGCCTACTCCCACCCCAAATTTCTCTCTCTCCCTTAGATATCTTCTGCGCAGCTGGAGGCACCACTGAATCCAGGAGGGAAACCAGCAAAACCATACAGCTCGGTTGCAACAAACGGCACTTCCGTCCTGGGCGCCCCTGTGCCAGCCCCTGTGCCATCGGTAGGGTTCTCCACTGGACACGCCAACCTGCTCTTGGAATTTTTATGGGGGTGGGAAGGACCTTGAGGCCACAGCGACCATACTTTCAATTTGCTCAGTAGAGCAGAATCCTGTAACCACACAGGAGCATGGAGCTGCACTAGGAAAGATCAGTGGCCGAGACCCGCTGGGTCAGACTGAGGGACACACACCATCTTTCGGCGGAGGGGGTAAGGGACCCAACACCTGCCCCTCTAACTCTGCCCTGGACAGGGTGCAGCTCTTCAGAGAGCAGCAGAAGCTGCTGTTGCCCCGCCTGAGGTCTTCCCCCCACGCCCCAGAAGTTGATCCTTGGAAAGTGCACTTGATACCAGAAGCCCTCTCGGCTTAGCATCTCGGACAGTGTCTAAAGCTTTCTCTTTCAGAAGAGGTGGTATTGCCTAGCCGGCGTGGCTCAATGGTTGAGTGTTGACCCATGAACCAGAAGGTCACAGTTCGATTCTGGGTCAGGGCACATGCCCAGGTTGCGGACTCGATTCCCAGTGGGGGGCATGCAGGAGGCAGCTGATCAATGATTCTCTCTCATCGTTGATGTTTCTATCCCTTTTCCCTCTCTCCCTTCCTCTCTCTGAAATCAATAAAAACATATCTATATAATAAAAACCCAGTGGTCGTGATGCCGTAACGACCAAAGACCGGTCACTAGGAGGCTGCGTGCACGGCGAGGCATGTGTGAGTGGGCGGGGCCACGCGATTTCGCACGCTGGGCTTCTAGTATACATATAAAGAAGAAAGAGGTGGCATTAATTTCTCCATCCTTGCAATATGGACTTGGCCCCATGACACTTTGACCAACAGTATGTGGGCAAATGTGCTCCAAGCAGGGACTTGAAAGGTACCTGTGCTTCGGGGCTTGGCCTCTTATATCTGGTGCCTAAACGCTCAAAGCAATTGCCATCCCGTTGAGAGCTAAGCTTAGTTTTGTTACACAGAAACAAAGAATGCTTCCGTGTGGGTGTCCTGGGTTGCAGTCTGGGTAAGTAAGACCCGCTGTTATTGCAGCAAAGTCCCTTCCTCCACTCCGCTGCCTGCCCATCAGCTCATCCATCACAGGCTCTGCAGCGACTGTGTCCGCCTTCCGGAGGCTGCCAGCAGACAGCCCTCTGCCCACCCGCCCTGTAATAGCATTAGGAAAGCCTGGCTCCAGTCACTGCTCTGGCCCTTGGTATTCCAGAACAGTCACAGCCTTTCCACTTCAGGAAGAAACAGCCAAGACGCAGTGCACTCGCCGCCCGCCCTGCCCCCGCCACACTCCCACCTTACACAGCAAGCAGGCAGGGCCAGAAGATGGATGGCTGGCGGCTAGGAAAGCAGGAGAGAGCCCAAAGGGGCACCGTGATGTCCTTGGACTTCAGACAGGGGAAGTGGGCTCCCAGGCTGGTGGGGATGGGCCTCCCTTCCGGCTCCCAGGACTGCTCTCTGCTCATTCCCGTAAGCCTCTGGCACCAGCAGCACTTAATCACCACGTCGCCACGTATAAAAATTTAAGGAGTCTGCTGTCTTGAAGAAATGAATCCCAGATCATTAAGACTTCCGCCCCCACTCTCATTCTTTCTTTCTGCTCTTTCATAACCCTTGCTCTCCTGAGGAGGCCGAAGAAAGCGTGAGGTGGGGCGTAGGTATTACTGGGTGTGAGCCAGAGCAGGGACAGGTGCAGCTGCCCAGGGGTGAAGCCCACCTAGCCTTCAGGAGCAGGAGACACCAAGTCTGATTGGGGGAGGTGTGTACACAATCTAGAGCTGGGGATGCAGAAGCTAAGGAGATGCCAGCTGGGGGCAGGTGGGGCAGGATCTCAGGGTCACTCTTTATTAAGCTCTCCATCTGGCCCAGCCTGATTGTCACCCCCTTCTGCTCCTTTCCTATAAAAGAAGCCCACCCCAGATTCCTGGTCAGTTCGCAGGCATTTGCCTCAGTTTACCCACACATGTGTTTGACAGGGAATGGATGGTGGCACTTGGCTGTGGGAGGCTGGCTGTGCCCGCTTTCTGTTCTTCAAGGTCAACTGATGACCTTGAGGTGTCTGTCTCTGTCCTGGTCTTAGAGTGGACAGTTTCTGGGATTGACAGGAGCGGGGGAGCTTTTGCCCGTTCAGTGCAGCAGCTCCCGCCCCTGTGCACAGCATCCTAATAAAGATAAAAACCAATAAAGCCAAATCAAACAGCCGCTCCAAGAATGGCTGGGGCAGGAGTAGGCACAGGCTCCATTCATTAGCAAAGCCAGTCCGGGTTATTATCTGTAATACACGGACTCAAGTCTTTATGGTATTTTAATCTACGCCATTCACTCTTTGCGGGTCCAGGATTTGATTCAGAAATCAGGTCAATAGCTTCAGGATTGCAGTTTGTTGACAAAGTAATGGTCTGAAAAAGGCTCCCCTGGTTCCTGTTCTCGCGCTGTGCAAGGAACACTGGGCTGGAATGTCTAGAGATCTGAGTCTGATTTCAGATTTAGCCACCGACTATCCGGTGACCACTCAGAAGGCGTCCAAAGATATCTTCGTTCGGGTTCTTCCTAAAGCTGACCCTGAGATGAGGATCGCGGTGCAGGGAGTTTATTTGGGCAGGGAGCTGCGGAGAGGGAGGCAGGGATGAGGACAACACGGCAATGGGTGTGATGGGGAGGGACTGGTGGACACACACCCCGGTTCCTTCGCCGCTGGCTGGGAACAAGTCTGCGCCTCATTCCCGCAGTGCTGACTGCTGGATAACTCACTCCGTATCTTTTGCTTCCTCTTACCTCCCCACCCCAAACGCTATTTCCTGGGTTATCTCCCAAAACAACGACCTGCACCAGCTCCTTGTGTCAGAGTCTGTGTGGGGAGATCTTGAAAGAAGACAGAAGCAGAGCAGGAATGTAAACCTATGTCTTGTTGACCCCAAAATGATGTCTTTTCAATGTGCGACTCTGACGGGTCTGCCAGGTGTTTCTGCCCGTTACCTGGTTCCCAGCACCTTCGTCTTGCTGACTGACTGTCCCCTTTCTCCCACGGTCCGATCTAGTTTCCAGTCACTCCCACCCGACTTTCTGGGCTTGCTTGGGGACCACACGCTGAGCTGGGACCGTGGGAAACCCTCCCTACCCTGAGACTGGGGGGTGTAATTATTCGTGGCTGTGGTTTGCCTGTGCCCTGGAGTTTTCCAAGTTCCCTGCGATCATTTAGATGCAACCTGCTCAGCGTGTCTGTGATGTGGCCATAGGAAATGGCCTCTTTGTTTACTTGGCTCCCTCCTCAATGCCTTTGAAATGGGCCACCCTGACCCAGTTTACAGTCTTCGAGGCTCATCTGTCTGCGGTTACTCAACCTCCCCCCTCGGCCCCCATGAGAAAAACTGATCAAAACTAGAACTCCACATTCCGGAGGGGAGTAGCTCATATTTCGGCAGGCCGTGTGAGGGTCACCAGTGCAGCCAGGCAGCCGGTGGGCAGGGACACTCTGATGTCATGGATAAGGACTGGCACTTGTCCCTGACTCACCCTGTGTGGGGTCGCCCTTCCCAGGGACTCCCTCTGCCGTAGGACACTTACTATACTCTTTGTGTCCCTGATCAGACAGGAATCTGCTCCTTGGCCGGAGGAGCTGGCTGGAGGTGAGGTGTGATACGGTATCAGCGGCAACAGAGAGAACCACGGGCCAGTGTGGAGCTGACTTGTAAAACACAGCCTTTGTTCAGCAATTCCGTGCAAAGCTTTACGAGGAAGCTCATTAAGCTCCTCCCACTTGTCAGCCACTGAGGAGGGTCCCCCTTCGAAACAATGACCTTGTGGGCCAACCTGGGGGCTCCTGGAGGACTGGGCATTAGCACTGCCCCTTCCACAGGTGAGGAGCAATGGCGAAACCTGGAGGACAGCCTGGAGGAGGCCAAGGGCTATTGGCTATTCGAGGAATGAGATGCTTTCTAACCAGAAACAAAGATTCACCAAGTGGCTTAGCTGGCAGGAGCAGAGCGTACAAATGGGACTTTCCTGGGATGTGATTAAGCGATGTATAAATATCTAAAAAAATACAATCCAGCCAGAACACCTGTGTTTGGCTGTGAATGACTGTCTGACAAGAGAATAGATAAGAAAGGAGGTTCTAGGTGTCCATAAATTCATGCTTGCTGAAAATGTAATGGATTTCTTAGTTTCTCTAAAGCAGTGGTTCTCAACCTTCTGGCCCTTTAAATACAGTTCCTCATGTTGTGACCCAACCATAAAATTGTTTTCATTGCTACTTCATAACTGTAATGTTGCTACTGTTATGAATCGTAATATAAATATGTGATATGCAGGATGGTCTTAGGCGACCCCTGTGAAAGGGTCGGTCGACCGCCAAAGGGGTCGTGACCCACAGGTTGAGAACTGCTGCTCTAAAGCTTTCTGAAACCTCAATCCTATTTCACTCATAGGGCTGTTTCTTTAATGACGATGTCCTGCATCCAGAGGAGATGTGGCAGCCCCCTCAGCCCCTGTTCCCTTCTTCAGACCAAAGAGATTGTCCCTCATATTCTTGTTGGGTGGGTTATATTGGCGTTAATAATCTAGGCAGTTAAAGGAAACATCAGTGAGCATTGCTGGCATGTGAAATGGCGCAGCCTGCTAAGGAAAACGGTACAGTGGTTTCTCAAAAAGTTAAAAATAGAATTACCATAGGACCCAGCCATTCCACTCCTAGAAAGCAGAGGCCTGCACAAACGTGTGCACCCGTGTTCATAGCAGCCTTGCTCACGATAGTCAGATGGCAGAAACAGCATAAATGTCCACTGACAAGTGAATGGACAAACAAAATGGTATCTACGTGCAATGGAATAATATCCAGCCTTAAAAGGGAATGGCATTCTAAAACGTTGTTGAAACCTGAAAGTGTTCTGCTAAGTAAACTAAGCCAGACACAAAAGGACACATACATGATTCCAGTTCCATGAAATGCCTAGAATAGTCAAATTCATCGAGGAAGAAACCAAAATAGTGGTTCCCAGGGCTGGGGGCGAAGGGGATGGGAGTTCGTGTTCGATGGTACAGCATTTCAGTTTGGGAAGATGGAAAATTTCTGGAAATGGACAGCGGTGACGGCTGCCCAATGATGTGAATGTACATAATGGCACTGAATTACACACTTGAAAATGGTTACATCAGTGCTTTTTATGCCCTTCATATTTTACCACAACAAAAAGTGTTGGAAAAGGTCATTCTGTGAGATTTGTGATGTATGCTTTCATTATGTGTAAAAGCATAGGTTTCCTTCATCACCCGTTCCTCTGCATACGTTACCACAAAGCACTGACAATCCTCAGCTTGTCAGGAGGCCGCTTTGCTGTCAGGACCCTGAAGGGTCCCCCGCTTTTCTTGGGTGGTGATGTGGGGAGGGATGTGGGTGCTGTGGCTGCCGGATGCCCATTCCTTTATTCTGCCAAAGATCAGCCTTCCTGGAAGAAGTGAAGGTGGAAAGATGCTGACAAAGGCTGCAAAGATTGCCCAAGCATCTTGGGTAGCAAATGGCTCATTAAAAAGCTGGGGGGAGAGAACCAAGATGGCGGCATAGGTTAACGCCGGAGTTTGCTGCCTTGAACAACTACTTCAAAAGTGAAACTAAAAGACGGAACGGACATCACCCAGAACCACAGGAACGCTGGCTGAGTGGAAGTCCTACAACTAGGAGGAAAGAGAAACGCATACGGACACTCAGAGGAGGCGCAGTGCGGAAGTCAAATTCTGAGGTGCGGAGTGCGCGGAGCGGGCTGGCGGCGGAGGGCGCGGTTGGCGTTTTCAATCGGGAGGGAGTCGCAGACTCTGAGCTCCAGATCCCGGCGAGTCTTTAGGGACCCAGACTCAAACGGGAGAAGCGGGACTGCCTGGCTTCGGTCAGAGCGAGTGCAGCTTTCTCTCCGAGCTTTGCAGCGGGTGCTGGGACTCAGAGAGGCAGAGCCCCTGGGGACAGGACTGAGAGCTGCCATAACTGCTCTCTCTGGCCCACCCTGTTGATCCTGTTCGACCCGCCCCGCCCAAGCCCTGCACAGAGGCATTTGCCGGATAGCCTCAGGCAAACGCCAGATTAGCACCTCCCTAGAGGACAGAAGTTCTCTCACTGCTGACACAGCTGATTCTCACAGCCACTTGGCCTGGAGGTCAAACCCTCCCTGGAATTAGCTACAACAATCAAGATTTAACTATAAGACCACGAACAAAGACCACTAGGGGGTGCACCAAGGAAGCATAACAAAATGCGGAGACAAAGAAACAGGACAAAATTGTCAATGGAAGATATAGAGTTCAGAACCACACTTTTAAGGTCTCTCAAGAACTGTTTAGAAGCCGCCAATAAACTTAATGAGATCTACAAGAAAACTAATGAGACCCTCGATGTTATATTGGGGAACCAACTAGAAATTAAGCATACACTGACTGAAATAAAGAATATTATACAGACTCCCGACAGCAGAACAGAGGAGCGCAAGAATCAAGTCAATGATTTGAAATGCGAGGAAGCGAAAAACACCCAACCGGAAAAGCAAAATGAAAAAAGAATCCAAAAATGTGAGGATAGTGTAAGGAGCCTCTGGGACAGCTTCAGGCGTACCAACATCAGAATTATAGGGGTGCCAGAAGATGAGAGAGAGCAAGATATTGAAAGCCTATTTGAAGAAATAATGACAGAAAACTTCCCTCACCTGGTGAAAGAAATGGACTTACAGGTCCAAGAAGCGCGGAGAACCCCAAAGAAAAGGAATCCAAAGAGGACCACACCAAGACACATCATAATTAAAATGCCAAGAGCAAAAGATAAAGAGAGAATCTTAAAAACAGCAAGAGAAAGAAACTCAGTTACCTACAAGGGAATACCCATACGACTGTCAGCTGATTTCTCAACAGAAACTTTGCAGGCCAGAAGGGAGTGGCAAGAAATATTCAAAGTGACGAATACCAAGAACCTACAACCAAGATTACTTTATCCAGCAAAGCTATCATTCAGAATTGAAGGTCAGATAAAGAGCTTCACAGATAAGGAAAAGCTAAAGGAGTTCATCATCACCAAACCAGGATTATATGAAATGCTGAAAGGTATCCTTTAAGAAGAGGAAGAGGAAGAAAAAGGTAAAGATACAAATTATGAACAACAAATATGCATCTATCAACAAGTGAATCTAAGAATCAAGTGAATAAATAATCCGATGAACAGAATGAACTGGTGATTATAATAGAATCAGGGACATAGAAAGGGAATGGACTGACTATTCTTGGGGGGGAAAGGGGTGTGGGAGATGCGGGAAGAGACTGGACAAAAATCGTGCACCTATGGATGAGGACAGTGGGTGGGGAGTGAGGGCGGAGGGTGGGGCGGGAACTGGGAGGAGGGGAGTTATGGGGGGAAAAAAGAGGAACAAATGTAATAATCTGAACAATAAAGATTTAATTTAAAAAAAAAAGCTGGGGGGAGGGGGGAGAAAAGCACTTTGATGAGTAAGGTATACATGAGTCAGAAGCATGAGAAATAAATATCTGAAATTCAGGGAGGTTTAAAAATTAAGGGGAAGTGGTGCTGAGCAAAGTTATTTGTGGTTTTCAAACTCAGATGGAGAACAATAGAAAAATTGTTCCAGATGTTCAACGAAACTTGGAACAGAGCCAGATCTGCCGCCCCGGCACCGTAGAGAAGAGGAGCCGGACTGGGAAAGAAAGGAGAGAGAGACAGAGGGAAACTGCAGAGGGTGGGGCTGGTTCTGGTGTGTAGATTTAACGGCGACACTAAATGCAAATGATGGACGAGGCCACGTTCTCTGCGCCTGCTGGGCGATGAATGCCAGGGCGGCCTGGGTTTCTGAGTTGAAAATGACAGGATAGAGGTTTAAATGAGCCCCAGCCGGGCCAGAGCTCAGCGGCTGAGCATCAACCTATAAACCAGGAGGTCACAGTTCAATTCCCGGTCAGGGCACATGCCCGGGTTGTAGGCTTGATCCCCAGTGTGGGGCGTGCAGGAGGCAGCTGATCAGTGATTCTCTCTCATCATTGATGTTTCTCTCTCTCCCTCTCTCTCTTTCTCTTTCTGAAATCTATAAAAATGTATTTTCAAAAAAACAAAGAACAAAATAACTTTAAAAATAAATAAATTCCAGTGTTGAACACTGGGCATCTTTCCTGCACGGGAATTCGGGGTCAGGAAGGTGCCTGTGGGCTGTACTGGATCCTTCCTCTATAATGGCACGTGGGTTTCTCTAGGCAGTTCTTGATATTTCGGCATTGTTTTCTGCGTTGAAAATCTTGTCATGTTGATTTATTTATAATCTAACAGGAGCTAAAAATGCACGGATTTTCACTGATGAGCGATTGTAATGAATCTACGGAGTGCCAGAGTGCTCATGAGAATGCTGGGGTGTGTGTGTGTGTGAATTTCCGGTCGCCGTTGGTAGTCGCCGTGAGGTTGGGTTAAATTGGCCCCCTACTGTGCCCGAGAACATGTCTGAGTCCAGAATGAACACGGTTGCTATCTGGAAGCCACCCAGATACGTCTAAGTTAAAAGGAAAAACACCTACTACCCAAGCGTGCAAAGAACTCCAGCTCTCCCACACCAAGATGGCTTGTGCTCGCCGAAGTGACGGGTCAGTTCCCTCGACACTCGCTACGTGCCAGCCCTGTGCTAGGTGCCAGCGAAGGAAGCCATCGCCTTTGCAGAACTCACGGGCGTGTGTGGGCGACAGGCGATCTACCATCATGTGGCTGCTGCAGTGTATGGCAGAAGCTTGTGCACAGGGCTCTGGGGACCCAGGGAAACCAGCGCACTACCTTTCTGTTTGTGTGCATGTGTGTGTGTGTATGTGAGTGTGTGAGTGTGTATGTGAGTGTGTGAGTGTGTATGTGAGTGTGTGAGTGTGTGTGTGTGAGTGTGAGTGCGAGTGTGTGTGTATGTGAGTGTGAGTGTGAGTGTGTGTGTGTGTGAGTGTGTATGTGAGTGTGTGAGTGTGTATGTGAGTGTGTATGTGAGTGTGTGAGTGTGTGTGTGTGTGTGAGTGTGTGTGAGTGTGTATGTGAGTGAGTGTGTGTGTGTGAGTGTGTATGTGAGTGTGTATGTGAGTGTGTGAGTGTGTGTGTGTGTGATATCAGAGAAGGCTCCAGAGAGACACCTGTCCTCTGTGTTGAAGGATGACCAGAATTTCTAAAGACAAGGGCAGGGGTCATTCCAGGCAGAGGGAACTTGCATGAATAAAACAGATTGTGATTCAGGGAAAAATAGTTTTTGTGAAGGAGACAGGATTGACTAAAAAACAACAACAACAACAAAAATAGCTTGTTTCTCTTCCTCCTCTCGTCTCCTCTCGTCTCCTCTCCTCTCGTCTCCTCTCCTCTCCTCTCCTCTTCTGATTTCCACCATTTATTCTCAGACAACTC
The DNA here is from genome assembly GCF_964212035.1 of Myotis nattereri. Taxonomy (NCBI): domain Eukaryota; kingdom Metazoa; phylum Chordata; class Mammalia; order Chiroptera; family Vespertilionidae; genus Myotis; species Myotis nattereri. The sequence goes on from NC_138089.1 coordinate 53,197,647, forward strand.
ACGCTAAAGTCATTAGCTAGGGCAGAACAAGTTGGCATCTATGCGCAGTGACAGCCCAGAGGAGAGGCACAGGCCAGGCCTGGGGGGAGCCATCTGCAGACATGGGCGGGGGGAGGGGGTGATGGAGTATCCACAGAGGGCAGGCAGGAGTGGGAATTAGAGCTTTCGGAGGGAGGGCAGCCTGGTAGGAGGTATCAGAGCCCAAGAGAGGTTAGGAGGATGTCCATTCAGGAGCAGAACAAGCAATTCAGGAGACAAGAGGTGATTTTAAAACCAATCAAACTCAAGTTTGTGCCTATTGATCACGTTCATTTATTTATTCAGCAAAAATGTGTGGAGCATATATACAAGTCCCAGACCCTGGAGTGGGGAAGGCAGAGGTGAGTGAGGAGGACAGTTTCCAGTATCATTGAGCTTAGGGATTTGGGGGGACATACTCTGCCCCCAAACTGAGGAAGACTAAAACTAATGTCTTTTGCAAAAATGTAGGTCTCCTAACATACACGGTGTCCCCAAATTATGTATACACACTTTAACAACTGATAGCTCAACTGATTTTCTTTCTTGTCATCCAGACTAGGCTTTGAACAAAGGAAATTCATCCAAAAATGTTACTGGAAGTTTGAAAATGCAGTTGAAGTACAAATACTGCCTTTATAATCATTCAAAGTGTGTATACATTTTGCGGGGGACAAAAAATAACTCATTTAATTTTCACTCCTTTTCAGGTTCAACTGATTTGAAATAATGGTGAAGCCGGACTAAGCTTTGAACAAAGAATATTTATCCACTAGACTTTTTATGGAGATACATATAAGATAAAGCTTACAGTACAAAACCAGCCAACAGTTGACAAATTGAAGGCGCACAAATACCAAACAAAATAATTCTTGATGTTTGTAATTCCATTGCTTTGCATTATCAGCAGTGCCTGGACCAGTATAGTCAACCGTTTGAAAACTGGCATTGACAAAAAAAAAAAAAAAAAAGTATTCATTTCTGTAGATTCTTTTAAAATTTGAAAATGAACTGTATGCTAATAAACACTGACTTTATAATCATTCAACGTGTGTATACATTATTTGGGATACCTATGTAGGGGCCACAAATCAAAACAACGAAAACCATTCTCTAATTCTTATTGCAAGCATGAGTGGGATGGAGCAGTCCATCACCCCAAAGGGATCACAGACAGGTCAAGTTTAAAAACACTCGTCTAGATTTGCCAAGATTTAACAAGTAATTTTGCTGATCAATGGCTCTTCCATTCCACTATTGGAAACTCATTATTTTTCTGCGGAAGTACACGCGTTAGCTGTTCTCTCAGCATCTATGATTTTGCTGGCACTCTTGAGTACTCGTTTAGCGAGGTTAGAATTCTGGTTGAGAGTTAACCGTCCTTCAGCCTTTGGAAGATATCCCGTTGCCTTTGGACATCCACAGCTGCTCCTAAGAAGTCTACTCCCCAAACAACAGGCCTCACATTGGTGGCAATCTTCCTTTTCTCTCAAGTAGCTTTGAAGGTTTCTATTTGTACTTGGTACACGGCTGTCACAAGATGTGAACTTATTTCTACTTAATCTCTTTGAGATATAAAGTTCTCTAATCTAAGCATTCATGTTCTTGAATTCTTTAAATATGATTCGTATCCATCTGCTCTACATTCTCCTTCTTGAACACATGGTTGGTCCTCCTTACGCTTCTGTTCATCTCTCTTAATTTTTCCTCTGCTTCTGGGATCTGGTGACTTCACCCGCCCCAGGTCCCTCCCTGCATAGGGGTGGCTACAGCTTCTGAGAACGTGGCTTCCCCCAGGTGGGCCGATGGGTCTTAGAGCTCTAGCGGAGTGGACCCCTGCTAGTGTAGCAGCTCCGTGGGCTAGAAAGACGCTCTCTTGAGGAAGCCTAAGGGAAGAGCCACGTGATGTGCCAATTTCTACGAGCACTTACGCTGAGGTCCTTTGCCAAGACATGTAATATTAATGGCGCAGCTCCTAGGAAGGAAGCTTGGGAAAACATAATGGGACTTGCAGATGCAAAGTGCAAGGCCATAGAGCTCTGCGTTAACAGCTCTGCCTTGAGAGGCTGATTCGGACTCTGCCAAGTTCAGAAAACCATTTAGATCTTTCAAAGCAAACGGAGAAAGAGGGAGAGTCGTAAGTCAAATGTCAAGGAACCTTCTAGTAGATGAGTCCATTAGCAATACTTCTGAGACGCGCAGAGTTTGAGAACCTTGCGGGTGATTTTGAAGTGCAGGGCGGGACCCAAGGATCTGCTTGGAGACGTGCTCTGTGGACAAGGAGAGGCCGCACCTGAGCTTGAAAATCATCCCCGCCACTTCACCCTCTTCCCACCCGGTATCCCAGCATGCCGACTGCATCGAAACAGCACGCTCACCCCACTCGGAGCCTTTTAAAATTCAGCCCTTTTAGGACAAAATCTCAGACCTCCTGCCAAGTTGCAGGACTATTTCACTGGGCTCCAACATGTCTTTAACGCAGCCTCACCTACTCTTCACATGTTGCCACGTTCGCTTTAGTCTCCTCCCCATTACACTCACCCTGCATTTCTGAAAACCTTAGTACTTCTGATGAAAAAGGAGAAAAGGAGCGTGTGAAGCTCCCAAGAGCTTCACCGGAAAAATCCCAGCCCAGAGCACCTATTTATTCGTATCACAGACAAATCCTCAGATTTGGTTGAAGAAACGTCAAATCATTAGCATCTACGTTAGTGTCAAATGTGTGATCCGCAGTGTTTTCCAGCGGAAAGGCACGTGGTTCAGAAATAAGTGGGAGACCAAAAGGAGGGAGCCAGAAAGCCAGGAAGTGTGACTCAGGCACTTGCTTTTAACTTTAATTAGCAAGCCCTGCCAACGCTTCTGGGAAGCGGAAGCTCTCTCCTACCCTCTTCCTTCTGAAAGAGATTTCAAGTGAGTCTCGCCCAAGAAGTGAGCCACTTCGTTGCCTTACACGTCTGATGAGACCTGCTCACTTGGTACCAGTTAACACCCGAGCTGCACACACTAGTCAGCAAAAATATATTGATCACTGACTGTCGTTATCTTCACACCCTTTCATAGGACTCCCTAATTCTGGTGGATTTCTCAAAACGGATCCAAGTCCCTGAAGGTTTCTGAAAGAAATGATGGTGTGTGTGTGTGTACTGGCTCAGACACAGCTTGCAAAGTTCTTTCCAGTTGGTAGACTTGCAGAGAAGATGCAAAGGGGACGTGCAGACCGAATTTGATTCCATAAATATTTATCGAGTGCCGACCATATGCTATTCTGCTGGGATGTAGAAATGGCTGAATGGGGTATAGAATGGCTCTCGGTTACCCCACTATTGGATCATAACTCTTATCCCAGGCCTCTCCTTTCTGTCCCCCAGTACTGGGGAGCCCCACACTGCCCTCTGGGCAGGAGGGGAAAATAATGAAGGGACCCGGCCAATCTCTCTGGTTCTAAGATGCATCCCTTTCTTTTTTAGTTCATATTTTAACCTCTCTGGGGTTGAGCACACGTCTTCATTTATGCTCACTGTTCTTGTGTAAATATTAATAGCTCCACTTTCTCCTCTTGGAGTTTCCAGTTTAGATGATAACTTTAAGAAATCCACTCTACCCACTCAGTGTGGCTGGTTCTGACTTTGGATAGAACTGGACCCCATGGGAGCCCTTTGGATCCTAATCCAGCCAGGGATAGGCTGGGAGGAGAAGGGGCTAATCTGGTGGAGGTCGTGGTCAGAGGAAAGTCAGGCCCGGCAGAGGGCCTCACCTGGCCAAGGCCTGGAGGTGGCTGAGACGCTCGGGGACTGAGGAACGTGGTGGGAGAAGCCAAGTCAGAGTTGGACAGTATTTTTGGCCCTGGATCCGCCTTTCTGTGCTGACAACCACTGTAGATGTCTGTATGGATTGTGTGACTCCTCTAACCTGAACTTGGACCCAAGGCTATTAATACATACAGCAGGTCCTCACATAGCGTCATTTCATTGTAACTTTGGTAAGATGCCGAAGGAACTTAATTCTTGCTCATATCCATTAGCCTATGGTAAAACTGGTTTCATTCCATGTCGTTTCACTTAACCTACAGGGGATGCTAAGCGAGGACTTACTGTGTAGTATGAGGTGAAGGAGGGACTGCAGTGAACTGGTGAGCGCAGGGGCCAAAAGAACCCAAATAAAAAGAAAGAAAAGAAAAGAAAAAATAGTAAGGCCAGGTGTGTTAGGAGAGAGAACCAGTTAGAAAATCCAGGCCTGAGGCCGGTGTGTGGCTGCTTCAGTCACTGTGCAGCCCATGTGGTTGTGAATTAGATGGGTCACTGCAGATCTTCCTTCCAGCCAGTGGGTGCCCACCGTTCCCCGAAAGGGAACCAAGTGACCCTCCAGCCCACTCTGCCTGGGCGCCTCCCACCTCTCTGCATAGTCACAGACCCATGTGCAGAAGCCCCTGAAAGTTATTGTTAATTCCTGCGTCAACCTCACCCAGGAAACCTGATGGAGCTGTTGTTTGACCCCGGGGCTGATCTGCTTCTTCGACTTTTCTAGGATGTCGTCCCTGGAGCAGGGTTGTGTCACCAGCAGGGTGGAGCGCTCATCCTCCTTCAACCCACTGTGAGCCTGGCACTGCTCCTGTTCCACCGCTGACTAAGGAAGTAGTTGGATTAATTCACTGGAACGCTTTTCCATCAGCAAAACAGGTAAAGCACAAATTATATCCATCTCACTGGCACGTAACTGGAAGAGATCTCCCGGGGCCACGTAAGATCCACTGTTCCTGCCGCTGGTGTTTCGGCGGTGTCTGCATCGTGGTGAGGGAACGGCGCTGGGTTCTTTCCTGCCCCTGAGCACCGCTGGCCAACACCAGCAGATGGCTCTGGCTCCTCCGTGGGCCAGGTGCACGGCCCCGAGGAGGTCTTGAAGCTTCTCCACAGTTATTTGCTCACCAGGAAAACAGTAATAATAGCACTGAGGCAGACACGCATCCCCTCTACTTCAATCCCTCCTTTGTTCCTACCAATGGAACCCTGACCATTGGAAGCCGAAATGTCCCAGATAAGGTGCCTCCTTCCCGGGTTCCCTTGCACTCAGGGGTGATCACATGGTCAGTTCCTGCCAATGAGATGTGTCCGGCAGATGGCTGGGGTGCCTTCCAGGAGAGCTGTCGCTTTCTTCATAAAGAGGGACAGACTCAGCTGGCACATGCCTTTCACTCTTTGCCCGTCCGTTTTCTTGCATGGGACACAGATGCTGTTCTCGGAGGAGGGGCAGCCATTCTGTGACAATGAGGATGGAAGCGGATCCCGGGTTCCTGATGATTCCTCCAGCGGCTGGACAGGCCTTGGGCAGCTGCTTCTCTGCACTTTGTGTCACATGAGAAGAAAGCCCTTATTTTGGTGAGACCTTTCCATCTGAGCTGCACAGATACCTACCCCCAAAAGTGGCTGTGAGGACGAAAAGAGACAAGGATAGAAACTGCCCATCAAGGTGACTGCCCACAGGGAGGTGCTCCAGTTTACCTTCGCGAGTGAATGACACAGATTTTACTGGAACGCGAATCACTTCCACCTCCGAGGGAAACCCGCACCCAGACACTGATCTACTCTCCGACCCCTGAGCCTCCACCTTGCCCACCCCTGCTTTCCTGCAGGTTGCACTGACCCTGTGTTGAAGCAAATTGTGGGTTCAGCAGAAATAATGAGATGGAGAAATAATTAGATGGAGAATTGGAGAAGAGTGTTAATGAGGTAGGAGTTGGTTTGAGGGGTCATCTGAGGCTAAATGAAAGGCGGGGGCGGGGGCATTAGGGCAACTGGTTAGAAGTGCCATCAGTAAGCAGTGCTTACAGATTCCTTATAAAATGTGCTGTCCATTGGCTCCGGTTTCTAAAGGTGGCAGTGGGTGTGGGTGGTAAAATGTAAATGAGGCTTCCTTCTGGGGGAAAGAAAAAGACTGTCCTTTAGTTGGAAATACTCTGATCTGTCTCTGAGGTTTGTTACAATTGATAAAAAGGAATTGGCCCTGTTCCTGCCAGGAAAGGCAGGACTGTGAGCACAAACATGCGGCCAAGACCGGCTGCACTCTGTGGTGCGTTTCTGTCATGTACTTGTTTGAGGTGGACACACCAGGGGCACAGCCACCGTCCGCACGTCCGGTCAGCTGGCCACGGCTGCAGTGAGCAGCTTCAGTTGCTGAAATTGTGAAACAGAAAAATGTGTCATGGAACGAATGGTTTATGACCTAAACGGTGAAACCATTTAAAATGCTGCCCAGTTTTTCTGGCCCATAAAATTGCATATAACAAAAATGTGTGTAGTAATTACTTCTTTTTCAAATGAAAGAAATACAGGTTTATTAATGGAAAATTTAGTTTCTCAGAGCCTCTCCAAATTAAATGTTAAATGAATATTTTAAAAATATTATTTGACATAATGCCAAAATAATAATTGAAATGCCCCGAAGGAACCTACAGGGGAGAATAATGGTAACAGTGGCTCAGACCAGCCCTTGTGGGTGCTCTCTCACCGATCTAGGATCTCATATAGGTTAACGCATTTCAACCCTGCAACGATGTATGAGGCGCAGCTATTACTCATATTTTACAGATGAGGCACACAGCTAATAATACAAGTTTTGCCCTTTCATTTTAAAATTTAATCCTTTAACGGGAGTACAAAGTAACAAGACTAAATACACCAGCCTGTGGCCTAATTAACAAACATGTTTACTGTCTCTATTTTATTTGTATTTATGTCCTTCTCTTTAAAATAGCATATATGTCTTCCCGCTTTAATATGAGTCACAAGTAGCATTAGAGAGAGCAAATAACAACTTGGGCATAGAGAAAATGAGGTAAGCAGCAGCAGTAGCCACTTTCCTTGGCTCCTGGGGGATTAATTGTCATGGACATTTGATTTAGGATTAATAATTGTTTTAACCGAGCCGTTTAAAAATGTGCCAAACCGGCAAGGAAGAGGGGAAATGAATTCGTGATCTGAAATTTGGGGAATAAAGCTTTTCTCATTAGCAAACAGCTTTCTCTTTGTAATGTGAATAAATCTAATGAGGGTCAATTAGACCTTATTACATTTGGCTGAGCCAGCGTTACTGATCGCTCTGCTCCGCACTCCTCCTGCCTGGCCTCCGGAAGTTTTCTTCTAGTTGCTCAGGCTCTCCTCCGTTGGAACATCAGTGCCATTCGCTTCTGCTCTGTACGTCCCACAAATCTTTTACTTGGTAGGTCTCTTGGATATGCTTATCTGGAAATATCCAGGCCCAAAGCAAGTTCCAACTGTGATTAACACGGTCTTGAGAAACAAGCCCCCGGAGTTTGTGGGCAGGGCGTAGGATGGAGGGCAGGGGGGGCAAGAAGGAGAAGAACTATGAAGGTCGAACATTCAGCCAGCAGCCCCACTTCCCTGTATCCATTCAGCCAACAGGCCCTGAGAGTAGGCTACACACTCAGCATGTTGTCGTGTACCCCGCGAATCACACAAGGACGCCTCAAGAAGTCAAATTAAGGAGCCACATTTATTTCAAAGCCGGCGACTACGACGGGACAAATGCTCTCCAAATCTCGTAGTGTCTGAGTGAGAGCAGTAGCCATCTTATAAAGGGAAAAACCACATCCGGCTCGACCTTGGAATGTGGAATTATCTTGCGAAAGCAGTTTTACAGAAGCAGAATTGAGCAAAGCTAATAATCTAAAGGTTATCTATAGTTTCAATTCCTGCAGCCACTGAGTCATCGGAAATTATTCCCGGAGCCCTGAGTTAAGGAAAGCAATTTTGTGGTCCTGGTCCTCAGACACAGGAGAAGAGCCTTTGTGATGTGGGCTGGCAACATAACGGGGTGGTTTATGTGAGTTTCCCGATCTCAGTCTGAAAATTGAGGTAACTGCCCTACTGTTTAAGCAAGCCGGTGTGTGCAGGAGCCAGAACAGCAGGGTTAAAATTCAAACAGCAGTCTTCACCCGAGATGAATGTGACTGTGCTTCATTGCTTCAAGCACAGCACTGTCACAGAGATGGGGAAACATATTCCCCAATGATACATCTGTAAGGGGTTCACACCCAGGAATCATAAAGAACTTCTACAACTCAACACCCAAAACACAAACAATCCAATTTAAAAATGGGCGAAGGATCAATAGACACGTCTCCAAAGAGGACACAGAGATGGCCAATCAACATATGAAAAGATGCTCAACATCCCTAATCATCAGAGAGGTGGAAATTAAAGCCACCATGAGATGACACCTCACACCTGTCAGAATGGCTATCATCAGTAAATCCACAAATGACAAGTGCTGGCAAGGCTGTGGAGAAAAGGGAACCCTCAGGCACTGCTGGTGGGAATGCAGACTGGTGCAGCCGCTGTGGAAAAACAATATGGAGTTTCCTCAAAAAATTACCTTATGTGACAGCATAGATGGACCTGGAGAGTATTATGCTAAGTGAAATAAGGCAGTCAGAGAAAGACAAGTACCATATGGTTTCACTTACATGTTCAATCTAATGAACAAAATAAACAATTAAATAGAAACAGACTCATAGATACAGAAAACAGACAGACAGCTGTCAGAGGGGAGGGGGTTGGGGGACTGGGTGAAAAAGGTGAAGGGATTAAGAAAAAAACAACCTCATAGACACAGACAATAGTATGGTGATTACCAGCAGGGAAAGGGGCATGGGGGGGGGAAGTAGAAGAGAGAAAAGGGGGGGATAAATGGTGATGGAAGGAGACTTGACTTGGGGTGGTGAACACATAATACAATATACAGATGATGTATTATAGAATTGTCCACCTGAAACCTATATTATCTTATTAACCAATGTCTTCCAACAAATTCAATAGAACATTTAAAAAGTCACAAAATAACATGTGTTGGTCAGGATGTGAAGAAATTGGAATCCTTGTGTAGTGTTTGTGGGACTATAAAATGGTATAGACATTGTAGAAAACAGTAAGGAGGTTCTTCAAAAAATTATACATAGAATTACCATATAACCCAGCAGTTCCACTTCTGGGCATATACTCCAAAGAATTAAAAACAGGACCCTGCATTATTCACAATAGTCAAAAGGTGGAGGCAACCCACGTGTCCAACAATGAATGAATGAATAAGCAAAATATGATATGTATGCACCATGGAATATTTTTTCAGCCTTAAAAAAAAGAACAAAATTCTGGTGTATGCTACAGCATGTATGCATCTTGAAAGCGTTGTGTAAGTGAAATAAACCAGTCACAAAAAGACAAATATTTTGTGACTCCACTTAAGCGAGGTATTTAGAGTAGTCACATACTACACAGAGGCCGAAAGGAGAGTGATGTTTGCTGGGGGCTGGGAGGGAGGGGGAATGGGGAGTGACTGTTTAACATGCATAGAGTTCCAGTGTTACAAGAGGAAAAGTTATGGGGATGGGTGGGGGTGGCTGCACAACATTATGAATGTATTTAATATCCCTAACCTGCACACTTTAAAATGACTAAGATGGTAAATTTTATGTTATGTGTATTTCACCACAATAAAAAAAATTTGGAGAAAAAAACTGAATGGATAAACCAGAGGAGAATGCAGAAGGAAAAATGACAAGAAATGAAAATCCAAAATTGACCTGGGTTCAAATCTCATTCTATTTCTTAAGATTCTGGATGGGCAGTTACTCTCTCGGGCCTCAATGGCACCCCATCTGCAAATGGGACCAGGGACAGAAACCCCAGAGAGCTGGGGAGGGCCAGGGGAGTGAAAGCGGCGGGGCTGCTGCCACAGTTGTAACCATAGTCGGACTCTAACGATCGCCCGGCTCCAGGGCTGTTAGCTGATGTGTTCCCACGCTCTCCCTCACCGGCTCCTGCTGCAGCCTCCACTTCTAAGGCTGAAGTGAACCTGAGGGTCACTGCGCCCAAGGAAGGAGGAAGAGCAGTCACTGATGAGCGCTGAGACTCGGAGCTAGCTTGTCAGGTTAAAACAACAGTCTAGTAGGGACAGAGGTATCTTTTAACTCCTTTTAACCCCTAAAGAGCGCAGCCTGGTAGACAAGTCCCCTGAGGTTTTATTATGAGCTCAGAGTAGGAAGGCTCAGAAGGCGACAGCGGGAGGGGGGCTGCCTACCAGGACTCCTGTGGATTGCAGGACGCAGGAAGCGGAGGGGGGAAGACAGTGCGGTAGGCGGGCCCTGCCTGTCTGCACTTCTCCAGGCAAAAGCCTTGCAGGGGCCTGGGGTGTTGTATAATTACAGGAGGAGGGGTGGCAGAAGAGAGGAGGGGCTTTGTCCCCCTGGGGGCGGGTATGCTGGCCCCGGGCCCATTGCCCCCTGATCCACACCTCCCCGCCCCTGCCCTGCTCTGCATCTCAGTGGGCGGCTCCTGCGGGCTCTGCTTCCCAGGCTTCCATCTCAGCTGGCTCAGCTCTTGGGAGGACCTGGGGGGAGGGGGGAGGCTGGAGTGGGGAGGCTGGAGGCTGGGGAAGGGAGAGGCGGGGTATTTCTCCCTGCCCTTTCTGCTTCAGACTCGGTCAGCAGCAGCCACTGCACCGCCCCTGGGCTTCAGGTCCTGCTGGACAGGTCTCTGTGGTCTCACTTTCTCCAGTGCCAGCAGCCGGAGGGTAGTGGTGGCTTCCTGCAGCTGCTAATCGCTGTCCTTTAGCTTTTAGCTTCCATCATCTGCATCACCATTGGCCAGTATTAAACCCTCTGTCTTATTAAATACCCCAATGGTTTCTGTTTCCTGGGAAAACACTGCCTGTAGGGATACAGGAAGAGAATGTACCACTCAGCGCCCCCATGGGCACACCACTGAGAAAGGTGGTGCCATGTGGTCTTTTCCGAGAGGCCCTGAGCTCCTCTGAGCCCTTGGGTTGCCAAAGGGCTTAGATTTGGTTAAAAGGGGTCATGGCCATGGGGGCTAGAAGGCTAAACACGGGGGCAAGGAACTGACCCGCAAGGGCTATGAAAACAGTAAGACGGTAGGAGGACCACCAAGCTCTTAGACTCAATCAAGAGAGAGCAGGTCCCGAGCTCCAGCAGCCACGCCTTGAGTGATGCCAACAGGGCGGGCAGTGACCAGGTGTACAGAGGGCACCAGTTCTGCAGAGGCCAGGGGAGACCCAGAGACTAGCTCAAGACACGCAGACACAGGTTCCCATCACTGCCCCCTCCCCCTGCCAGCTGGACACAGTGACTGCCTCCAGGCACCCAGCAGCCCGTCTTGGAGAGCAGGGAGGAGCCTGGTTAGACCCAGAGGCTCTGAAGCATCACTTGCTGACAAATACGGCTTCCTTCCTGCCTGGAGGAGAGGGGGCTCTCGAGGAAGGACAGCTCAATGTAAACTGAAGAAGCTACAGTTTCCTTGCCAGACTCTTACTATTACAAGCCGCCATTAATAAATAGAGTGAGCACGCCTCCTGCCAGCCTCACTCTGTTCCTTTATGATCTTTGCAGGTCTGGATAGGACCTGTCTCTGTGGTCCCCATCGTGCTTTCTGTGGTGGGCCACTTTCGAGCCAAGGGACTTTGGACAAGCCATTTAGCCTCGTGAGCCTGTTTCCCTACCTGCAAAGTGGAGGTAGTAGAGAGCGTCTTCCTAGTCGGGGTACCTGAGAGGAACAGGGTTGCATGGCGAGCAGAAGGGGACAAATCTGATCATGCATGAAATTGGTTCCCACTGAAACGTCCTGCCCCTGCCTGCCGCGCAAGTACAATACGGATCAACCGCAAAGGGAAAGCACAGCATCTGCAAAGAGGCAAGGTTTCACAAAGCTGATAAAAGTGACATCGCAGAATTGCCACTGTCACATGCAAAGCTGAAAAAAGTCTGCAGAATCAAACCAGTTAAATTTGAGAAAAAGAAGGATGGAAAGCTCCGGGGGGTGGTGGTGGTGATTTGATTCATTCTTTGTTTTTTCTAAGAGCTGGTGATCCTTTATTCATTCATTCATTTATTCATTCAAATATTCAACCAATATGTATTGCACAGGGTCTGGCCTTGAGCACTAGCAATACAGCAGACCAGCATTGCATTGAGAATACAATTTTGTAAAATATGAGACAGACCATTCCTTCATAATTTTTAGTTTCACTTTCCAAGCTTTCAAAAGATCCCATTGTAATTTTCTCACTACTTGAAATGACATTTTGGTTCTCATTTTAAGTGAATTTACTTTGAGGCCTTTTCCAGAGGCAAGTTACCCTGCTTTCCATTCTTCCTAACGCTGGAGTACTTTAGAGACTCGAATGACATTAGACACCTGTCAACACTTCACATTTTCTTACCAACTTGACAGGGAAAAGTGGCTACCCCCGGGGACCTGCTCCTGTAGTGTCATGTGGTTTATTGCAAAAAAGCACCCCCCCCCTTAAAAACGATTATTTCTGTTATTTTAGGTGTAGAGAGATCTCAAGTGATAGCACATTAGCATCATTGCTCAGTAGGAGTCATCACTCCCGTTCAATTGGTTTATCTTCCTGTTAATCCCTGATCTCTTCTTCTAGCCCCCTTTCCCATAGGCCTCCACTTTAATATGTTGGATAAAAGCCTTCTGGTGAGCATGTCTCCTTGTAGGATATGTAGTGTCACTTTGCACTGTAATTTGTGTATATGGTTTTGGGTAATGCAACTTGCTCTGTTTCTTTTTTCACTCAACACAGTGTTTTACGATATACACACATGGCTGTAGAGCTAGAGCAGCGGTTCTCAACCTGTGGGTCGCGACCCCTTTGGGGGTCGAACGACCCTTTCATAGGGGTCGCCTAAGACCATCGGAAAGCACATATATAATTACATATTGTTTCTGTGATTAATCACTATGCTTTAATTATGTTCAATTTGTAACAATGAAATTGGGGGTCACCACAACATGAGGAACTGTATTAAAGGGTCGTGGCACTAGGAAGGTTGAGAACCACTGAGCTAGAGTGTTGTAACTGCTGCAGAGCCTGCCTGGATTTCATCCATTACCCCCAGAGGACGGGCTCCTCAGTTGCCTCCAAGTCGCTACAACACAGATGTGAACACCCTTATATACCCCTTACAGACCTGTATGAGCAGGTCTTTGGGATATTCACCCAGGAGAGGGGTCGCTCGTCCTAGGGCATGAACCAGGTAGGTTTACTGAACGACGGTCCCAGTCTACCCTCCCCTGAGCAGGGCACAAAATTTCCCATTTCCTCACAACATCATCAGCCCTTGCTGTTAACTTCCTTTCTACTTTTCCTTTATCTTCCTGGGTGTGATATGTTATGTCCATTATTTTAATTGCATTTGCCTGATTATTATTGAGTTTGAGAATCTCATCTGTGAATTGATTATGCATAGCCTTTACCCCTTCTTTCTTAGGTCTCTTGTTAAGTTGCAGTGCTTTGTAGAAAATAAAAATTAATTCTTTATCTTTTTTAGTCATCGTAAATATCTTTTCCCATACTGACATTTGTTTATCTTGTCTAATGATCAGAAATTCTTTCGCAGAATATAATCAAATCTATTGAATTTTTTGTTTTGGTCATATGGTTGCCCATTCCGTGGTTATGAGATATTCTCATTCATTTTCTTCTTCTGGCTTTCTTATTTTCCTTTCTGCATTTAGAGCTTTAATCAGTCTGGGGTCTTCCTTCTCAGCTTTATTTTATTGCATATTGTGAGAATAAACAAGTCATCTTTTCTGTCAAAGAACAGTTTAGACAGCCACTGTGTTGGCAGCATGACTTGCAGCTCCCCTGGGGGCCACCCTCTTGAAACCAACTCCTCCCTTCAAATTAGCCAATCACGAAAGACTGTGTGCACTTGAGCTCCAATCAAGAGTGAGGGACAGGTCACGTGAGTCAGGATTAAAAAGCCAAGCAGACCACCTGCTCAGTGTGGATGTGCTCCCAGACCATGTGCTGCGCACCCTCCTGCAGAATTCAAGATATTGCCTTGCTGCCTGACTCCTGAGTATGTTTTGTGTTCTATCAGGATCCCTGAATTTGGGGGCTCACCTTATTTCTTACACATATACTTAATTAATTTTTTAAAAAATTCTAGTTTCCCAACACCATCAACTAAACAGTCCACCCATTCACCATGACTGTGGTGGCACCTTCATCACTGTGCCTGCTTACCATAGAAAGACAAGGCCACCTCTATGTCCTCAATTCTGTTCCTTTGGTCTACTGTGGTTTTTTGTTGCTGTTGTTTTGACATCTCACATTTTATCTTTAAAAACATCATTTGGGCTGCCCAGTCAGCATGGCTCAGTGGCTGAGTAGTGACCTATGAACCAGGAAGTCACTGTTCGATTCCCGGTCAGGGCACATGCCCTGGTTGCAGGTTCGATCCCCAATGTGGGGCATGCAGGAGGAAGCTGATTAATGATTCTCTCTCATCATTGATGTTCCTATCTCTCCCTCTCCTTGCCTCTCTAAAATCAATAAAAATATATTTTTAAAAAATCATTTTTGTTTTACATTTTGTTTCTTAATATCATATTTGCTGTAATATAAAAATTATATTTAAAATATAATCTATTTAAATTCCAAGGCCATGTTACCTAGAAAGACAGAGCAGTCACAGGGAGCAAGGTTCAAATCCTGCCTCTGCCACTCAACATCCCTGTGACCATGGGTGGCAGCTTGCCAAGGCTGCTGGAACAAACCATCACAAATTTTGTGGCTTAAGGCAACACAAATGTATCATGTGACAGTTCTGGAGGTCATGCTTCTAAAACGAGTTGACAGGGCTGTGTGCCTGCTGGAGGCTTCAGGAGAGAATCCACTGCCCTGCTTTTCCCGCTCTGCAAGGCTGTCCCTGTCGTCCTTGACTTGTGCCCTGCATCACCCTGACCCGTACTGCTATTGGCACATACTGCTTCTCGGACTCTCCGGACGTTCTCTTCCCCTTATAAGAGCTGCTGTGATTCTGTTGGGTCCACTAGATATTCCAGGGTGATCTCCCCATCTCAGGATCCTCAACTTCATCACCCCTACCATGTCTCTTTTGGCCTGCAACCACTCACAGGTCCTGGGGATTAGGACATGGATGTCTTCGGGGCCATTATTCTGCCTACCACACTCTGAACAGGTAACTTAACCTCTCTGACTGTCAGTTTCCTTATCCATAAAATGGGGATGGAAAGGTAAGTAGATGGTGTTTGTTTGGGATAGTGTTAGGAACAGAGTGAGTTTTGTCCTTATTTCCAGGAAGGTGTATCGTGTATCACAGTTGGAGAAATTCAGAGTAGATGAGGCATTCTGTAAGAGAAATGCTGAATTACTGAAAACAGTCAGAACAGATAATTTTACGAGTCTTTCAATACCGAGCCAGCTGTCCTATCAAAGCCCAGGCTTTGTCTGATTGTCATTTTATAATTGTTATTCTGGTGAGTAAAGTCAAGGTGATCTACTCTGCATCTGAAACACATGACCTTTGAGGGTCCCTGAATTCACAGGAAACAAAGATTTCTATCTTTTGCTTGAGAGCTGGCACTGCATGTTTCAATAGAGAGAATCACCAAGGACTGAGAGTCTGGTGTTCATAAATCAAGGTA
Source organism: Myotis nattereri (assembly GCF_964212035.1). Lineage (NCBI taxonomy): Eukaryota > Metazoa > Chordata > Mammalia > Chiroptera > Vespertilionidae > Myotis > Myotis nattereri. Next base: position 53,213,162 of record NC_138089.1, read on the forward strand.
TGTGTGTGGGAGATCTCAGGGGACTTAATTTGGCAAGGGGAAGTTCTCCGAATCAAGGCATATTACAATTTGTGTCTAATCAGATTAAGCAGATCAAGGAAGAGGGAGATCATGTCATCCCCTGCACTGCTGTAAATTTCCAGAGCAGGAGCTGTCCAGGGGAGAAGGTGGATGTCAAAGGCACATGGGAGCAAGTGAGGAGCTGCGGAAGCCACCAAGTGCAGGCACATCACAAGGCCAGCACCAGGAGCACGGCCGTCACAGCGCGTTTCATTCTGGTGCAAATCTCAGCATTTCAGACTCCACAGAACTTAGTTTCTGGCTCGAGAATTAGATAACTTAAGTTTGAATCTGACATTTACTAGCTGTGGCCTGGGGCAGTGTTTTAATCTCCCCGTGCCTTAGTTTCTTTTCTTTTCAAAATGGTGATAATATCACCACGTCGTTGGTGCCCGTGTAGATGAAATGAGTTAACCTGTTGAAGGAGCTCAGCCTCACGTGGGGTGGTGAGCACACAATACAATAGACAGATGATGTATTATAGGATTGTACGCCTGAATCCTAGATAATTTTATTAACCAGTCACCGCAATAAATTCAGTAAAAGGAAATTAATAAATAAAATATGACTGGTAATGTTAAAAACAGTGCTCAGCCTCTCACTCCACCATAGTTACCTTCAGCTCTAGGCGTTATTGCCTCTCTCTGAAAGGAACTGGCTATTTCCCGAGAGTCATAGGAGTTGAGTGATTCGTGCATCATCCTACTGATTATTAGGGACAGAGAATACAGGCTCCCTATCCAAAGCTCCTTCAACAGGAGAAAGATACAGTAACTTGGAGGATGTTCTGCGATTTCCTAGGGAACATCAAGGGCAATATCTCCCTATTGTAATATGAACATTGCAGGTCTTCAAGAGTGGAGAGCCGCTGCTCCCTGTCAAATTCAGCTCAGGATACGAGGGTTTAGAGCAGGGGTGGGCAAACTTTTTGACTCGAGGGCCACAATGGGTTCTTAAACTGGACCGGAGGGCCGGAACAAAAGCATGGATGGAGTGTTTGTGTGAACTAATACATGTTAACACTGTTGCTGGTGAAGGAGCGGAGGGGAGAGCAAGAGAACCCTCCGCTCTTTCGGCTCTGTGGGCCGGATAGAACAGCCGAACGGGCCATAGTTTGCCCACGGCTGGTTTAGAGCGTGGTTACAAGGCCAGCTTGGCAGACAAGCGAGATTAACAGTGGACTGGCTGTGGTAGGTTTGCTGCTGTAACAAACGTCAGTGGCTTAACACAACTGAAGGTTATTTCTCTGCCATGCCAAGTGCAGAATGGCTGTTCCGCTGGGTGGGCATCCCCCTCCAAGTGGTGATTAGGGGCCCAGGCTCCTTCCACGTTGAGCTCTGCAAATGGCGCCATCACTTCCACTCATATTCCAGTGGCTGCAATTCTCCCATGGATATGATGCAAGGGAACCTGGGAGATGTGGCGCTGCTGTTCCCAGGGAGAAGAAGACACAGATCTGATGACTGCTAGCTGGTTTTGTGCAGGAAGTGACATTTTTTTCAGGGGCCAAATGTAAACTCAGACCAGATTCCATCTTCCAGCTTCGCCTCAGGACGGGCCACCATCATTACCCCTTCCATCAGCGACCTGCTCCCGGAAAACCAAGGCTTTCCATCTGCCCCAGATGGCACGTGTCCTAACGGGCCCCCAAGGATTCGGAGCTGATGGTATCTTTTGATTTTTGGTGGCAGGGAGAATGTGAAGGGATGTGAAGGGAAGACCAGGAAGCTGAGGATATTAAAGTAGCAAAGGTGGAAAGAGTAAGAGGAACAATTGTGTTGACATTTAAAGCAAATGTTATTATGGAGGTGTTTTAGCACACAGGAAAGTAGAAAAAGTAGTCTAATATAATCGTTAAAGAGGCAAAAATCACATTTCATTATGGAAAAATGTTCAAAGGAATAAAAGAAAAATACCCATAATTCCTCCACCTTAGTACAGCCAGTATTGCTTTGATGTATTTTCTAACAGTCTTTTTTCTTTTTATTGAGCCTAAGTTCTTACATAAAGTTGTAAAGAAGAGAAATGGTTATAATTAGGGACTTGGTAGTGTGTCCTTGGGGGGGTAAGTAATGATTTGTTCTGTCTGCTTTTTCCTTGAATCACTTGTTCTGTGTTCCTCGCTTTGTGGGCATTTCACACGTTTCCCAATTCTCCAGCAGGTAAGGGGGCGGGAGGCAGGAGAAAAGTGTGGCGGGAGAGAGAAAGCGTAATCCCAATCAGTTCGTTAGCAACTCTGATGGAAAGGTTCCAAGGAGGAGCGCGTGGCTATGCTTTCTGGGAAAGACGTGTGAGAACGTCCGTGGCGCACTCATGCCGTGTCGATGGCTTTGTGCAGCAGGTCTTCCCTAGGAGGTGCCTCCGATGCTGTCCTGGCTCAAGGATTCCCAGGTGGCTTTGCTGGCCCTTCCTTAGGCTGGTGGGCAGTCTCAGACTTGCTCTCCTTCGCTCAGGGTCAGACTTGCCTGGTGGTCTGATGGCCCTCCCAGCCTCACCTGGCTCCCTCACCATTGACCCTCACATGGATGGTTCCCCTAATAAAATCCCCTAATATAATCTCACCTTGGCACCTACTTCTTAGAGGACATAGATTGTCATAGATTTACAACCCCCACCCCCACCCCCTGCCCCATAACAAATTTTATTATGGAGGTGTTTTAGCATACAGAAAAGTAGAAAAAAATAGTCTGATATAAATGTTGAAGAGGCAAAATCACACTTCATTATGAAAAAATGCTCAAAGGCATAAAAGAACTCATGCTTCCTGGAATCACCTTCTCAAATAAACAACGTGCACTCAAAATCTTTGTGTCGGTGTCTGTTTGGGGGAAAGCCAGCATGAAACAGGGAGCGACAGAGAAACCGCACACGTCACTCCACTCACTGCCCTCCATGGCCACACTGAACGAGGTGGGCTGGGCCACGCAGTCTCTTCTACCGCGGACCGCGCAGGGGACAATGGACGTTAGGGAGCCTGCTGGCAAGGCCCCTCCTCCTTACTCAGCCTTCAGGGCCTGTTCAAATCCCTTCAAGGTCAAGGTTCTGGAGCAGGGTGTGTAGAAGACGAGTCCTTCGACAAGTCTGCGCTGATACAAAGAAATAAAATGAACCCAAATCTAACTTTGTACTCCAATGATCACTGTGTCTGCTGCAAGGCAAAATCTTGGAATGAGCGAAGTCTGTGCCTTGAACTTAGCCTCTCTCTTGAGCCTCCTTTCCTTTCCAAATTCCCTCCAGGATTCCGGCTCCTCTGTTACCATTTCTCACCCCGGGCACTGGTTCTCCAGCCCACGTTTCCCCTCCTTGCTTTAAAACATACCAGTCCTATTCCCCGAGGTTCTGCACGTCCCTAATTTGATGAATTAATTTAACACAAAGACATTCATGGTGGCAAAGGCTTGACTGTGGCAGCAACCAGATGAGCACACTTGGCCTCTAACCAGCACGCGTTCACGCCTCCTCCAGAGGAGAGAGTGCTGGTTTGCCTGGTGACTGTCACCAAGACCTGGATTCCACGTGACAAGCGAGTATTACCATCTGGGCTTTTCTTCCAAGGAAGGTAGCAGGAGTCAAAGACAAGGCATGGGCGAGAAGGATGCTGTACCCCAGCCGCAAGGCTCCGCAGCTGTGTCTGTTTCCCTTTGGGCCACGTTCCTTGGAAATCTTTTTTTCTGTCATGTTCAGGAAAGAGGCACTAGGTTCCTTTGATTCAAACTAAACTGTTCACAGTCGGTGTCCCCAAAGAGTAGTGGCCGATGCCACTGTTTCATATTTCTATAGGGTTTGAATTTTTCATATCAAGCGTATCACGTGTGGGTAACTTCAAAGAATAATGTCACTCACGATAAGCCATTTGCCTTGCCCTGCGGTATGGACAAGGCACCTGTCCTACCTACTCCTGGAGGGTCTCTTCGCCTTTGGTAACTGATGACAAATCCCTTCCTTAGGTCTCCTCTTCTCTCTCGGGAACCTTTCCGCTTTCTCTAACATGACACCAACTGTCCCTCATCCCTGGTTTCTGTCTGCCCCCGGAGTCAGCTGCTCTGATTTATTTACAACCTAATTTGAAGTAAAATCAGAATGGAGACCACGTGTATTGGGCTGCCATGCCCGGGCTCAGTGCCTGGAACAGGCTGACGCTTTATGAATGCATCTGAGTAATGGCTGAGACCTCGTCTTGGCCAAGGGGCTCCTCATGACCACGGAGCCCTTTCAACGCGGTGGCCCCTGCAGCCCCCAGGTGGGACGAGCCCTCCACTGTTGACCCGGATGCCAGATGCTGCTGGGAAGGGAAAGTGGCCTGAATGATGATGCGCTACTACAATTAGTAGTAATATTTGCAAAAACAACCGCTCGTGCCCAATTTACCTTGTCACTGGGCAAGGCATGTAGCTAGGCCTGAAGGGGAAACTACTGTCCAGAATCTCGGCCTTTCACAGAAGCTTGGGAAACTGAAAATAGAAACATAATTAGGGTTTTTTTTGTTTTGTTTCTGACAATGATATCTGCTGGCCTGTATCAGCCAAATCAGAGGTGGCTTTCTGGACCTTTTGTGTAGCCTCATTACTTGCTATTTAACTTTTGAAGTGATTTGCAGATTTCATGCCGGTGGACCACCGGCCACTTTCTGCCGGCATTGTCGTGTGCTGTGAGAGAGGAGGCTGCCTCCTGCCATGGCATGCTTGAGCGACCGAGGACATTAAAGCCCAACCCCTGGCCCTGCTAGTCCTGGTCCTGGGACCCTAACTCACCAAGCCTCAGTTTTTCTCATCCGTTAAATGGCCTCTAGGTTTGTTTTAGGAATTAAATGAAGTAATCCACTTTTTTTTTTTTTTTTAAAGCATAGGATACTTAGTAAGCATCCAATAAGTGGCATCTATTGTCATCATCATCAAAAGTTTATCAAAGCGGTCCAGAGGGCCTGGATGTAGACCCAAAAAATCTCTCTTTGAGGCCAAACAATACTCATGAGTTCTGCTGTGTCATTCTTCTGGGACCTCATGTCTGTCCTTTGCCGAGTGGAAAGTGGGGAGTCTGGAGCCAGGGGGTGGGGAGGGGGCGGGGAAGGTGAGGGGAAATGAGGACTGTGATGGTTGGTTGGTGGTCCAAAGGCAAAGATGGGGCAGGGAGGAAGCAGGCATTACCAGGTGCCGAGGAATCCTAGTGCCAGCTCTCTGCTGACATAATTAATGAGGCTGCTGCCAAAAGTTAGGCATGTTGTTAATATACAGATCTGTTGGAAGCACAAGGGAAATGCAAATAAAAGTTTTGCCAAAGGGGGAGTAGGGTCAAATCAGCTCCAAAGGAAGGGTACATTTTCTATGGACAAAAAAGAAAGAAAATGGTAAAAAAAAAATTTTTTTTGGTTGCAAACATAAGACCAAGAGCTACAAAATACTTAGTGGGCTTTTACCTGATACTTTTACTTTTGTTTTTGTTTTTTCAAAGTTTATGCAATTAGTCAAATTCATGAGGCAATCACAACTAAAATGAAGCTTTCACATTCAGGATTTAAATATATTTTGCAGAGGACACATAAGAAAACTTTAAAGATTTTGCCTTTTGCTTTGAAGAGCTCTGGGTTGCTGAGAAAAAGCAATCAAGCCTGCATATAATTTTTGTGATGTTTTTTGGTCCGATGTTTCCATCATAAAACAAAACACACACAGGAAAAATTATTATCTATGTGTCATATAATTGCTCTCAATGGAAAACTCAGGTTTCTTTCCAAAAGGCCTTCTTGGGACGTGGACAAAGGAGGTGACACCTGGGCTGACCTTGCTGTCCAGGGGAGGCAGGAGGTGGAGTGTGGGGTTGCACTGCGGTCCCCTGCGGGTGTGGCTGGGGGCCCTGCTGGGAAGCGAAGAGCCTCTCCCAGCTCCAGCCTGGGCCCTGGGGCGGGAGAGGCTGGTACCCCTCACCCGAGCTGGGGTCTCCGGAGTGGGGTGGTGGGGACAACAGAAGGAGGGCACTTTCGCTCCCACTCCCCCGTGGTGAACCCGCCCCTCTCCTTCTTGCCCGCTGTGCTCCTCCCTGCCCTGGCTTTTTCCGGGCCACAGAGTGCCGGGAGAAAGCGCTTGGGAAGCCAGCCACTGGCTGCGCGTGGCGGCGGGATGTGGAAGGGTCTGTTCCATTTAATTTCTTTTTTCCTTTTCATTCTGCCGGCGCCTGGTGTTTGGGGAGAGGAAGAAACATTTAAGATCAGCCTGTGCAGCCCCAGCGGGTCCTCGGGGCAGGGGCGGACCGGCGGCTGCGGGGGCGCGCGCGCGGTGGGCGGGGGCGCGCGTGGAGCGTGGTGGGCGCGGGCGCGCGCGCATTGTTTCTGCTCCAAACGTGGGCCCCACCTGGCACGGAGGTCAGGGCACGTTTGCGTTTCCCGGGGTGTTGCGTGCCGGGCGCAGCACAGGGCGCTGGGCGGGGTTCAGGCGCCTCTGCGGGCCAGAGGTGAGATCTGCAGCTTGTCCCTGAAGCTCACATTTACTGACTCCACCGTCAGTTCCTCTGCGTCAAGGCCCTGTTCTAAGCACTTTACTCCGATGAACTCATATAATCAACAACCTCCCAGGAAAGTGGGTGCGACTATTATGTCCAATCTCCGGATGAGGGAGTGAGGCCCGGAGAGTTAAGTGGCCCGGCTAGAGAGCGCAGACAGCGCGGCTCCACACGCTACATCTCCACCCGCTACTACTCCGTATTTCTAAAGCGCGAGAGCCCCCAGGCTGTTTGAAAGGCGTAGGCTGAATAAGGGACCCGTTTCACCTCCCTGCATCTAAAACACCATCATTTCAGTTCCTCTAAAACCCTGAGGCAGCCCACCAAGGCACCGACAGCATGGAAGTCACCTACTTCGGCTGGGAAAATGAGATCTTTCCAATGGTACTTGATCACATCAACTGCGCCTGCGTTTTAAACTGATTCCGCATAGCATCTTCTGTTTTAAAGCTAACAGTGCATATATTTTCATAACAGGTTTGATTCCTTGTTTCTGACATTATTTTCCTGACTGTAAGTGATGTATTATATTTAGAAAATGTATGAGAACACAAAGAAACTAAAAGTTCCCCATAATCTCAGCACTTCCCCCCCCCCATATACCATATGCTGTTGAGAATCCTTTCAGTCACTTTTTCTAAGCATCTATATTATAATAAATTCAAATTGATATATTAAAAGAAAGTAAAACTATCTAATAATGTACATTCTGTCTTACACTCTTATTTAACAAAATATTACAAACATCTCCCCATATCATCAGATGTTCCCCTGAAACTCTTTTTAATGACTGCACAGTATTTCGTGGTATGAACTGGCCATAATTTAAGTAATTACCAGCTTTATCTTTTGACAACAAGCTTGCTCCCCAACTTTTGCTGTTTTAAATGAACCCCAGAATGCAGCAACCTTAGACACATCATTGCTATTCCCTTAGGAAACGGCTGGCAATGGAATTGCCAGGTCAAAGAATGGCACGCCTTGAAAGGGATCAATATCCTCCAGCAAGGAGGGCTGTGCCCGCACACCTGTGGGTAGATTGAATATGTCCATTTCCTTTCTCAATTCCGGGTCCCGTTGCCCAAGAGAATCTTTATTAACAACCAGATTACATCCTTAAAGGAAAAAATTCCTAAGTCATGTTGTTGGTATAGGCTGGATTTCAAGAGCAAGACTTTACATGATTGCAGATTTTTGAAATATTCAGGAAATTCAGTGAATTCATTGCTCCCCTGACTGAAGGGAGTTCTGGAAAGGACATGGTAAAATAGGAACATCTGGGAGGAAAGAAACAAGGAAAGTTCATTCTCAAACCTTTTTTTTTTTTTTTTTTTTTTTTTTAGGCAGGGAGACAGCTGCTGTCTATAACATGAAAAAGGAGATATTAATTGCTTCTTTCGCTGGGCCTTGGCTCCTTGGCAACTTCCCCATTGTCAGGTCTGAAAACAGTGACGCGCTGCCTGCCGCAGAGCTGCTGCAGAAATATTCAAGGCAGCAAACCTGGGCAATTAGAGGCTTCTGCTAATTTTCTCTCCCTTTCATTCTACTGGCTTCCCTTCCCCCCACCATATCAGCAAGTTGGAGTCACAAATATTTAAAGTCAGCTTGTCACGCGTGAGCAGCGCTGCTGTGTGAAGAACTGATTTTCTTGACATTCTAAATAGCTCTGTGTATGTGCGTGTGTGCATGTGTGTGTGTGTGTGCGCGTGTATGTGTATGTGCGTGCGTGCGTGTGTGTGTGTGTGTGTGTGTGTGTAGCTTCAGACCCCAGACCAGACACTGTCTGCCTTACAAGGCTGGTGCTGTTGGTTTGGTATTTGAAGCGATAGTGGGCTCTGGGCAGGTGGTGTTTTATGAGCAGGAAGTGAACAGATCTACAATCTGCAGCTGTTTTCGGAATATGCATGTGTGTCCCCGTGACCTCTAGGTATATGTCTGCAGTGACAAAGAGGAGACTTTCAGGGTGTGGTTTAAACTCCTTTCCTTGCAAAGCTGACTCTACAATCACTTCTGCCTACAGGGCTGGAGTCCACGATGTCCTTAGTGAATCTGGGAGATGTACTTGGACCGTTTGGCGTTTTTTTCTCCCCACTCAGCACTGCAGCAAGAGTAACAGAGGCCTATTAGGGAAGGCACGTTCCCTTTATATATGCGAACCTTGTTGCTAAAAATTCTCTTTTGGATGAATTATTAAACCCAACTTATAAAGTAAGGGCAGTCCAGATTTCCTCTGGAACTATTTTTTCTCTTTGATATGTGATACTCCTGTCCGCTAGTGGAGAAAAGCAGAGAATATGAGAGGCCAGGTGGGGGTGGGAGGAAGGCCGGACACATAGAAAGGTCATTTTAGAGCCTCAGAAATTCCCTGAATGCTTGGACCTCTTGGGGTGCATTTGAAATTGTTGAATCATTTTATAGAAATGCACACAGCATCGTTATTTTTGTAAACTCCAATTTCTCTTCATGGTCTAATGAAGTGGGAATATTTAACAAATCCAGATTCCAGTACTGTGTTTGGGGCCTTAAGTTAGGTGCGTTCAGGGGAGAGAGTAGGTTATTCTTTTTCATTGGATGAGAGGGATTGTGTGTGGCCCTGGAAGGGGCCTCAGCAGGAAAGAGGCTGGAGGAGCTGGGTGGACAGCCAGCTGCAGAGAGGTGAGGTGGCCCCTGGACGTTCCGAGATGGGGGGCTCCTGGGGGGCTTAGCTGGTTGTCCATGAAACCACCCCTACCTTTCATGAAACCTCAGTACCATCTACACTTTCTAAAAGCATAAGAGCCTTTGCTAATTAATATTCTCCTTGCATTGTTTAGAAGAGCTCTGTGACAGAATTTATATCGCCTCTGCAATGCGTGAGCTTTTAGAGTAATTATGGAAAAGAGGTTAACTGTGGAGTGAACACCTTAATGCCTACCTTGGATGGGCCTCCCAGGGAAGAACTTCCTATTGTAGCTGCTCAGGGTCATCCGGCAGCGGCAGCTGGGAGCCGGCAGACCTAGTGAATCAGAATCCGCATTTTAACAAGACCCCCAGGGGACTCCGGTGCACGCTCCGGTGCACAGCCCTGACCTGCAGCACTGTATCTAACCTCTCTGCACGCGGGAATTGTTAGGACGATAGGGCAATACAGTCCTTCATGGCCATTTGTAAGCTTCTCAGGCCTCAGGTAGGAATAGCCACCCTGTGACAGTGTGGGTCCTTATCTTAAGGACCAGGAAAAGCTTGCTGGACACCAGGACTCAGACCACAAAAGGAACTGAAACTCTCCTATTGTCCTAAAGACACCTGATCGCACACTCTCACCCCCGCTCCAAGCCACCAACTCAGCCCCCATACCCGCTGACCACAAGAGCTTCCCGCCAGTGATGGCATAGGATGGAACTCCAGCGCATGGATGCTGCCATCATCGACCCAATGTCCCCTCGGCTGAGTGCCGAGCAGCCCTTCCCTTTGGATGTTCCATTTCCCACACCCTTTCCTTGAATAAGTTCAGCTTTCCTTTTCCCGCCGAGGTGGCTGTTTAGCTTGCCCACACACCACCATGTTAACCTGTCAGGAATTACCTCTGGGGGATTTCATTGGTTTGGGGAGGGGGGTCCCTGAGCACCCGGATTTTTAAAGATTCCCCAGATGATTACAATGTGCTGTCGCTTTGAAAACCCCCGACCTCAGGTGCGTCCTCCTTCAAGTTGTGTCTGGAACCCCGGTGCAGGGCCTGGGCCGGCACAGTTCACTCCCTTCTCCACAGTTTCTGACTCCTCCGGCCACAGCTCTCCCCAACGGCCCTCGTGCTCTAAAACTTCTGTGTGACCAGTTTTCACCCCCAGATGCAATAGAAGGCTGAAGCCAATGGCAGACAGTCAGAGGAGCTCCCAGGATCATGCTCCTCTAATACCTTGTCCGCCATCTTTTGCTTCTGCACCCCCATGAGGCTGCCTAATATGATTATCCAGGGCAAGGGCTCCGGGGTTCAAACCCTGGTAGTGTGCCCTCAGGGATCACCTACCCACTTTCCTGATGGAGCCAATGATAGCACCCACCTCGAAGGGCTGGGAGGATGGGCCAGAGAGAGAGTGCACGGAACCCCCTTCCTGAGAAACTCATTACCCCGACCTGTACTCAAACAATAACTGGGGGAGAAGCCCGCGAGGACAAAGAGAAGGAGTAAAACCCAATCAGCACTCAAGCCCATGCGGCCTGCAGACCCCTAGACTCAGGAATTGAAGGGCCAGGAAGCTCTGAAAGTGGAGGTAAGTGGAGGCCGGGAGAAAAGAGAACTGGTATGTCTGGCTGAAGACCAGGTAAGTCCCTGCCCAGCACAACCTGGGCCCACGCCCTTCCCAGAAACTGTTCCTCTGGAGAAACTGACCCCAGGCAGCTTCCAGTCCCGAGATGCCAGGCATAGCTGGGGTGGAGCTGAGGCCCCCGATAGAAATGAGATTAAGGGACATTGTGCTGCCTCATCCCCACTTCAGTCCTCTCTTTCCCAAGTAGGCTCCCAGAATGCTGGTTGCCAAGCGTACATTAAGCAGCCAGAAACCAGAGAAAAGACCAAAAGTACTGGATTGTGGAGACTTTCCCAAAGGAACAGTAGGGACCCGGCCTGACCATTCTTAGTGACACCCAGTTGGAAAGCCTGTCCCCACATGAAGACCTTCCAGCTGACCTACGATGCCACCGTCCTAATAGAAAGGGACAGCACGATCAGAAGAACAAAACTTCCACACGGAAAAGCAAATGTCAAAACAAATGAGAAGGAAAGGAACCATATAAACAGGTAGCGTTGTCCTTCCCTTGCAGGGAGAAGGACACTGACTACACCTCTGAGACAGGAGCACACGGAGGCCAGCAGAGGCCTGGAAACAGGAAACAAAAACCAATGCCATGCCCCTGAAAGATGGGGCTGAGGTCAAGTCTCCCTCAGAACGTGCTAAAGGACACGAGGTCATACAAGAAGTCCAGTATAAAATAAACGGTGCTTGTTCACAGACAACAAAGAGAATGAGAGAGAGAAGCATCATCTTCTAAAGTATCCCAACACTAAAGAACACGATTGTCCAGACTGAACAGGCCCAGGAAGTGTCCAGCACAATGAATTTTTCACAAAGAGGAGGGGGACCCACCCAAAGTACATTTTCATGAAATTTAAATATCCTGGGAATACAGAGCAGATCCTAAACTCCCCTATGGGAGAATTGGGGGCGGGAATAACTGATTAGGGGTCACACGCAAAGGGTTAGGGGTCAGAGTGGCATTAATCATCTCAGCAACACTGGAATCTAGAAGATGAGAGAACGAGACGTTTAAAATGCTGAGGGAAACGTATTTCCAGCTGAAAACTCTATACGCAGTCAAGCAACCCAAGGTCGTTTCTGGATGCTTGCAGAGCTACACCAAAATAAGGAGATTAACACAGAAAGAGGAAGCCATAAGGTCTGGAAAATGGGTTCATCACAAAAGAGAGACCAAGGGAATTCAGGTTTGGTGAGTGAAGCTGTAGGATGACCACGGGCAGCACGGATGGGGAGCCTCCAGCCCAGATGGGAGCAGGAAGAAGGACATCTCAAGGAAGGACATCGCCAAAATAGCGCTGGAACTGAATGAAGTGTTTGAACACACCGAGGAGAGTTTTACATCTCTTCTGGAGAGTCGGTGGGGAGAATTAGTGATGGGTATATGAAATCATGCAAGAAAATTAAAGCCAATTACTAACTCCAGGGAAAACAAAAAGCTATATACTACAGGGCATGTAATGCCTTCCAGGAGCAGCTTGACCAAGATTTGCTTAGTAAAATAATATATTCAGTGAATACTGGTTTAACAAAAAATGCGATATGATTACATGGGGAAGAAGGCCAAGACAGGGTGCTAGCTGATCTGGCTCTTGGTGAGGACTCCCTTCCTGGTTTGTAGACGGCTGCCTTCTCATTATGTCCTCACGTGGCAGAGAGAGAAAAGGCAAGCTCTTTTCTTCTTCTGAGAAGGACACGAATCCCACTATGGGGCTCCATCCTTGTGACCTAATTAAGCTCCCGAAAAACTCACCTTCAAACACCATCACATTTGGGCTTCAACATATGGATCCAGGAGGACACGAACATTCAGTTCACAGTATTGGTTGTAGGGGTTGGTTTGTTTTTGTTCCTTTGCTGTCTTTTACCCTCAAACTGAAGGTACTTTAACACTGTACTTTGCTGGAGGAATTCAAGGTGCATAAGAAACTTGGAAAGTTTCCTTACTTATTGAAATAAACGACTTGGTGTTTTAAGTAAGAAGTCTATTATTTTTCATCTTATATATACCAGTAACTAGGGATTTCTCTTATAAGGTCTTTAGTTATGTAAAAACCCATTATGTCCTTTGGAGTAATGGAATGAATGGAGTAAAGGCTCCCCATTGAAATAAAGAGTTGAGGCCTTTCTGCAATACACCCCCTGTGCCTTAAGCCGCGCGCGCGCGCGTGTGTGTGTGTGTGTGTGTGTGTGTGTGTGTGTGTGGCGGTGGCGGGGCGGGGGGGGGGGGGTAAACTGGGGGCATTATGTGGGGAAGAGGTGTACCAGGTAAGAGTGGATTATTTTATGGAAATCAGTGAAAGGGGCTGATACTTTGCGTCTGGGCCACTAAGGGGTGAAGGGGCCAGCATCCTGGATTCCAGAGGGAGGGGGTATAAGTGCTGAGAATTTGCAGACATCTGTGAAGGACGTGGGGCTTGACCCCTTACTGTGGACTTGGGGGATCCACAGTCCTCTTACCTCCATCTGGCAGGATCAGAGATACCCCGCGGACACGGGGCGTGTAGGAGTTCCCAGGCTTCTCTGCTGCAGTAGCAAGCACGCCCACATGGCTGTCTTCACCTCTGCACAGAGGAGGTACTGGCATTTGGACACAACACCGGCTTGCTTCCAACTAAAAAAGATAAAAAAAATTCCAGTGACCAAAGTGTTTCTTTTCTTAAAGTCATTTTCCCAGCCCAGGCCCGTACCCAAGCGGAGGTTACAGGGCACCCAGCAGGCCACCCCTCTGCACATCTCAGTTCAGCTCCTCATCTGCTGCGACTTAAATAGCAAAAAGGTGTTTTAAAAGTAAGTTCTGTCCGCAGTCTTGCTTGATCCTGAGCGGCAGTGCTCCAGCAGATCTGGCAAAACCCTCTCACAGGCCAACTTGCTTTGTTCCCAAGGCAATCTGTGCAGAAAGCAGCAAGCTCCCTGGACCAGCCATCTCCCTGCCACTGAGGCTGGGAGGGGCGGGGCGGGCCTGGGGTGCAGGGGTGCGAGTGTGCACCTGTGTGTGAGTGTATGAGTGTGAGCGTGCCTGTGTATGTGTGGCCAGAAGGTGTGGTAGGTGGGGCTGGGGCAGGAGGAAGGAGAAAGGGTGCTTAAGAGGTTGAATACAGCTTTCTGGGCATTTTCTATTTTTTAACAAAGAGTGATATGTTCTGTCTTAACTCTTCAGCCTCTCGGTATGAAAATCCCAGCAAGATTCCATCAGATTTATGTTTGAAATACTTGTAATTTGAAGATGGGCTTCGGAAAGACTTTATGTTTCCCCGGGGGGTGACTGCAGGTAATTTCTCCGTCGGAATGAACTCCTTGCCCTTTCTGCAGGGGAGAGAGGAGATTCAGGGGAGCCAGCGGGCCCCGCGGAGGCTCTCATCCTCTCTGTGACGGGAAGGTATGTCACATTCGTGTGAAAGGTGCGGACAGTGCAGAAGGCACACGTTCCTGCCTGGTGCGCACCTGCCACACGTTGGGAGTCGCCACCATGTGACAGTGTGGGTCCTTATCTTAAGGACGGCACAGAAGTGTGCGCCCCTGAGCCGAGAACTTCACATGGAGGGACTCGGCCCTTCCCAAGGGGCACTCGGGGGTAAAGAGAGGATTTTAGGTGGAACATGGTGAACACTTTTATTGTAAAAGTTGTGTTTATTTCAGTGAGTAATAGAAAGGTTAAAACCAGCATATCAAGTCCACAATGACATGGAGACATAATATTCCTAAAAAAAAAGAACCACTTAAGATTTTTAAAATGCAAGTGTGTTTAAGAAAATGCCAGTTAAGTGATAATCCAGGAGTGTGTCACCCAGGGTGAGGAAGGAAAAAGAATTTTCCCTGATGGTCCCGTTGCAAGACTTAAAGGGACCACTCACAGATCCCTGGGATGGGGTAAACAGACCCTAAAGGAGGCTGCACCCCCTCCCCCCACCTCCCGAGTACCCCAGAGGGTGGCTATTCCTATCTGAGGCCTGCAAAGTTAAAGAGGGGAACCAGGCCCCTTTAAGAGCTAGAGCCAGCATAGAGGCCCAGTTGTTGGCAGAGTCAGGGCAGGGAGAACTGCCCAGCCCCTCCCCACAAGTTCCGTGGCCTTCCGTGGCCTCCATGGCCTCCGTGGGCCAAGCCACCCAGAGGCCCGCGGGCCAGGAGCCCGGAGGAGTCCACAGGGTCAGGCTCCCTGAGGGTGTGGGCAGGAACTGGACCCGCTTTGGGGCCGGGCTGAGCAGAGAGGAACCCTCACAAGGCGGGATGTGTGTGTGAAGGTGGTGGGCGATGGCTGGGGGTTGAGTTCCCACAGCGGCCCAGTGAGGTTGGCAGGATTATCCTCACTTTCCAGGGAGAGGGCCATGGCTGGTGAGAGGAACTCCCCCAAGCTCACAGGGCTGCTGAGGGACAGCTGGGTCTCAATCCAGCTCTGTCTGATCCCAGAGCTGAGCTCCTCACCATGACTCCGTACACACACCCCACGTGTACAACAGCCAGCAAACGGCGACGCTGGGACTGCGTTCACAATGGACACACGCAGTGAAGCACATTTGAACAACGCTCTCGAAGTGCTGACAGTTCATTCATCCCCACGATCTCCGTGGCTGGAGGCGCACGCGGGCCTCTCGCTAGACAGATCTGCATTTTCACGGCCGCACCCACCGCATCCGGGCGTTGGCTCCAGGCTCCCGAGTCCAGCCACAGACACACAAACCCTATTGGTCCAAGTGCTGGAGTCGGCTTGGCTCTCCTCGGGGTTCTCACTCAAGGACAGGGCTCCTGGCCAAATTAAAGTGGGGCCTTGGAGAGTCCAACTGCACTTAAAAATAATAATAATTGCATGTACTTTCTTTAATGAGCTCTCATTCCCACTCAGCCGCAGGAACACTAAATTCAGCCCACTCCAGCAAAGGCCAATCTAATCCAATAAAAATGTTAGTCGAATCCAGGAGTTCAATGGAGACCCAGCTCAGTTTCCTCTGCACAAGGTGCGGCCCCTCCTCCCCCGCCGGGAAGCCCTGGGGGCTAGGCTGCAGGGCACCTGGGCTCAGTGAGGCCCTGCTTCGCCTCCGTGCTCATTTCCTGGTGATGGGCTGCCCAGCTGGATCTCCCACCCATATGCTGAGCATCTTCCAGAAACACAGTGGCTGCTACTACTGCCTTTATCCCAGCAGGCGGTCCCCCTCCCAGCTCCTGCCAAGGGTCACTGTTCCTCAGGGCAGTAGACTTTTTAAAAACTATGTATTTTGCTGAAACCGGTTTGGCTCAGTGGATAGAGTGTCGGCCTGCGGACTGAAGGGTCCCAGGTTCGATTCCGGTCAAGGGCATGTACCTGGGTTGCGGGCACATCCCCAGTGGGGAGTGTGCAGGAGGCGGCTGATCGATGTTTCTCTCTCATCGATGTTTCTAACTCTCTATCCCTCTACCTTCCTCTCTGTAAAAAATCAATAAAAAATATTTAAAAAAAAAACGAACTATGTATTTTTATTGATTTCAGAGAGGAAGGGAGGAGGGAGCAAGAGATAGAAACATCAATGATGAGAGAGAATCATGGTTCGGCTGCCTCCTGCACACCCCACGCTGGGGATTGAGCCTGCAACCTAGGAAAGTGCCCCATCCGGGAATCGAACCGTGACCTCCTGGTTCAGAGGTCGATGCTTAACCACTGAGCCACTGCGGCCGGGCGGACCCTCCTTTTTCTTACAATTCTTCGTCCACCTTCCCTGTCCAGTCTAGACCCCACGAGACATTGCTTAGCAACTTGAAAGTTCCTGATCACTTTCTGTTTCCACCACAAACCCCAACTTGGAGTAATCAACCTATTTTCGGGTCAGTGCGATCCCTGGGACTGGGCAGGGGGTTGAGAATGCTGAGGAAAATCCACCCTTCCTTTTCTCAGACATCTGCTTTGTTCTTATTTCCCTATTTTTGGTAATGTTCCTGTCAGGTAAGGCGTTTGGAGAGGCAAAGAAAAAAAAAGTATTTGTGTTCTGAAGACGATAAAGTGCCTTAAAAAAAGGAAAGCATTGAATCTTTGTCATAAAGGACCTGGCATCCCCCGTGGAGGAATTCACAATCCTTCGATTGTATGAACAACTCCTTTGTACTCACTCAGGTCTTACACTTCTGCTTGCAATACCCTTTCTCTTCTTACTTGACCTTCAACTTGCCCTGGAATCTCTCTTACAGGAAACCTTGTCCTAGGCCCCAGGTTGGTTAGGTAGCCCCCTCCCACTGTGCTCCTTGGAAGCACTTAGCACGGGATTCTGTAAGGGGCTGTTTAGGCGTCTGTCTCCCCCGTGAGTCCGGGAGGTGGTGCATCCTCCGCATCTCAGCCTCCAGCAGCTTCACAGCAGTCACTTGTCCAGCTGACAAATCTGAAGTGACCTCAAGTCAGAAGGGGAGCCCCGGTCTCTTTTGGAGAACAAAAGAGAAAACCTATTGTCATAAAATGATAATGAGCTGCAATGAACAATGAATACTGCTTGTGCTTCGCGTGATTATCCCCAGGCTGCTTCCTTGACGTGGGCCAGGGTTCTCCCGTTCCCATCCTTCCCGGGCACACGGATGACAGCCTGGTCCATGCATCTTCTTAACCTGCCTGAGCCCAGATCTGCTGGTAAAGTCGTACCAGTTGTGAAAATATAAAAAGACTTCCGTGCCAGTGGGCAAATAGCCAGTTTCCTGGGTCCCTGGAGAGCCACCCCCTCCCTCACACACCAGCCATGCTGGCACCTTCCCTAGGACCCCTCCACCCAAAGCAATGAAGTTGGCAAGTCCCATAGCCCTGTGGCAAAGCTAGGACCAGCATCCATCCTGACCCATTCTGGTGCCAGGTGCCTCCAGGCAGGGTGACACTCAAAATATTGAAGTTTGCAACCCCTGCCTTACAAGTACCACGCACACACTCCTGGCTCTGAGGAGGCGGAGGCAGGCAGAGTGATGGTCAAGGTAATGTTATCGTAAACAACAAGCCTTTGGAGCAGCAGAGTGTGGTTCGGGATATTGGTTCTAGGGGCGTGAGGAAGAGTCCAAGAACAAAGAGGATGTGAGAAACTGAAAAGGACATGAAAGAGAGGCTTAAGCCACAGGAAAATCAAGAAGCAGGGCTGATGCGTCTTGGAGATACGCTGGAAAAGGGTGACGCCGCAGGGTAGCCCGTTATCAGCGATTTCTGGCCTCCCTCTACTTAAGACGACACATAATTACAATAAAGTAATTAACTGTTTTGTAATTAAATACCAAAATAATTAAATTTGAAATTAAACATGATAACATTGAGTTGTTCAGACAGGATTAATGTGTGTTTTAATCTGATAAATAATTTCCATTATTATTAGGATTAAGATTTTGAGAAAGAAGTTGTAAGAGGAATAGCTCCTACATCCCACAGAGAAAGACTGCCTGGGCTTTTGAGTCCTCATTCAGAGTCCTCTCAAAGGTCAGTGCTGGGGAGCTGATTTTAAGGCATGAGTTGGATGAACAAGAGAAAATATTTTTGAAAAGACGACTTTTCTGATATTTGTACCTAAACAATTTTGTACTTGGATTTTAAAAAGTAACTCATTTCCTCCTAAGGTCCTGCAAATTTTTTATCACCCCCCCCCCAAAAATTAAATTGAGGCTCCCAAATTAATCAAATTAATAGCTATCCATCAAACAACAAATATTTAATGTCAATTTTGTTCAAAGTACTAGGTTAGAAAATGCCAAAGTGTGTGAAGAGGTATAAAACAGTCTCTGCTCTCCGAATGCAGGGCTTTCTACTCTTGTGGAGAGAAAAGAATGTGTGCTTAGACCAGTGGTTCTCAACCTTGGCTGCACATTAGAATCACCTGGGAATCTTTTTAAAATCCTGATTGCTGGGCCTCATCCTCCAGAAATTGTTTCTTTGTTACTAATGTTGTGGCCCCACCCCATAACAAAGAAACAGAATTTCCGGAGGATGAGGCCCAGCAATCAGGATTTTAAAAAGATTCCCAGGTGATTCTAATGTGCAGCCAAGGTTGAGAACCACTGGCTTAGAGGAAGAGGCAATCATGAATTCAATAATTATAGAAGGCACCTGTGATGGTTAATGTTATGTGTCAATTTGGCTAGGCCACAGTACCCAGATATTTGGTCAAACATTATGCTACATGTACATAAGGTTAACATTTAAATCAGTAGACTTTGAGCCCTAGCTAGTTTGGCTCAGTGGATAGAGTGTTGGCCTGTGGACTGAAGGGTCCCAGGTTCGATTCCGGTCAAGTGCACATACAGCAGCACTAAGGATGTCCTACTGCCGGCCTAGGCCTGCTCCCCGCAGGACATCTCCTGGGGGCTCCCAGACTGGGAGAGGGCGCAGGCCAGGCTAAGGACCCTCCGAGTGCACGAATTTTGTGCACCGGGCCTCTAGTAATAATAATAATAACAATAATAACCCCACAAGTTTAGCAAGTTCAATGGTGGAATGAATGGAGTTTAGCACAGTGCCCACTGCAGAGTTGTTGCTCAGCAAATTAGCTGCGGTGTCCCTATTGTTGGCCTTGGAGCAGGCAATGACCTACGCCAGGCCAATCAAAGCCTGGCCCTCGGATTTGTAAACTAGGAGTGACACCAAAGGCCCGCCCCTCAGTCCCTCTGTCCCTCAGTACCTCCTGGGCGGTGAAGCTGTTAGGTTGGAAAGGAGGAAGCTTTTTCCTCACAGGTCCAGGAAGCTGGTTCTGGGAGGACTGGGCCAGAGAGAAGCAGCAACTGAAAATAGATGTGAGCTTCTGCTGGTTTTCAAAACCTGATTCCAGTGGCCCAGCGGCACCCAGTCCACCCCAGCTGCGCCTGCACGTGTAGGGCCCTTCGGACAAGTGCCCTGAGGCTGCAGCCAGTGAGAGGGGAGCCTAAGTCTGCTCATGCCGCCATAAGAAGCCTCACGTGGCTTAAACACCAGACATTACTTTCTCACAGCTCCGGAGGCTGGAAGTCTGAGATCAGGGTATCAGCGGGGTTGGTTTCTTTTGAGGCCGCACTCCTGGCTGTGTCACACAGTCGTCCTGCTGTGTGTGTGTGTGTGTGTGTGTGTGTCCTACTCTCTTTTTATAAGAACACCGATCATACTGGATTAGGGCCCACTCCAATGACCGCATGTAACCTTGACTACCTCTTTCAAGGCCCTGTCTCATTCTGGGGGTTAGAACTGCAACAACTAAATGTGGGGGTGGAGGGGAGACACAATTCAGCCCATAACAAGGGGTTTGAGTTTGTCACCTGCCACCAAGAAAGTCCTGACTAAGATGCATGTATATTCACAGCAAACAGAATCTGGGAGAATCCTGATCAAAGCATTAGCAGAGGCTATTTCTGCCTGGTGGATGAAGGCTGATTTTTATATTTGCTTATCTGTACGTCCTGCTTTTCTTCTGCAAGGAACATGCATTCTTATCGTGATAAAAATGGATTAAAATATCTCTGAGCATCCCAGAGCTTGCAGGGGATGATGGGGTAAAGCCTAGGGGTGGCCCCTGATGGCAGGAAGGCAGCAGTGGGGAGCAGGGGTGCTGATTACTGTGGAAGCGATCTGTAGGCACCCATGGGGGCGGGGGTGGAGAGGCCACAGAGATGTGCCTGGAAGAGTTCAGAAATAAGGAAATAAGACGTCCCTCTGCCAGTGAAACCGTAAAGCCAGCCAAGTGGATCCATGCAGAGAAATGCCGAGTCACCTTAAAGAGGCAGGAGGGCTCCAGCCCAGATGTGATTTGATTGGAGGAAGTCAAGAGCTGGAGGGAGAGTCAGTGTGTGTGTGCTGGGGATGCAGTGAACAGTGGGAGCTTGGGAAGAGGGGGCCAGGGAGGTGGTGGTACGGTAGCTACAATGAGGGGATGGGAAGGGACACTCTTGCTAAAACCAAGCTGCCGTTTGAGCCACACTTCTTAGAGAAAATCCCACATAGCCTCTTTAAAAAAAAAGAACAGAAACAAAATAAAACCAAGACAAAATGAAAAACTGGGGGAGCTCTCTGTCTTTGTTAAATAAAAGAAGTGAGGTCCCTGTGCAGGGACCAGAAAGAAAGGGGTAAAGACAGTGCCGCAGGGAGAGAGCTGCACGGGCTGTGACCGGGTCCCAGGCCCTGAGACCATCCCGGGACCGCCAGTGTGGCGGGAGGGTGGGGGCCCCACAGGAGGGGGGCTCCCAGCAGGGAGGGAGGAGAGCCCCGTAGGGTGGGGAGGGTCTCGGGACTCACTGGAAGCTGTGTCCTGTTCTGGGCTCTGTCCTAATCCCCTTCAGTCTTCCTGAGCCTTGAGCAAAATTCCATGGCAACGACCCACAGCCTGCTGGTGGCACTTGGGGAAATGAAGGCGGAGAGCTGGCGGTAGCATGGGGAGGGGGTGAGGGAAGGAGGCAGTGGCTTGGGACAAACCCCCTTTCCTCACAAAGACTGGGGAGATGAGCCTCAAAATAGGGGAGGCCCTCGGCTAGAGCGGCCAGCCCTTGGCTCTGTAAGGCGGGGGGTGGGTGCTGGTTCTGGGAGGACAGCCATTTGAGCCAGATCTCAGGTGATGAGGCTCAGAGAGGCCTGGTACTTTGCCCAAAGCTACACAGCGGGTCCATGAAGAGCCAGGCGTTTGCCTGCCTCCTGAGGTCCAAGTGCAGAATGCTTTGACCACCCTACACTGCTGCTGGCAGGGCCAGGGGGGATCCTGACCACAAACACGCCCTCCTTTTCTTATCACCATTGACGCTCCAGGACTCCGCCATCATGAAATCCAGTCAACCCGCCGCTGCGTACATCCTCGCCCCGAAACCCCTGTTCCTGAGCCTTTGCTCCCTGGAGAACATGGCTGGTCCTTGGACATGAGAACTTGGAGTGGCTGCTGGCTCGCTCTGTTTTCTGGCTAGGAACATGGCCATCTGGTGGGAGGCGGCTTCCCAGGAAGTCCCCGGCACCCAGTCACCCTTGGATGCTGTACCAGCTGCTGTTAGTGCTCAGCCCAAACCCCTCAGATGCCCTTGCCATGTCTGTGCGCACCTGCACCCTCCTGCTTTCTCTCCAACAGCCAGCGCCCACGGACAGGTCTCCGGCCTCCGAGAGCGGGAAACACCTTGGAATTTGCATCCTCTGGGGCCACCCTTGACCAATGATGGATAAATCCTCCAGCTCCTTTGTCCCTGATGGAGCTGCTCTGAGGAATGACACTCACTGTCCCGGATGTGTCTGTCCGGGGGGGGGGGGGGGGGCAGGCCTGAGCCAAACCTGCCCTCCAGGCCTGGTGTCACTTGGGCTTCTGCGTCCGCTTCCCCGCTCCCCTATCCGGTTTTCCAGGAAACACTTGCTAATAAATCATTCCCTAGCAAATTGGTTCCAGAGGGATCCTCCTCTCAGGGTCGGCTTCGGGGGAACCCAGCCTAAGACAGAGAAACAAATCAATGCCGAGCCTCCAGAGCTGAGGGCCAGCCGTCCGGGGCCACTGGGCTGAATTTGGTCCACGCTGGTGTTTTGTTCATCCTTCCTGGTCCTCCTTCAAAGCAAACCATCTTCCACCGGGACTTACAGCCCTGACCTTGGCCAGGGGGGTGTGCGTTAACTGTGCCGAACGTTCACAAAGAGAATCAATGCACGTGGCCGCAGCACAGCAAGTGCTGCAGGAGCCGGGGTCTCTCATGAGAACCTGGCGACAATTCGGGAGTTAGGGGCCCTCATCCCCCGTTAGTTGATGAAGGTTCTGGATCATCGGGGCTCATATCCCGGAGGCAAAGAGATGGGATTTGAGGTCATGCAATTGGCTCCAAACGATATGCCCTCCCCACTGTGCCACACGGGGACCTGCAAACCCACACCCGCTCCCCTGGCACCCAACTGAGGCCATCGCATAACCGGTGCAACTTCTGTTCTGATCGTCTGGTTTCTGCTGGTCTCCTTTCCTATTACTTATTTTCTCCCTTTCGACAGCTTGGGGCTTGATTTGGGTAGGCACGAGAATAAAAAATGCTGTAGGATGATGCAGTTTTTGGAGGGACTTATATCTTTCTTGAAGAGAATAGACGAACCATCCACATGTATTTAAGTCCTTACATTGCAGAGTGGCTGTTCCTGGGACCCGGCATTGCTGCACGCCAGCCGGGCTGTTCCAGGAAGGAGACCTTTGTGTGCACGGGCTGTGGGTGAGCCCGAGCAGGCAGCCGGGAGAGGAAATCACCCCCCCACCCCCACCTTGTGCCATCCCTCCTCCGACAAGCTGTCAGCGCTGCCGTGGAGAACAGTGCCAGCCTGCAGGCTCTCTGTTCCCAGAGCTCAGTGGATGAGTCAGTCACCGAGCTGCTTCCTTTTTGCATGAGCCGTCCATGCAGAGATTTTCAAATGATTTCTCTGAGATGCCTCTCCCCTCACCTTGCTGCATGCCTTGTCCCCAGAAGGCACGGGTTTTCATAGATTCTTCCTAACGACATACCAGCCGGCATCTATTAGGTTCTCACCAGGTGCCAGGCACCCAGATTGGCATTTTACATCTTCTCAGCGTCACCCTCGCGGCCGCACTGGAAGGTCTGCGTGTCAGCGTTTCCATTTTCTGGATGAGGAAACCAAAACCCGGGGAGTTTGCCCACGGTCGTTTTGCCAAGAAGCCACGGAGCTAGCACTCAAACCCGCGTCGATGCAGGCCTCTGGCCCTGTGCACAGTGGCCCACTGCTGGGAGAAGACTCTCATTGACCACGGTAGAGTGTATTATTTGCCCTGACATGGTTTCTTTTCTTCCTTTGATATGACTGTTCTATGGGCAGATCTACCCCTGACTCCTGCCTTGTCCCTGTGACCTGCTTTCACCAAGGGAACGAGGATGGATGTGAAGGGGTGCCTCTGAGCTGGCACTAGGGGGCGTGGCACCGGAGCTTCCCCTCTGCAGGAAAACATGTTCACGTGGCCGGGGACTCTCTCCACCTGCTCTGCTTTGGGTGGTGTCTCAGCAATGGCTGTCCTCAAGGTTGTAGCCCTGTCCCTCCCTGAGCTCTCCCACTGCAGTTCCAGGTTCTGCCAGGTGGCCCCTAGGTCCCAGCTCCCTCTTCCCTTAACCCCTCCAGCCCAAGGGGCAGTGGCGGCTTCCAGATGCTTCTGAGCAATGGGTTGCCTCTCCTGTCTGCCTGGCGGCTCCGGCTCCACCCATGTTCAGCCCCTCATTGCAACTCCTCAGCCTGGGTTCTGTTTCCTCAATAGACACTGGCTCATACGGCCTCCTGACTTTTTAGGGTCTCGGCCCACATTATATGCAACATGTCCACAGCTCACACAAACAGACTTTAGATGTGAAAATACAACACCAGTTGAGTTGCAGTTGACTAGCCAACAAAGTTAAACTTTGTGGCTGGATAGTGTGTATTTCAAATAAAATTTTATTGTTATTTTTTTGCATGGTGTAGCCAACACTTTTTTGCAGCTCTTGGAACATTTTGTCAGCCCTTGGGAAGCTAACGCATGGACCCTGTGGAGAAAATGGCTCTGCTGGTGGTGACAGAAGGGAACAAAGTGTCCACAGGAGCAACCGCAAGGGACGGTACCCAGGATGGCTGCTCCCTCAGTGCAAAGCCATGGGGGAAAGAGCCCCACAGACGAAGGTACCCATCCACAATCGGTACCGTTTTGCCCAACGACGCTTCCCTTTTCCATCCGACGAAATGGAGTCTGTATGTCAAGAAGCCCAGAGCTCAGGAGGAGCCTGTGTCTGTGAGATGGATTTCCTCCACAGGCTGAAAGGCCAAAGGATCGTAAATGTGTCGATGGAATTCAGGCTCCCCGAGCTGCCCAACCACCATAATAAAGCTAAAAGCCAAGCTCGGTTGGAAGGCTGCCGAGACTGTAATGCAGGATGCTGCGCGGCGGCAGGAAGACAAATGGTGACTCCGACGGCCCCTCCTTTGCAAATGGACTTGGCCGCTGTGAGTGGGGCCCGCAGAACATGGCTGAGACTTCGGCCCTGCCGCTGAGCGCTGAGCGGTGGGGCTCACCCTCGTTAGGGGGACACCACACCCAGGAGAAGAAAACCACTGAGGCCCAGGGCAGCGCCCAGACGCTGGGCACTGAGTCTCCTCCCGAGGCCGAGGAGCAGTTTTGACTCCATCGTGGCCTTGTGACCAGCTCAGGAGTGGCCGGGACTTCCCACGCCCGGCAGAGGGAATGGAGACAAACGCCTCTAGTTGCCTCACGTGAAGTGCATCACGTGCAGGAGGGAGAGGGAAACGAGGAGGACACAGGCGGGCCAGCCTCTGAGGGGCCATGGACCTAGTCGTTAGCCACTGGAAGGACATTTAGCAAGAAGGCTTCACTGAGCAGCTATCAAGTGTCTCCCGCTGTCGTCGGCACACCTCCTGGGGCTGCTGACTTCCCTGAATTTTCCAGAACACCTTGTACTGACCTGAGAACAGCCTGAGCAAGGACAGTGTCGTGGCATAACGTGCTTTTGTTTATGTAACTGGAACAGGTGCCCAGGTCTGAGCCAGGGAAGAGGTAATGAGACCAGCACTGGGGAGCCAGGCTGTGAGAGCTGCTTGAGGTGGAACAGAATGGGGTAGGTTGTATCTACAGGATTTTCAGGGAGAAAAGACCCCAAGCACCATGTGTTCAAATAGAATCTTTGGATAAGCTGCTTGGGGAGGAAGCTATACTCCCGGGAACATGGCACAGTGGCCGGGTGGCTGACTCAGGTGGTCACACAGTAAGAATTGGTTGAAGAAATGCTTGAGAAACACTGCCGGGCCTCTAGACTGCCTCCCACAGAGGGCGGGTCTCCTTAAACACAGGGCTCTGGCTTAGCTGAGCGGGAGGTGCAAGTTGGGTTCCTGCTAAAGCTCTTCCTTCTCACCACAGAGCTCAGCCCCTCCCCAAATCAACACTGAACACATATTTACAGAACACCCCACCCATGGAGGCCCCACTCTCCCAGATCACGTAGGTCAGGTGTGGTCAGAAGTCAGAGTTCAGGGTTGGGAAGGCAACTCTGTTTCTAGTCAGCTGTGTGGCTTTACGCAAATCCCTTAACCACTCTGGGCTTTAATTTCCTTATCTGTCACGGGACAAGCTAAGACAGTCCAGAAGGCCTTGCTGCAACCAGGCAAGCAGCTCTTGCTGAAGACAGTGCCCTGGGCTCCCTAGAGGCTGGGGGTGAGCACAGATGCAAAAGAAAATGATACTAACCAACACTCACGGAACAATTACCGTGACCAGTACTGTGTGAGCGCTGGACGCCTATCGACCTGCCTAATTCTCACAATGACACCCCTGCTCATCAGACACCTCCTGTGCATCCCCAGTGTGTTTGCTAACCCCTCCATTGGGGGTGTGAGGCTAACGTCACATCCCCATCTCACAGGTGAGAAAACTGCAGGCAGAGAGGGAAGGGCATTCACCTAACATTGGAGACTGCAGAGGGCCTGTGGCTAAGGCGGGGCCTGGCCCCTCCCAGCACCAGAACAAGAGGCCGGCTCTCCCTAGAAGACCTGAGTGTGGGCCTGGCGACCTGGCCACAGGGCCCCAGGCCCGCTGCTTCCCTCCTGGGAGTAGCCGCCCTCAGACCCTCCCTCTGCTGGGAAAGGCCTGGGTCTGGGGAAGAGCCTGCCCAGCTCCTGTTCACCACTCAGTTGCAGCCAAATGGAATAAGTGCAGTATTGATTAATTGCAATTTTTTTTTTGGAATACATATCCTCCCTGATGTTTTATCATTAATGCATTAAGAAGCTGAACAAGCAATAAGACCAAATGGACTTCAGAACGTGGCAGAATTTCCATCCAGCGCGGTCTGACTTGCAGCCATTACTTCCTGGCAAAAGGCGGCCCCTTGCCCTGAGAGCCCACACCTTGGCTGGGACTGGAGAGCTCCTTGTTCTTGACCTTGTTTACTTCCTTCCTCAGAGAGCAGGGGCACGTCAGCCTCTCTGCGGCGGGCTGGGCCCTTCTTGGTGACGGGGGACCCCTGTAAAGTGGGGAGGCAGGACAGAAAAGGAGTAGGCTGTTCATGGCATGCTTATCAGGGGACTGTTGACCCTGACCAGGTTATGGGGGTGGGGAACGTGGTAACCTCATCCTCTACCTTCAGAGAGGTAACTGCAAACGCCAGGAGGGGTGGACTCCAGGGCCATGTGGCTCCAACCCGCCCTCTATCGCCCCCCGCAGGTGTCTGGCCACTGGTGCAGCCCTGTGTAGCCCAGTGGCTGACTTGGGACCTTGGCACAGTCACTATCAGACTAAGGAAAAACTGGAAGTTGTCTTCCTGGTTGGGGCCCAGTTTGTCATCAGTCAAAAAAAGAAAAAAAAAAGAATTGGATAATTTCTTAAGGCCTTGAAGATCCAGCAATTTATGACGCTCCCCCTCCGGGAGTGTAGGAGCCCAGCAGGGGTGTGAGGGCTGGGTGTGCAGGTCGCCCCGCCCCCCCACCCCGCCCCCGCAAGTGCCCCCTCAGAGACAATGACCCTCCCCCTCCCAGTTACCCATCAGTCCTTGGCCAAGGCTGCCCAGGGGCACTCTGACACCCCCCATGCTGGGAAAGCTGGATGTCACGGGCAACCTCAGATAGAGAGACCCAGGCGCTGCTGCGGGGCCCAGCTCACTGCAGTGCCTCCACTTCCGGACGCCCCTCCTCCACCTTTTGTTTTCCCAGCCTTAGCATTCACCGCGGTAAGCAGTGAGAAGGCGAGGATTGGATTTCTCCGGAGGGTGCAGCCGTGCACAGGAAAGCAGGCGGCACGTTGTCTCCAGCAGCTTCTCCTTCTGCCCTGGAAAAGCCCAGGAGACAACACACAACTGCTCTGTGCTCTTGGTGGAGGAGGGAGGGAGGAGACAATGAGCACCTCCTAGTTATCCTGCCACAGCCTGTGTTGAATTGCATGACCTATTAGAACCTGGGCCCTGGGTTCCAATCGGAGCTCATCCATGTTCCAGCTGTGTGACCTTGGGCCGGTTATTTAACCTTTCTGTGCCTCGATTTTGTCATCTGGAAAATGGAGATAGCAATAATAGTACCACCACCGCCACCAATAACCGCGTCACAGAGTGGTTGGAGTAAGCGAGTTAACGTATGTAGAGCACTTAAAACCATGCTCTTCATGGAATGAGCAATTAGCAAATCACACGTTTTTAGCTGTTAGTATTGAGCATGAAGCTTGTCTCTTGTAATTTTGAATTTGCATGTCATAAATAGTCTTCTTATTTTTTAAACCACTGCTGGGTGAGCAGACAAAACTTCCTGCCTGAAACAACGGGTGAGGGAAAGACAGCGCACAGAGGGATTCTGGGGCGGGTCCTTTAAGGTCACCTCGGGGTGGGGCGGAGGTTTTGAAGGTGAGTCTGAGCACACAGCTGGACCCAGGACCGAGCACTCTGTCAGTGCTGAGCCATGGACACAAAGGTGGAGGAGGGGTCCTCCTAACGGTGGGGTCCTGCCGAGTGTGGCTGCCCGCACTCCTCCCTCCCGACCTGAGAGTTGTGCCCACTAAGCGTTTTCTGCTTCCCTTGTAGGAGAGCAGAGGCTGCAGGGCTGAGGTGATCTCTGCTGAGAGGCAGTGAGTCGAGAGGTTAGCGGTGTTTATTGATTTAGTAATTCGCAGGCACTTTTCCGGATAGATTACCTTCCCGGAGACTCTGACAGCAGCCGCCAGCTGCTAATGCAATGCAGGCCCCGAGGAGGCAGGCGGGGCCGCTGGGAGGGAGATAGGCTGGGAGGCCAGGGGCGGACCATAGGGTGCGAGAGGAAAGGAAGGCTTCCCGGCCTGGCCCACGTGGGCACAGCAGGGAGCACGGTCTGCATTCTGCATCCTTCACCAAGTATGACCGGGCTCCCCGGCTCCCCGAAGAACCCACGCACACAGATGCTTCCTGCAGTTCCAAGAAGGTGGCTCTGTACACACACACACACACACACACACACACACACACACACACACACAAGCACACACGGCTGACTGGTGGTCAGCAACTGCTCTCCCTTCCCCCATCCGCGTCCTCTGTGCACCACGGGGTCTGCCCGGTCCATCACCTCCTGCTGTCTACCCTCCCTGCCTCCACTCCTAGCTCCCATTTCTGGATCAGTCAGGGTTCTCTGAAGAGACGGAAACCAGCGTTTAAACGGAGAGAATTTGATATGAAGAATTGCTGACTGTGAAACTGAGACGGTAAAGAGAACTCTAAGGTATCACAGAGGTAGCGACTGCAGGTAGCAGCCACAGCCCTCCCCTAGGGCAAGAGGACACGAGGGAAGAGACTGGAATTATGAAAACACTTAGAAGCTTGGAGGGGGGACCTGGCAGAGCTGGGGCCAGATATCTAGGGGGAGGAGGGGGCGGCAGCCAGCTGGTGCTGGTGCTGGTGTCTGTGGGTTCAGAGGACGCCCCTGGGGGCTGAGACCCAGGCTTTGAAGAGGGGATGCCAGACACTTGTGCAATATCCCTGGCCGGAGAGTGGGCAATGCAGCTAGTTCTCCAAACCGGAAAATGGAAAAGCGGCAACGTGGACTCGGCGGCTGCTTTGGGAAGGAGCGGCGGCCGTAAGGAGAAGCAGCCTTGCGCGGTGCTGCTCACAGTTGCAGAAAGCAGACCTGGATGAATGGCTGCCCTCCAGCCTGCCAGTCTCTCGAGCGCCCCCTCGTGGCGGAGCCTATTCAGGGTAGCTGGCAAAGGAGAACTGTGGTTTGCAGAGTCCCGCCCAGCATCAGAGCCATAGCTGGCTCCATGCTGGCATCTGAGGTGTCCTCTTGCTGACAGCACCACACAGGATCCCCAGGGCAACAAAGCCCAGGGGGAGCTAGGACAGTGGGAAGCATGCTGTGTCCTATTTGTGCAAAGAGCTGCTGTGTGGCTTCCATCTTTCACTGCTCTGACCAGGACACAGATACGGGTCCACAAGGGTGGGTTTGAGGACAGATGCAGATAAGAGACCATGGGAAACACAGAATACATCCCCGCCTCCAGGGACAGAGGTCACGGAACAGGGACAAACTTATATCAAAACAGAAATGCCTTCTGGAGAGAAATCACCCTTTGAGGCAAACTGAAATCTGGAGGAAGTTGCTACCAACCGGAATCCCAAGGACAGACACTGCTCAGGACCAGGGTGGGCCTGCGACAGTCATGACACCGTGAGGCGGGCAGGCAGGGGCTGTCCTTCCCAGGTGAGAGCCAAGGAAACTGAGGCACAAAGGCGTCATAGTCAGACAAGGGGTGCTGTTAGACGAACTCTGGAGCTCTTAGTGGGACGGTTTGGTTACTTGATCTGGTCCCAGCAGAGGAGAGGGAGTCTGCAGGGGCTCCGTCGGCCCCACCTGCAGAAAATGCCGGGTTGGCTCTGCAGAACCTGAGGGCGCCGAATGGCTAGGGCCAGGAGGGGCTGCTAATTGCTCTCCAGGGCAGTGTTTCTGGAGCTGCAGAACTCGGACAGAGGAGGAGATACCAGTGGAACATTTTTGATGAATAATTCAGTGAGCTGAAATGGGAAATGGGAAAGTTTTCTCTTCACCAAAGTGGAATTTGAAAAAAAGAAAGAAAACAATATCAGCAGCAAAGCTGAGCATTCTGCTCGCCTCACAGTAACATTCTCTCCTTTTTTATTTTATTTTTTTGCATAACCAGGAAGGACAGCTCACTGGGCTTTGCTCTTGACAATCTATAGCACTTGAACTGAGACAGGGAAATACTTGGGTTACCTGGAATACCTGGAATGGATGGTACATTTGATCTCATCATTGTCATCTGCCCTTTCAAGCACTTATTCTACAGATATTCACTGGGCAACCATCAAAAGCCAAGCACTGTGCTGGGTGCAGGAGTTCTGCAATGAAGACAACAGACAATGATCTTTCTTCCTGGAGCGTATAGGAGGTATTCAGACATTAAGTCACAAGGAACAGTAGTTGATAGACTTATATCTACATGCTGAGGTACATGCCGTCTCAGGCAGGGTCCAACCAAGAAGAAAGAGACCACTCTGAGTGCATAGAGCAGAAGGAATTGAATGCAGGGGACTTGTTCCTGACATGAGTGATGGAAATGCTGAGATGTCTGGGAAAGTGAAGGAACCTAGCGATTATCAGCAGCAGGAAGCCACTCAATACAAGTGAAGAAGGAAGGCAGTGATGTCATCAGAGTCCAGGACTGAGAGACACCTGGGAAAGGAGAACTGGAACTAAGACAGGAGATGCCCACGGAGGCCTGGGGCCATGGCATGCAAACCATTCTCAACCCTGCCTGGCCCCCTCCTGCTGCCTTTCTGACATCTACCGCTACCTCCCAAAGGCTGAGCCTCTGAGGAAGTCAGAAAGCAAGCTGGTCTGGGGAACGCAGTCCACAGGAGTCAGTTCCCCAGGGGCAAAGAGTGGGCCAGGGAAAGGATAGAAGAATCGATTGGAGGGCAAACAAGCCACGAAGAACCAGCACTCGTTCTCTGAAGGAAAAGAACAATCTTATGGGGAAGAATTCAAGGGGGAGAGCTATTAAATTAAATGATCGGGGGAGGCCTCTTTGAGGCAGTCAGGTTGAAACAAAAGATGAAAAGGAGGTAGCCAATCAAGGGGGTATGGGCACAAGAGGAAGAGCTTCCCAGACATGTGCCAAGGCCCTGAGGCTGCCTGCATTTGGAGTAAGGGGAAGAGTGTAGAGAGTTGAGGGTGGCGATGCGGCTGGGCCAGGTGACATTAAGCGGGTTTCAGAGAAGGAAAAATTAACAGCTGATTGCCTTCAATAGAAAAAGGATTTTGAAAAGTTTTCTAAAAATCTCAGATAGTTTCTATTTACTTTTAGACAGAGAAAAAGCTAAAAACCTTTCCAATGTTCCAGGAATACGTAAATACATTTCCTCTGTGAATGGGCTAATGCTGTGCTCCTGGTAGTTCCTTAGAACAGATAAAGCCTGTGAAGAAATGTTTAATACTGTAGATTGCGTTTTCCGGATCAGTTTTTTCCTGAATCCTCTAGGCGACTCTCCATGAAAATGAGTAACAACTTCTTGATTCCGTTTTTACCTCTGCCACCAACATGACTTGCTCACATCTCCTTCTCTCACCTTCCATGGGGCCCTACCAGACGCATTTAAATGCCTGTGGAAGTGTGACTTGTTTCAAATGCATTTAGGTCCACACTTTTATGCACCGTTAATCTTATTTTGTACTTCTTGTGAATACATTTTAATCAATCTTAAATTTTAATAAGATGGAATTCTTAGGAATAGATGGTTCCATAACTGTGAACTTCCACGGGGCCTTGTACAATGTCATAAAAGCACAAATGCATGCGATTTTTATGAGTAACAACTCAGCAAATCAGTGTTTGGTTAATTTTTTATTCAAAAAATTTTTAACTGGGGAGCCAGAATTATGTTAATTGATATGGGTGTTAAAAAGATCACAGGAAGTTCTCGTTCTACTCATAATGGCGTAACTGGAGCCAGACTTACCTCCTCGCTGTTAAGAACTAGAAAACTGGCCCTGTTGGCGAAGCTCAGTGGTTGAGCATTGACCTATGAACCAGGAGATCAGGGTTCGATTCCCCATCAGGGCACATGCCTGGGTTGCAGACTCAATCCCCAGTGTGGAGTGTGCAGGAGGCAGCCAATCAATGATTCTCTCTCACCATTGATGTTTCTAGCTCTCTCTTCCTCTCCCTTCCTCTCTGAAATCAATATAAAAATATATTTAAAATAAACAAACTAGAAAACAGAACAAAATAGACAAGGCCACCATTTTCAGACATCGGGCAACACTGATCTCTGAGAAAAAGATCCAACAGGATGAACCTGTCACCACCCTGGCTTTCTCTCTGGAGCTGCTTTCGCAGGGAAAGGGATCCAAGCAGAGCACAGCTCTTTCTGAGTTGAAGAGACAGAGGCTGTCGCTCAGAAAAGATGAAGGGGCTGGACTTTTTGAGGCATCGTGCTGGAGAGGGAGAGGATCTGTTGCTGATTACTAAGTCACACGAGCACTGAGTGAAGATCCACAAAGCTGAGAGAAGAAAACCCAGGGAGCCGTGAGAGAAACAGTTCACACCGGGCTGGGAGATGGTGACATTCTGATCAGCCGGAAGAGAGACCTCTCGCTCTTGGGTCTTCAGTGGAGACCCCAGGTGAGTCACAGCTTGGTAGCGGAGCTAAACGAATCTTAGGATTCGTTCGAATCTTAGGATTGAACCTACTCATGACCCAACCTCGGGAAATTTAAAAGCTTAAAAACAAACCTCAGCAGGAGGAAGCTGCTCTGCAAGTAACTCACTAAATATATGAAGATAGGACGGTGACCCAAAGCCTGGAAAAAATTCAGATGGGGAAATGGTCATGGGGAAATAGAGGTGGTGGGACTAACAGACAAGATCTTTAAAACAACTATTAGTAATGTTTTCAAGGATACAAAGGAAGGCAGAGGCACTATACACATACACATAGAAGTGGAAGATATAAAAAACAGTCATAGAAAACTTGTCCAGATGAAAAATAAAATATCTGAAATGAAACATTCACCAGAAAGGATTAGTAGTAGATTAGGTTAAAGAAGAAACCACTGAAGAAGAATGTTCACTGATCTTGAAGACACTGTGATAGAAACTAAGACAAAGCAAAGTGGGAGGAAAATATTTTTAAAGAACAGTAGAAAAGTGGCTCGTGGGACAATACCAAGCAATCTAACCATGTGTGTGAGAGTCCTAGAAGGAGATGGAAAAGACAAAAAAATTTTTTTTGAATAGCCCCAAATTTTCAAATGTAATGATTATTGTAAACCCATAGATCCAAGAAGTTCAATAAATGCCAAACAAGATAATCACAAAGAAAACCACACTAAGATTCATTATATTCAAGTTTCTGAAAATCCATAATTAAAAGAAAATCTTAAAAGCAACAAGAGAAAAACTACATATTTATTACATAAAGAGGAACAAAGCTATGAATTTCACAGACTTCTGTTCATAAGCTATGCAAATCATAAACAATATAGTGACATCATTAAAGTGATAAAAGAAAAAATCCATCAATCTAGAATTTTATTTTCACCCAATAATAGAGCTTTAAAATATATAAAGCAAGAATTTAAAGGCGAAATAGACAAATCCCACAGTTTTGATGGGCGATTTCAACACTCTTGTTGTCAGAGAATCCAGGAACTATTGGAAGCAAACTACCAACCAATTTGACGCAATTGACATTTGTAGAACACTTCATCCAACAACAGCAATATATTTAAGTGTACATAGAACATTCTCCAAGACAGAACCCATGCGGGGCCATACAACAAGTCCCAATAAACATAAAAGAATTTAACTAACACAGTTCAGTCTGAGAAAACTGACCAGTTTTCCGACCAGTCTGAAAAAAACAAAACAAACTAGAAATGAACAGTGGAGAGGTATCTGGGAAATCTCCAAATCCATGGACATTAACACACTTCTAAAGTGACCACTGGTTAAAGAAGAAATCACGAGGGAAATTCTAAATGAAAAATTCACTAGAAGAGCCCAATAACAGAGATGGCAGAAGACAAAATCAGTGAATTTTAAGTGAGATCAGCAGTCACACAGGAAGAGAATGTCTCCTCTCCATCTAGATGCCGTCATAACAGAATGATGGTCAGATGGTGAAGCCATCTTTCTGTCAGCCGGATGATGGAGACAACTCTTAAGAATGTCAGGGCCAAGAAACAAGAAGAGCCCACGTCCTTGATGACATCACAGAGGGGATGAATCAACCAGCCCTTGAGCCCACCTTTATCTCGGGACTTGCAGCTGTGTAAGATGCTACACTTCCTTGGTGCCTAAGCCACTTGAATAGGTTTTCTGTCTCCTGCAACAGAAAGAATCTGATGCATCCTTCATGCCCATCTGCTGAGGTTGAAACTAATAAGAGGAATTAAGAGTTGAGAAAAAGAGGACATATTTTGCTTATAGAAAACCTTACTATCACTCTCCTCCTCTTGGATGAGGGTGGGTGGCATTGCACAGACACCTCAAATCCCAGAGTGTCGAAATTAGAAGGGTTTTTAGAACTTGTTCTGCTCAAGAATATTTTCTGTCCTCCCAGTCCACCTTGGGTTCCCACCACTCTCCTACCACCTCCTATATTTCAACACTGTATTCTGTTTTCTTGACAGAGCTTATCACCATCTGAAATTACATTTTAATTTACTTTCTCGTTGGTTATCTAATTTTTCCTGCTGGAAAAACGGGAGAACTGATCTGTTGTCGTGGAAATGTCTGAGTCCTATTCCTCCCCTCCCCCCATCATCCTTATGAACAGAACCCCGATATGGTGGGCCGTGGCAACGATCTAGTTTACAGAGCCACATTTCTCAGTCTGTCTTGATGATACAAGTGGCCAATGAGATGTGAGAAACAATCCTGTGGAATTCTTAGAAAGCTCTTAACTGGAAGGGGCTCTCTTCTACTCTTGCCCCTTCCTCCGTCCTGATATGTGATGCAATGGTTGGAGTGGCATTAACCACCTTACGGCCATGAGGTGATGCTGATGATGAAGTAGCACAGGAACAGCATACCAGCCCTGACCAGCAGGTCTCTCGACTTGCTTTAGGTAACATAAATAAATGGATCCCTGCCCGGCCGATGTGGCTCAGTGGTTGAGCGTCGACCTATAAACCAGGAGGTGAGGGTTCGATTCCCGGTCAGGGCACATGCCAGGGTTGTGGGCTTGATCCCCAGTGTGGGGTGTGCAGGAGGCAGCTGATCCATGACTCTCTCATCATTGATGTTTCTCTTTCTCTCTCCCTCTCTCTTCCTCTCTGACATCAATAAAAAAAAATTATTAAAAAAATGGATCTCTTATCTTAATGAAGCCACTTTTTTTTTGGGGGGGGGTTCTGTTATGTTGGGCCAGATTTAATCTTCAATGATAAATTGTATCCTTTTCATAGGTATATTTCCAGGGCCTTAGAACAGTACCAGGCTCAGCATAGATAATCAATTAATATCTGTTGAGTGAAAAAATGGGATCCAACCTCCCCAGCTAACAGATGAGGGAACTAGACCCAGGGGAAGGAAACCATTAGCCCTTGTCACATCGCTCGTAAGGGGCAGACATGTGATCACGGACATGTGACCTGCTTCCCATGGCACTGTGGGTGTGACAGAAGGAGGCCACCCACCTATCACCTCATGGGCCCACCTGCCCCTCCTCTACCTCAGTGCATCTGGCGTAACCCTCTATCCACACCTGCCACGCCGGCTTGGTTGAGGGGCACAGTCTTCCATGGATGCAGAGGCAGCAGCAGCCCGACTGCCAGCTCATCCACCAGGCAGGACCCTCCTAACTCCACCATGATGGGCAGGGAGCTCCTCTCTGGTCCTTGGTCCCCACCCGCCCTGGATTAGGACTTTCCAGAAGGATTTGCTATAGGTACAAAGGGCACAACAGGAAACGCAGATTTTTCACACTCTGGACAAGCCCACAAATGACCACAAAGTGCTCTGAGCATTGATTTGGGGGTTTACACATAACTTTAGCAAGTAGGCAAATTCTAAAATACAGGGTCTTCAAATAATGAGGATCATGGGTGTGTTACTGAACCAGTTCCCTACTGATAAACATTGATATTGTCCCCAGCTTTTCTTCCCTAAAATCACAATTTCCTTATAAATTCCTCATGCACCTACACTGTGAGGGTCTCCCTGGTACATGCTCCCAGGAGAGGGGCTGCTGCATCCGTGTGGAGGGAATTTCCACCTTTGGTCAGTATTGCCCAGCCCTCCCCCCCCCCCCCCTCCATCTCCCTTTCCTCCTCTCCCACCTCTTCTAGTTCTGCCTCCCTCTTCTAACTCCTGTTCTTTTCCTTCTCTTTCTCCTCTTCCTCCTTTTCTCGTTCTTATCGTCTGTTGTTGAAGTTTCAAGATAAGGGGGGGACACAATGGGGAAAGAGAGGAGGAATACTGAGGTTGTAAAAGGAGCGGGAGAGTGAAAGGAAGGGAAGGAGAAAGGGACAGCTGCAAACATGACGCCAAGGCTCTCCACCCGCCAGTAAAGTTTCATTTGCCAATACCATTAAACTCACCATTTCACAGATTTCATTTCAAGGAGTGTTACAGTCTGATGTTATAAAA
The DNA here is from genome assembly GCF_964212035.1 of Myotis nattereri. Lineage (NCBI taxonomy): Eukaryota > Metazoa > Chordata > Mammalia > Chiroptera > Vespertilionidae > Myotis > Myotis nattereri. The sequence goes on from NC_138089.1 coordinate 53,250,003, forward strand.
GAAGAGGTTCCAAGGGCAACCATAGTTCACACGTGTGGGGGATAAAAGCTGGCTATAAATTATTTGACACGTCCCCCAGCAGGAGATGAGGTTTACGTCCCTTCCCCTTGAACCTGACGGGGCCCTTTGACCGCTTAGAGTTTTAGACAATAAAATACAGTGGAACTGACACTGCCCGGATTTTCAGGCTCATGTCTTAAAGAACAGCAGTATTCAAATAATCTCTTGGGACCCAGACACCAGGCAGTTTGGAGCCTGAGTGACCAGGAGAGAGATCCACGTGGAGAGAAGTGTAGGCCCCTGGGTGACAGCAGGCCTGGCACCTGGGTCATCTCGGAAGTGGGTCTTTTCACCACAGTCAAGCTTTCCCAGCGGCTGCCACATGGGCAGACAGGACATTGCCTCCGAGGCCTGCCTAGAATGAAGATTCCCCTGCAAAATAAATGACTGTCCCTATTTTAAGACACTGAACTTCAGAGTGTTTTATTATCCAGTAATGTCCTATTTAATAAAAGGCTAATATGCAAATTGTCCCCTCGGCCAGGAGTTCAACTGGGAGTGGCTGGGCCAGCCAGCCAACTGCCTGCAGCCCCTCCCTCTGGCTGGCCCCACCCCCGATTGGCCTCGGCCAGACCCCACCTGTGCATGAATTCATGCACCCTAGTATAACTATAACAACCTTATGAATAAAATCCACTCAATGTAGCAACAAGGTCATATTTGTAGCATTTTTACCAAATTTCTGCTTCTTGTGTGTTATTCGGCATCTTAAACAAGTTTTTAGAGTTGTTTTTTTTGGGGGGGGGGACATGAAACCTCTGGATGAATGCTATTGATCCATTCTTAGGATAATGTTTTTAAATGCATTAAAACAAAACATACCAATTAAGTAGAAATGTAGTTACCAAAATATTTACATTTTTGATAAAGGAATGTATGTGTGAGATGATAGAATCTAGTGGAGGGTCTAATAAGTACGATAAATTTGAAGTATAACAAGCTCAAATAATTGGTCCAGATATCTGCAATACTATAATGTGATATAAACATATCTGTAATTTTTATTGGTGGATCTTGCTTATACACCATGGTTTTGTTACCTTCATGAATAATGGAAGGAAATGCTAATTTTCAGTTAGGGATTAGTGAAAATTAAGAAATAATTTTTTTCTCCACACATGTCCACAGATTCCTAAATGTTATTCTCACACCCAAGATGAATAACTCTGGACTACCCAGTTGTATGGTGGTAGAATAACATTGCATTCCTCAGTAAAGACGTGAGCATAAAGAAATGAGAGCAGCAGTCAGGACAACGAGCCTTTATCTATCTGCTCGTTAGCCTGAATTTCTTAAGCAGCAGGGAATCATGTGACTCCTTGGAAAGTTCTAGAACAACTGCATTTTCTAACCACCCAGGGCTTTGTCGGGTGGAGTCAGGTTGCACCAGCCAGATCCCACACGCGCTCACACACACCATGTTCTGCTTGAAGTCAAGAACAACTGATTCACTGCCGCCACCAAGATGCCAAGTTGTCTGCCACCCATTCAGCACGGCAAATTATTTCCTGAGCATGCACTACGCTGAGGCTACTAAGAGAGTCCTCTCTGGTCCTGATTAGCAGCTCAGCCTTACTTAAGCACATGAGCAACACAAGCCAGGGCTTGGGAGTGGTGGGGTGGGAGGTGGGTGACTCACAGGGATGTGGCTGGGCCCCAGGACAAACTGCAGCCTGGGTTCAGATGCCGGACACTGCTCCTTCTATCTCACGACTCTGCTTCTCTCTGCGCATCTTCTTCATTCCCATCTTTGGGTTCGAACTGGCTCTCTTTGCTCCTCCTCCGTCCATGTGGCAGAAGACATGACCAATAGTATGTGCGGCATCTTTAGGCAACTTGAATGAGGCTGAGTTGACTTGCTGAGTTCCACATAGGGGAGGGGAGGGTTGTAAAAAGTGGCTGTTCCCAGAGTGACCATGCACATGGGGCAAAGGGTGGAAGTCGGGGAGTTCCCAGAAACGTGGGGCGGGGAGGGCCAGGGCACACAGTGTGTCCAGCATCAATATAATAAAGATGAGGACGGAACAGCCACACTCACAATGACGTGTGTTTTGAAGACGGACTCTAGTCTGTGCTGATGGTGGTGGCTGCGGAAATGAACCTGCCACACAACTGAATGGTTCTGCTGCTTGTGGGCGGCCCTGAGCAGACTCATGACATGGAAAACAGTTTTTAAATAAATCTGAGGAATGTATCTTTACAAATACATGATCACCAAGGCTTGTGGAAAAGCTTGGGGACTTTCCTGGAACCCTCAAATCTCAGGGCAAGTTCATGAGCCTTGCTCTGGAAAATGGAAGCTGGCCGAGGGTGTGCTTTCCCTGCGAGTGGGAGCTCCAGGCTGAGCACTCCATTAGAAACCCTGTCTGTGAATTGGTGGAGAAATCATGATTTTTAAAAAATACCTAAAATTTACACTGTGCGCCATGGCAGTGGTTGTCAAACTTTCAGTGTCAGAAACATGACTCTCAAATTTTCTTCAGGCCCTCGAGGGCATTTTCGATATGGGTTATTTTATTAATACTGACCCTATTGGGATTTCAAACTGAGAAATTTTTTAAAAGTTATTTTTGTAGCTTATTTTATAATAGCAATAATAAAATCATTCCACGGTAATATAAGATAATATTTTTATAAAAAGACTATATCTTTGAAAACAAAGAAATGTAGTGAGAAGAGTGGCATTTTTTAATGTTTGGGCAAAGCTCTTTAAAGTCTGGCTTAATAGAAGGCAGCTGGATGCTCACGTCTGCTTCTGCATCTGCTCTGTTGCAAAATTCTGTGTTGCTTGAGGTAGATATGAAGTTGGAAAAAGGACGAGTATTAAGGTAGCCTTTTCAGAAAATTTGGCTATTTCTCAATACTATGCTAACACTGGACAAATGGTTGTGAAATCTTACACCGTTGTATTAAAACCTTCCGTTTTGAATAGATCTTCTACCGGGCTTGGTTTTGTAGCATCATGCATCGGTCATGAGTTGGTTGCTTGAAAATTTTCGGTTCAAGGCACTCACTGCAGCTCAAACACTGAAATATTTCATTACAGAATATCAAAAAGCCACATCAGTTGATACTATCACCAATCTCATGAGAAAGTGTTTAGGAATCGGGACACAGTGAAGCTCAGAAAGGCAAATACAAATTTTCCAAAATTCTAATTTCTGCACAAAAGTTCAAATGTTGTCACTGGCTGTGACCAATTTTACCATTTATTTCCTGGAAGTGACAAGCTCACTTCATTATTTTTGAGAAAATGTCTGCCAATACCTACGTCTGTGAGTTGCTCATTCAAGCAACAATGGTCTTCCACGAAAAAAGTAGCTAGTTCATCTCATGACTCAGACAATGGCACGCTCACTTTCTGTCGAGATGAACACTGCACTTGGACGTGCCGTGTGACTGCTTTCTGTCATTCCCATCTCCTCACATAGAATACTAAAAAGGCGTGTACATGAGGACTGCAATTCAATGAACTTACTATTTTTTACTGGTTCATCAAACACATTCTTAATTGCAAATGGCGGTTGTTTTTTCTCTTCAAGTTCAAGGAGGTGAGGAGTACAGTGACCCCTGCCACCTGGGTTCATGCTAAGGTGCCATTGCTTTTGCACTGTCAGTGTAAATGTCAACCCAGTGAAAAGGCTATGGAGTCTTAGTGCGCTTACAGAAATTGCTTCGATTGCTAAGACCCCTTGAAAGAGTTTCGGAGACTCACCAGGCCCAGAGAACAATACGTTGAGATCCAGTGATTATAGTTTATAAAGTATGTTCCTATAAATACCTTTTTTTGGTTCTCACAGAAGCCCTTGGAGGTGGGCGCTCCTGGGACACCCCTTCTGTAAGGAGGAGGAAACAGAGACTCTGGGAGATTAAATGCCTTGTCCCTGGCTTCGGAGAGGCAGGAGCTGAGAGGGTCTAGAAGGGAATTCTTGTCGTTACTCCCATGGATCTCGGTAGGGCATCAAGATGGAAAATGCTCCATCTCCATCTCAGCTCACCCACTGATCCTCAGTGTGGGCCCAGACTTCGGAGGCAAGAGGATGTTCAAACACACTGGCGTGTGGGGGGCAGCCCAATATTTGGGGAGGAGGCAAGGCAGCTTTGTGGGGTGGCTCAGGAGGAAGCCGTCAGTGAAGTGGACACTCCTCTCCACCTTCTGGGCCCCTGATCTCTGAGGATGACTCATGGAAGATTCTTGGAGGCCAGTATGAGTGCTTCTTCTCTCTGTCCAGCTCAAAGACAGGGGGATCTGCAGCGAGGGCAACAGTGAGGAGGAATGAGCTCGTAACTGCCTGTCTTTGAAATATTATTTCCTATCTTGGTTTTTAAAGTTGCCCAAGACTTGTCAATCCTGCTAGTGTAAAAGCCACATGGCTGGGCCCGCTGAGCTCCCGACACCAGCTCCAGGTTGCCGGCGCGCTCGCGGTGAAGCTGTGTCCTCCAGCAAGTGAGGCCCGGCGCTGATTTATGGCTCATTTTCAGTACACAATGCTGCAATTTCGTGAAATGATAGCGGTATCGATTCCAGAAGATTTTCTTTGCTGAAACCCAGGGCTGAGGTGCTAAATGGAGCCTGAGAGTGAGTAACAGCACTTCACACTTCATCGATTTCATCGTCTGATCCTCCACTTTGATGTAACTGCCCGGAGCCCCCACCAGAGGCTCGGGTCTTTGTTGCCTGGTTCACAGGCCCCCACTTCTCCAGAGGGCACTGGCTGTGAATACAGTGCAGACTCTCCAAGGAGGCAGGGGTCCAAACAGGGTCACAGGGAACGTAATCACTCTCGTTGTTGGGAAAGTCAGAGCCTCTGTGAGGAATAGATCTGGATTCTCATTCTAAATACATTGACCATCTCCCTCTAGTCCCAATCTCAGGACAGGAAACCAAGTACTACATTCGGCTTTGAAAACAAAACAGAAAGAGTGAGTCAGTGAATAAATGAAAGAAAGAGTGAATGAATGAATGAGAGAAAGAAAGAGAAGAGAGGAAAGGAGGGAAGAACAGACAAGAGAAACAAGACAGGAAGAGAGGGGAAGGGAGGGAGGAAGAAGAAGAGTGGGGGGGAGGATGGGGGTTAATGGGGGGGGATGAGGACACATTTGTAATTCCTTAACTAATAAAGAATTTAAAGATAAAAAAAAAAACAAGAACAAGAAGGAGGAGGAGGAGGAGGAGGAGGAGGAGGAGGAGGAGGAGGAGGAGGAGAAGGAGGGAACGAAAGGAAGAAAGGAAGGAAGGGAGGGAGGGAGGGAGGGAGGAAGGAAGGAAGGAAGGAAGGAAGGAAGGAAGGAAGGAAGGAAGGAAGAAAGAAAGAAAGAAAGAAAGAAAGAAAGAAAGAAAGAAAGAAAGCAAGCAAGCCTCCTATACTCAGAACAAGCACTATCAAGGTAAGGTGAGCCGCGATTTTAAGTAGAACCGAATTATCTGCCAATTCCAGCATTACTGTGAGATTAGAATTCCCTGTGGTAGAATCTGAGAAGGAGGCTCCCTGTCAGAATCATCCGGCTGTCTTCCCATCACCCTTAATATTGGCCAGAAGTTTTTTTAGACCAGAAGATACAAGGCTGGGCTTCTCAGCTAGAAAGAGGCTGGTGACTGGAGGGGAGCCCCAACAGGCTGGGAGAGTTCTAAAGGGTTCCGAATGAGGAATGGCAGGCTAAAGGGTTTGGGATCATAAGACCAGAAGAAGAAATTGTTGGGGTGTCTCAATGGTAAAATCTACCTTCGGTGAAAGGAGATGAGACCACTATCCCATTAATTTAGTCACTCAACAGATATTTATTGATCTGTTATGAGCAGACACTGCTGGTTTTTCTGGAGGATACAGACTAGAAGGGGAGCAAATACTAAATGAATCAGTTGAAACACACATGTGAGTACAGTGTGGCCTACACTTTGTTAAGGAAGAAAGAAACAGAGAGAGAAGCAAGGGGCCCAATTAGATGGGGCGGGCCCAGGGTCAGAGAAACCCCTCCAGGTCTGAGGAATGAGGAGAGCTCAGCAGGGAGAGCTGGAAAGGAGTTTCCGCACGTTTGTGAAGCCCGGGAGCTGGTTGGTTTGAGGGACCACGCAGGTCAGTGCATGGGAGCCTGGGGGGGGGGGGCGGGGGGGGGGGACGAGAAGGAGAAGGCAAACTCAGGTGGGGAGACTGCAGGGCCGGAGGAGCAACACCAGGAGTTATCCTGAGTGTGACAGGACGTCGCTGGAGGGTTTTACACAAGAAAGCAGCATGATCTGAATTGCCTTCAAAGGAACTCCTCTTAGTTCATGGAGTGCAATTGGGTTGGAGAGGAGCTAAAGAAGTGGGGGTGCAGTTACAGGGGACTTTGGTCATCCACGCAAGAAAGGATGGTGGCTTTCCCCAAGGTGAGAAGGAAAGAAGTGGACAGACTAGGGCTCAAGTTTGGAAGAGTGGCCAGGACTCGGCAACAGGTTGGCTGTGGGAAGCAAAGGGCAAAGGAGCTGACTCCTAGGTCTCCCATGGAGATGGCATTTCCTGAAAGTGGGAAGACCAAGGCTTGAGGAGGAGAAAGGCTTCCTTCCTGACCTGGAAGGCGACATGTTCCCTTCAAGGCAGCGGATGCTCTCCTCCAAAGGACTGCCCATTGCTGCGGACTCTGGGATTGGCCCGGCCACGGGCTCCTGGGCTCCCACCCCAACCTGCGGAGTGTGTGGGCTGAGTGGCATTGAAGGGGATTGCCCTGCTGATGCCAGGGCTGCAAACGCTGCCAGAGAAGAAGCCCACATCCAGTGACAAGGATGAAGAAGCTGAATGGGACTGAGTTTTGGGAAAAGGTATCAGTATTCCCTGGGGTGACCTCAGGACTCCTATTCCAAGGGGGACCATGATTTTGATTATTTATTTATATAACCAATTTAAAAAACTCATGTACCATACGACTGTCTAGTGCAGTGATTTCCAAATATTTTAACCACAACACACAAGAGAAATACAGTTACATGCCATCATACACACATGCACACACATACATGACTCCCCTGAAGCAATACTCTCCCTTACTACGTGGAAAGCACTCTGATATTCTGTAAAAATTGTAAAAACTGGTCGTCTCAATCCACTAAATGGATTTTATAGCTAATGGGCTGTGACCTAAAATCTGAGAAGCACTAGCCGGGGGCACAGATGCCAAACTCTCAGGTGACCAGCAGACAACAGCAAACACAAATCTACGCTTCCCTGTTGCTCTACGTGAATGAATTCCTGGGGGTAGTCAGATTGTTACTTATATTTTGTTTTTAAATGACCGTAAGTCATTTCGTTTTCACTTCTTTCTTTGGGGGTTGTTTCTGCTACACAGAATAATAGTGGCTGATGCCTTTATCCCCCGTCTTGGATGCTACTCTGTGAGATGAAAAGTAATATCCACTAAGGCTGCAGCTGCCTTATGTGGCCCACCGACACTTCACTGAGGGGAAATTTCTCTAAAAAAATGCCCCCAAAGTCAGGTCAATAACTGGGCAGGTGACCTCTTGGTTTCCCAATTATCATTCTCAAGAAAAGTGCTTTGTGACTCTCCAAGGAGGGAAATATGGTAAGAATATGCATCTCGGTCTATAAACTATAGTTAGACATTTTAAAATTAGATTTGTTTAAGCAGACACTGATGCCAGCAATCTGAAGATAGCCAAGCACTGGGAGAGCGGGGGAGAGATGGGGAGAAATGGGAGACCCGCTGTAGAGTTAGCTGATCTTTGGCACTGATATAACCTGACCTTCAGTCTCAGATGCAAGGTGCCTTAGATTCTTAGTGGACTTTATTTTTAAAATAAGGCATTTGTAGAAAATGTATCAAATACTAACAAAGCATAAGAAAAAAGAATGAGTGAAGGAGGGAGGGGAGGAGGGAAAGAGGGACTAAAGAACAGGAAGAAAGAAAAAGAAGAAACAAATTAAACTCATCTGGAATCCCATCCCCTGGAGAAAACCACTAATAACATTGTGGTGTGTATCTGTCAGTTAATTCCTCAAATCGCATCTGATCTCATGCACACAAGTTTCTCAAGATGAATTCTTGTTCTTTCAGCTCAATATAATTCCCCCTGCCTTCTCTCTGACCTAAGGGCTCCACTTGGATTCTCAGTTTACAGCCTTGCAAAGGTCCAGGATCTCACTGAGACTGTGGCTCATCAGCCTATAATAGATAGACAGACAGATACAAAACCTCTGACTCACTCTAAACTCAGCCTTGGCCAAGTAATTCCTATACAGTGTGAGGCGTGGCATTAACTGACCACTGAGTTTTGTTGTTGTTTTCCACTAGACTTAAAAAAAAAAAAAATTTCTTAAAGATAGCATCTAAATCTTGCCCCCAAGATCTATCACAATGCCAGGCACATAGTAGGTGCTCAATAAATGCTTGTGGCATTAAACTGAAGAGTGCTGAGTTCATTACTAGGTCTCTCCCAAGGACAGACTGAGGACATTTATTGATGATTTGGACCAGGCAGCAGGCTTTTAGAACATATGAGTCAGACTAGAGTGATTAACCTGTAGAAACATAAAATTAAGACAGGCCCAGGCCTGTCTGTTTGCCTGCCAAGAAAGCCATTACCTTCCCTGATGGGAAATCAGAAATTCTCTGGTCTCAAGATGGCAGAAGACCTTCCCAGGCTCTGTGCAGAAATACGGTGGCTATGGTCACCCTTGAGGACACTGGGCCATTCGTACCCTAACCCTCAAGGAGCCTGGGGTAGCAGCTGGGAATTGGAGGGAGATTCTTACACCACTCTCTCTCTTTTCTAAAAACATTGCCTGAGGTTTTAGCCTCATCCTTGTAACAAGGACAGGCTTAGAACATTCTTCATTGTCTGTGTCTTATCTTTAATCCCCTTCAGTCGGCAATGGCCTTTAGGTCTTGGGTTCGGATTTCCAGGTACCTGCATCTGTTCTGGGCTTCAGGGGTCTACTTGTTGTTGGATCAACTGGAAGGAAGTCATTAGTACTTCTCAAGGTGGACGCTGTCTCTAATGGCTAAGATTGGCCCCAAGGGAACCAGTCACTAGTTACTAGTGTATCCTGCACCGTGACATCTTCCTACAGCTGATTTAGGGAAATTTGGTCCCTCGAGCTCGCTCTTTTCAGGATCGGATTCTTCCAAATGAGATTCTCATGAGGTAGCTGATGCTGTTGGGGCTCCTCCTATACATGTGGGGTGACTTGCCATTGTCCTCATGCTGTTCTCCCCAACCCCACCGCCATGTGCTTTCACTCCCAACAGCCAGCACCTGCTAAGGAAGGCTGTCCCTGGGTTTCTGGAGCCCTGGTTGCCTGTGTGCACAAGGAACAGAAAGTGCCTGGAGACTTGCATTCACTCAGGGGGAACCCTTGGCCAATGGCATGCATACAGAGTAAAGACACTGCAGCTCCTCTGCCCTCATTTGGGAAGACCTCCATTGCACCAGAGCCCCTGAGGATGAGAAAGAGTTACCTTCCTGTCCTGGAGATTTCTGCCTCTATTAGGGCTAGTGACCAAGGTTCCAGCTACACCCACACCTGCCCCTGCCCCTGCCCTGCACCTGCAAGGATACAGCCCTAACCCATTCCTGTCCTGCTTTCCTCCCCCCACCTTTGACCACATGGATGGGACCAGGGAAGGCACCCTTTGCAGATGTTGTCAATGTCTTGGTCCCTCTACTCTGCCCCTGAATTCTCAGCAGTGACAGTGCCCAGCTGCTGGGGTTCAACCCCAGCAGGTCCAGGGGTCCCCAAAGGTGTGGACGGAGTCGGTGAAGAAGGAATGACACGGAGACAGCGTTCAGTTGATCAGCAGCCTAGCCAGGATCTCCAGCCAAGTTCTGGCCAGGATCTCCAGCGAAGTTCTGGTTAGGATCTCCAGCCAGGTTCTGTGTCCATGTTCTCTTGCTAGGTTCTCCAGCCAGGTTCCCCAGGTTCCCCAGCCAGGTTTGGTCATCAGATTCTGTAGCTAGGTTCTTCAGCCAGGTTCTGGCTGGGTTCTCCAACCAAGTTCTGTAGCCAGGTCGTGTCCAGGAACTTTTGCCAGGCTCAGTCACCAGGTTCTAGTCAGGTTCTCTTGCCATGTTCTATCCAGGTTCTGTAGCCAGGTTCTGTCTCTAGGTTCTTCAGCCATGTTCTCTCGCTAGGTTCTGTCTCTAGGTTCTGTGGCCAGTTTCTGTCCAGGATCTTTTGCCATGTTCTCTCCAGCGAAGTTCTTCTGTCTCTAGGTTCTGTGTAGGTTCTGTGTCTAGGTTCTGTGTCCTGTTGTCTTGTTACATCTGTATTTATACTAGTTGATTCCAATCCTATCAATCTCTATTCCAAAGGTTAGGGCGTTTCTTATCTCCATTCCAGGGAGTAAAGATTATGTAGCTTAAGCATGATTGTTCGTAGTTAAAGTGATTAATTACCCACCTGGCACTTAGTTAAGGGGTTTTATTCCCTCCCTAACTTCAGGGGGAAATCCCTACCTGGGGAAACAACCTTTCTCAGAGAGGTGACCTTGGTTAAAACACATAGTGCCAAGAAGGTGAGCAAACATATTAAGAACAGTATGCCATATATGCCAGGTCCCTTGAAACAGCAAGGATGGACCGGCTCCCGGCACTCAGCAAGCTGACACTTCCCACCCCTGGAACTGTCTTTCTTCTCTGCCTAGGGGCTGTTTCTGGCATGGAGAACTTGGCAGAGCAATGGGGTGGGGATGGAGGGAGGTTTACTTAGGGTCAGCCCTCCACCAGTTAGGGGTGGGAGTTGGGAGATAAAGGCTCCAGCCTCCCCCTCCTCCTCAGAGGATCCCCAGTGTGATGGAGCCCTCGGTGCTCCTTGGGAGAACCTGCTCCTTAGCACATCCTTAGCACATCGTCATTAGAATTCTTCTCTCCCTGTCTCACCTTCCCATTGTCCCAGCAAACCCTGAGGTTGGGACCTGGGTGCAGCCAGTTGATCTGGGGTGTGATTCCAGGAAAGAGGGTGAGGAAGTGGGCGAGCAAAGGCAAGAAAAGAAAACCCAAGAAGGATGTGTTCATGTACACGCGGCTTCCAGGGAGGTGTCTGAGAGTGTGTATACAAGGCACCACCCAGTCGCATCCACAGAGGGCCAGGGAAGCTAGGGACTACTCCACCCAATCTTTTCCTTGCTGGTTGCGCACTGCCACTCAGAGGGAGCATTCAGGTCCTGGCACTCTGCACCATTGCTGGAGAAGGCCTCAGGCAGGGCGACCCAGAAAGCCATCAGTGTGTACAGGAATGTCTGCAGTGATCTTCAGGGTGGGCCCGAGGGGGAGGGGTGTGGGAGGGGCCATCGGGGTCTGCTACTTCCCTGAACGAATGAGGCCTTGAAGCTGATGCAAAGCAGGGGCCCAAAGAGCAGAGGCTCACACTGCATCTGCAACACAACCCCATGCCCTATTTTTAACTCAGACGAGCCCACTTTATTTCTAAGTGCTGGCACCCGGAATTTGTCCTGTTTCTGACTCCAGAGGCAGACTCAGGCTCTGCTCAGCTGATAAATATGCCCTCTGAGATCACCTTCCTTTCAGTTTACAGAGGATTTAAGTCTTTGTTATGTCAAAGAAAGGAGAAAAAAACACACACAAATAAATGGGATACTTATTCCGGCATTACACATTACTATTGCGGGATATTGCGCCATATCTTTTTTTTTTCTGGTGAATTATTAATAAAGCCCATTTTTGTTTAATGCCTGCTAATAATTTCTAAAAACAGATCTACAACTTCAGCTGTAAATGCATGTTCATAAATCATTCCACTGAAACCCAATTGTATGGTTAGCAAAAATCTCTGACTATCAATCAACTTCATCTTTGCAACTTTCTCTCTGGAATCCCTGCAGAATGGCAGACAGACCAAAGCAAGACCCGGGAAGGCAAGACAGGGACGTTGAAATACTGCTTCCCAGGTCTGTCTGTAACAGCCTTGTTCAATGGATAATGAGGAGGATGAAAGTCTGAGAAAAGGGCGTGGAGACAAGCAACTTTCCTCCTGCTGACTTTGGTGAGGAAGAGCAGGGCAGTGCTACACACTGACCCCGAGCACCGTGAGGTGCCCAGCAGTTCCCTCCGATCAACCCTCAGGAACAGGTGTTCTGATCCCTAATGAACGAAGTAGAAACCTGAGGTGCAAAGAGGCCTGGCAAGTGGCAAAGCTAGGAATCAAACCCAGGATGGTGTCCTGGCTTTGACCTTGGTCTTCCAAGGACTCTTTATTGCCAATCAAGTGGACTTAAAATTCATATAGTTCTTCCCATGAAAGAAAGGAATACAAAAATTCATACAAAGAAGGGATTTGGGGGATGGAAATAAGGCCGTTGGCAATGCCAACTTTGGAAATCCTCTCAAGGAGATTCTGACGTCTGCCCCGTCCTCTCATTAAGAACCACTCATTTTATGCTCGATAAACTGACCCATCCCAATGTTACCCCGTTACATTACTCTCCCCTGCAGCCCTCGCTCAGTGGGTATTGACTCAGGGCCCACAATACTGGGCTGGACACTTGAGGTCCGATGGGGAACTGGACCACACATGGTCCCCGCTCCAAGTCTCCTGCAGGGGTAAGCATGAATCAGATATGAAATCTTCTCCATGATGTCACACAGCTCATCTCAGGGAATGAGACCCTTGGGAAGAGATGACTGAGTTACCAGTAGAAGGAAGTGAGTTAACAAGGTTGCCAAAGTCTTGGGTGATTGCGGGGAGGCGCTAAAAGTCCCGCAGATGGCAGCTGAGAGGGGTGACCGAGTACCAGGAGCGCCTCAAAGAAGCAGGGTTGGTGACCAGGGAAGGCAGTAATTGCCTGGAAGTTTCTGGGAGAGCAGAGAAATAGACACTGTGGGGAATGTGTTTGAGGTAGGTGAGGTGGCCAAGGGGCATGTCCAGTTGAATGTCAAAGCTGCACGTTCTTTAGTTTGAGATAAATTTCCCCTCCGGCCCCATCTAAGAAACATCTCATTATCATGAAAACACCACACTCTCTCCTCATTCCCGGTTGGGTTAATCTTTGAGAAATTCATTTCTGTCTCTGCCTCTCCCCTTGCGCCGCAGCCAGCTATGGCTCACCATCACCTAGATCCCAAACTTCTCAGCAACATATTGAAATCCACCCCCGTAGGTCTGCACCCACTGGTCCAGCTCACTCTCTATTGGCTTCAGTAGGTTTTTGCTGTTTTCCCATTCCCCCTTGAAGACCCTCACTGCTCCCCGTGTGCCTTTAGCAGAAAGACCCCTTCTCTTCACCTCTACCTGCCGACACCTGGCCCGTTCTTCCCGGCCTGGCTGCAACAGTCCATCCGGGGTAAACCTTCCCCAGCAACCTTGGCAGGAGGCCTCTCTCCCTTCTCTCTGTGCCGCCAGGACGGATTAGGGGGAGTTTACAGCTGTGCAGGCTAAGAACGTGGTGTTCTTTTCCCCTGACATTTCAGACTGTTCGTTTAACACTGGAGGGTGCCACGGTGGGGGGCAGAGAAGCAGGATGAGGACGGGCCAGGCAAGTCTGCACTGGTCCCCAATTCGGCATCCCGCTTGGCAAAGCAGACACCCTTCAGCAACGTTCCTGTGACCTGCGCTGGCCTGTGACATTCTCCCACCCACATGCTCATCACCTCAGACTCTGCCTCCGATTGTGCAAATGTTTCCTTCAAAGACATTCAGGTAAATACCATTTTCTCCTTCCCACATGTTCCCCGTGAGTCGAGGCAGCTCTAATATGTCTGCAGTCTGGGCACCTGACAGCTGCCTGGCCTGTCCTGCCAGCCCGCTCCCTGCTCCGGGCTGTGCTGTGGGCTGTGGGCTGCCGGCCTCTCCCACTAGCCTGAGACTCGGGTAGTCCACCTCTGCACCTGCACAGCCTGCACAGCACGGAGCAGCCATCAGGGGTTGCTAACGAGGAGCCACCTGCAGAAGGGCTCCCACAGCGGGGCTCACTCGCTGGTTTGCAGGACCCTCAGAGTGGACCCTCCATGCCTGAGAAACATGGCATCAGCCCTGGGGGACATTCAGGAAAGCTCTTTAGGATAACACCATCGAGGAAGAGCCCCAAGCCCACCAGGGTGGGTCCTGGACGAGCCGACCCCTTGGGGAGGCACGTGAGGAGCTTCCTGGCTGGCAGCCCCAGCTCCTCCCAGAGGCCTCAGGGATGCACCTTTAAAAGCACAGGACCAGGGGAGCACAGGACCACAGAAGCATGGGACCATGGGAGCACTGGACCACGGAAGCACGGGACCATGGGAGCACTGGACCACGGAAGCATGGGACCATGGGTGCACGGGACCAGGGAAGCACAGGACCACGGGAGCACAGGACCACGGAAGCAAAGGACCAGGGAAGCACAGGACCACGGAAGCAAAGGACCAGGGAAGCACAGGACCACGAAAGCACAGGACCATGGGAGCACGGGAGCACAGGACCACGGAAGCACGGGACCAGGGAAGCACAGGACCACGGAAGCACAGGACCATGGGAGCACGGGAGCATAGGACCACGGAAGCACGGGACCAGGGAAGCACAGGACCACGGAAGCAAAGGACCAGGGAAGCACAGGACCATGGAAGCACGGGGCCATGGAAGCATGGGGCCAGGGAACCACGGGGCCAGGGAAGCACAGGACCACAGAAGCACGGGACCAGGGAAGCAGCAGAAGCAGCTGCAGCCCCTCTGGAAGGCAGCCCCTCCCACCAACCCGCCTGGGCTCCTGGGGGCAGGCTCTGCTCTGGAAACCCAAGCCTGGTGGGTGTGGATGCAACTCCGGGCAGAGTCCAGCTCCCTTCCCTGGAACTGGAACAATCTAGAGGCACCCACAGGGGCCAGCTCCCCTCATCAATTCTGCATCTTCCTGAAAATGTACTTTTTAAGCCCCTTAATTGCATTTCAGAGATAACCCTGCAAGCAAAGTGGCAGGAAGAGAAACCATAGAGAGAGGTTGGTGGTCAGGCTCTTTCTTTTAAATCAATCAAACATCTGCGACTAATGCAGCTTTGGGCTGCTCCTCAGGAAGCATTAGCCCTATTAGCGGGGGCTGGCAGGAACACACAATAAGATATTTATGGGCTGGGCACATGTGCATTACCACGGGGACCGAGGGCCGGGAGGAGACCGTGCAGGTCAGCACGTCTGCTCGCCTCACCTTGCCTTGCCTTGGGGTCCACGCCACGCTGGGGGACAGAGGCCCAGGTTCCTGGTCTTGGTGCCACACACTCTGACACGTGCACATGCAGCGGAGAGGCCTGTGCCTTCAGTCCTAACTGGGTCCAGAGCTGGGAGATGCGGGCAAGTCACCCCACCTGTCTGGGCCCTGGGCCTCAGTCAGAAAGTGACAGATCTGGGGAGATGCCCGCTGAAGGCCCTGCTCTGAGCTCTGAGCACACAAGTGTGTGGTGGGGGGGAGGAGAGATGTTGTACTTAGAGCCACAACTGTCTCCTAAGGAGGAAATTCTCTGGCTTAACCAGAGACCCCGGGCGGGCTGGGAGCTGCCTGGGGGAGTCAGGAATGGAGTGACAGTGGGAGAGGGAACGTCAGTGCTCTCGGAGGGGGGCAGGAGGAAGACAGTGCGGAGCAGGTGAGGACACAGGGTTGGACAGGACTCTTCCCAATCCCCCAATCGTTCATGAAAGGCCTGGGAGAAGCAACCGCCTCAAGCTTGGGACTGTTTTGGAAGTAGAATCGAGAAGGAAATGTGCTCTGTGATGGATAAAAATAGGGCTGAAGGTAACAGAGGCGTCACAAAGACAGGGCAGAGAACAAGGAAGCCCAGAAGTGTGGAACCTGGCCTCAAGGGTGGAGGCAGAGCTGGGCACCTCCGCCCACATGGGGGTTTACGCCAGCAATGAGTGGGAAAGGCAGGCCAGTCCCCCCACCTCGTTCTCAGGCGGAGGAAAGAGCCAGGGTGGAAGCTGCAACCCGAAGAGGGGACGGGAGAGGGAGCGCTGAGAGCCCAGACAGAGCAGGGGTCCCAATGGAGGTGGCCATCCATCGCTCAACTCATGCCCCAGGGGTGGAAGGAGCCGTGATGGCCAGGAAGCTCAGCACGTGGTGCCCCTGTGCCCCACCACGTCCCCTCCCCACTCTGCAGCTCAGACCTTTCCTCTGATCTAACTGATGAGGAATCTTGACCAAATAGTCTTCTTCCCGTCGCGAAGGAGGGTCTGGGGAAAAAGAAGAGAGCTGTTCCTTGGCTCTGCCCGTTGCGTTCACTCCTCTCTCCTGCCCTTTTTATCTTCCTCATTGACGTAGTCCGAGCTTGTCCGACCTGCCCAGCCCGTGGGTAACTCCAGATCACGGTCATTTCTGGATCCCTACCACCTCAGGGCCTGGAATACAGTAGGTGCTCAATAAATGTGTATAGCACGACTGGACATTTTGTATTTATTTATGAGTGGAGATGGTGCTGAAGTTCCCTGAATCCCTCAGAGGACTACACGAGAGCTGCTGGGCCAGTGGGTAGGCAGCTGAGTCCATTCCAGAGGATGGCATTTTCCCTTTAGGAAAGTAGAGATGGATGGTGTTGTCTAAACCCACACTGGCATCTCCTGGGCGCTTGCTTGTGTGACACAGAACTCCCAGCCCCACCTCGCCCACTGAATCTGCACCCGTATTTTCACAAGATGCCGCCGCCTGATGTGCGTGTGCAGTGAAGTTTGAGAAGACGGATCTAAACACCAAGCACTCCACTCCGGTCTAACCTGGGGCTGGGGAGTAATGGAGGAGGTCTCGGCAGACCGTCGCTGGGCCCTAGATAGGAAGCCCTTTCTCTTTCCTTCCGGGAACCCTGCAGCCTCAGGTTCTATCTCGAGTTCCATGCTGGGTGGAAAGCCAGACGTGTGCATAGGCGTGTGATGGATCTTATTCCTCAGCAAGACCCAAATCCAGTGTGAAGCCTTCCTGGTCTAGGGGGGTCTAAGAAGCCACATCACCCCGACAGGCAGTGAGGAAGGGGGTTCTTGCTATTCCGATCTGTTCAGCCCGCGGATCTGAGCTCCCGTGGAGACTTCGTGCATAAAGAGAAGTGACGCCCTTGGCGCCCAACTTTCTGGAGGACCTGCTGGGGCCAATCTGCCCCAATGACCTGTGACCTTGCTGTCCCACATCAGCTCTCATTTTGCCGGGCAACATGAGGCAAGGCCCTTGACCATTCTGAGAAGCAAGAAAAGATGGTTGCAAAAGGTTGGCTGTGTTTGACTTTAGAGAATACAGGGGTGGGCCAAAGGAGATTTAGTTTCCAATTGTAATACACAATAACACAATAGTTAATAAATAATAATACAAGAATGAACTACGTGTTTCACGTACTCACGATTATAAATCTACTTGTGCCCGCCCCTGCATTTCTCTTGTCTTCTGGGAGGAGAAACACCTTAAAGGACCCCCTTGTCTGAACAGCTCTCCAGGCAAAAGAAAAAACTAGAAACCTGTCTCTAACATGAAATCAAGCATCTTTAAAGCAACCCTTTAACCAGGTTACTTTTCTGCTCCGTTGATTTCTGGGGTTTCTAAGACCTGTTATATTCATCCCAGATTCCTCACCACGGGACCCGGTCCCAGGTGCCACATCCTCTCTCTCCAAACCCTTGGCCCAATCTGATTCTCTGAGTTTATGTGCCTGGGCCCCTGGAGTCTCACCCCTTCCCTCTCCTCCTCCTCCAGGTGTTCAGCCTTCCCTGAACATCGCCATCACTCCGGCCAGACACGAGCTGTTTCCTCTCACACGTTTGCGTGTGCTCCCCTTTACCCGAGGAAGAAAGCTGCCCCACTGTGAGGCTGTCCCAGGGCCAGGCCTCTCTCCCCAACATTGCTGCTCCCCACACAGTGCCTCCCCCACCCTGAGAACAGCTCAGAGCAGCAGTCGCCAACCCATGGTCCGTGGACCACTGGTGGTCCGTGAGGTCCGAAAGGTTGGCGACCGCTGGTTCAGAGGACAACGTGGAAGCCTCGAGTGCTCTAGGAAAACAGCCCCAAGCAGCCTCCACTCCCCATCCCTGCACAAGCACATTTCTTTGCTCCCGTTTTAATATTAAAATTAATGAACTTTACATTGCACACAATCATATGTGTTTGTTTGTTTTCATATAAACATGGTTTCCCCATCCCAGTCTCCCAGCCCACTTGATACTCTGGGAATATATACAGCTTCCTGTTGCCCCACACAAGAAGTTGAAGGCTGGAAGGCCAACAGTTGAGTACCTGAAGTACAACCGGACAGACAGTTCCAAGAGACGGCGGCCTCCCGCTCCGGCCAGCGCAGCACCGGGTGACTATGAAGGGTGTGGGCTTCTAGCTTGTACCTCATTACCTGGCAAAGCCCTTGACAGCTGGCAAAACACCTGTACAACCTGAATGCCATGGCATTTGGGATCACAATAAGATAAAAGGGGAGGAGTTATTATCCTCATTTACAGAGAGATTCTGGGCCACCTGAAGCTCCATAACTAGAAAATAATGCAAGCAGAGCTGAAACCCCTTTCTAATTTGCCTAGTCCGTGGAGCATCCTGCTTTAGGACGGCTGGTTGGCCAGCCTAACCTGGGGCAGGAATTCTACCTTTCTCAGAGGACATGTGGAGAGACCCCTTGGAGACAAATCAACCCCTCAGCCCTTCTGATGGTGGCCCCACCCCCTCCCCTCGCATCCAACACACAAACACACACACACACACACACACACACACACACACACACTCCTCACCCTTTGGGCTTGCAAACTTGTACTTTAAGATCAAAGTCTTCAGGAGCCCCTCCGACACCATGCCGCGGGGTCATCCATGCCAACTGAGAGACCTCTGCACATACCCAGAGCTGGAAGGCCTGGCTTCTGGCCACAGGGCACTGAGGGCAGCTTTCTGAATACAGCGGAAGGAAAGTTGGGAATAATCAGGCTTTTCTATCAGTCCTCCCCCCTTCATTTACAGATGCTCCTCCACTCATGATGGGGTTACATCCCAAAAATCCCATGATAGGTTGGAAATATCTTAAGTCGAAAATGCATGTAATGCACCCAATCTACCAAACATCTTAACTTAGCCTGGCCTACCTTAAACATGCTCAGAGCACTCGCATTGGCCTACAGCTGGGCAGCATCTCGGATACATGAACACACCAGTTTACCCTCATGATCGTGTGCCTGACTGGAAGCTGCGGCCCTCAGCCACTGCCCAGCATCACGGGAGGGTCTCCTACCGCATACTGTTAGCCCGGAAATTCAAAGTATGGTTGCTACTGAATATGTATCGCTTTAGCACCATCTTAAAGCAGAAAAATCCCAAGTCAAGCCATCATAAGAAGATGGACTGTCTGTACTCTCTCTTCCTGGCCCACTGCCCACTCCGCATCCTGCAGAGAACAGCTCCATGGCCTTGAACTGGAAATGAGGGTGAGTGTGAACAGCTCAGCTGTCCAGCAGAGTTCGGTGTCAGTAGTGAGTGAGTCTGAACATGGACACAAAGCAGCACACGGCCAACTGGAATGCTGGCCCTGGGGTTGCGGGGTAGCAGCCTGCACATGAACCTCTTAGGCGAGAGCCCTGGGGGCCGGTGTGCCTGTGTGTGTGTGTGTGGGGGGGGGGTGGTCACTCCCTTGCAGCTCCACACCAGGCCTCTGACTGCCCCAGCAGTAAACGGGGCTCCAGGGCGAGGTTCTGCACCCCAGGATGTTCCCTGGCACGTGTTCGCTGCGTCACGCTGGGAAACCACTCTGAGACTCCGTTTCTTCATCTTCAGGGCAGGGTGAATCCCTGAGTCCCCTCAGCCTTCCTTGGTTATGGAGATGGAGAATCACATCCTAAAATCTGTTTCCAAAGGGGATTAACTCCTGTCCCCGGGGGGCAAGAGGAAGGAAATTGAAACCAATACCCAGAAATGGCCGCCACCCTAGTGGAGTAAACAGGTCACTGCAGGAGAGGCTGGGAAGGGCCTTGATGACAGCAGGTGGGGGTCTGCAGGCAGAGGAGGTCCCACTCCCCAGGGAGGTGGGCCAGGGGGCAGAGTGCCACCCGCCCTGCCTTCCGCCTCTGCCGGTGCCAGATGAGCGCTCACTAACTCAGGGCCCCTGAGGGCCAGGCGCATGAATGAGGTGTCAAAAATGGGAGAGGCAGGGACAGCGGCCACTCAGGCCCAGTGTCACCAGAGCGTCCAGCTTTCAAGAGACATTTCCTAATTTTTAGAAGTCGGCCACTAATTCCATTAAAACAGCAAAATCGCCTGACTCATCATGGGCCAAACCAAACACAGTCTCTTGGGGTGCCCGGGGCTGCGGGGAAAGTGGCCCACGGAGGGAGGGACCAGCCCATACCGTGGAGAGAGGATGCGGAGCCAGGAAGCCAGCGTGTGGTGCAGAGAGAGCCAGCGGGTGGATCAGACTGCCTGAAGCCTGGCTGCAGAGGCCCCCTCCTCCCAGCACCCGCCCCGCCGGGGCCTGTCTGTCTCTGAGGCCGGCAGCTGCGGCAGGATGACTTGCAGGTTTTGCTGGCAAAGCATCTTCCCTCCGGCAGGGGCAGCTCCACCAGCTGCTGCTTCCCTTGTCGTGGCGGCGGGACCTGTGAGCAGGACGGTGGGACAGGGGTGGCATCCCCCTGCCCCCATCGCCCCCTCGGGGACCCCGTCCACCTCTGCAGGTGCCGAGGACAGCCTGGCCAGTCCAGCTCTCCCAACCCTCCGATTCATCTTCCCTTCCCTGAGAATGGATCTCCTGTCAGGCTCTGCCTTGCCTGCCATTTCCGTCTCTGTGGGTGGATATTGGCTAATTGATTGGGTTTTTGTCGCTTCTGCTCCAAAGACAGTCAGGAAGGTCCCCAGACATCTCTTTGAAGGGGAAGATGAGTAAGGTGGAATGGTTTCTAATGGCCCTAAGTCATGCTCTCGTGGAATGGGAAGGGGCCTTCTGGCACACCCCACCCCTGCTTTCACCCTGGAGTCCCACGAAAACATACAGACAAGTGGGGATCCACCCAGGTGTCCCCGCCCTCTGGGGGAGGGAAGGGGTCTCTCGTCTTGAGCACCAAGACAACCGCACACAACACTCCCCTCCCCCTTCACTGAACAGAAATGCTTTCCTCTTTGAAACGTGAGATTAAAAAAGCCATTTCACACACAGCTTAGAAACAGACTTGCGAGCAGAGAGAGGATCAGGCCGCTCCTAAGGAGGCTTTGTTGATTCTCCAAAATATCCCAAAGTGTTGGTATAAAGAATGACTGCTAAATTAAATGTTGCAAAAATAAATGATTCAAGTACACTGTTCCTTTCTCCAGCCTTTCTGAGTCTGCAAACTTTAGACTCATTGCAAAGTTTGTCCTGAAAGTTGTTAACCAGTTTTACTTAAGACACCTCAGCAGAACACTCATCCCCCAAACAAAGAGTTTTAATACAGAGGAGTGGATGCCTTACAGTGCCCCATGTCCTCCTCATACACCCACTTGTGTTAATAAAGTTAATAAGAGAAAAGCACTGCTGTTTTCCATTCAACCGGATTGCTCTCAAAAGAAATCAAAACCAAACGTTAAATATGAAAATCCATTTTGCAATGTGGACACGAAGAGATGCAGGCCGAATACAACCTCCATCGCTCGATACACAAACAGACCTGGGAGTGTCACCACACCTCCCCAAACGCCAGTGTCCTTGAGGCAAAACGGGGTTAAGATCACAGTCCGGATGACTGTTCAGAGAGCCATGCAATAATGCACATGTATCTGTGTGTAGGTCCCACTTTAATAAAGCATTGATGACACATATAGTAGTTCTGGTTCACATGTACCTCCCAGGAGTGGTGGGAGAATAGAAGCGGGTAACGGACATGGCAATGACCTGTGACCTCTAGACCACCAACTGTTAGAGCAGGACAAGCATGATCACAGAGCAGGTGGCCCTGTATGCCCACACCTGTCGGGTCTTGGCGGGCAAGAGGCAGTGGACAGTGGGCAGAGAAAAGGCTGAAGGAAGACGGGTCCCTCTTGCACCAGCTTAGGCGTTATTGAAACCCTCTGTCCAAGTCCACCTGCCTGTGAGGTGAGCACAACAATCATCACTTCACACGGTGAGTGCCAACAGCGCGTGCTAACTGCAAATATGACTGCCCACACTCTCTTCTCCCCTCACTCCTCCGGTCCAACAAAGGCCTCTGCCTTTGTTCCTTCCTGTGCTCGCAGCAGCTGCTGCAGTCAGCCAGCCACCTCCCGTGTGAGGGCACCTTTGGGCCAAACACCACCGGAGGAGGTGACCTGGGTGTGGCATAGGAGAGCCTGCCCTAAGGTCCACTTGGCGTCCGGATTCCAGGCCCTCTCAGGTTCTGGTTTCCCCATCTCTGTTCACAGATCACCCTCTTTCCCTCTTCCATAAGCCTCCACATCCTTGTGTGTAAAAGGGAAATACATGCAATCGTATTGGAGATAAGATTCGGATTTGAATAAGAGATTCAGGAAGCAGGGCAAGGACAGAAGCGGGTGCCATCACCCTTTGGAACATCTTTCCTGGCTCCAGCAGTGACGCGATGCACCCAGAGTCACAGGAAAGTGGCATCCAGGATTGGAGCCGAGGTAGCCGGACCGCAAGGTCTTGTCTCACCCTCAGGGCGGCTGAAAGTGAGCTGTGGGGCGTTAGGAGGGCCATCATCCCCATCTTCAGAGGACACGCAGCTTACACAGGCCCTGCACCACCCACAGTGAGCGGCCACCCACGCCGGCTTCCTCCCCACTCTCTGATGGGAGCTGTGCCAACAGGGAGGGCGCAGAGGGTGGAGCTGATGCCCATCTCCCAGGACCTGTTCTCCCAGTCCCGGTATATAGGTCACCCTTCCAACCTGGTGTGATGACTCACCGCTCCCCTCTGTCACAGTCTGATAAAGAACTTGAGCCATTAAGAAATAGAACAAATTACTAAATGGGAGGCACAAGAGAAACCCAGGATTAAATTACTTCATTATCCATAAATCACAGATGACACTTCCTCTCCCGGATTCTTGTCTTTATCTCTGTCTGCTAGACTTGAAGCAGCAACAGCCTCCGATGGGCAGGAGGGCAGGGGCATCGGAGGAACCCCTTTTCCCCTGAATGGGGACCCCAGGGTGGCAACCAGCTCCAAGCTGGGTACAGGAGCTGGGCTGGCTCACGCCCCTATTGGCTGAGGGCTGTTCTCTGGGCTACAAGATCTTGAAACCAAGTAGCAGGATTTCCAGGGCGGGCACTGCAGGGCCCACTGCGCCATGGGCATGGTTCTGCTGCCTGAAGTGGTGGGTAGGGCTGAGCCACAGAGGTTGTGCCACCTCTGTGGGTCCTGTCACTTCTGTGGGTCATGTCACCTCTGTGGGCCACATTGCCCATAAAGGGGTGTGTCACCCCCATGGGGTGAGAGGCATGCCATCTCTTCAGAGCACATTACATCTTCAGAGTCTGTGTCATCCTTGGCATGGGACACACCTTCTGAGGACTGTCTCATCTCTCATGGGCATGTCCCATGACTGAGTCCCTTGATGCCCTTCTGTCACAGCTGGAAATGGGAAGCCTGGGTCTCTCCTGGGGCCACGCGGGCTTGGAGTGGCTCCAGGAAGGAGAGAGACCAGCCAACCCAGTGTCAAGGATGCCCAAGTGTCTGTCCCCCAGCCCGGGAGGAAATCCCTGCCCTGCTCTCAGCCACGGCCTCTCCCTGCAGGTCTGTGAGCTTCCACCAACTGGAGGAGGCAGGAGCGAGGGCTGCATCTCAGGGGGCCTGGGAGGAGGAGACTGGGAGGGGCCTGATGGGCTGACAGGGAGTGAACCCAGGAGGATTGTGGAAACGGACAGAAGAGAGAGGTGCCTCCCCCTGCTGGCCACAGTGGGGAACAGTTAAGCAGGACGGGGCTGGGAATTGATAGAATACACTCAAGCTGCTGAGATGTTTAGTGTGATAATGACTGACTCCTAGGCCGTGGGTCAGGGATTCCCAAACAAACAGCAGTCTTCTGGACTCTCTGTGTGAGTGTCTTTTCCTAACCAGAGCTTACTGGGATTGTGCAAAAGGATGGGACTACTCCCCAAGTCACCCTGACATGTTTTCTGTCCTCTAAGGGGCTCCTGTGTTTCAAAGGTGAGAGGAGGCTGGAGCGAGGCGCAGGGAGGTGAAAGGGGCACCACACAGCTTGCGGTGTGCTGGGCCCCTGCCAGCAGGCAGTGGGCACAGGTTCTTATATAACAGCAGCACGTGCCGTGTGCTGCAGGCCTGGCTCTCCGAGTCCAGCAGGGACCGTGCTCATTTCACAGATGAGGAAACTGAGGCCCAGGAGGTGGCCTGTCCACGCACCCGCTGAGCCCGATTTTAACCCAGGTCTGAAGAAGCTCAAAGCCCAGGCTGGACTACATCGCCATGTGACCCCTGGGTTGGGGCCCATTAGGGAGACCAAGGGCGCGCTGTGTTCTGACGGCAGCCAAAGCCGGCGTCGGCAGCGCCCTCTTGGTCTTGCCACACTGTCCTGGCGACGCGATGTTCTAATTGGGAGGAAGGTCAGATTTTTCCACATTCTCGGTATCCCAATTCATCTTGTCCACTTTGATTCTCGGACTTGATCACTTCCCGCCCCTGCCTCTTGCTTAACTGTGCCCTGGGCGAAATCCCAGTCGTAGCCGGAAGGGCACCATTCCCACTGAAGGCAGAAGTCAGAGCCTCCTCCCTGCCCGCAGTCTTACCGGCTCCCCGGCAGCCGGCTCCCAGGACCCGCCTGCGGCTGACATGCGGAGACAGTATCCTGGCCGGTCACAGAGCTCACTGGGACCTCACAGGCCATCTGGCTTGACCCTGATTATCACAGCTTTGCAAAGGGTTGCCTCAGTTCCCCTCCTCTGAATGCATTATAAAGTTAAAGGGAGAAAAAGAAGTCTTAAGAATCCCCCAGCTATCTTAATTAGCATGCAGAACGCTTTTCTGGCAGTGCGCAGGCTGTGATAAAACGGGAAGCTTCTTAACACAACATATATTTAATCTGTGGCATTCGTTTCCACATGAAATTCAATCGGATATTTTAAGGGCGTTAACAAGGGCTCTCGGATCGAACTGTGAAAAAAGTGCAGGTGTGGCCAAGACACTCAAGTGACTGAGGTGTTTCATCAAGTGAGAAAGATGTAGCGGCGGGGGCCGGGGGGGTGGTGGTGAGGTTGAAGGACAAACCTTCATTCTCATTCTGTGCATTGTCGAAGAGGGTAAGGGAATGTACTGGACAACGTGCGGGCAATCTGATGACCCACTGCCGTTGAAAAATCAATGGAACGTGTTCATTTGTTCCGTTTCTCTGGAAACTCTAATTCGGGGGGCTGATGAATACAATGCATTTTGGGCCTCTGACTCCCCCTGACACTCACATTCTAATAGAGAGAGATGGCCAATAAGCAGGTTAACAAATGAAAGCAATAATTTCCAGTCGGGTTAAGGCACAGGTACAGGAGAGGGCATGCAGGCAAAGCATCTGTGAGCAGTTATGTGAGGTGTGACCTGAAGCACCAGCAGAAGCCAGCCTTGCCAAGAGGGGACAGCCTGTCCCATGTTTCTGAGGCTACCGGTCCTGGGTGTGGGGGACACAGGAGGCCAGGGGAGCCGGACGCGGTGAGCGCTGAAAACCAGCCTTTGGTTGAGGAAGTAAGCCTTTTGTTTTTCCAATTAAAGGTCCCATCTGCTATGGAACCGCAGGGAAAGGATGGCTGGTTCAGTTGCTAATGTGAGGGAAGGAGCTGTACGGAGAGAAAAAGAAAGCTGAACCCCCCACCACACACACAATTGTCCAAGGCCTCATCACCGCAAAAGCCAGCAGTTAGTAGGAAGAAAACAAGTGAGATATCTTAGTGTCTTTGAGATGAGAAAGGGTGTCTCAATCCCCAAAACACAACCTTCTGATGATAATTAGTTGAACTTGACTACATCAAAATTAAGGGTTTTGTTTTTTTAAAAAAAATAAACAACTAACAGGTGAAGACTTGGAGAAGATTTGCATTGTCGGAAACGAAGGGATTACTATGTAGAATAAGAGTTGGCCAACTATAGCCCAAATCCAGCTGGTTGCCTGTTTTTGTAAACAAAGTTTTTGCGGACACAGCCATGCCCATTCGTTCATGTAGCGTCTACGGCTGCCTTTGCGCTACCTCATCTGAGTTGAGTAGTTGTGACACATGGTATCTCGCCGTTGACAGGAAAAGTTTGGGGAGCTCTGATCTAGAATATTTGGAATAGGGAATGCGCAGGAAATACACCAGAAAAATGCAAAGTCTGTGAATAGATAATTCACTGGAGAGGAAATGGACTGGCTAACTCCACCCGATAAAACGAGAATCCTCACAAGCATTCGAGCACAAATTAAAACAAGATTAAGATCAGAAAGGTAGGGAATGCCCCATGCGGGTGAAGATGAGAAAAAAATGAGAATCCCCAAGCCATCAGGTGAGAATGTAAAGTTGAAGAACCATTCTGCAGAGCATCCTGGCTGTACTCGTATTTGATTAGGCAACTTGAAATTGCAGATATGAAACCTGAGAAAGAGTTCCTGGGAAAACCGCCTGTGCCCTGTCTCTACCGCAGCCAAGCAGACAGAGCAATGCTGTGTGTGAGCACCGAGGATGTCCACCCTGCATGAAGCTGTCCCCTCCCTCACTGCTAGGAGAGTCCTGATGCATGGGTCACCTATGCAAACAGTTAGGGAGGGAAGCAGGCCCCATCCGAGCTCCAGGGCTAGAACAGATTGGCTCAGAAATGGCCATGTGGCCACTGAGATTCAAAGCAAGGCTTCTCAACAGATCTGGGGGAAGTTTCTCCTTACTCTACTGGAAGAGCTTCAGGAATTGGTTCTATTTCTCCCCGTCCTTGGATGTGAGCTGCAGCTGGAATGGCTGTAGCATCTGGACCTTCCTCTGCTAGAGATGATGCCCAGACCCTGAAAAGGGTAAAGCAAAAAGAACCCCAGGAATTAGAGTTGTGACTTAGACCATGTTAACATGAAAGTCCACCCATCCTCTGGGCTTTTGGTTGAGCGATCCAGAAATTACTGAAGCCGGTTTGTGTTTGATTTTCTTACTTGCAGTTCAAGGTCTCCTGACCAGTAGAAACAGTTTGAGAGCTGAAGGGATTTGAGAGGTGAGGGAATCTACAGCCTACTTCCAAGTGGAGACTGGAAGGTAGCAAGCCTTAGAGAACCACCGTCCCAACACACACACACACACACACACACACACACACACACAAACACACACACACACACACCTGATAAGGGAGATCTAGAGGAGAAATGGCTGAGGCTGCACCTATACCTGAGAGTTCCCTGCATCCCCTGCCCTCATGGGACAGAGCAGGTCTCAGTCAGTTCCCTAGAAGCGGAGATTAAGAAGAGATTCTTGTGGAAGTCATTGATCCAGGGTGTGTCCTAGGAGACCCCCAAAAGAAAGCAAAGAAAGCAAGACAGGCTAGAGGTAGGAGCCAAGCCAGGATGCGGTCCTAGCTGGCGTCTAGTTCCATCCTGACCCCACAGGGAACTCTGAAGTATGGCATGTGCCACAGAGTTGGTTCTACCTGTAGTATCATAAGAATATTCAGTCTCTGTTCCTGATTCCTGGCACAGAGCTCCTAACACCCTTGGAATCTGCAGAGTGATGAGTGTCTCTGGGATATTAATGTGCTGACTGGGAACTGGGGGCCCCTAGAGAGCTTTGGAGGTGTGCTGGTGGCCAGAAAGACCAAACCGGGATTAGAGGGTTGAAACTTTCAGCCCTACCCCCGGACCTCTGGGGAGGGGAGAAAAGCTGGAGATAAGTTCAGTCACCAATGGCCAGTGATGTAAGCTGTTGTGCCTGTGTGATGAAACCTCCATAACCCCCCTAAACGATGAGGTGGGGAGCTTTCCGGCTGGCGAACATCTCGAGGTCCTGGGAGGGTGGTGACCCAGAGAGGACATGGAGCCCCTTTCCCCCCTTCCCTTGCCCTGTGTATTTCTTCCCTTCGGCTATTCCTGAATTGTGTCCTTTATAATAAACCAGTATGGTAAGGAGTCATTCTAGTGGCCAAAACAAGAAGAACACAGCAGTAGTTGGGGGGGAAGACTGTAGGCCATAGAGGGACAAGGACATGATGGCAGATGCCAGTGTGGCAGAATGTCAATGTGCATTGTCACATCAGGAGGGTGTCGTCAACCCAGGGATACCAGTATGGACAATGATAGGAACCAGATGGCCCTTCACCACCACCATGGCCTGAACTCCACATAGCGTTACCCCAGGCACAATGGGGGAGAGGAAAAGCCCTGAATTGACTAAAATTAAGCTCTTCACCACCAGGCAGAGTGGAACTCCAGGTCAGAAATGGGAAACAGTTAAGGAAAAAGTTCCGTTGGCCTGCCTGGTCTCGGATTTGCAATCACCACGTGTGCTCCTACTAAGACATAAAAGAATGTCATTAACAGGAAAACACTGTTAGCAAGTTCATTAATCATGGTCATTTTCACACTCCCATGATCAACTACAATCCTGGTGGTTTAAACTGAGGCCTCCCTAATTAGAGTGTTTTCTCAATTTAACAGTTCATCCCCTACCCTGGGCCTGCCCTGGCTTTCAGTGAAAGATAAAGTGCTTGAACTTCACAAGTGTTCTTTGTAGGGGTTCCCCCTTACTTGGGCAAAGGGCCATGTTGGATGTTACTTGGACAATCATTCGTGGCTGAGTGAACAGGTCCATTTTCAACGATGTTGCTAATGCCTTGGCCTTGTCTATGAACCCCAAGGTGATGAAGAGCATTGGTGATTCCCAGGTCCCTCACAGGTCAGCTGGGTGACCTTAGAAAACTACTTCCCTTAACCTCAATTCTCCCATCTGTACAGTGGGGATAATAATAGAAGCTTCTTCAAAAACTTAAATGACATGATGATGTAAAGTGTCTTGGAAAGGGCCTGGCATGTAGCGCTCAATTAAAACTAGGTATTAGTATATTAACATGTCATTGAACTGGTGACCTTTTGGTGCATGGAACAATGCTCAACCAACTGAGCCACACTGGCCAGGGGAAATGTTAAATATTTTTAAAACTATTATCGATGCATCAAGACAGAAAAGTACACTTGTTATAATTATACATCGTGATGAATTGCCTTAAACAGAACACACTCCTGTAACCAGTACCCAGATCATAGAGGAGAACATTTCCAGGTCCCAAGAGCCCCTTTTCCTGCCTCTTCTGCAGAAGTCTCCCCACAATGGCAAGTCTGACTTCTAATAGCATAGACGTCTACCTGGTTTTGTATTTATATAAATAGACTCATACTTGGCATATGCTTTTGTGCCTGGCTTCATTCACAGTGCACACAGTTGTACTTGGTTCATATTCATTGTTTTATACTGTTCCATTGTGTAGATACAACTTAAGGTACTTATCCATTCTTTGGTTTTATGGGCTTTGAGGAGGTTTCAAGTTCAAGGTGATTATGAATAAAGTTGCTAGAAATTCTTGACTAAGTCTTTTTTAAACTTAAACTATTTTTATTCTGAGATCATTGTAAATCCACATGCGGTTGTAAGAAATGATACAGAGACACCTGGTGTGCCTTTTACCCAGGTTCCCTCAATGATAACATCTCGCAAAACCATAGTACACTAACACCACCACGATACTGACACTGACACGGTCCACCGCGGGCCTTGCTCAGATTTCCCCTGCTTTACTTGTATGTATGCATGGCAATGTGTGTGTTGTGTTCTATAAATTTGTATCACATGTGTAAGTTCATGTACCTGCTACCACCACAGTTAAGACACTGTACAGCTCCATCATCACCAGCCATTGAGGAACACACGGGCAACTTGAAGGTGAATTCAATGTCGAAGGCAGTTTTGTGAGAAACCTGAACCAGAACCACTCAGCTAAGCCATCCTGGATTTCCGACCCTCAGAAACGGTGTCTGATGTTTTCTTGGTTTAAGCTGCTAAGTATTGAGGTGATTTGTTATACAGAAATAGGTAATTATTACAGATATCTTGTATCAGATGCTTGTTAAAAATGTAGCTCTCTGAGCCTCATCCCAGACCTAGAATCTGCCCTTTATAAATGCCCCAGGTGATTCTGACAGGCATTGTATATTTGAACCACTGCTCTTACCCTTGGTGCCACGCCTAAAAAATGGGCATAATCATGCCTGCTTCTGCTTCTGAGAGTTTTTGCTTTTGTTTATTTTGTTTTCTGTTGATCTTTGGGTTAGGAATGGTATACATATGCGGGGGTCCAACCCCAGCAGGTCCAGGGGTTCCCAAAGGCGTAGACAGAGTCGGCGAAGAAGGAATGACATGGAGACAGCGTTCAGTTGATCAGCAGCCTAGCCAGGATCTCCAGCCAAGTTCTGGTCTCGATCTCCAGAGAGGTTCTGCCGTTTATTGTCTTGTTACATCCGTATTTATCCCAGTTGATTTTAATCCTGTCAATTTCTATTACAAAGGTTAGGGCGTTTCTTATCTCCATTCCAGGGAGTAAAGATTATGTAGTTTAAGCATGATTGTTTGTAGTGATTAACTACCCGCCTGGCACTTAGTTAAGGAGTTTCATCCCCTCCCTGACTTCAGGGAAAAATTCCTACCTGGGGAAACAACCTTTCTAGGAGAGGCATCCCCTCCCTGACTTCAGGGAAAAATTCCTACCTGGGGAAACAACCTTTCTCGGAGAGGTGACCTTGGTTAAAACACACAGCGCTAAGGGGAGCAAACATATTAAGAACAGTATGCTATATACGCCAGGTCCCTTGAAACATATGCTGTGCAGATGTTTCTTTCCTGCAGCGACTGTGTCAAGCAGCAAGGATGGACCGGCTTCCGGCATACATATAGCACAGTCGCGGGCCCTCTGGGTGCCCTGCCCAGGTCCCTTCACCGTTTCAATGCGTGCCTGGTGGGTGGTGGGGGACTGAGGGCACCTGCTCCAGTTTGTCGAGACCCTTTCCTTACAGCTAGAGCTCATTTTGCTGCCCGCCCCCCACAACCAACGACGGTTCCCTTGCCTCTCGGGTGGGGTGACTCAGAGCGGCAAGTCCTATACTACTCCCAGAATCTCCAGCAGAACTAAGCTCCACTCACCTAGGCGGTGCCTTGCTGGGGAGAACACCATTTATTGGCTGCCTCCCCTTCTCCGGGTCAGGCCCCATTCCCCCAGAGTTGTTGCCTTCACTGCCCAAACACACGACTTACACCTACATCCTGTCTCAGGGCCTGCTGGGGCAATCAACTAAGACAAGTACCCCACACAGTGCTGGCACACAGTATCTGCTCAGATAATGCTTTTCACTGTATTTTTTCAATCACGTGTCTGGTTAGTGAAGGACACAAGAACAAGAACAAACGACTAGACTAATGGCAAACTGTGAGGCAGCATCTCTAGTGTGAAAAACTCAAGGGTTCCTACCCAGACTCTCAAATACACAAAATCGACTACAAACCAGCACCAACAATAACGATTTCAAGAGGAAATACCAGAAATGGGTAATCAGGCAAACACGGGGGGGGGGGGATAGCAGATGGCCAAGACATGCGTGAAGAGAAGTTCCAGATCAGCAGTGATCAGAGGAATGCACCTTTAAATGAGGAGTCCTCTTATCCCTACCAGGAGGGCAAACGTTAGACACGTGGGCAGGGGGGAGCCCTGCACTGCTGGGGTATGTGAGCTGGATCCACTTTTCTGAACTAGTTTCAGGCAGCATTTAGCAAAATTTACAATTCATTGGCTCCATCACCCAGCAAACCCAACCCTGGGCACATAAATCTCATGGAAATTCTCACGAAGTAGCAGGTGGCTCATCGTGGAGTTTTTATGACGGGAGTTGGAAGCAGGCTGGTGGTGTTCAGTGGGGAAATGGGTACGTAAACTGTGACAGAGCATGCTTCAGAATTCTACACGGCGCTCAGAAGCAGAGCAGACATCTACAGAGCGACACGCAGAGTGAGAAAAGTGGGAACCAGGATGCGATTTAGGGCAAAATTCCATCATGCAAATTAAAAACGAACCCAAGACAGCCCCGCATATTTTACAAGGCTATATACACACACGTAAGGACATATATCAAATACTTCTGAAAGAGTGGCTGAGGGTGGGGTGGGATGGAGGGTAAGCATCCAAAAGTTTTTAAAAATGACTCAAATGAGAAGAGCAAATTTTAAAACATAACATACTAACATGGGGGAGTACCTTTATGACCACGGAATAGGGAAAGGTTTCTTAACTAAGACATGCAAATTATAAACCTTCAAGGAAAAGACTGATAGATCGGCCAACATTATCATTTAAAACCTTTAATTCAACAACCACCATGTAAAAAATGAAAAGATAAGCCACGGCCTAGGAGAAGAGATTTGAAATGCATGTAATTGAAAATGGGTTGGTATTATTTATCTCTTGGTATCATGTATTGGTATTATTTGGAGAACCCCACATAATAGTTAACTTTTATTAAATAGTCACAAAGGACCAGGCACTGGTCTAGGCACTTCACTTGGATTGGATTCATTACAAAGCAATAAGGAAAATATAGATTGGCAAAGGATATGCACAGACAACTCATGAGTTACTCTGTCACACTGTGTCCTAATATCGCAACACACAACTTTTGTTTCCTCCTTGCTTGACATAATCCAATTCTTCCCTAGGCCTTGGGAGATAATGGGACTTAATGCGAAAGAGCAATGTTTACCTTAGGGAGCCAATATCTCCACCTAAGATCGGATCCACTCTGACCCTCTGTCTCCTCTTTGGTAGGATGATAAGACTTCGAGGTGTGGTTTAAAGTGCTCAGCACAGTATTCAACACACAATCAATATGCAATAAATGGTAGCTGTTCTGATGATGCAAAATAATAGCTCACATGTAGTAAGGACACGGTCCTGAGCTCACTCGCTCTCTCTCTCCATATACTAGTACATTCTTATTTAATTCCCCACCGCCGTTTTCTTGGGTAGATGCTGGTATTATTCCCATTTCACAGATAAGGAATTTGAACCTTGGGGTGGTTAGGAGCTCATCCAGGTCATGCAGTGGGATCTGAAGCCAGGCTCACATCCTGAACCACCCCATGGCGCCTTCTTCTGTTGTAAACCGGCAGGCTTCCTAAATCCACCTCCTCACCCTCCCTTTCTACTTAACATAAAAAGTACCTGGAATTCTAGACATGCTGTCTACTGAAGTCGAATGTGTTTCTGAATTAGTGCTTCTCAGACTTTGATGTGCAAGTGAATAAGGGGAGTGAGGGGAGGGGAGGTCCTGTTAAAACGCATATTCTAACCCAGCAGATGGGGCGAGAAAGTACACTTCTACCAAGCTCCCAGGTGACCGGCGGCTACTGGTCCCCACACCTGGCTGTGGAAGTGGCCCTAATGGTCACTAACCCACTCATTACACATCCAATGGGCTCCTCCTGTTACCATGGTGATCATAATGTTTGTGCTTGTACTTGGGGACAAAAGGGAGGTTCTACAAGCTTTAAAACACGGCTCTGGCCTCACACTCAACAGAGGCCAGAGTTCAGCACACCAAACAGCAGATTAAATTCCTGCGGAGACTGAAGTGTTTTAATACAGGATTGCTCGGCGAGACATGGGGGAGGGTGACTATCCTGGGCCCTGGTCAGGTGGCAGCTGATTTACAGGAAAAATAATGTGGCCTGAGGGAGTCACATAACGTGTCCATCAGCCC
Source organism: Myotis nattereri (assembly GCF_964212035.1). Taxonomy (NCBI): domain Eukaryota; kingdom Metazoa; phylum Chordata; class Mammalia; order Chiroptera; family Vespertilionidae; genus Myotis; species Myotis nattereri. The sequence continues at coordinate 53,283,698 of NC_138089.1, forward strand.
CGTGCTCGGCCTATGAGTCACCCTGGCTCCTGGCAGTAAAGGCCAGGAGGAATGTGCCCGCGGCCAGGAGCTTGAAGTGTTAGTGGACATGCCTTCGTGGAGATGGAGAGAGCCCGGAAGGCGGGCTGTCCTGGCGTTTTAGGGGTTTGATGGGGACAGGGTCGGGGTCACCAGGATTGTAAACCCTCTCCCCACCTCACCTGGCGGGAGGGGAAGCTCACGGGAGGAGAGGCAAGCTCAGGGAGAGCCATCACAGAAACGCACAGGCGGCCCGGGGCCAGGGGGAGAAGGCGCAGTCCAACCAGCTGGCGCCCGCATTTCCTCCTCCTGCCGCCCCCTGCGAGGCTGGCTCACCTGCCCAGGTCCCCGAGACGGGGCCACGCACCAGCCTGGCACACCCCTGCCACCACCAGCAAAGTCTGTCTCCCGGTTCAGAAGTAAAAGCTTTCTGGCCCGTCTGTTCACCCCGACACCTGTCCCCACCTTCCCCTCCGCCTGCCAGGCGCCCCCCTCCCCGGACCAGGCTCCGAAGCAGGGCCAAGCACGCATGCGCACACACTCACCTGCCCGCCACAGACTCCGGCCTGGGGGCACCCGTTCAACTCCATCTCCGGGAACATGCTGCTCTCTTGGCTCCCAAACAGTCCGACCTGCTGTGACCTCCACACCATTCCGCAACTGAAGGCCCAAGGAAGGAAATGTAACCTTCACTAACGCGTCTGACCTTGGACAACAGGCCTTTGAGCAGTGAGGTCACGTAGACGCACCTCGCCGGCCGCACATCCGCCGGTTTCACGCCCGCAGGTTTCGCGTCGGCAGATTCAACCCACCGCGGGTTGGTAACAGTATTTTCGAATTCCCCATCGCAGATTCCACATATGGGAAGGGCCAACCTTACAGTCAAAAGTTATAGGCGTGCGCAGCCGGCGTGGCTCAGTGGTTGAGCGTTGACCTATGAGCCAGAAGGTCACGGTTCGACTCCCAGTCAGGGCACATGCCCGGGTTGCGGGCTTGGTCCCCAGTGTGGGGCGTGCAGGAGGCAGCCGATCAATGATTCTCTCTCATCACTGATGTTTCTCCCTCTCTCTCTCCCCCTTCCTCTCTGAAGTAAATTTTAAAAAATATATTTTTAAAAAGTTATAGGCGTGCCCAGCTGGGTGGTTCAGTGGTTGAGCTTGGACCTATGAACTAGGGCAGTGATGGCGAACCTTTTGAGCTCAGCCTGTCAGCATTTTGAAAAACCCTAACTTAACTCTGGTGCCGTGTCACATATATAGAAATTTTTTGATATTTGCGACCATAGTAAAACAAAGACTTATATTTTTTATATTTATTTTATATATTTAAATGCTATTTAACGCGTGTCATAGGTTCGCCATCACTGAACTAGGAGGTAATAGGTTTGATTCTAGTCAGGGCACATGCCCAGGTTGTGGGCTCCATCCCCTTTGGGGGGGATGCAGGAGGCAGTCGATCAGTGATTCTCTCTCATCACTGATGTTTCTATCTCTCTCTCTCTCCCTTCCTCTCTGAAATCAATAATATATATATATATACATATATATATACATATGTGTATATATATATATATTAAGTTTTAGGCGGATTTTTGGCTGTGGGGTGGGAGGGGTTCGCACCCCTCAGCCCCGGCGGTTTGTTCAAGGGTCAGCTGTACACCCTAAATACAATAATGAAATACAAACAGGGCAAGTTCAAAAACACTTTCCTTTTGAAAAGAGATGAGACAGATAAACTTCCAGAACCACACCTTACAGTGGCCTTTAGTTCACAGCCGATTTCACACTCTCAAACAATGTCATACAGCAGCACGGGCCTCCTTGTCTCGCTGCCACAACCAGGAGTGTGATTGGACCGGGAAATGCCAGGAGCATCACTCGTTGACTGGCCTCCATGACACAGGGAGTTCCTTGGTTAGCAAACCTGGCTAGGGGGCAGGCAGGGACCGTCCATACCCAGGCATCTTTATATTCCTTACAGTGCCCACTAAGATACACTTCCTGTCCACATGGGCTTTGGTACAGTGTGAAAATATCTTAAACAAAAGGTGAGAAAGTGCAGAATCTCAGTGCTGAGGTGTGAGTTGGTTTCTGTTGGGCAGTGGATAGATGCCTGAGCCAATGAATGGCCAGGGAAGGAGGCTGGTGTGGGTTGGAGAGCTGGTGCCCACCTCGAGCTTGTCTGCACTCCCAGGGGCCAAGTGAGGCAGAAGCAATGAGGCTTTGTACCCGTCTCCTTCGGGTCAGATGCCCTACTTCAGGGCCAGAAAGTGGTTTCATCTCCTGCCCAGATCAGGTAGGTTGATAAAGGCTGCCAGGATTTCAGCCCTGGTGAGGATGCAGGGGCCACGTGACTGATTACCGGGGGGGCAGGAGAAGGGAAGGAGCTGGCATCTGCCATCCCCATGCCAGGGTCAGCCTAACAGGCCACAGACCCAGAATCTGTGCCATTGTGCGGCATAATCATATTGTTGAGTGAGTGTTTACTCTGTCCAAGCCATAGTGTAGGTGACTCACATTTATGTATCACCCCATTTAATTGTATGCCAGTCCTATAAAGCAGGCACATTATTATCTATTTCCCAAGTGGGTCTCACGGACCTGAGTGGATGACTCGAGGTCACTTGTGGCAGGCATGGTCAGTGCCCATCAACTGTGGACACCAGTTCCCACGTGCCTTCACTCCAACAGCCAGCCCCTGGGTCACTCTGGGGGACCACTGCCCTCAGGCTGCCAGAGTCCACTTTGCCTACCCCAGGGGTACCCAGAGTGCTTAAGAGTTCAGGTCTCCTGGGGAAACCCTTAACCTGGGAATGTGGGGTACAGAGGTGTACGTGGCCTAACTCCCTGTTCTGGATAGGGACACTCTGAGGTGTGATCGACACTGACCCCAGGGCTCCCTGTGGAACTGAGCCAAGTGGGAACCCTCCCTCTCTGGGTCATTGTTCCATGCACCACATTGCTCCCCTACCTGGCTCCTTTCCTGCGGTCTCTACTGGCTTTTCCTGGGAGCATTTCCCATTGAAACACTTGCAGGAAAAGGCTCATCTGGGGGTTTGCTTCTGAAGAACCAGACCAGGACACCACTTGGCTGTAAGTGCCAGAGCCTGAACTCAAATTCAGATCCAACTATTCACCGTGTAAACTGCCTCAAAGAGAGCCACCCGCCAGAAAAAATGACAACTTAACAGCAAACCCGCGAATAGCAAGACCTGCCCTGGAACTCTCGCCAATGCTGGGTGTAAGCCACCCACTGCAGGCCCCCTGGAGCTGCAGCACCTCGCCCAGGACTCCTGCAGACTCTGGCGTGTCCTCCTCTGACGTCATGCCCGACGCAATGACGGTGGGGAACGTCATTAGAGTGTTGGAAGCTAGAAAGACTTCCCTTAGCCGAGAAATTTTTTTCCTCTCGAACCTCCTTGCAAAGGCTGCGAGTTAACTGATGAGTCTAAAGCTCTGTGTATCCCGTTGTTCCCTTCTCCGCAGCCAAATGAAAGTGTGCATCTCTGATGTGCGAATTAACATCTCCCTGCTTCTCCCACTCACCGAGAGGAGGGAAAGATCCCCGCCATGGCATTTGCAGTTCATGCATTCACCAAAGTGGCACTGAAGCAAAATCCCTCGAGTTGGGGCTGGGGAGGAGAGCTTTTGCCCTGTCTTACCCTTTTGGGCAAATTGTCCAGAATAGGGAGACAAGGCAGTATCCTTGTTACTATAGACTACTGCTCTCGGGGCTGAAGGTGCCTGTGGTTCCAAGGAAGAGGCTGTCCTTGGGGGAAGGCTCTTCCAGGTCACACAGTTGAGGGGGAGAGGGAAGCAGCGAGAGCTCCCTGAGGGCGGTGCCCTTGGAGGCACGTGATCACAGGGAGGCACCTGGCCAGGCTGAGACTGCATGGACAAGCTGGAAGTGGGGGTGCAGGGGTGCGCTGGAAGCACAGATGAATGGAGTTCCTTCTCTCACGTTAGGAGAGCAGAGAACCAACACAGGAGTGTGGCAGGAGGCGGCGGGCGGACAGGACGAACTGGAGGGGAGGGGTTAAGGAGGAAATGCAAATGTGTCCACAATGTTTATTTCCTGAAAAATCAAAGAATCTGAATGTGGCAAACTGCTAGCGTGTATTGATCCAGGAGTGGGTTAGGTTATTCTTTCACGTTTTCTGTGCTTAAAACATTTGTAAAAGGATAGAAAAAAATGGAGACAGTACTGCACTCTAGTATGTATTCAAACAGGAACCACACTGATTCTCGATCTTGCACACACTGGTTTCCACAGAGGCCAGCAGTCCATCCCTTCCTCCTTTCCCTCCCATCGCTAAATACTTTTCTCTGTGTATAGAATTTATACAATTACTGTACATAGTCTGAGTGCTTTTTAAAAATTCAATGAGTTTTCTTATCAATTTAATTATTTCGACACATTGTTCGAGTTAATTAACTTTCCTTAAGTTGATTTACTTTTACTGTGAAAAAAAGGTTCTTAAGCTAAAAAAAAAAAAAAAAAAGATTTTCAGAAGTCAGCAACATAAAAATGCATGCTTCTTATTGAAATTCCAGTTTCAAAAAATATTTATCTGTATTTTCCAATCACTCTACCAACCACTATCCAGACATCAATTTTTAAATATTTCGTGTCTTTCCTTTTGATTACTTTTAAGTACAGGTGAAAATATGCGACGTATACAAAATTGTATTCTTTCTTCGCCCCCTTCGCATTGCACCATAAGCATTTTATCATATCACTAAGAATTCTTTCTATGTATAATTTTAATGGCTCCTCAATATTCATTTGAATGAATGCATGCTAAATTGTTCACATGCCCACCCCTGGCCAGCATTTTGCATAGCTGGTATTTCGCCATTCCTGTGGAGCTGAGGCAAACAACTCCATGTGTGAATGAATCTTTGACCCCCAACTGTGTTTACGGTCTCAGAATTGGAGTTACCAGGAGAAAGGGTGTGCAAGGGCTCAGGTTCTCTACACGGCTGCCAGATTGCCTTCTAGAAAGAATGCAACAGTGTAATGCGGCCACCAGAGAGGATCGGCCTCCAGTCAGAGTGGCAAGAGTTTCGGAAACCTACCTCATTGGTGAATTTGCCTTTCTTCTGTCATCAGTGAACTTAGTGAACTTGAACATTTATTTTTTTCCCCCCAACTGTCTTGAGCACTTTTATGTCTACTCTTGCTTGTTCGTGGTCTTGGCCCATGTGGTCTCTAGAGTTGGAGCTTTGTCCTGAGCCACAGGTGTAAGCCCTTTTTTCTAGTCAGGACTGCATCCTTTTGTCTGTTTTTATCTTTGAAAAATTGTTTTGCCCATTTACCTTTTGCTTCTGCACCAGGTTAAGTAGATCTCAACTGTGATTCCTTGGATTTGCCCATCTCTCCAGATTTGGGGGCGGCAGTTTGCCCTATGACCTCAGTTCTGTGATGGATCCGAGGAAAGTCATTAATTTTCAGTTTTTCTCCCACTTTTTCCTGGTTAAGGATGGAAGTAATAACTTGCAAGCTCTTTACATGTCGGAGCTGCAACCAGAAGAGATTTATTTTTTCAGGGCCTTTTACATTCTGAATTCAATTTATCTAATGGTTACAGGACTACTCAACCATTAAAGAAGTTGGAGTTGTAATTAAAAAGTTTCCAGAAAGAAATCTCCAGGCCCACATGGTTGCACTGGAGAAGTCTACCGAACATCGCATAGTTTTGCATTGTTTTTTTTTTTAATGCTTTGCCTGAATGGTTTTTCAGATCTAATCCTCCCTTTCCATTACCACAGATTTTCCTTTTTAGCTAAAATAAATTGCTCATTTGTCTGTCTAGTGATGTATTTCTTCATGACCTCAGTGTTGACACTGGAATGGGGGTTGTGGTTATTCTAGCCGCATAAACATCCTGGTCCATCACCACATTCCCCTCATAGTTTAGCATATTTTCTTATTCCTCCATTTGAGCCTTAAGTCGCATTCTCTTTCTCTATATACTTTATGACTTTGCTTTTAGAAACGTAAACGTGTGCAGATAGAAAGGTGAGTGCCACGACATGGCCCCTTGGGATTCTCACCAGCGTTGATTAAAAAAAAGGAGGTCAGCGGGACAACTCTTCATCGCTGCCTGCCTGGCCATATTCAAGTGTCGGTTTCCCTAACGTCCTATCTGTGGCTGTGGAGGGGCAGGTAACTGGTGCCAGGATTTAAACATGGCGCTGGGGGCTCCTGGAGTCAGGATGTCCTCATTCCGGGTACCTTGTCTGCCTCTTCTGGACTGTAGCACAATCAGGCAAAAGGGCCAGGAGCAGGGGGCAGCTTTCAGCTCTTCTCCCGAGACACCCACGGGGTCTTGGGGCAACGCAAGAGATGGGACATTGGCTTGAGTTTCGCTTCTGCACAAGCGGTGTGTTACTAATGCATAGTGAGTCTCCGGCTCCACAGCACAATCGGGATTTTAGAAGCAGCAGGTGGAGATGCTGCCGTTGGTGCCAGAACCAGGCCTGGGTGTCTGCTGTGTAGGTGATGCTCGGGGCCCTGCTGAGCAGGCCAGACCCGCGCCAAGCAGTGGCCTTCACGTCTCCCACCAGGACCTGCCTTGCTCTCGCTGACATCTCCCTGTCTGGCTCCTCGGCCATTTCTCCAGCCTGGTCTGGTTAGCTCCCAATTCCTGAGCACGGCACTCTGCCCTGGCATTTGCTGGGCAAACTCCCATCTAGAGCAGAGCTCCTCATGTTGGTCTTTGCCAACAGCCAGGAGCTTGTCTGATACATGAGCTCGCCATCTTCCTGACTCAGTCCTGGTCAGATCTGCTCAGGACAGCTTCAGCTTCTCTCCTGCACTTTGTCCCACTCCTCCTCCGCCGCCGGAGCAGACAGTGCCGAGAGCAGCCAAAGGTGAACTTGGTGCACCACACAACTGTGTGCCAGCTGCCCTGGCAACCCGGGAAGGGAGTTCCAAGAAAGTGAGTCTTACAACTTTCCTGGTCTATTCTGAATGTGGGGTTCTGCCTCACAAGGGTTTTCCTTCTGTAACCTGACCCAGCCACACCCTGCTTCCCGGTGGAGCAGAGCCGGACAAGCCCCTCGAAGCAGGGCGGCCAAATTCCATGAGACCAGGTCACCAGCTGGGTTGGTCTGCCTGCCTTCCTCCCCCTCTGAGAAACAGGTTATCACATGATCCTGCACCCTCCTGACAACCGCTGAGAACCTGATGTTCTTGGGATTGCACTGCCTTTGGGCAGGTAAGTGGCCCTTCCACTTCCCTCTTCAAGGCCCTTCACCATCTGTCACCCGCCCCACTGAGGAGTAGGGTGCTGTCCAGGCTCCAGCACTCAGCCATTCTCAGGGTAGGACCGTCAGATTGTAAGGCTTAGTTTCTTTTTATCTTACCCCCAGAACTATCACTATGGCCGCGCGGTCTGCACGCTGCACGACTCCCCAGGATGCCATTTACACAGACGGGGGTGAATGGGGCAAGGCCCTGCTCAGCTAACCCTTCACGCTTCTTGTCTCATCCTGAGCCCTCCTGATCCATCCATGTCATGTGACTCAAAATCAGGGTTTGGCCAACTATGGCCCACAGACCTGCCGCCTGGTTTTGTCAAGTTGTATTGGCACTCGGCCACACCCATTCATTCACATATTGTCTGTGGCCACTTTTGCGCTAAAAGGGCAGAGTTGAGTAATTCCAGCAGAGACTGTATGGCCCTCAACATTTTTTTAAAAATCCCTATCTGGCCCTTTGCAGAAAGCATGTGCCAGCCTTGCTGGAAGTGGCAGGTGCTCAGTATCTTCATTCTTTCACTCAGTTGTCGCCAGGTTCTCCCCTAGCTGAGGGCGTCCCCGCACTGGGCCTCCTGAGGAAGCCACACACTGAGCTTTGTCCATAGACCCTGATCTCATCTCATCTTGCAGGTCATTTAACCTCTCAGGCTGCTGTCTCCTCATGGGGATAGTGATAGTACCTCCCACATGGGTGTTAAGAGGATCAAAGAGATGACCTATGAGACCTTCGCCTGGTTAGTAAGCATATTTTACAGGCCAGGAAACTGAGGTTTTGAGAGGTGATTTCTCACCTAGGCTGAGAGGGGCCGGTGAGATGGGTCATGGAAACGCATGTGGCATGCAGCTGTCTCACTGCTAATTTGCTTAGTTTCCTTTCCTTGTCTTCTCCCTCTCCCCACTTCCCCCAACCTACCATCACAACTTGTGTGAGGATGTAGCCAGGGACCCCACTTCTCCACTTTCTACCACACGGCAGGCCAACCCTACACTATTATTTATAATATCTGGCAAAACTATGCAGAAGGAAGACTCAATGGAAAAAACTCTAAAGGGAATGAGGCGATTTGGGTTCCAACGTCCTGGCTGACGCCTCATTAGCTGTGTGATCTTGGGCAAGTCACCTAACCTCTCTCATCTTCATTTTCTTTCTTTGTAGAACAGAGATGGTTTTTGGATACCTTTCAAATGTACGTGGTCTCATCCCCCACCTTCCCTATTTACACGTCCACATTTGTATGTTGCCCTTAGGATGAACTCCGAAATCTTATGAGGGCCACAGCTGGTAGTAAGGGTGACTGACCTAAGGTGCTCGTGGCCCCTTTGGTAAAAGGGCTGTGCTTTGTGTGTTCATCCACATTACACCATCTTCCTCCAGGTATCTGAGATAACCTTTCCATTCTTCAAACTCACCGGGTTCCCAATTGTATATTCTCTGCCAACATCACCTTGAGGTTGTGCATGGCTCACTGCAGTTGTGCATCCTTTAAACTCGTCACTATCAGGGAGGGCACCTACTGTTTTTCCCAAGTGGGTCTCTTTAAGAGCTCTGTCCAAGGCCGTTATGGTGAGTTGCCATGAAAACTTGAAAAAGTGATTTTTAAACGAACCAGCTTATTCTTTGCTGCTTCTGGCTGCTTGGTCTCTCCTCCAGCCAGCAGGTTAGGAATTCGAAGCCACCCTGCAGGTTAAAAACTGCTATTTGGAAGTGCCCCGAGAATGGCAGCTGCTTGAATGCCCAGGGAGAGTTGCTGCGACTTCCTCCATCCAGGGCTTTATGTGCAAGGCTTGGTGGTGTCCATTTGGGGTGCTCAGGCCTCATTCCTCTTCCTTGGTGCTCAGCTATGTCTTTGATAGTGGAGGTTGCTCAATAGGCGTGTGTGTGTGTGTGTGTGTGTGTGTGTGTGTGTGTGTGACACCTGCTTACTAGTACTTAATGGCTGGCTGCTGTCCCTACAGGACAAAGATTAATGGATGATGAGGAAAATGTCAGAGAGCCAATTCACAGGTCACAGGACTGTGCTTCTCAGAATTCTAGATCCCACTTCCTCAGTCTCAGTGTAGTAAATAAGCCTCTTAATAGTATCAGCTGACTGTTTCTAAATTCCTTCCTTATTAGCATTGTAGAGTGGAGATAGGGGGAAATGTATCAGGAACATCACGTTTCAGGGATTTTTATGGGTCAGTTTTAGGGACTCATAATTTCCACCAGCAACACACAAATTTAAAAGCCTTCCTCCCTCAAGATTTTTGCTGATTTCCAGACTAATAAAACACCACTAATCACATCCTATCGCTGGTGCCATGGGTTCTGAGTAATGTAGAATATTGCGGTGCTTTACTATCTGAAGTTGTTGGAACCTTCCTGATTTATTGAGACTTAGGCATTTCTCAAGAATTTAAGCATTCAGCTTAGTCAAAATTGACAGCAAGAGGGCTATCAGATTACAATGAACCAGCATGGCTCCAATTGTATGAGAAATACAATTCCAAGGAGGGCAGAGGCCTTAGGAATCAGGGACCAACAGAATGAATGTTGCAAGCTTCTGGGGCCATTGGTGGGCAGGGCAAAGGCCTGTGAGGCCAGCAAAAGCTAATGATAGAAGGGCTTAAAGAGAACCAGCTTTGCAGACAAACAGAAAGGCTTTCCAAATACGATATTAACTGCATACTATGTATGGTTTTCATCTCAGCTATGTTGGGGGCCTCATTCTCTAAAAGCAATGCAAATACCACACCGCATGTCCTGCATTGGCTAATTCCCGTCTAAATTTCTGCAGGGAAGTGAAATATCCAGAGATTGCTACACGTGGCCACAGCTGGCTGGTGGTAAGTCAAGTGAAAGTACAGCAATAAGACGCAAGCGTGTCTTTGAGCAAGACAAGCCTCTACCTAGCCAAGTCTCAAGCTTGTACACAAAGAACACTGGGAAACACTGATCTTGAAGTCTGGCCCAGGGGTTCCATTTCCAGAAAAGCTGAGGGCCAGCCCACCCACTGGTAACAATCATAAAAGGGACACTATCAAGAAAGAACAACCTGAAGGCGCGCTAGAGAACGAACAAAAGCAGCTGACTCCGGAAGGCACTTGACAAGGGACAGAAGAACAGCATCTTCAGAGCTCTTAGCTTGAGAGAAGGCCACCAGGTAGGAAGGGGAAGACCAACAGTCTTTCTGGGCAAGCGCAGCTATTGCAAAAATGAGGGCGAGTCTGGAAAGAAGAGAGCCAGGGAGGGGAGCCTCCAAGTCTGGAAAGAATTTCTGCCCATATTTCTGACTGTTCGTATGGGGCAGATGCTAACTGAGGATTAAATAACCAAAACGAGATTTCTGCTGCCACCAAGAAACAGCTTGAGTCCAAAGTAACTGTCTGATAAACCAAGCAAATAATTGACGTCCTATGTCAGACGCATTGGGCAGGGAATGTAGAGTCCTAGGCCCTGCCGGCCCACAGATGGGCAGCATCAGATATATTGGTGTAGTGCCTCGACTCTGCGGTTGTGACAGGCGGCCTCAATGACTCAGGCAACTAGAGTCCGAGGCCTGCTGCTCTGAGAGTTGGCACAGTCCCCATCTCACACTCCCATTTTGCTGAAACAGGCTGTACTTCAGTGCACAGCGTCTGTCTGGCTGCCTGCGTCTGTGGTGCTGGCCATGTGAGGCTGCAAGGTCATCCAGACGCACAGAGAAGATTCACTCAAGATCATCACTGAAAACTGTCTGCTACTGGAGGAGGCCGTAGGGAGACCAGTCACCCGCCAGCCATTTCCTGCAGGTTGGCACAGGGCCTCCCTCTGCCATCTTCCTCTGGCCACGGTGCCCCGCCCAGCCCTTGGAAAGCAGCATTTTCAAGTCTTGAATAGGTAGCTGTTAAAAGGCCTGCTAGGGTTTCATGAATCAGCAGACATAGCAAGCTGGTTGGCACAGGAAGGTGAAATACCAGTCACATGAGTCTGGTATCTTGGTCTCAACAGTGAACTGTTTCTATTGCTGTCATTTCCAATTATAAAAGCGTTCATAGGTAAGAAGTAGGAAACAGCTCTTAAAGAACAGGACAAACAAAGCAGTAGTGTTTGTAATGCACTCCTCCCCACCCGGGTCATTGTGACTAAGTCTCCCGTTCGCAAGAAGGAAATGGGCCCCGTCATTTCGCTTTTTTTACCTGTCTCCACGGAAGTGTGCAGTCATTACAATGAGGCGAGTCTGAATTAGAAGTCTCAGCCTTCACATCTGGCAGCCAAGGGACCCCTCTGTCAAAATGAATGTGATGTTTAATAAGGGATCAGTAGGCTTGGGTATTCTGATTGTTCCCTTTTCAGTAATGCTGATATTGATCTCAGATGTTGTCAACTTGAGCCATGCAATAAAACATTTTCCATCAGCTTTCCACCTAATACCTTCAGCAGTCTAGATCCATTGTTTCACTAGAAGTGACACAACGGTGTTTTCTTAACCCTATCATTTCTCTGAAACTTAGCTGATTCCTGAGTGAAGAACTTTCCCTAATCAGGTTGACCTGACACACAAAGAAGTCAGAGTAAATGTCTCAATCTTCCAGTTAGAATTTTTCAAAATAATGGATTGGTGGGTGCCCTAGTAACCTCCAAAGGTGATTTTTTTTTTAAAAAAAACTATCATTATGACCTCAGATTGTTATGTATTTCATGCTTCAGCCCACTGTTCTTTTTGTTCAAACTATTCCATCTTCGGTAGATGGGAGTCCCTTCCAGTTGGCTCCTGGGTCCTCTTGACATGACCTTACTCTGATTGCTTCCCTGCTTTCTGCCACAAGATGGTCCAGCCCAGGGGTGGGCAAACTTTTTGACTGGAGGGCCACAATGGGTTCTTAAACTGGACCGGAGGGCCGGAACAAAAGCATGGATGGAGTGTTTGTGTGAACTAATATAAATTCAAAGTAAACATCATTACATAAAAGGGTACGGTCTTTTTTTTTTAAAGTTTTATTCATTTCAAACAGGCCGGATCCTAGTTTGCCCACGGCTGGTCCAGCCTCATGTTGTCATTTCCCTGCCTCGTCTAGAGGGAGAGGCTGGGTGCTAGGGGGGCCTTACTGCCGGGTTGTGCTTGCTTCTAGGCCTTTTCAATGGACAAAGCTATGCCATATGTGTCTTTCAGAAAGAGAAAATAGATCACAGTATTTTACTGGTATTTCCAATTGAAATATATGACAATAGGATTTTTATTTGACTTTAATGTTGTATTTTCTCTTGTGCTAAAAACCTTGGCTCTGAATTCCATGGACATAATATTTGCTTTATCATATATAAACACAGTTTCAAATGACACCACCAATATCATTGCTAAAAACAATTGCCTCTCCTGGCAATTGTTTGTTTTTTCTAATACCTTTATACAGGGGGAAAAATTCTTGTTTTATTGGAGCTAATGTGCCCTTCAAATATAAACATAAATATATAAAATACATATGTGAAGACATTTCAAAAGTGTTTTCTAGGTAATATTCTGAAACCAATTCTAGACAAACTTTTTTAAAAAATTAGTTTTGGAAGAAAACAGAAATTATACGAAGGGATGTGTGAACACGGGGGCCATGTGTGGAGGGCACAGCACTGCAGAGCAGCCTTCCCTCAGAATGCCTAGCGTTCTGAACACTCACTGGATCCCAGGTCCTACAGTAATGGGTGGTAAACACACCAGGCCATACTGAAAACTCAAGAACATGTACAGCAGTTGCCTTGTTGTGACTATCACAGTAAAATTTATTCTGTAAAATAACACTGGAGTACATTATGCATAAATTAGCAAAGATCACATCCCGTGATTGATTTTAAAAAATATTAAGCAATCACTGTATGTTTAGAAATTTGAGGACTGTTGATTTTCTCTGCTAGCTCAATCTTCACAGAATTACATATCCTATAGCCCAAGGTAAAATTTAACTTTCAATAAGAACTATGACAACATTTTTCAAATAAAGCAAAATAAGTCAGTAGGAAAATAACTTCCACTTGACAACTGGGTACATCTTTTCCTGAACCACTTGGCCCATTCGTGGCTGAAACCCCATTTACTAAGTGAACCTAGAAACTGTCCCTCTCACCTCCCCCCCTCCCCGCCCCCGGAGGGCTGCAACCAGGCTTCCTGCACAGAAACCTGTCATCTGTCCAGCAAAGAATGAATAAGGGAGATGGAGAGTCTGTCAAACAGAAATACAAAAATATCACTCAAATTATTTGTACCACATATGCTTGAATCTGGCCATCTAACCTACTAACTAAAAAGTAAAGGCCATGTTGGTTCTAATGGTAGAGAAATCGGACATGTCTTGGCTCTCACCTTTGGCACTAACCTACTTAATCTGACAAATGAGACAAATTCATTGGGAACCTATCTGTTTTGCTTCAGTGTAATCTGTATATGTTGCCTATTCTTTTGTAGGGAAAATAATGTTGAAAACAGAATATTCAGTCTTTTTGGCAGTTAATCAACAAGTGATAAAACCTTACTTCTAACAACCATAAATTTCCTAATTAACCATTTAAAAAATGCAACAAAGACATGAAACCATTATTTGCTCTAGGTTACTGTTTTTATTTCCATAACCACCTTTCTGCTAGACAAGAACATTAGCAAAACCTGAGTCAGAAATGCCGTGTCCATGCCAGTCCTGCTGTTTTCTTCTTCAAAGGGTCTTCTCAGCAGCCAGTTACCACATGGAGCTTTTTCACAGTCTCAGAGGTTTTCCTCATTTTAAAACAGCAAAAAAGTACTACATTTGATGGCAGTTGTTAAATAGTTCAATCAACCTTACAGAATTTTAGTATAAATTCAAGCATGTAAATTAACACAAAACTTTAAAACAAAAACAAAAACACACCAAACAAACCCAAGTGCTAGCTCATCCCTGGTGCCATGAGATGTAACAGCACTATCTATTTTTATACTTAGTGGTAAAAATATAATCCAGTTTTAGCACCAATCTACAAGATTAGATGTTAATGAAAATATACGATTTGGCTTACTGGAAGGTAACAGTCCTACTATCCCTCAGTGAGGAAATCTGTTCCCTTTGCTGCATCCTGGCTCACAGAAAAGACCAATATTAATGTGAGGAAGAAGGACAGACTTTGTTAAGGCTTTTCAGTACTTGGATCACCTAAGTATTACTGCTGAGTTTTGCTGGAAGTGGAGAATTGAATCACACATAGGAGATCCCCAGGAGTTACACTGTTGTAGATATGTCAGGATGGATCACATTTAAAATGCTGACCATGGCTTTGCAGCCTTAGAGTACAGAGGAAAATCAGAAAAATTAATGCTAGTGATCAATTCCTATCTTTTTACCCAAAATGCTATCTCATCACTCCATTTCAAAAGTGAAGTATTCTAAGAAGGTGACACATTTTTACATAAAAACACATTGAATTTTGATGCATTATATATCAGTTATTAGACATGGCAAATACAAGCAAAGAAAATAAAGTGCACCTTTACAGTATATAAAACATAGATACAGAAATCACTTCTTAAAATAGGCAATGTAGACTGAAATATAAAAAGTGCCTGACATAGCAAAGTTAGACAGAAATGAAAAAAATTTCAGTTGAAAAAATTACCATTTCTCAGTACAGCAGAGTGACAACCAACCTTTTATTAAAGCTATTAGATTCGGAGGCTCTTGTATATTTTAGCTTTGTGAGGGAGAAAGAAAGGCATTCTTCTAGAAGGCACTAACTGGTTTAAGTGTGCAAGCAGCTTCATTCACAGAGAAAACAGGTGCAAAGTGCAGTCAAGAAGACTGCCTAGTTCTGTTGTGTTCCTTACTCTTCACTGTGGACTGACTGTGGCTGAGGAGCTGTATCAGTCAGCAGGCTTCCCCCACCACCCAGGTGCTCAGTCCACAGTGTCACAGATCTCCTTCACCTTGTGGTTGAAATCGTCAGGTTGATCTGCATACACATAATGCCCTGCCCCAAGGATGGCCTGGGAAAGAAAAAGCAGGTGGTCAGTGAAGAAACGGATTTACTAAAGCAATGACATAAGCAAAGACACTTATCAATGAAAGTGAGAACAGCTATATGTAAATAAGACATAGGGCTTGATCCCCCATGTGGGGCGTGTAGGAGGCAGCTGATCAGTGATTCTCTCTCATCATTGATGTTTCTCTCTCTCTCTCCCTCTCCCTCTCCCTCTCTGAAATCAATTAAAAAAGAAGAGTAATACTCTGGTTTCTCTTCACATCACATGACGACGACGTCAGATGAGTGTGACTGTCCCATAGTTGTAGGTGGAGAGGGGATAGGGGAAATGGTATGAACCCCGAAGGGATGTAGGGACCCCCTGTCCCACCCTCCCCCCGCCCTGGTCTCCCCAGCTCCCAGGGGCTGCTGGTCGCATCGTGTGTGTGAGGCCACCCGACAGCTCCGCCTGAGCGCAGTGGGAGGCCCCATGAACTCTGGTACATGCTCTGCACAGCATGCTGTCCCTCACTGTCTGTTTGAGAGTCTATGATATTTATTTTATGAAAGCACTAAACTGTAATAAAGTGAACAACTTGCTTTTTATGAAAAAGAAAAATAGACAACACTGTTCTGTGGCAACTAGCTACTATATAGGATGGGGGAAAAGTAGGTTTACAGTTAGTTATTCATATGGAAAATAATAACAATTAATAGTAAATAACAATACAAGAATCAACTCTGTTTCATGTACTCACAACTGTAAACCTACTTTTGCCTCACTGTGGATATTTCTGTCAAATAAAGAATCTGATAGAATAAAGAGAAAAAAATCTATTGAGCTTCATTAAAATTTTAACATGCAAAAAAATAAACAAACAAACAATTCCAAATTGACCACTAAGACAGGGCCAGCAGATAAACTGAACAAAGTGAGAATGTGCTGCTTTGTGAGTGGGAATTGGCCAAGGTGCTACTGACCTACCCCACTTCCACTTTCTCCCACTTCACAAACACTGCAGCTCTAAGGACGGGCAAGGCCCTTAAGAAAGGCAAATCACCGCCCAGACATGAAGACTAGTGTGGGTCCAATCCTACCCCATCACAAGTGATCCCAGATCTCAGACCGAGGCTGCAGTGCACAGCTCAGGTGGCCTGAAATCTAACTGAAGGCAAAGATTAGGACAGATCTCACCTACGACTGAAAACCCCAAAACCCACCCACTTACTATTGTCTTCACGTATGAATGTGGTCGTAAGGACTGGATGCTGGTGCCAGAATTGCCGTCGATGCAGGACCGCGCACCGTAGATCACCGAGACTGGAATGTCAGGGTCCATTTTGCCGATTCGCTGGAGCATTGGCCTTTTTGCCCATCCATAAGGAATAGTCATATTTCTGAATGCTGTCTCACCACTTTAAGAAAAAGAAGAAAATCGCATGGATGACTTTCTGAGGAGGAGGAGCATGTATCAAAACAGACTCACATTAAACTTCTTCCCACTTAAGAAAAACCTCAGCTTAAACAGAAATCAATTTAGTAGAAACTGTAAGGAACAACCCCACAGAAGATTTATACCTCTGTACACACCTGCAGAAGATACGTGCTTTGTTAGATAAACATGGATGTCCAAACTCTAGTTAATTAAATAAAGCCAAATCAAAACTTGCAGCCCTAACTCCATGTCATTAAATGATTACATTTCCTATGGGGATAATTAAAATGTATCTTTTTCACTCTAACTTATTTCAAATGTAGAAGACAGCTTTTCCACAGGTTCATAGCACTAGCTTTTCAGGCAATGGCAAAGCCTATACTAAGAAGAAATTAAAATTAAGCATGTTCTGTGTATTGTTTATATTTTTAACTTTCTGCATATTATGACATGTGACATCTTAAAACCTTTTTGGCTGAGAGAATGTGACTCCAGGAACTAGCCATTTCTTAGAGGTGACAAAGGACTCCACAGGGAACATGCCTTTGATATGCAAATGGACTAGTGCAGAATCCTGCCTCTTCTGTTGGCCCAGACATTCTAGGAGGCAATGTTTCTCTGCCTTAATCATCCCAGGACCAGGTGCCAGGCAACCAGAGACTATGCCCATTCTTCGAGCCTACCAAAATTACTCCACTGGCCAGTCCCAAATGCTATCCTGCCTGCTGTGTGCCTTTTCGGAAGACCCCATAAAGGCTCTGACCTAGACTCTCCCTTTGCTCCTGTCTTCTGTCTCCTGTCCAAAACCTGACCTTTCTGTGATCCCTTGGGACCTGTGAATATAATGAACTGTTCTCTTGAGTCTTTCCTGCTTCTTCTCTTGTAACCATGGCTATCTGAGTGACCAATACAGCACTTTGCGAACTCCCAGGATAGACCCATTTTGCTGTCATTTCTGCTTCCCTTACAGTACTGGGCATAATTCTGATTGCCTTTTATGAAGACTTTAAGTTCCACCGTAAGAAAGGCTACACAGGCACAAGTAATCATGAAATGTAAGTGAAGAATAAAACACTAAGACCGTGCAGGAAAACACATGATGTATCTGGGATAGACCACTCAAAACTGTAGGACCAAGTCAATAAAGTGTGGAGACCTAATTCACCAGATCCGATTGCCTGAGTCACAAAACAATCTCTTGAGGACCCCAAACCTCTGCAGCCTCCTTCTAACCTACTTTGTTAAAGACGGAGGCCACAGCCACACCTCAATACCTTCCATGGCCTCAATCTTTAATGAAGTAGGTATACATATTCGCTGTCAAAAGCTGGGGAGGAGAAAAGTGAGGGAGACTATCTCTGCATCTAGCCTGTCAGCCTCTCACTCAAGTCTCCATCTTAGATAAGATGCGATACCACTTCTATGTTTTAAAGCGTGGGCCATGGCCTGACTGCGTTAGAAGCATCTGTTAAAGACGCAGCCCAGAACTGCTAAGCCTGACTCTGGGAATCACATTTTGACAAGCTCCAATAATCTGGTACACACAGAAGCATGAGAACCGGAACGCTCACCTTCCTACTCCCTTCTTGATCCTCAACCTACCAACTCTAGGGTCTTGTCTTTCGGGCTCCTCCTAGCTCCCCACCATCTTCGAGCTCTGTTTTCTCCACTGGTTCCTTGCACACACTATCCATGTTTTTTTTAAGTCTTTTTTTTTTTTTAAATAAGAAACCTCTGTGTTTGGCCTTCTTACTCCCTCTGGATTCATATTCTCTTTCTCTCTCTCTCTCTCTCTCTCTCTCTCTCTCCTTATAATTACTGTCAAAATACATGCAGGATCTCTCTTCTCCTACCCCCACCCTTTACTTACTCCATGCCCACTGCAAACATTAAGAGCTGCTTAGTAACGAGAGGTGCAATCATCAAATGAACTTGAAAAATGCTGCATAGCATCTCCCCTGCACTTGGGAGATTTATTACTCTTAGCAGAGTAAAAGGTCCCAAGAAGATCCATGATAGAGAAAACCATTTAGATTTGTTTAATCCAGCACTCCATTTTTTGGGAGAACATTTCTATTCAGTTTGGGAATGCTGTTTTATATGAAGTCTTTGTATCTCTCAACTCTGCCGAACTCTTAAAGATGCCTGAGACCAAGACTTCCTCAAGTGATCCATAGCATTTTAGGGGAAGAAACTAGGTATTGCTTTTTAGATTCCTATCAGAATCCAGTACAGTGTTTTACACAAAAAGTGCTCCAAGAATAGATGAGTAATTTAAGAATTGGTCATTTAACTACTGATAACATCTCCTAGACCAGTGGTCGGCAAACTGCGGCTTGGCAAACCGCGGCTCGTGAGCCACAGGCGGCTCTTTGGCCCCTTGAGTGTGGCTCTTCCACAAAATACTGGCTCTTCCACAAAATACCAACTTCTGCGCATGGGCCGCGAAGTTTCAATCGCACCTGTATGTGCGCGCCCCCACGTGGTATTTTGTGGAAGAGCCACACGCAAGGGGCCAAAGAGCCACATGTGGCTCGCGAGCCGCGGTTTGCCGACCACGGTCCTAGACTATTCACATATTTTCAAAAGAGAAAGTCTAAACTATGAACACAGTACATTTAGAATGATAAGCCTTACCTTGGAGTCTGGACATTACAGTGGTAGATGTATTCTGTCACAGTCTCATCTTCAAACATTGAAGAGTACTTCCGTTTGAAATCAGGCCTTAAACGCTGTACTAGACTTAAACCTATTTAATAGAAAATGAATGTTTTAAATTATCAGTGTTTTAAATTATAATTGACTTACAGATTAATACAGAAAGTTTCAGTGTTTGCTTATATGCTTACAACATATGTATTCAAGTGTATATTTTAGGTGGAAAGAAACACATATCCTAGAAGCTGCTTTCCTCAAGTTCCCTAAGGAGAGCTTAAAGTAAGAATTAAAGTGTCCCATAGTGACTTACGATGTTCTTCAAAAACATATGATCATTTTCTAATACTTGTTTTTGTAGGAAAATGAATTCTACTAAACATGGCAGATGAATAGAGCAACTCATACATAAAATTAATTAATTTACATTTTTCCAAGATATATATATTTCTGTGAAAAAATAAATTCAGGGTTTCTGCTTGGGACACTAGCAATACTACCTGCTAAGGCATCCACAGTGGTCCTATGGCCCTGAGGGGAGAGCAGGGACAAGGCCCCCAAGGGAAAGACGATAAAGAGCAGGAGCCATCATATTTCTGGGCCCCAGGGACTAACCAGTTTCCCTTTCTGCTATCACTGCCTATTATTCTAACAAGGTCTTAGTTCTTTAGTGACATTC
Organism: Myotis nattereri; assembly: GCF_964212035.1. Classification (NCBI taxonomy): domain Eukaryota; kingdom Metazoa; phylum Chordata; class Mammalia; order Chiroptera; family Vespertilionidae; genus Myotis; species Myotis nattereri. The sequence continues at coordinate 53,303,687 of NC_138089.1, forward strand.
CTTCCTATTTCTGAACGAACTATGCAGCTCCATCAAGAATTTGTATGGTGGTTAATAGTCTACATTACTCCCCATCACCACCACCACCTTCACGTGCAAGCATAAATAGGAGGCATCCGTCCTCCACCACTGTCTCCTAATTTCTTTTCATACTTTATTTTTCCCATAACTGCTACTTGTGTGACTCTGATCAAGTCCAAACCATTTACTACACAGACTCTTAGGTAGTTCAGAGGAGGTCCAGACCATCACCATCTGTGACAAAAAGGAAGGAAACTCCCTTGGCTTTGAGACTAAAACAGAGGAGCAGAGAGTCAAATAAATTTAAATCAAAGACTAAGCACTGGTACCTCAAAATATGACTGGAAACACAAAACAAGAGTTCCCAAAATCTTTGCAGAAAAGAACTTCTTTATTTTAACCCTCTGACATTACCAGACGAGAAAAGAATCTGTGTCATCTCCATGGTAGATCAAGTCAGGCTTCGAAACCTACAGCTGGACATGATCTCTGCAGCTGGACATGATCTCTACTGCTAGACATGATCTCTACAGCTGGACATGATCTCTACTGCTAGACATGATCTCTGTAGCTGGACATGATCTCTGCAGCTGGACATGATCTCTGCAGCTGGACATGATCTCTGCAGCTGGACATGATCTCTACTGCTAGACATGATCTCTACAGCTGGACATGATCTCTGTAGCTGGACATGATCTCTGCAGCTGGACATGATCTCTGCAGCTGGACATGATCTCTACAGCTGGACATCTCTACTGCTAGACATGATCTCTACAGCTGGACATGATCTCTGCAGCTGGACATGATCTCTACAGCTGGACATGATCTCTGCAGCTGGACATGATCTCTACTGCTAGACATGATCTCTGCAGCTGGACATGATCTCTGTAACTGGATGTGATCTCTGGAGCTGGATATCTTCCCTGCAGCTGGACATGGTCTCTGCAGCTGGATATGATCTCTACAGCTGAATATCATCAGCCTGACAAGTGCTCTCTAATCTAATGCCCACCAACAGATCCACATAGCACTTCCGCTCCACCCCCAGTCCCTGGGCTTACTGACCTCACCCTCAGCATTTTCCATGTTCTTGGCTTTGCTAATCACCTATAGCGTTGACACTATAAAGACTCCTCACAGAGGAGAAGAATCTGGTTTCATTCATCTTTATGCATGGACTGATACTTTCTAGAGGAAAAAAAGGTTGTTTTTCTCTTTGTTTTTAAGATGTTGACTAACAATGGTAATCAATAAATACTTCTTTACTGCTCTTCTATAAACATTCTGCTTTCCTAGGGTACAGATCTAAGCACTCACCAAAGGGTCCTGCAATCCTGAGGCCAGCTAAAGGGTTAAAGGGAGTCAATACTGCTCCCAGGGCTCTGATCCATACTGGAATTGGTCTGTCTTGATCAGCAAGGTCCGGTCGCTCAGGGAAACCCCAAGGCTCCACTAAAATGAGATGATTTACCCTGTTGGGAAAAGAACAGATATAAGTTCATTTGGCAAAGTCACCCTAGAATGTCAAGAATTAACACAATTTATGAAGTAAAGACAAAGAACCACCTTCAACAACCTTCATATTACAGACAAGACCAATGGCTGAATGGGTTACATTGTATCATGTTCTTATTACATATAAACTTTTAAGATTTGATAGGATGAGAGGTATTATCTAAGGGTATATGATATTGTGTGACTATTCTTGAGAAATGGTATTTGTTGTTTAAGCTACACTCTGACAGATGACCACTCAGAAAAATCCAGTGGTTCAATCTATCTCAAGGTTGACACTGCAGAAATGATTGAAGATTAATATTACACTCATAAAATAGCTTAGGAGTTTAAGTCGGTTCAAAATAACTTTAAATTGACTTTTCACAAACATAAGGATAATGTAACAAAATGGGCTGAAAAGGTACCTCCTAGTTTTGGATGCTATTTTGGTGAACAGGAGAACACCTACCTTACCCATGACATCATGCTAAACTGGCCTCGATTCTATCCTTTCCTAATTTTCTTACTTACTGCCAAAAGATAAATTTTTCAGTCCAAACTCATATAAAATTGTTTCATATCACTAATAGTTTTATTTTTCCATCTTTTGAAACTGCTTCCTGATGAGAGAAAGCCAGAACTCTCAGCAGTACTTTCTTCCAGTGGCTGCATCATATTATATAGTAAATCACGCAGATCTAAGCAGACCATAACGGTCCTCCCAACACAGAAGATATTCAACTGTAAACAAAACAGCCAACAAATGCCAGCAAAAATCTCCCAGGGATGAATTGGCAATGATTCTAAAGTCCCTTTCCTAAGTCATAAATGAAACAGAAAAGTAAAGAAACCAGCACACGGGGTAAAGATGGCTATTATTCCTGATATTAAATGTTCTTCTCTTTTGCCAGCACACGAGTCCTTTGTTCGGACTGCATTTTCTCCAACAGAAAGTTTCAGCGCACAGACCCAGAGTTCCAAGGGCCCTTGGAGAAGTCAGCCCAATCTTCTGTCTCACAGATTTGAGAAGGAAGCTGAGATGCACTGTGTGACCTGCTCCAGGACATAAAGCTAGTGAATGTAGAACAAGGATTAAAACGCACATTTCCTGACTCCAGAACACTAACAGATGCCAACAAGCCTCTGGGCAGAAGGCTCTCTCCTTAGGACAAGAAAGATATTAGTAAAGGCAAAGCCCTTCACTTTTATCAACTCCAGGCTGGTCCTAATACTATACTCTAGATTTCATAACGCCAAGATTTGTAGAACATAACTATGAATCCGTGTGGAAATGTATGATGCAAGAGATTTCTATAGACTTTGAGTGCCTTCACTCATAAAAGTTCTATGAGATTATTATTTTATAATAGTGTAAGGAAGGGGGATGGGAATGAGTTCGTTTTTTTTTTTTTTTTTTTTAAATATATTTTATTGATTTTTTAGAGAGGAAGGGAGAGAGATAGTTAGAAACATCGATGGGAGAGAAACATCGACCAGCCGCCTCCTGCACATCTCCCACTGGGGATATGCCCACAGCCCAGGTACATGCCCTTGACCAGAATCGAACCTGGGACCCCTCAGTCCGCAGGCCGACGCTCTATCCACTGAGCCAAACTGGTTTCGGCGAGTTTGTTTTGTTTTAATGGCAGAGACTATCTCTGACATTTTGACTTCCTCCTAAATTCCTCTCACACAGCCCACATTGAGATTTGAGGAAGGGGGATAGGTCAGAAGTATGAGTAGAACTTATGAAATAGCCACCTAGTTGAAAGTGACAAAGATTCATGTTAAAACATAGTATTATTGCCCTAGCCAGTTTTGCTCAGTGGTTAGAGTGTTGGCCCTCAGATTGAAAGGTCACAGGTTCGATTCCGGTCAAGGCACATACCTCAGTTGCAGGCTCGATCCCCAAGAGGCAACCAATCGATGTTTCTCTCGCTCTCTCTCTTCTCTTCCCTTCTACTCTCTCTAAAAATCAATGGAGAGGAAAAAATGGTATTATTCACTATTGACTTACCTCTTAGAGAAAAAAATCACCCTAAAAGATGACTAAACTTTTGTTAAAATTTGTTGTAGGATCTTGCACAGTCTGCTCTAGACACTCACAGACCTGCTAACCCAAGAAGGAGGAGGACAAAGGAAAATTCGAGGGAGGGAAATTCGAGTTAAGTGATTCTTTTGGTTCTGCCTTAATTTTGGCTTGCCTGTTTACTACGGATTTGCAAAACAGCATCCCCAGGTAAGAATGCCAGCAACAAATTATGCAAAGTGTACATACTAGAGTACATGCCCCCCCCCTTTTTAAATGAGAATAAATTGCTCCAATAACTGATCCTGTGTCATCAGCCTTGCTTTTATAGTGTTTAGCACATAATAGAAATCAGTAAACATTTGGAGTAGTGTTGTCCACATTTCCTTTCAGTCCTTGTCTATAAGGATATACAAATTTTGTAAAGTATAATCAAGTAACAAGCAGAGGAGCTATCCAGTCTGGATTTTCCTGGTTCCCCAGATGACGTGAGAACATCAAATAAGTTCTTATATTAATCTTGCAGGTCATTACTCACTAGTGGGTAGTAAAATCCATTTAGAGAGTCAGAGCCAGTCTGCTCTGATTGTTTTTTAATAAAATTATATTATGTGGAGTAGAAAAATATGTAAGCGTATCATTCCACAAAACTGTTTCAGACACACACACATACACATATAATTCATACTGAGGGTTATATTCAAAAAAGTTTGAAAACCATTTTTTTAAGTTCTGCAACAATGTCTAAACTGGAGTTTTATATATCATCTACTTCCACTACCTCAGAAAATAATTGTTCCTTATTTTTTATTGTAAGGCTTTAAATGAGATAGATTGTGCAAAGTTATCAGATAATAAATATAAAGTAAATGTTAGATAGTTACAGTAGCAAAAATAGGAAGACTACTGGAGAAGAATTCAATCTAGGGAGCTGGGAAGACAGTGGCAAGAACCACCTGAGCAGTGAGTAATGTAACTTTCATCCTCCAGGAAAGCCTGACCACAGACAGGTTTTGTCTCACAGGTTATTATAGCCCTGCAGTAGACCAAGTTCCTAGGCTATCTTCTCGCCTCCTTTTCTAATGAAGAGATCATCTCATTTGATAGTAGTTATTTGGTTTTAATGTAGTATATCTAAATTAGTATAGTAAACCAGATCCTAACCTCTCATATTCTGTAGCTGATAGCATGATGGGATTGTTAGTTCACATCTAGGATTAAGGAATGGGTCCACCCAGACACCACATGTGAGTCATCCTATCAGACATCTTTGTCAAAGAATCAGAGACTTATTTGAACTACACGAAAAACAAAGAACCAGCAGAGCAGGAACAAGAGGACAATAGCCCATCAGTTTCAAAACATAAAGAGGCACTCTTCTCCAGGTTAGCATTAGAGTAGGTCCTGAGTTGGAAGATTGCAGTATAAAGGGCAAAGTGGTGGACAACACACAAGCTCTAACCCCTTGGGACAGCTGAGTCTCAGTGCTAACAAAGGTATATAACCTGACTTTCATGAATTTTAAGTTCTGCCACCAACCAGATATAACAAGAAGAATATTCAGACCAAGAACCAAAATGCACAAGGGAGTCTGCAGGACCTACTTACGCAACAAGGAAAGGGAAAAAAGGACCAGAAAGAACTCTAGTCAGTGCACAAATGAGCAATTCTCAGATCGAGTTAGGGGCAGGTATTTCCCATTGCCTCCAAGCCACTGAAGGGAGAATGGGACAGGTCCAGAGCACAACAAACTAAATACCTCCAACTTCAGATCAAGCAGAACAACCTTTCTTCTCAAGAAAGGCTGAGAAGAAATGTTCAGTCCACCTCTGCAGAGTCGGAAGACAGAGCCAGGCAAGGTCAAAAGGTCAGATGATCTGAAAACCTTAGTGAAGAAGTAAAGACCAGTTGTAACCTACTCTGTTGTAACTTGGAATGGATTTCTTTGCTAAACACTAAGTTAGTTTCTTAGAGTCCTTTTCTTTAGTTTATAAGAAATACCTGAAAGTTGGGTAAGAGACATCTGGAGTAGCTAGTTCCATACTTGCTTAGTTGATACTGGTAAAAGATAAAATGAAGCATATTAAAAATTTTAAGAGTTTATTTGAGCAAAAACTGATTTGAGTCAGGCAGTGCCAAACCAGTAGTAGTTAGGAATGCTCCACTGAGCAAGAGGAAAGACTGGCTATTTGTGATTCGATGTCCTTAGTTTTTTATTTCATAACCTTGAGACATTTACAGGCTTAGATTCTGGTTTGCTTACACAGGCCATGGCATTAGAGCCACATCAGTCTAGTGGCCTCCTTTTTTCATTCATTTAACCCTTTGCGGTCGTTTGTCTACTCTCAGCCACCAAAGCTTTTTTATCGTTCCGGTCATATGTCTGCTCTCAGCCACCACAGCAAGGAACCGTACGAATCTTAACTCTATTCATTCATGTATCAGTTCATAATTTCTCTGAAAGCTCTTAAGTGTCTAAGCGGCCTTGTCACGAACCAAAACACTGCCCCGACAAATCGGAGATATTGAAACTCAATATAAACAAACGCGGTTGTTCCACACTCGCCATGCAAAACACCGTGGCGAGTCAGTCGCCTTTTGAGAGTGAAGAAATCGACAAGCTTCGGAGATACTTTGCAGAATTTCAAATAAAGCTTTACAAATTACGTTTAACTGTAATTAGGCATTCTCGCTTGTTAAGATATTTCAAAATAATACTCCAAAATGGCAAAAAGAAAGTTACCGAAAGAAGTGTACTGCGAATCTGAAAGTAACGATGAAGAGTTTTATTTTGGCACCTTGAATGCTGACTCTGACGTAGAAAGTGATAACGTTTGTAGTGATTCTACTAGTGACGTAGTTCTAAAAAAGAATTAATAAATCTTGTTTATCCTTCATAATCTTGCATGCTATGTATCACTGCTCTTTCAATGAAAATTAATTCCGACCAGTACGACACCCATGTCCAAATTTAATACGACCGCAAACGGTTAAAACTGGACACCCACTATGTGCCCAGCAAAGGGTTTCAACTGAATTTCATTAATGATTTGGGATATTTGAAAATCCAGAGAATCTCATTATTTTGAAATTAATGTATTGAATAATTTAAGTTATGCAGTTAAGAATTCAAGATTGACTATTCAACACATTCTATAGAGTTCCACTCAATATTTGTTAGCAATCAGCCAATTTAAACATGCTAATTATTTCAAGCATTCTCATATTCATCTATTGCTAATATTTGGTGGTTCTTGGTCCTGACACTTTAGTTTTAATACTTTAGTTTTATTTCTAGTATTAGGCACAAACATTCAAAAATCAATTTCTATAAATGTAGTCAGTACAAGACTGGAATCACTGGCTTTGTTTTAGATACCTGTTCTGTCAACCATGTCATTCAAAATATGTTGCTATCCTCTTTTAAAGGTAATTTTAAAGTGATCATTCCCTTCTGAATCAATGTGAAACACCTTATTTCTTTAAACATTTCACAACTGCAAATGAAAATCTCCCTAACTTAAATAGCAGATAGCTATGAAGGGCCAGGATTCTAAGACTCATAACCAGTCTGGCCCAAGAGACCCATGTCACATCTCCAAGGGATAAATACCACAAGAGTGACCTCATAAACATGTTACGAAACAAAGGAAGTCCAATCTCCACAAATACCCTGTTGTCTTTATACCAGAAAAGTCTCCACTTCCTTCTCTCAGTGACAAACATTTGTCACCAAGAGTAGGACACAATTAAAGGCAGTAATCCCAAACAGCGAATGAGGTGAAGAAAATTTCATTTTTTTTTAAAAGAACTAATCTGCCAGTTGAAAAAAATTATTACTGTCTAGCACACAGGACTATAAACTCTCCACAAAAGTCAAGTGTAAATGAAGTTTAAATAAAGAATCTGTAGCCCTAACTGGTTTGGCTCAGTGGATAGAGCGTCGGCTTGCGGACTCAAGGGCCCCAGGTTCGAATCCGGTCAAGGGCATGTACCTTGGTTGCGGGCACATACCCAGTAGGGAGTGTGCAGGAGGTAGCTGATCGATGTTTCTCTCTCATTGATGTTTCTAACTCTTATCCCTCTCCCTTCCTCTCTGTAAAAAAATCAATAAAATAAAATAAAAAGAATCTGTAGAGAAAATTTGGCTGTTCCAGAGGAAGAAAACCTCAGGTACACCAGGCTGCTGCTCCACGTGTACGTGGAGTTATGCAATGGGCAGCCTCATAAATGCACTCTGAAAATGACAATCACCCAATGTCTCATTCACAGACCTCAATGTCACAGTTGGTTGCAATTTTGGATTTAAAAATTATTCCAATAGAAAAATACACTGGCAACCAAAAATGCTGATTATTATTTGTTTCTTTCTGAAAGATGAACAAAACAAAAATGAGCTTTTCTTCCATTTTTTTTCGCACTCTAATGTGACCTCCCCTCAGAGAGGTAACATAAATAATAGGAAATAACACAAGAAAATCAGGTAGAGAAAGGAGGAGATGCTACAAAGATTCTGAGGCAAACACTTATTAATTCAATGACTAGGAAAATAATTCTATAACAACAAATGTTAGGGCACAGTATAATTTAAAAACCCTGTAAAATAGACTATGTAGGTATATTTTCTGTAGTTTAGAGGAAACTAAAGCGTAGAGGTTAAGTGATTTTGCTCTAAGTCAAAACATAGCACTAGGTTTTCTAATTTCTAACCTTTTGATTTCCTATTACAGCTTATTACAACCTGGAAAAACCTGCTGGATCCAAAAGTCTAATGATAACAATAGAAAGCAATACCACAACAACTTTTATTTGTGGCTTCAACTGTATATATTCTAAGTTTAACAAATAGAAAGTCCCTTCTTAAGCTTCTATAAATGTGTATGTAGCATGTGTAATAGGAAAATGTGACATCATTACTTCAGCTACTAAATTGGCCATTAGTTGTGATGTGTTTAGGGTCCTTTAAGAGAATCTGTCTTGTAAGGCTCAGGTACCAACCACCAAAGATGGAAACTAGAGACTAGCACAGGTGCTTCTCTTCTGTCATCATCACTTACCTTTTTGGGTACTTCAGTGAGTAAGCAGCAGCCAAGAACCCTCCCAGGTTGTGTCCAAGCAAGATCATTTTGTCCAGTCCTAGGGCACATCTCCACTCTTCAATGGATTCCACAAACTGATTCTCCACTTCTTCTGCATCATTATCAAACATGGGTCTACTACTTCGTCCAAAGCCCAATAGGTCAAAAGCATAGACAGGTCTATCGGTGCAAAGATCTTCATAGTTCAGTGCCCAGAGTCCAAGACCTCCTCCAAAACCATGGAGAAGGACAAGTGGAGTCTTATTTGGAACATCGTAAGAGAACTTCAGTGTCCATATTTTATTTCCATTAGATACACGAACAGCTTCTTTCTTATATATACAGGGGACACCTAAAAAAACATAAAAGAAAAATTCTGCTTAACTTCACTACCTCTGAGAAGGGAAGTATTCTCAGAGCAATCAGAAATTAATAATATACAAATCATCTGGTTGCCCTTCATATGATCTTAGCCTTTATTATATCATCCCTAAAAAAAAAAAAAAAAAAAGTATTCATTTCACTGAAGCAAGTAATTCTTAACGATCATATTTTACATCTAAGTGGGACAATCCATCTCAGACAAGTCTCAAGTTCGTGTGGTCAGGGTCTTTTGGCAAGTCATGTAGTTCTTTAGACTTCTTTCCACATCCATCAAATGAGAGTACTACACCCTTAGAAATGGAGAGGAACTCAATATTCACTGAATCCATTATTTGGAGGTCTCTATCTTTGCAAACAAAAGAATGCCACCTTGAATTTTTCTAACACTTGAAGATTAAGCATTGAAGACTAAAGTTCAGACTCAAAAGAAACCTTTTTCCCTAATAAGTAAATAATAAATTTAGGGAAGGATTAACAGTATCTGTATTTAAACACATAAATGAAATCTTAAGTGATTTCAGAGTTTAGAGGGAAAAAGGTGACATGTTATGGTAGGAACTCCTCAGCATAAAGTGACAATAATGTGAGTTCAAGTCCAACATTCTCTCTAGAAAGTGCAAATCATCATCATTTTATAGATAAAAATTCTTACTTGCCTTCAATGCTGTGAGACTAAATACAGTATTTTAAATATCCCCCCAAAAGACTAAAGATGAAACTAATCTGAAATTCATTTACATTAAATTATCAACTGAATGGCTACCCACTTTAGATGTCCCCTTATTTGTTTGTGATATTCACTTGCAGTGGACAATCAATGGAGAGCCAAGTTCACTCCCTGCATTAGTCACTTGCTTTAATGTCTGATATTGGACCAGGGGCCAATTCTCACTCCTATTTGCATCCCTAGAACTTAGCAGTAGGAAATCAGTATGTTTGTTAAATGCATGAGCTGGGCATCTAGTACCCTTTCTTATCTCCTGACAAGAATTTCTGTGTGTTTTGAACCTTTAATGAGGAAAAATCAATACCAAGCTCAAGGACACTCACTGTGCTTAGTGTGTCACTGGGTCAAGGGTTCGGTATATAATTAGCAAACAGGACAAACATGAACAAAGATACACACAGTTACAGAATGAAAACTGACGCCTGGCATGGTTAAGTCTCGCTTTCCTCATCAGTCAGCAGCATGTTGGGGAATCCCAAGCCGATGGGAACATATGTGCAGACTCTGGGCATTGCAGGTTGCCCTCCGGCACATCCACCTTCAGCAGCACCTGGTACATCTTCCTCAGAAATTTCTCATCATGCTCAGACCCATGAGTCGGCCTTTTAGGCACCGCAACCAGATGCAAGGTATCAGCCACCTTGAAGTGCCAACCACTCCACCTTGGATATAATACGTGCCATGAACACAGTCAAGGTTGAACTCCATAGAGTTGATGAGGACCTAGGTAACCTGGAGGCACAGGGGAAGCCCCGCCCCGCCACATGTGAGCTCAGCAGTTTGTAAGAATTTCTTTAGTAAACCACAATGACATCTTTCCCAGCTTTATAGAGAAGAAGATTACCCAAGCATATAGAGTAGAAATTTACTTTCATGCTGAAAATCCATGTAAGATGACTAACTGTCCCTTCCTATGGCTATATTCAGTTATGGTCACTTACTCCTGAATCATTCAAATGCACAAACAAGAAAATTTATTTGTGGTAGAGTGGATGAAAAACATACATGACATACACAACAAATATCTGCACATACATACACAACAATCATATATGTGAACTGCAACGCTTAATCCACGCCTCTAAATTGTAGCAGCAGAACAGAACTACTGGTATACCATTAACACTATTGCTTAAAAGTATACCCACAGATACCTGGGAACACCTAGACCAGTGGTTCTCAACCTTCTGGCCCTTTAAATACAGTTCCTCATGTTGTGACCCAACCATAAAATTATTTTTGTTGCTACTTCATAACTGTAATGTTGCTACTGTTATGAATCGTAATGTAAATATCTGATATGCAGAATGGTCTTAGGTGGCTCCTGTGAAAGGGTCGTTCAACCGCCAAAGGGGTCGCGACCCACAGGTTGAGAACCGCTGACCTAGACAGTACAAGTTTGGGTGAATTACAGTGTCCATAAGAAAGAAACAAACAAAAAGGTTTCCACACCATTATAAATGTAAAATTAAAGAGTCCCAGAATACTAGAACTGAAAGGAATTTTAAGGATCCTCCTACCCTTGTTTTATGGGTAAACATCAGGAAGCTGAGAAAAGTGACTTGCCCAAGACCTGATTGCAGATCTAGGCCTAGACCAGGGTACCTTGTTCTGGTCCAGAACTTGCTCCATTCTACAAGACATCTGCTCTGGACTGGCTACAGCCCATTCTCAACACATAGTCTAGGGACCTCTGGGGAACCCCTAAGTCTCTTTTAGGAGATCTACGAGGTCAACTCTATTTTCATATTAATATTGGTATTTTATATTTGCCTTTTCATTCTTACTCTTTGAGGGTACATAGTGGAGTTTTCCAGAGATCACAAAAGATGTCATTACCAACAGTCTAAATGCAGAAGCAAATATGAGAATCCAGATGCCTGATATTAAGTCAGACAGTAAAGAGATTTGCAAGCATGTAAACAACGCTACACTTCTTAATACATTTCTATTTGAAAAGTAGTTATTTTTAGAAATATGTTACTTCTTTTAACCTGTATAAGTTTATTACTATTATTTTAAAATAAATTATTAATAACTTTTAAATTATTCAGTCTTAATTTCTAATATCGTAAATGATACCTATTACCTATAAACAAAGCTCCTTAGGATCCTTACTAATTTAAGAATATAACAGACACTCAAAACCAACAAGTTTGGGAGCCCCTGTCCCCCCACATTTAGGTACTTGCTCATGACATGAAAAAGAAAAAAAAAGTTATTTTGCCAAATAAATAACACACGACAAAATCTTAAGTTTCAGGACAATGTGAATATTGGACCTATGTTAGCAAACAACTGTTAACATATAAGGAGAAAGCCTTACATTTTAAAATTTTCTCTTCAGCTTCTTTAAGGTGTGATGTAGACGTAGGGCACCATGTGGGAAGCCAACCAGTTAGCCATCCTGACCTAGAGCATCAAAACAAAACACAAAGAGGTGAGGTAATGCTCTTCTCAACTCCCAACTATTATACACAGAGAAGAAAAGCAGAATAGAAAACTTACTGAGGGTGAAGCTATCTACATATGACAAAACTCACCTGATAGGTACAAAGCATTGTGGTAAAATACTGGATTACAGACATTCAACTTCAGCCTGTGAACCTCCAATATCAAAGTCTACCTATCTTATCTCTGTGGATAGTCAGATCATAAATAATCAAGCAGAGGTTAAAAATGGGCAGAACAAGAAAAGACAAGCCCTGGCCCAGTAGCTCAGTAGATTAGAGCATTGTCCGGATACACCAAGGTTGCGAGTTCAATCCAGGTCAGGACACATACAAGAATCAACCAACAAATGCATACATAAGTGAAACAACAAATCGTGTTTTTCTCTCTCCCTTCCCCCCAGCTCTCTCTCTCTCAAAAATCAATAAATAAAAATGGGGGGGAGGGTGGAGACAAAAAAAGGCATTCCCCTCCACACTGCAAGACAGCCTCTTATATCAGGGTGGAAGTGCAAGCAAGTCAGAGACCATGAGAGGGTATAAAATATAACTGGTATGAGGATTGAGAGAAGAGAAATCTTATTAAAATATGAGATTGCTTTTAGAATAAGGCTTCAATTTTCATAGTTAAAAGTACAACATTAAAGCCATTTCCTGTTTGTATTTCCTCCTTTTTTTGCAGGAGCAGGGGGAATAGAGCAAACCTATAGGTGGCCTATGGTGGCAAATTCCAGAAAACTCCTCTCAATCCAGCTCAAATGATAACGAAAATTATAAGTTCATAGCTTTAAGTCCAGAAGAAGAGGGACTGACTAAATCTGATGGCTCTGGTTCCATTTCTCTGTAATCCTCTCTTATGTACTTTTCCCAGGGATTGGCCCATGTACCATCTGAGTAGGGTGAACTGGTTAATTTTAGTGAAAAAGCTTTGGGTTTCAGCAAACAGTAGATGAAAAGAATGACCTAGGCATCTGGCAGAAGATAGCTGAACAAAGAGAAAAAGGAAGCAGGCCTGAGGCAACAGGTGAGGAAAGGTGTGGGGAGGCTGCCTTGTAGTAGCCAGCCAAGGAGAGGATGAGCCTTCAACTCCTGCCCTGGCATCAGCAGAAGTTGCTTTTGACTTGGTCACCACAGATGAGCTTATTTCAAAGGTGGAGTGGTAGTCCAAGCACTTCCAGTGAAGGAAAAGACATCTGAGTCCATGCACATAGGAAGTGCACAATGTGCTCTAACACATGCATTGGCTGTTTCTAAAGGCTGCTGTAACAAATCACCACAAACTTGGTGGCTAAAACAGAAATGTTTTCTATAGTTCGGGAGACCAGGATCATTAGGCTAAAATTAAGGGGTCAGCAGGGCCATGTTCCCAATAGACGCCTAGGGCAGCGGTTCTCAACATGTGGGTGTTTCACAGGGGTCGCCTAAATACATTCTGCATATCAGATATTTACATTACGATTCATAACAGCAAATTACAGTTATGTAGCAACGAAAATAATTTTATGGTTGGGGGTCACCACAACATGAGGAACTGTATTAAAGGGTCATGGCATTAGGAAGGTTGAGAACCACTGCTCTAGGGGAAAATTCATTCCTTGCCTCTTCTGAGTTCTGGTGGCTGCTGGCATCCCTTACCCTGTGGCAGGGTCACTCCAGTTCATCACCACATTGCCTTCTCTTTTGTGTGTCTCCTCTTCTGCCTGCTTATAATCTTCTCTGCCTATTACTTGAAAGAACACTAGTGAATCCATTTAGGGCCCGCTCAGATAATCCAGAATCATCTCATGATTTTTAACTGAATCAGTTAAGTTAAAAGTCTGCAATGTCTTTGTCACATAAAGTACCATTCACAGGTTCCAAGGATTAGAACATGGCCATACCTTTGGAAACCTTTATCTTTGGGGACCACTACCACAAATAAAAACATGAAGAGTGTCCCAAGATAAAATATGTAGAAACATTCAATAAGCGGTAGCATTATGCTGATGACAACAATAACAATAATTCACTAAAATTATGTGCCATTAATTAGGTAGTAATTCCTAAAATAAGAATGTTAGCTAAGGTTTAGAAGGAGTTCAAAGAATTATCATTTTTCATCATTCCTTGCCTGAAAGCTAAAGCTACTCCTAAGTGACCTACAATGGGAAACTCAAGTCTTTCTCCAGCCTTTTACCTGACACCCTAGTATCATTTTTGTCATTCTTATTCTCTATTCTCTAGTCATACAATACTGTATTCCCTGTTCTCTTGCTTCTTGGTTCTGAACATCCTTGGAATATGCATCTCCCCTTCCTTTCATGATTCATTACACTTATCACCAACCTCAGATTAGATTTCATTTCCCCAAAAGGATTAGATCAAGATGGCAGGATGGCACCCTGTACTCAAACTTTATTTTCTTACTTCCCAAGTTGTGTTATAAAGTTCTTATTTATTCACTAGAGGCCCGGTGCACAGATTCATGCCCCAGTGGGGTTCCTCAGCTTGGCCTGTGGGGATTGGGCTGAAACCGGCTCTCTGACATCCCCCAAGGGGTCCCGGATTGCGAGAGAGCAGTTTTCAGGTGATGTATCCCGGAATCGGGCTTCCTCTTCTTTGGTTCTGGGTGCATCACTTGAGAACTGCAGCTACCAAGTCACTAAAGCTCGGCAGCTCCTGCATTGAGTGTCTGCCTCCTGGTGGTCACTGTGTGTCATAGCTAACCGGTCAGACAGTCAGACAGTCGCTTAGGCTTTTATAAATATAGATTAGTATTCTTATCCAACTGTAATTTCCTTGAAGGTAAGGACTTTGTGCTCACAACTGTTTTCTCAATTTATATTCCTATACCTGACTTATAAATATACATTGATGACAGGAATGAAAAAAGTTACTGCTTCATCTGAAATGAAGTGGTTGCAATGAATTACAAGAGGATCACTTGAGTAATAAGAGAATTTTCTGAGATAAGAAGTTCTCAATCTTGACAGATGTATGTGTATATCAAAATTCAACCCATGAACACTTAATATTTAAGCAATTCATTATAATAAAACTTTACACCAAAAGGAGTAAAATGGCTGGATTTGATAACTGGTTGGATATAAAGGTATAATAGAGGCTTCAGAGATCTGTCTTAGGTGCCACTAATGACGTCAGAGAACACATGAATAAGAATAGGTGTGAGCAGAGAAATGTGCTAAGTTTTGGACGGGCTGACCCAGCATCCAGCTTTTTCTAAGCTTCGTAGGCCCATCCTTCTTCATTCCCTTCTCTGTAGAATTCCTCCGGGCATTATGTGTAACAGGCACTCAGTAACTGTTTGCGGAATGATTAAGTCACTCACAATCCAGGTTATTCTCATTCCAAGTTATCCCTATTTCACTGATGTAAAAACTGAGGTTCAGAAATGTTAAACACCAGACAGGTCCAAGAGTATACAGCTAGTAAGTTAAATGACACAAGTAGAGATTTGAGTTCAAAGTCCCTTTTTTATTCAGGTGACTACCTTCTTTAAACTATATGAGTTCTCATTACCTGTAGGATAAAGTCATATTCCTTAGGGCTGCAGAGAAGATACATTATAGCCTGTGTTATAATGAGGCTCTACTCCAATGTTCTCTGCTGCTAGCGTTAAACCTAAACCTTCTGTATTAACGGCATAAGACCTCTAGGCATCTCCCACAAATGTTCCATATAACTTATTATCAATGTATGAACTAATCTAAAACATTAATATTAGCCTATTTGTAAACATATAAACCCATTTACAAATCAGCAACGAACCTGTCAATTTATTCAACAATTTTTCAACTGTTGGATAAAAAATTTTAAAGTAAGCCATTACTAAGCTGAAGCTCTTTTGTTCTTGTCCAGGAATAGTCACAACGTTCCATGTGTGGTCACAAAAATATGAGCTAGGACCAAGAAGAAATTAGTTACAACTTAGTCTCATCAATTTTTTTAAAATATCCCTCAAATCATACATAATTCTTTGTCAGAGAGAATCAGAGGTCAATACAAAACAAGAACAAAGAAAATTAAAGTGAAATGAACTATAATTACTATTATTCCAACTGACATCATAGACATGCTGGGGGAGGGGGGGGGAGAGTAACAGAAATTCAATCTTTTTTTCAATCTTAAAAAAAGAATTACATTCTTTGAATACCTATAATGTACAAGGCACTAGAGTTTAAAATAGTAATACAGGCATTATGTCTACCTCTCATCATAAAACCTGAATCATGACGGGATGTCTTGTCCAAAAGGCAAAGTAATATTTTTACATTTGCAAGCCTAGCGCATTACATTAAAATTTAGGGTTTTTCAACCACAGAGTGAGCCACTAACACTCCTCTTGTTTTCACAACAACCTTTTCATCAAAGCAGATAATTTTTTTAAGGTGGGGTTTTACATATCTCCATAGGGTGAAAAGCAGGGGGTCTATATTTTCCATCCTTCAGCTGATCAATCTTTGTTCACAAGTTCCCACACTTTAGCTGCTACCTCTATTGCTCTAAAACACCCATCCAACCTCATCTCCTGTCTGAGGGGTAAATTAATCTCATCTTCAAAGGGACTCTCTGCCCCTGCCATATGATCTTCTATGTCATTCAGTGTTGTTCTGCATTTCTAGTCTAGGGGGACTAGAACTAAGGATACAAGACTGAAGCTTGTCAGATATCCAAATATTCTTCTGAGGTCAAAAAATCAAAAGTAAAAATTAAATTCATGTGGCTCACCTATACAAGAGTGAACAACATACCAAGATGTCTTCATATGTGCAATTTAGATTTACATTGTAATTTAAATTGCTTAACAAATTCAAGTGACATTGCATGTTAGTCTCTTCATAGCTTTGGAAAATAAATAGAAAAGCAAAATTCAACTTCTCGATTTTATTTAAGCAGATAATCAAGAAACACCATCATCTATTGCTGAGGCTCTAATTTCAGAAGTGACCCAAGTGTCAATCACAATATAAAGAAAAGCTGTTCACAGGGAGGACATTTGTAGACCATATATCTGATAAGGGGTAAATACATAAAATATATAAAAAACTGATACAACTCAATAACAACAACAAAAAACTCAGATTACAAAATGGGCAAAAGATTTGAATAGACTTTTTTCCAAAGAAGACAAAGATGGCTTACAGCCAGCATTGTTCAGTGGTTGAGCATTGACCTATGAACCAGGAAATCATGGTTCCATTCCTGGTCAGGGCACATGCCCGGGTTATGGGCTTGATCCCCAGTGTGGGGTGTGTAGGAGGCAGCCGATCAATGATTTGCTCTCATCATTGATATTTCTCTTTCTCTGTTTCTTTCTCTCTCTCTCTTTCTTCCTTCCTCCCTCCCTCCCTTTCCCTTCCTCTCTGAAATTAATAAAAATATATATATTTAAAATAAAAAAAATATAGCATTAATGTTGTACTTAAGTCCTATCCAATCAACATTTAAGTTTCCTGGTAATCCCTGTTGTGTTCTCTAAGACATTGGACTATCTATAGTATTACTAAACCTGAATTGCACAATCCATAAATATTGTGAAACAGTGAAAGAGGTTTCAAAGTATTCTGAAGAAAATGTACAAAAATCTGGCCAATTTCCACACACTCTTGGCCACTTAAATAACATTTCTAATTAGGTTATAAGTAAACAGGATTTCATTTTATTACAATTTTATAAATGGCCTCTATCCCTATGCTGGTACTGTTAAGAGAAAAAATTAGGTTTATTATTGCTCTCTATAAGCTATTCTAAGCACAGTATTCTATCCCATTTAGAGCAACCATGAAGCTTTGATTTTTGTTATAAATATTCCAATTAGAGGTTCATATGTACATATTCCTCTGAAATAATTCCTCAACCAATAAATGATTGAAAACTTCCAAATTGGACATCATAACACTTGGACAAATAAAAGCCTTCTTTCCTGAGAACTGACTTTCTAAATTCCATTCTTGGAAAAGACAGTCTCATATGCCCATAATTTAAGGGATTAACATGCCAGTTTTAAAAAGTAAATAATACTTAAATGACTTATCACTAACCTTTAGATCAATGACAACCCAGGCCCTCTAATATATTGTAACACATTAACATTCTTTTAACTTCCTTTTTCATTTCTAACCTGTAATTTTTATTTAAAGACCCAGAGTTGGAGAATCCGTGTTTTAGAGACAGCCCTGTGCTGGTATTTCCCCCCAATTGTTTCCGACCTTCCCTCACACAGTAAGCAAAGCATCCTGGAGTCAGACACAGCATCAAACATACTTAAAGAAAGCTACATGTGCAATTTAGATTTACACTGTAATTTAAATTGCTTAACAAATTCAAGTGACATTGCACATTAGTTCTGAAATAAGTTTATCCACTAGCCCAACCTGCATGGCTCAGTGGTTGAGCGTGGACCTATGAACCAGGAGGTCACGGTTCGATTCCCATCAGGGCACATGCCTGAGTTGTGGGCTATATTTCCAGTGGGGGCCGTGCAGGAGGAAGCTGATCAATGATTCTCTCTGATCACTGATGTTTCTGTATCTCTCTCCCTTTCCCTTCCTCTCTAAAATCAATAAAAAATATATCTTAAAATAAAATAAGTTGATTCGCTAGATCAGGGATGGGGAACATCTGGCCGTATAAGGCCCACAAAATCATTTGGTCTGGCCCTGCCAAGGCATTAGGGGTGAGTTAATGAAGTGTTTGACCAAATATAGCAGGCTAATTTCTAAGTTGATAATTTTGTATGGCCTGTGAATGTTATAAATATCCAACTGGCCTTTGGCAAAAAAAGGTTCCCCACCCCAGAACTAGATAAAGAAAATTAAAAATCCCAGGCCTCAACTTGAATAATATTTTTTAATAAAATCATCTTTCCACACAATTTTTTATGATTCTCAATCAGGAATGGGCAATTATAGAACCAGGAGGCTAGACTAAAAAACCTAAGAATATGATGTTTCTGAACTATTATCTTCTATCTATAATAATAAAAGGGTAATATGCTAATTAGACCAGACGTCCTTCCGGACCTCATTACTTCCAGACAAAGCCGCAGGGGGCGGGGGCCATAGCAGAGGCCTTTGCACGAATTTCCTGCATAGGGGCCTCTAGTAAATAATATAAGTCAAATCTTTAAGGACTCGTTTAGATATGTGTATAATTCTGAAATGTATTATCCAGTGTTGCTTTCCTTAAATAGACCATTTCTGGAATTTTTTATTAACTTTGTCACAGAACTGAAATCTGTATTTGCTGGTCTGTGATTGGCATTTTGGAGAACAGAAAAAACAGTGAAGCCTGGGTTGGCTCATCCAAGGTGAAGAAATAGAATCATATTCCCAATCTCCCCAATATAATCTAAGTTCATGATCCTAATTGTTGTCCTACTCACATTCAAACTCTAAATTCTTAAGAATATATCTTTTGATGTCCTTTGAATACCTTAGGATGAAAAAATTTAAGTCCCACAGCTGCAAAATATGTAATCAACTATTAGGTTTTTTATCTTAATGTTTGTGCCAGCATAAATTTATTTAACTCAATAAAAAATTATTGAACTTTACTATTTATAAAGCCCCTTAAGGCTCCTACCAGTCATCCAAGTAAAGCAAAAGCTTTGTTCTCAATGAGATGACAAAAAAATATATACAAATAACTATACTACATGATCACTGTATCTCTCCTGCCAGGTAAGTACATAGTATAGTTACATACAAATAAACATACACATAACTATACTACAAAAGATGGTGTAAGTGCCATAAAGAAAAGTTTAGGAAAATACCAAGGACTTTCAAAGAAGGGAGATGACAATCTGTTTTGGGTCAGAAACAGTAGTGTGAACTAAGCCATGGGGAAATGGAGCAAGGAACATGTTTAGGAAACAATGAAAGACACAGCTTGGCTAGAGCCCAGCCCATGGAGAGGAAATATGACTCCGAAGACAGACAGGACCACACTGCCAGCAAAGGGCTCTGAAGTCAGGATGAGGATATGTAATAAAGCCACTGTGTGAACCTGCGCTACAAATGAGACTGTGCTTCTTGGGGATATAAAAGTAATGAAATAAGTGATGTTGAGAGTGTAGGAACAGAATAATCCTGCAATAATCCAGAAAAGGGAATAAGGAAGGTGTGAACCAGGTGGCTCCCAGGTGACAGTGGGAATGAAAAGGTGATGTTGTGCTTAGAACCTACTGGATTTGGTAACAGACTTGGTATTCAGGGCCATAAATTCAGACTTAAAAGATCAGGTCATACTTCTGAATCTGGATGACCAGAAGAACCCTAATAAAAGTGCCCTAACATAAGTAGTAAAGTCAAAGGGGAAAGCTGAGCATTTTGTATTGTTTAGTTCAGGGAAAGAAAGGTGCAAATAAGATCCTGGTCTGGACATATTACATTTGAGGAACCAGGTGCAAAATTTGGCACACAATTAGACATGTCACTAGACTATTGAAGAGGGCTCCATAATAAGGATGAGATTTCAATTTTCTCCACAGACGAGGAGATATATCAAGGAGTGTGAGTAAACAAGACAGAAAATGGAGGTGAAGATAGAAATCTTGGAGAATGACTAGGTTTAAAGAATGGGGAAAAAGAAGAGAACCTAATAAAAGTGACATTGGTCTGAAGACAAGAAGCAAAATGTCATAAGAGCTAGAATGTCTGACAAGAATTTCAAAAAGGGGTAGCCATCTTTAGAAGTCAAATACTGAAAAGGGCCCAAGAAATATAAGGACAGAGAAAAATGTCACACTGGGATGTGACACTGAAGAGTTCTATGATTTTTAAAAAAATCAGATGGCAAAGGTTTGGAAGATGGCAACAAAGAGGAGTCACTGATTTTAACAGTCTTTTAAAAGTTAGAAATCCATTCTCCTATCTCCAAGAACTATACTCAAAGTCTAATGCAAATCCTGTAGGAGACTGGTAAATCCACTGGAGGGGAAGGAGAGGTAAGAACCCCTTATTTCTAGCATCTGATGACTCCCATGGTGTAAATACTACCATTATAGCTGATGTGGAGCTGCCAATGGGAGTCAAAATTCCTGAGAACTTAGCAATGGCTGCCAGTATGAGCCAACTACAGCATACCACCTATTTTATAGTCTACTCTACAACTGAGCAATTCTGTGACAGCTTCCCTCTGAACTCAACTGATACTTACTCATTCTCCGGGACAATCTTGCTGCAATTCACAGAAGTCTACCCTACTCTTGTTACATTTAGCTTTCTCAACTGTATTGCAACTGAAAAGGGTCAGATGTTGAAAGCCAATGGCTCCCAGGCATGCCTGTCTTTACTAAGAGAGTCACAAAGGAAAATACAAGAATCATATGCTTTAAAAAAAACCTTCCTAAGACTTTTTATAATTGTTTCCTTTGTTAGTGTCTTCTTTCCACCTAAACCTGAAATGTCTTAAGGATAGGAAACTTGATTCAAGACTTCTGTTTTTCCACAATCTACTGGCTGTTGGATTAGTTCTACTGTAGATTAACACCCCCCCCCCCCCGCCCCGCAAAAAAAAAAATTTTTTTTTTCACAGAGCTGTGTCAATGCAAGGAATAAATAGGAAAGTGGCAGTTGAGTAAGTCAGACAAATAAGTACAAAACATCCCAAATGAGTTGCCATCCCAGTGAGAGGCAGCAGAGATAGAGGGAAAGCTCCTTAAACTAAATCCAGACACTTAGGGGCTCTAAATTCAGCCCTACTACTTACTAGTCCCAGGGAGCTAGGAGCCTCCCAGTTGCAGGTCTAATTGAAAAACCGGAACAGTAATACCTAACACACAGGGTCAACCGTAGGTTTAATATGAGCACATTTAGGAAACACCCAGCAGGAGCGGGTACCTGCTCTCCTGCTTGGTACAGTTTAGAAGGCCATTCTAGCTTGGACACTGGCCGTGGCTCGAGTGCATTTGCCAAGAGTACCAAGGAGACCGACCTCTGTTGTGGCACCCTGGCTAGTCAGCTGCTAAGGATTTCTTATGATCTGTTTCCTGTGACTTCCAGCCATCACCCAAAGCCACACATTGCTTTCACAGTCGTATCCCAAGCCCCACAACAACAGGGAGACAGAAGAGGCCACTTTAAAGCGGCCTCAAAAGAGCCAAAAACATTGTGACAAACTATAAAGAGACAAGCAACTCCTGTTCACGTGACATTCAGCATCTCACCTGAACAAGGAAGCTCAAAACAAACAAACAAACAAACAAAAAAACCCCCAACAAACTCATTTATCACATAATCACAATTCAAGGGAATAACCTAGTTTTTAATATTTCAGAATTACCTCCAAACCTGACCCACCCAGACCGCCTAGTCCCAAATACTCCTGTCTTCATGGGACGCCACATTATCTTATGGTCTCATATGCAAATTGATCCAGACACCTGAAGGAGAATTGATATCAAAATGGTAAACATACGGAGGGGGGCACAGAAGTTTATTGCTCTCCCATATAAATTACCAGCCTTGAGAAATAAGGACCTAATGTTCAAAGCGACTGAATTTTCCCACTTATTAACTACTAGGTATCAGTCTGCTGACAGGTGCATAGAGTTAGTTACAGGTGGAAAAGAATAACTTAAACCTAATATATATATATATATATATATATATATATATATATATTCAAAAAGCTTCACAGTACACATCTGTTTTCCAACCTTCATACAGTTTTCTAAATATGTGTCACTTGAGACCGACATACACCGTTTTCCAGTAAATCGGGGCACTTGGAAGCAAAGGGACATCTCCATTTGAAAGATTAATTCTTAACTTGCCAACCATATCGGGTTAACTTTCTAAAAAGTAATTGTAAGTTTAACAGTTTCTGAAACCCAAAGCCAGAGACCCACTCCTCTAACCCCCGTTCCCTCACGACGGGCTGCTCCCTGCCTGGCCAACCCCCTCACGTGCCCGGCTTCGGGGTGAATCGGGGCTCTCCATCCCCGAGCGCCTCAAGGCAGCACCGCCCCTTCCTCCAGGCTCTGGAGGCGCTCGGCCCGCGCGGCACTTCGGTTCCGGCCCCAGGCTGGACGGAGCCCGGCGCGCACCTGGACACGGAAGGTGCCTCGGCCGGGCAGGGCCAGGGTCCGAGGCCGCCGCGGCGCCGAAGGAGAGCCTCCGCCGCCGACGAGCCCGGGTCTGGGTGTCTGGCCACCGTCGCCGCCGCCCCGCGGAGACGCTGACACAACAACGCGGCGGCCCCTCCGCGGGGTCAAGCGGCGCTGCCGGGGTCGGACTCAGTCACCTCCCGCTCCCCGGCGCCGCCCGGCATCCGCCCGAGGCCGAGCGGGCCAGCCCGGCGGCGCGAGGGAGCGGCCGGGCGAGTCCTCGGCGCCGCCCGGCCGGACTCGGCCCTGGCCCGCGTGGAAGGCGCGCGCCCGAGCCCCACCAGTCCCGGCCGCACTCACCTTTCGCCAATGTCCTCGTCCTCCGCCGCCATTGCCGCCGCTGCGCAAGCGCCGAGCTCTGCCTCCTAAGCCGGCTGACGGGCCGACTGGGCCGCTCGGGCCGCCGCCGCCCTTAAGGCCGCGCTGCGCACGCATGCGTAGCCCGCCCACTCGCACGACCCGGAGGCAGGGCCGCGCGCAGGCGCATGCCAGTCCCCGCCCCCCAGCCCCGGGCCAAACACCTGCAACGCATGCGTCATCGCGTTCTACCTGCTCTTGCGTGGGTCCTGGCCCGACAGTCAACCTGGAGGATCTGGTGAGACTCGCCCGGCAATTATGTAGCAACTCATCTCGGGAACGACTGTATCAGTGCATCATGCGCTGCACTGACTGTCAGGTACTGGGCACCCGGCAGGCACCTGCTAGTACTTGGAAGAGCCAAGATAGTAACCGATTGATGTTTAATGACGAATGGAAATATCCTAATGGAGGTGATGTGTGGCCTTCCACCAGCCCTTCCCCACAGGTGGATAGCCAAGGGGACAGGGAGATTCTCAGGACCCAGCTATATCCACGGCGTTAGAGGCTGCCATTACAATAGTGGTCAAAACCAGCAACTTCCACCCGCACTCTGTGTACATGGAGGGGTGTGCGGAGTATTTAGACACTGAGTTCTTGAGTGGGAATCACTAAAGTAAATGTCAACATTCCTTGACCTTTTTTCAAGTCTTTGAGCCGTCAGACACTGCCTGCTTTTGTACTTTACCACTCCTTACCATTCGTCTATCGTATTTACTGTGTACCTACCATGTGCTTGCTCACTGTTCTAGGCGCTGAGAAAGCACTGAAATAGAGATCGTGCCTTTGCAGAGCCTACGCTAATGTAATACCTTTTCTTTTTCATGCGGTTCATTGCTCTTCTTCCCTAAGCCTCCTCCCTCACTACACTCTTTCTCTCCTGGGTCCCTGTAACTCAGCCATCTCTATCCCCCTCAGATTCTCAGCCTTATATGGTGGTTACGGCTTTTTAATGAACATTAGTGAATATCCTCCCAACTACACTGGAAGTTCCTTGAGGGTAGGCTTGGCGTTTTCTGTGATTTAGAGAGAAAAACACCCCATTCATAATCCCTTGAGCATAGTCATAGCAATAAATATTTTGTGGTGTTTGAACCAATTTGTAAGTATTTTAGGGAAGACTGAGACATACAAAAACACTTTTTCAGGAAGTCATGGTATTGCTAGAGATTTGTAGTGTCTCTGCAGAAAATGACCCTCTACAATCTCCACCTCTCAGACCATATCTATATTAGGGGCACCTCCTTCTATATTGGCCAGGCTGGTTATTGGGGACTCTACTGCCTGGAGTACAGTCTCAGCCCAGTGGTATTGAGTTCATTTAACAAAATCCAAAGATGTGGTGGCAATTCTTGCAGCACTTTCAGAAAGTTGGACTGACATACACGCACTCTCAAAGGTCTTTGTGGACCTGGAGCCTGCTCTCAGAGATGCCTATGGCTACTGCACGGTGAGAAAGAGAGGGGGTGGATGGAAAGAAAGAAAGAGCTATCAGTATCCTAACCCTTTTAGTGACCTACTAACCAATTACCTTGAGTGACCAGTACTTATGTTGGAAGATCACCAGTGCCTACACAGAATTCTCCAATCAGTCAGAGGTGAAACTTTGCAAGGCAAGTACATTGTCTACTTTGCCTACTCGACCGCAGGGCTCTGGAGGCTGGAGACCTGAATGCTGCCATTATATCACCGAGACTAAGTATGCCATCGCTTGGTGACTGGTGCCCCACTGGTTTCAAGGTGGGCTTTAATTTCTAGCCCCTGTTCCCCACTCCCAACAGAGATTCTCCAGGGGAAATGTTGAACAACACCACAGCCACCACAGGGTCTGGGCCTTTATCATAAATGTGCCAAGTAAACACTTGCAAGGCAGAATGAGGGTAAGGGCAGGGAGGATTTTCTGAGGGCTTCAATGGCCTGCCTGCCCTATAAGTGCTTATAAAATGCTATAATTAAACAAAGTGAGGGAGCAAGTGTGGCAGGGAGATAAGAAGAACCTGGGAAGGTAAGGGAAAACAGTAGCGGAGTCAAGGGAAAGGCCTCGAAGGACACCAATGAGCGGTATGACCTTGTGAGGGGTGCGGGGGTTGGAGGGAAGGGTGCCTGGGCTGGGGGAGAGGAAGTCTCAGGACTAGGGCTTCTCAGACTCTAATCGGTATCTTGTGAAATTGCAGACTCAGACCCTGTAGGTCTGAGGTGGGGCCTGATTCTCTGTTCACTGAGATGCTCCATTTCTAACCACCTCCTAGGGATTGGGTGGTCAGCAGACCACCCTTTAAGTAGCGAGATTCTAGAGCAGCCTTGCCCACTAGAACTTTCTGCAGTGCTGGAACTGTTCTAAATGTAGTAGATGTGAGTTATATAGCTATGGAGCATTTGAAATATGGCTAGTGCAACTGAATTTTTAATTTTAATTAAATTAAATGTTAGAACACACAGAGCTAATGCCTATCATGTTGGACAGCAAGGTGTAGATCTCCTCCTCCTCGTCTATGAAAACGAGAGTTTAAGACTAGATGACTCCCAACATTCTTTCTGGCATTCTGTGGTTCCAAATTGTATGTATGGGGGTAGGGGTGGGAGATTGATTGGGGGGGGGGGGCGGCACTTGTTAAAGTCTAGAGGAAAGCCTGAGGGGTTGAGAGCTGCTCCATGGGGGAGCATGCAGCATGTCCCCTAAGGGCTGGATTCTAGAACTCAGTGGTGGAGCTGCTCTCCAAAGACAAGAGACTGACTAGCCAATGAGTGTCTGTGGAACTCTCAGAACCACATAAAAGGCCTTCTTCAGCAAGATACAAATGCCAGGCCAGAAAGGAAGAGAGATTAATTTAACCATGTCAAAATTTAAAATAGCTAGGTTGGTGTGGCTCAGTGGCTGAATGTCAACCCATGAACCAGGAGGTCAGGGTTTGATTCCTGGTCAGGGCACATGCCCAAGTTTCAGGCTCAGTAGGGGGTGTGCAGGAGGCAGCTGAACAATGGTTCTCTCTCATCATTGATGTTTCTATCTCTCCCTTCCTCTCTCTGAAATCAATTATTATATATATATATATATATATATATATATATATATATATATATATATATATATAATTTGAAACACCTCTGTGAAAAAAGACACAGTGTAACACAATGCAAAAATATGAAACAGACCAAGATTTACTATCTTTAATATATAAAGAAAATTGGATTGAAATATAGATTTTGAAAATTCTTCTCAGAGGAGAAAACTCTAAAGCCATAAATAGCCATAAGATGCTGACACTGATCTGTGATCAAGGGAATGCACATTCAAACCATGATGACAAAAATGAGAAAGGTTCATGGTAATAAATATTGGCAAGAACGTGGATCCATGGGGACCGTTTCCACACAGTTGATGGGACTGCCAATTGATATAGTCATTTGGAAAACAGTTTGGGAGTTATATGTAAAATTAATGTGCCCTCTACTAGCCCAGCAATTTAACTTGTGGAGTCTGGCCTTTCTCGTGTGCACAAAGAGATGTATAAAAGGATGTTTGTTATCTTCAGTATTCTAATAGCAAGAAAAAAAAAGAAATTAAGAAGAATGCCTATGATGAAATAAAGTCTGGCATGCCCATAATATGAAATACTGTGGCAACAATGAAGAAAAATGAGGTAAATCAGTGTGTACTAATATGGAAAGCTCTCTAGAGCACATTATATGTAGAAAAATCAAAATCCATGAAATATGAGCCAAAAGTTGATTCTTTGAAATTAATAAAATTGACAAACTCCTAGCTAACTGATCAAGGAAAAAAAGAAAGAAAAGAAAAACACAAATGAACAATATCAGGTTTGGAAAAGAGGATGTCATTACAGATCCTACCCACATTAAAATAATAATTAGGCAATATTACAAACAGCTTTATGCCAATAAACTTGACAGTTGTGATAAAATAGTCAAAATATTTAAAGGAAATAACTTGCCCAAACTGACAAGATAAAAAAGAAAATTGTGAATAGCTCAAAATCTATTTTTTAAATTGGATGTGTAATTTTAAAAAATTCCCACAAAGCAAAGTATTTTTTCAAATAGTTAATTAGTCGCCCCCTATGATGTTGTCAGATGGTCACAACTTCTCTGCCACTTCTCACACTGAGAGTTGGAGTGTATTTTCCCTCCCCTGCAATCTGAGCTGTGGTTTGTTTTGACCAGTAGAATGGGACAGAAGTGATGCTGGGTCAATTCCCACGCTGGAACTTAAGAGATCTGTAGCTTCAGCGTTTACCAAGTCTTATGTTTCTCTTGCAAGTCAGCTGCCCTGGCAAAAATCTAACTACTGTGAGACCACCATCTGTGAGGAAGTCCTACTAGCCACATGGAGAGAGGAGCCAGGTGGAGAGCCCTGAAGCACCAGAGTTCTGAGTGAAGCCCTTTAAAAATGCCCAGCTCCCCTTCCCTCCAGGTGGATAAACTATCTGCGCAAGTGAGCTTCAATTCCTGACCCACAGAATTGTGAGAAAGTAAAATGGTCATCGTTTTAAGCCACTGTATTTTGAGGCCATGTGTTCTGTAGCAATAGATAATTACACCAACCTTGCATCATATAGTGCTAACCCTTTGCCCCACCAATGTATAATGCTGCTATTTCATATAGTAAAGTATGTAGCTGATTTATTGAGTTCCAAGATTTATTTCAAAATAGCTTGTGTAGCTTCTAATGTTGAGGTCCCTGCAGATTCAGATGCCGTTTGCAGAGATCCCATGTCGGCTCACGTCTTTTGCCCATTTTCTGACTGTTGAGTTGTGAGACCTTTTTATTGTTTCCAGGCACCAGTTCTTTGTCAGATGTGTGGTTTGCAAATATCTCCTCCGATATTGCAGCTTGTCTCCTCATCTTCACATGGCTTTTGAAGAATAAAGATGTTAATGTAATGAAATCTCATGCTTGGATTTTTAATGACTTAAACTTTGGATGTTGTCTAAGAACTTTTTGCCTAACCTGAGACCCCAAAGATTTTCTCCTCTGTCTTTTTCTAAATGTTATGGTTTTACATGTTACATTTAACTCCTTGATCCATTTGGAGTTAATATTTGAATGAAGCGAAAGGTTTGGGTCAAGGGTGTTTGTTTACTGCCCACGGATATCTACTTGCTTGGACACCATCTGTTGAAATAACAAACAGTCTTTAACGTGTTATGAGGTAGCCTCTTGTGCTCTTACAAAGAATGTATGCTGTGTGAACAATGACAGGCATTTTTCAGGGTAAGGAGACGTGTGGTTGTGGATGCAGATGTGCTGCTCAACTCCCTCTTCAAGGAAGGCCTTATCACCCCAGCTGCTGTGAGAGTTTCGGTGGAACAGCTTCCAGCCTTCAGTCCCTCACGAAGGTCATGCCCTTCAGAGGAAGGCTCACGTCTAGTCATAGATGCAGGTAGGGATATTAAGGATCAACTATTTCCACCCAAACTGGAATGATTCTGATGAGTCCATTTTTCCTCCAGAGCTCTCTATGCCCGAGGCAGGTGAGCCTGCATCACAGCTCAGCTCCTCCCTCCTTCCCACAGGTGTGGATCTCAAGGGAACATTAAACTTTGGTTTAGAGACCGCTTCCCGCGGATTTCAGACTGACACTCGTTTTCACTTTTACTGGATGATCCACGTGACGTTTGGCTTAGGTTTTGAGATGGGTGGAAAGGTTATGACTTGATGGTTTTTCTACGATTGTTGTAGGAGTCAGTCGCACCAGGAAAACTCTCATGAGAAAGTGTGCTCTGACAGCACACCACTGCAAAAGGAGAGTAAGCCGGAATGGAGGGAAAGGAGAGAGGCGAGTGGTAGGATGAGCACAGGCGTGCGTGTAAGAGAAAGAGATCACAGTGGAACCGAGTGAGAGCTGCATGATGCTGTCACCATAGTTTGTAGCGGTTCCAACACTAACCAGGAAGGTAGATGTGGGGGTGATGTCCATACGAACAGCAGGACCAAATCTCCCCCTTCAACATGGGATAAGAAATCGGGTAGTCATGACTCTGCAGCCATCCCCACGCTTGTTCCAGCTCCCATGCTGATGTCCTCCCAACACCTTTCATGACTCCCTAGGAAAACCACACTTAGAGAAGAAAAACATAGGAGTGATTGTCCCATTTCAAGCTCAAATGCCGGTGGAGTTGGAGGCAGAAGAGGGAGAGGAAGGGAAGGGGCCAGAGAGGCCAGTGTTCAGTTTCCAGACGTTGTCCCCAGGCCCCAGGAAGTCATAATTTGAGAAGTGAATTTTAACGGCATCCCTTTTCTCTACCTTTCATTTGATTAGAATGGAAAAGTCCTGGATTTTTACTGTCAGTAGGATCAGTGTTTTTAAAAAGGATTTTTCCTACCACATTTCAGTTATTTTAACTTCTCTTTTTCTTCTGATAGTTTTGTTCTTTTCTGAACAGTTCATGCTGAAATAATAGGCTTTCTCATAGATCCGGAAAAGTGTTACCCTCCAAAATGTTGACATTGAAAATGTAAGGTGCCTTTCTGTGTTTGAACTTCCAAGAGCAAAATCCATCTGCATATCCATTATTTATGCAGGGGCAGGTTTATACAGTAGCAGAAAGTGTGTCCATACCCATAATTCCCTCTGACGTTAATGTTGCCTCACCATTTTGAAGATGCATCCTTCAGTTTAATTCAGCTTATTGAATATCCATTCTGTTTAGTCTGCACTTGTGGAAAACAAACAGCAATTGGTGTCTCAGCTCTATTACATTTTCTGACAAGTGGAAAATATCTGTTTGTGATGCAATACGTACTTGGTTTTAAGTAATTCAGCAAATTGGCTTATTTAGCTTTCGCTCTGCAGGGAACAATTTTCACCCATCATTGATTCCCACTGAAATATGTTGTGATTGTTGATACCGGCAGCCGGAAGAACTTGGTGGTGGTTGGAGTGAATGAGGAGTTAGTGAAAACGCAGTTCACAGTGCAAAACTAGCCATGCTCATTTTGCTTACCTACGTGACTGGAGCCAGCCCTTGTCAGTTCATGACAGCCTAGTGTTAAATATTAAAGAACTTTGTGAGCTAGATGTTTGAAATTGAGGGTATTTACACCAAAGAAATTGTCAAATTTTCAAGTCAGGGTGTTTTTTTGTTTTTTTTTTTGTTTATTTCTTGAGAGCTGGTTTACCAACACACCATTTCCTCCTCTACCTCAATGTAGGAGGGCTACAAAGGAGATGGCAGGCAAAGAAATTAAGGTTTTTCAGGGAAAAGTGAATAGACACTAGTAAACTGAAAACACAAAGAATCGGAAGACAAAGATATAACTTTCTCTAAAACTACCCAGGTATAGGTAAGCACATTTAAGCCTTTGAGAGCTAGAGACTGGTTATTAGATAGAGCAAGTATGGTAATGACTCATGAAAGTGAGTTTCAAACAAGGCTTGTTTTCTTTCAAGTTGAAGTATACAGCACAAAGCATAATGGTTATCACAAAGTTAACACCCCCATAAGCACAATCCAGATACCTGCAGCTGGAAGAACTTTATGAAGCAAATTTTCTGGGAGAAAAAGGCACACTCTAGGAGAAAGTAATGGAGGGGGCAATCCAGGTAGGCATGCAACAAAAGAGACAATTTGAAGCTCCATAGCAGTACTGAGCTTTAAGAATTTCAGTTGGCCCTAGCGGGGTGGCTCATTTGGTTAGCAGTGGTTCTCAACCTTCTGGCCCTTTAAATACAGTTCCTCATGTTGTGACCCCCAACCATAAAATTATTTTCGTTGCTACTTCATAACTGTAATGTTGCTACTGTTCTGAATCGTAATGTAAATATTTGATATGCAGGATGGTCTTAGGCGACCCTTGTGAAAGGGTCATTTGACTGCCAAAGGGGTCGCGACCCACAGGTTGGGAACCTCTGGGTTAGAGCATCTTCCCGATATGCCAAGGTTGCAGGTCCGATCCCTCATCAGGGCACATACAAGAATTGACCAATGAATGCTTAAATAAGTAGGACAACAAATTGATAACAAATCTCTCTCTCGTCAATACATTAAAAAAATCTTTTCAGTTGGACAGTGTAACCTCCTCTGGATTTTTCTTTTATTTTGATAGGTGCTGCAAGTCAGTTTATTAAGACTTTTTTAGCTGTGCTGATGAATATACAGTTACTAGCTAAATTTAGAACTTTTCTGCTTTGCCATGTGAAGGAGTTACTAGTGAAGTACCCTCCCTTCTTCTTAGTGCAGTCTCTGATTTAATGTAATTTTTTCAGCTGCAAGTGCGCAAAATAGACTATTAACAGTTTCATAATTGTTGTGTAAGCAGTTAACTTTTAAATCAGATAGAAGAAAAGAGTTAAAAATAAAAGTACTGTCTATTATTTTTACATATGTATTTACCTTTACCCGTGATCTTTATTTCTTCATGTGAACCCAAGTTTCTTGCAAGTCTAGTGCTTTGTTTTGTTTTTTCATTTCAGCTTGAATATTCTCTTTAGTATTTTTTGTAAGGTAAGTTGGCTAATGGTTAATACTTTCTGTTTTTGTTTATCTGGGAAAGTCTTAATTTCTTCTTCTTTATTAAAGGTAGTTTTGCTGGATATAAAATTCTTGGTTTAACAATCTTTCTTTTAGTAATTTCAATATATCATCACACTACCTTTTGGCTTTCATGGTTTCTGATGAGAAGTCAACTGCTAATCTTATTGAGGATCTTTTATACATGAGTTACTTCTCTCTTGCTTTTTCAAGATTCTCTCTTTGGCTTTTGATAATTTGATTCTGATGTGTCAAGATGTTGATCTCTTTGAGTTTGTTGTAATTGTAGTTCATTGAGTTACTTTGATGTGCAAATTAATGTTTTCATCAAATTTGTGACACCCAGTTGGTGTGGCTCAGTGGTTGAGCGTCAACCTATGAACCAAGAGATCATGGTTTGATTCCCAGTCAGGGCATATGCCTGGGTTGTGGGCTCAATCCTCAGTGCAGGGCATGCAGGAGGCAGCCAATCAATGATTTTCTATCATCATTGATGTTTCAGTCTCTCTCTCCCTCTCCCTTCCTCTCTGAAATCAATAAAAAAACCCCAAACAAACAAAAAAACAACCACTTTTTTTTTTAAAGTGTGACATTTTGGCCATATCTTTAAAAATATTCTTTCTGCTCCTTTCTAGCCTCTCCTTCTGGGACTATGATTATGTATATTTTGATATGATCGATATTTTTTCCACAGGTCTCATATTCTGTTTGTTTTTACTCATTCTGGTCCTCAAACTGGATAATCTCAATTAGCTGAATCTTCTTGACCAGTGCCAATATTATCGAGCCTATCTAGTGATTTTTAAACATTTTTAGTTATTGTACTTTTTGATTCCAGAAATTCTATTTAATTAAATTTGATAATTTCTATTTCTTTTTTGATATTTCCTATTTGATGGTACTTTCTCATACTTTAATTCTTTAGACATGGCCTTTAAAAAAAACTTTGAACATATTTTATAGATTATATTTTCCTGTGTGTTTTTTGGGGAATGACAAATTTTTGGTTGAAACTTGGACATTTTATATAATATAACATGGCAACTCTGGAAATCTGATTCTTCCCTCCTTCCACAGGGTCTGCTATAGTTTTTGCTATTTACTGTTGTTGTTGCTGATGCTGTTTGTTTCATGAATTTTCTGATATAATTCTGTAACATTGCTATTCTTTGTCATATGTGGCCATTGAAGTGCCTGCTTGGTTACCTTAGTGGTAAGCTAATAATTGGGCATTGATTTCCTTATATTCCAGGATTCAATAAGGTTCCCCACCTTCCCTGAGGGTCTTTGTCTATGTGTTGGGGCAGGCACGTTGTTCTTAGTCTTCCTCATTACACAGCACCTCAATCTGAATCAGAGGTGAGAGATGCCCTGTGCATGCATGTCATATTCTAGACTTCCAGGAATCCCAGAGCTTTATAAAACCCCCAATTTGTATCTCATTTCCAGTGTTTTCTTTTAAGATTTTTGGTAAGCTCTAATGTTAGTTGTAAATAACATCAGGTAGCTTTAATGTTAAATAATTACTAGTGATTGATTGTACTTGACAAATCCCTTGAATTTGACTATTTTCAGGGTGAACTTGAGTTAAATAAAATAACAAGCCCAGAGGATGGACTTTTCATTGAGATGCCAGGCAGGTCAAATAATGACAGTTCCCATGGGACAGGGCTTTTGGGAAACTCAATCTTGTTCTTCCCCCTTTAGTGGCTGCTGAGCTGCTAGTTTTCATGGCTAATGTAGTTGGAAGGCTGTTGGTTTTCAAGGCTCCTGTGGAGCTGGGGAATGGGAAATGGGATTAAGGCACAGATCTCACATTTTCTTACTGTGACTCAGCTGTTTTTCTTGAATAAACACTCATTAGACTGTGGCAACCCTTTAGTTAATTTCCAGAATTTGAAAAAGAGATTTTGATAGTTTTTGCCAGTGTTCTGTTGCTTTCATGAGAGAATAGATTTTCAGAGGATTTTACTCCAGCATGCCTAGAGTCAGAACAGGTTATTATTCATTTTTTAAATTGAATTATTTGGGGTGACATTGGTTCACAAAACTGTACAGGTTTCAAGTGTACAACTCAATAAAACATCATTTGCACACTGGATTATGTATTCTTTTTTTTAAAAAATCCTCCCCTGTTTTTTATTTATTTTAGAAGAAGAGGAAGGAAGAGAAGAGAGAGAAGAGAGAGAGAGAGAGAGAGAGAGAGAGAGAGAGAGAGAGAGAGAGAGAGAACATCTATTGGTTGTTTCCCACATGCGCCCCAGGGATCAAACCCATCAATCTAAGTATGTGCCCTGAACCAGAATTGAACCAGCAACCTTTTTGATATATGGGACAATGCTCCAACCAACTGAGCCACTGGCCAGGCCTGAATTATGCATTCTTGATACTTCACTTTTCAGCCTCATTCTCTAACCTTGAGGCAGGTTATAGTAGTCTAAATTCAAGAGAGGCAAGTGGGAGATGAGAAACTTTAGCTTCTACCAGGGAGCAGGAAGGAGGCAGCTTCACTGAGGCAGGAGCCACGTAGGTTGGCTTGGCTTGGCTTTAGCAGCAGGTGATATTGTATAAATAACTGCATTGCATATGACTTTCCTCTTTTGTAATATGGGGATAATGTTGTTGACCTCACAGATTATTCACTGTAAGGATTAAATACATTACCTCATGTAATCGAGGGAAGAAACAGTGTAAACTAAAAAGCACTTAATAAATATTCTTTCTCAATCCACTAGACACACAGTAGTCACTAAATAAATGTTGTTAAATGAAGAAATAGCAAGAGCGCATGACTCCTAATTAGCACAGTGATTGATCAAGGTCATGGGTAGCTGGAGCTCAGACAGCCTGAGTTAAAATCCCACCTCAGTCACCTACTAGCTATGTGACTTTGGGGGATTAGTTACTATTACTGTTGCCTACTTACTTTTATTTTGCTCAAATCTTGGGTGTGCTGTGGTCTCCCACTCTTTCACCACCCTGCTTATGGCCACCTAGGACAGTTTTGTGTTCGGTGCCTGAGGGAGGGTCAAGTAATTTGCCCCCCTATACAAATGTCCGGTTAACTCCCGCCATGTATTCAGCGAGCATGTCAGGTGTTCTCAGCTTCAGCACAGTGCTTCCCTAAGGAGCTATGGCTTCTGTCCCTTGACTTACCTGGGAATTCATGGGGAAAGACAGGAGCAGGTACAATAAGCATATATAGTTTGACGGGTTTAAGGTCAAATTTTGTATTTATGTAAATAAAATATAGAACTGTATTTAGTAGGATCCTAAAGGATGGCGAGATCCTAGGGGCGGCCGTGGGCAAACTATGGCCCATTTGAAATGAATAAAACTATTGAAAAAAAAGACCGTACCCTTTTATGTAATGATGTTTACTTTGAATTTATATTAGTTCACACAAACACTCCATCCATGCTTTAGTTCTGGCCCTCCGGTCCAGTTTAAGAACCCATTGTGGCCCTCGAGTCAAAAAGTTTGCCCACCCCCGTCCTAGGGGCGGCATGGATAAGGGAAGCCTCCTGGGGGTGACAGGCTTCAGCCTAGCTCTGAAGAGTAGATAGAGGCTGAGTCCCCAGAAAGAGGAGATGCAGGGGCCCTACAGTGAGGGAGGCACAACAGCTGGAGTAGAGGTGCAGCTGAAGGCCTTTCATGGTAGTGGAAGTGGTTGTTGAGGCTACACCCATGCTAATCACTGTTCATATACGAAGCTTGTTTAATCCCGATATAAATCGGTGCGTTTGAAGCTATTATTATCCCCAATTGCAAGTGAAGAACCTGAGACCCAGGAAAGTTAAGTCTGTGCGTATGAGCCTCACACTGCTGGTGACTGCATCAGAGCTTGAAATTCTGTCTCCTTCTAGAGCCCCAGGGAACATGGCTGAAAATAATGTGGAATTAGTAGCGGGGTTTGGATACTTTAACTACAGAGTAGTCTTGTCTCCTGGACTGGACTCAACAGTTGAAGGAATGATGCTCTAATGGCAGAATTCTAGACATCGACTGCTGGGAGGTGAAAGAGGATTTTCTCCTTTGGGAAGGGAGAGAGCTTCCCCCTTTTCCCACTTTTGCAGCAAACCAGCCTCCGTCTTCCAGATGTTGTACCCCCAGGGTGACTCTGCAGTACTTGGAAGGAAGGGTTTTGTGTGACCAGTACCAGCTTCCCCTTTCAGGGTTGAAGTAACCCCTGGAAGTAAACACTCATCCTGGTCCATACTGGAAACCTCTTTTTTTTTTCTTTTTTTTTTTTTATTGCTTAAAGTATAACAAAGGGTATTACATATGTGTCCATTTTATCCCCCCGCCCTAGACAGTCCCCTAGCCTCCCCTATCCCCCAGTGTCTTATGTCCATTGGTTATGCTTATATGCATGCATACAAGTCCTTTAGTTGATCTCTTACCCCCCTACCTCCTGCCCCCCAACCCTCCCCGGCCTTCCCTCTTAACTCTGCATGTCCATGACTCTTCAACATTCTCTTAGGCCTGCAGTTCCCTCCCTGTGAAACATGGAGGCTGGGTTAGATGACTTCTAAGGCCCCTTCCACCTTAACACTGTTGTATTAATCCTTTCTCTCAAAGGCAGATTCGGCATCGGAGTGACATCTACTATAGGATTGGAGCAATTAAAGGAGCAGGGCAGGTAACAGGCAGGAGTGCATGCTGTCTGCTTTCTCCCCGTCCCCATTACCCCTGCTCCAAATGAGAGACGGAAGTGTCCCTCTTACAAACATGGGACATAGAACTTTTGTTTTTACATCATGGTATAGTGAGACAGTTAAAAACTTATTCCCAAGGTTTGTATTTACTGAAACAAAGCTGTTATAACTTTGAACATGACTCAGCAGTTGAACAATAAACTTTCCTTGGAAGTTTCCCACTGATCAATGAGGCAACTAATAACAGGCAGGGGCACTTCAATAATGATGCTACAGACCTTGAAAAGCTGAGTACAGAAATATCAGAGTAAAGACATGTACTCAGGAACTAGCACCCGGGGCCTGGCTCTATGGGGATAGGGAATTTTGTGTTTTAACTGGCCAGACTGGAGCCTGCACATGCTCGTGTCTGACTTCAGTGCAATCACCCAGAGAAAATACCAGCTCAAGACATTTAAGGAATGCTTTAGTGGAATCGTCTGCAGAGGCAGAGAACACAATCTTTTTTTTTAAATTTCTTTATTGATTAAGGTATTACATATGTGTCCTCATCCCCCCATTACTCCCCCAACTCCCCCCACACTCATGCCCTCACCCCCCTGTTGTCTGTGTCCATTGGTTAGGCTTATGTGCACGCATACAAGTCCTTTGGTTGATCTCTCCCTCTTACCCCCAAGAACACAATTTTTGATGTCCAGTTCAACCTTAAACCTTTGAGGATGGGCTTGATTTGTGAAACCAATCATGAATTAAACCAGAGCCTTGCGTATGGAATAAGGAAGCTAATCAAGAGAAATAATACCCCTCTGGACTTCATCTGGAGATGGTGGAGTAGACCCCCATCACCTACCTTTCTGCAGATAGATTGCTATGTGTTTGTGATCTGTTGGTATCAGTCATGCTCTAAGGCCAAAGTAGCCTGAGAAAAAGGATTTAGGAGGCCGTTTTAACAGCAGTGGTGTTGGTGGGACTGAGGAAGCAGCTGATCAGGAGGATACTGGATCTGGAGGGGTCCGTGGAGGACAATGCCCATACACTGTTGTGAACATTGTTTCTCTCTGTTGCAAAGCACCAGGGAGCAATTTCTGCTCCACAGTAGAGTAAAAATGTCTAGTTGTGGATCTCATTTCCACCCAGATGTTTGTTCCTTAGTCTCTGGTCCTGCATTATATCAAGTTAATGTCTCAAAATGAATCAAATGGGCTTTTGCATAAATGGTGGTTGGACAAATAGAAAAGTCACCTGGAAACCTCACATAGAAATAAACTCCTAACAGATCAGAGATCCAAGTGTAAAACATAAAACCAAATAATTATGCATGCGTACTACGCTAAAGTTGTGGGTTCGATCCCTGGTCAGGCCATATACAAGAATCAATCAGTGAATGCATAAATAAATGGAACAGCAAATCTCTCTCTCTCTCTCTCTCAAAATCAATAAATTAAAAAAATAAAATAAATATGTCTTTTCTAGATCTGTCCACTGAAAGAACCTAGAACCAATGCTACTCTAGTGGGAGTGAGCACTCCTTGCCCCCAGATCTTGGATTCTAAATATCATTTCTCACCAATAAAGAGAATGTCCTTATTCTTAGGAGATGGGTGTTGAAATATTTAGTGATGAAATGGTGTGAGTGTACCATTTATTTTCAAATGCTTCAGCTGTGTGCTTGTGGGTTGGTGGGTGGGTGGATGGATGAGTGATAAGGATCTAACTCTTGCACCAAGTAATCCCCTTTCCTGCACCTGACATAATCTCCGAAGAACTAGCTCCACCTGCCCACACTTGCTAACGCACATGGCCTCCATTCTGAAGATGAACCAAAGCCCGGAGGAGCACTCATCAAAAGATCAAAATTACTAAATTGCATGTCCCCGATGCTTAGAGATCCTAAAAATAGACAGTGCCACGTGTGCTCTAATTTTCTGCTTAAAGCTCCTTACATCCTTTCAGTTCAGATATTTAAAATAGAACACCTGGGACTTCAGCCTTACTCGTCAAATGCACTGATTGAAATACCACTTCCTGGTGCTTTCATTGGTGTGTTTTGTTTTGTGGTTTTTTTGTTTGTTTGTTTGTTTTTTGGCTGTGATAGGTGAGAGCTTTCATTAGAAGTTACTGGCTTTGACGCAGCTTGGAATCGGGAAATACGGATTCTCACTGAGGCTCTATAACTAACTTGGAATGTCGCTGTGGACATGTCACATCCCCTTTAGGGATCTTAAGTTTTCAACTGCCAAATATAGGGATTGGACATGATTATTTTACACTGTAAGTTTCTGTGATTTTGAGTTTTCTCCAAATAGAGTTTTGCATCTAAGAATAACAGGAGTGGAGCGAGAGAAAGAGAGAGAGGAGTGAGGCTTTATTGGGATATGAAGTGACACCTGGAGTAGGATAATTTTTTTCCAGATAATTTTTTGACATCAATCTTGTGCCACATTCTTTTAAGCATGCTAGAATGGATAAGGGTGACAAATGGTTCTTCAAGAATAAGAACAATATTTGGTATATGATTTTATTTTTAATTATCCTTAATTCCAACAATTATTTTCTTTTCAATCTAGAAGAAAAAGGATGGGTTCTGAGTGGTTCTGTGGCAGGCAGTTAGACCGATAAGAGCAGAGCAAGAACATGGGACAGGCACAGAGAAGGTCACCAGGGCAGAAAGCCCCAGGTGTCTAGCAAGGGGCAAAACTGGGAAAACAAGGATCTTCCCTCACCCCCCACCCGGGGTAAACTTTCCTCCCCGAGCATATTGCTGGTCCTGTAGCTTAGAGCCCCTGACCTTTCATATTGCTGGTCATGCGGTTCGAATCCTCCCCTGACCTTTCCTCCCCTGGTATGCTGCTAGTCATGCAGGTTAGACACCCTTAGAAGAGAATGAACAAGGGGGCCAGAAAATAGCCCTTAAGGGCACCAGAAACACCAGAAAAGATACTATCAGACCAGCCCCCTGAGTCGAAGGGAGAGGGCTGTTCCCTCCTCAATTCTTGTCATGCTCGTGGGAAAGAATTCAAACAGCAGCATTGTAGTTAATTGATGAAGGAAGCAAAGCAACGCATTTATTAAAGAAGTAAATCAGACAAATCTATCAAAATACACTGGCATACAGCACCGGTGGGCACTCCCTGTGGCTGCAACTCATGTGGTAGCCTGTACAGCTATGCCAGAGTTGGCCGAGGATGTGTAACACACCTCAGATGTTGGTTGAATATGCTCCCATGCATATTAAATAACCTACCATGGCAGGACAATTGAAAAAGAGTAAATCTTCTGTTTGCTCGCATGACTGGGGATAGACAATCAACCGTGACCATCTATCGAAAAGTGTTAGAATACAAATGCACCAAGCATGAAATCCTATTGAAAGCCACTTCATTCTCTTGATTATTCATTACGGTTGCTCAGAGTCTGACAGACCTTCAAGGTCATTATTGTGAACATTACTTATCATTGTAATGTGGCAATGGAAAGTGTATTCTAAGAGAGTTCTGTGTAGTAGAAGTCTGCACGCACAAGAAGCCACCATTTTATTTGGGTGTGTGTGAATCCACCCTTCTGCTATGTAGTGTCAAAACAGGAATGTTGGAAGCAAACCTTCCAGAGTCGTCTTTGGTGCCTGGGTTGTGGGTGCCTGCTCTCCATAAACTCCTGTGCAAAGAGGCCGGGAAGGAGAGGGCCGTGCTGATTGGGGTGTTGGTGAGGGAGAAGCGGTGTGTTTGTTTGGAATTGATTGAGTGGAGCAGCTTCAAGAAAACTTTTCACAGTATAAGTTGGAGGCACACTTTTCAACCATTCCTTCCTCACCCCCTCAAAACATACAACCAGGAGTGAGAAGTACTATGAAATATAAACCCATTGAATATAAATGTATCTAATGAGTGTTATGTTTAAACTAGGGGCCCAGTGCACGAATTCATGCACCTTGAAAGGACCTGTGGGCCACAAGGCTGTGGTGGGCACAGGGGCAGGTCTCGGCCCATCCTGCCTGCCCCTTCCGCCACGGCCCCTGGTCCCTTGTCTGCTGGCAGCCCCGCTCCCGCCACCGCCACTCCCACATGCTGATGGTGCTGGCCCCAGTCACACCCACTGACAGCGAGGAGCAATTGGGGCCAGTGCCAGCAGTGGGTGCGAGTGGCGGCTGCTGCCCTGATCGCCCCTCAGGAGCAGGGGGAGGTGGAGAAGCCCTCAGGAGTGATCGGGGCCTGCATCAGGCACTGGCAGCAGGTGTGAGTGCCCAGTGGGACCAAGGCGCACAGGAGCAAAGAATTTTCAGTAACCACCAGTGACTTGCCCCGATGACAGCAGCTAGCTGTCCCCCACTCAACTGCTCCATCCTGCCATGGTGGTCAGCACACGTCATAGCGACTGGTTCAGTTGTTCCGTTGTCCTGCCGTTCGGTCTATTTGCATATATATATATATATATATATATATATATATATAACCTTAATATGTTCTTCATATTAAGCAAAGTGTTGTAATGTGGTTCATTTTGAAGTGACTGTCCAGAAACACTGTTTTCAGTACCCCCATCCTGGCTACCCCAACATACATGTCTATAGCCCCAACTCTCAGGACTCCGGTTACTCAGGCTAAGGACACTCCTATGGGTTTAACTGACTGTGTTGAGTAAATACTGCTGGAGAAATTCTCTGTCATCCAAACAAGCTCAATGTACTAACGTGTTAGAATCTAGTTTCTGGAAAAGCAGAATTGTCTGTATTCCCATCACAAACGGATTCCTTACCTTATTTTAGATGTGTGGCATTAGGATCTATGTCTTAAGCATCAGTTCTAGGAATGCAGTATAAATTCCCAGAAAGGTATGGATGTGAGTGCTTGGTGCATGTGGGAAAGCTTGCTGAGTCATCTGATTCCTGAGCTTGTTGTACTGAGGTGGCTTAAAATGTTAGGTTCTTTGACCTTCTCTTCAAAAAGTGGAGCTGAATTCCCCTCCCCTTGATTGGGGGCTGGACTTAGTGATTTGCTTCTAACAAGTAAAACAAAGCAGAAATGATGGTATGTGACATTAGGGATCAGGCCATCAGAAGGTATTACAGCTTCCTGCCTGCTCTCTTTCCTATCCTTCCCTCTGCTGGACGCCGGCTGCCATGTCAGGAGGACGTGTAAGCAGTCCTATGAAGAGGTCTGCGTGTAAGGAACTGAGGCCTCCTGCCGACAGCCAGGTGAGCGAGCCGCCTTGGATGAGGGTGCACAGCCCTGCTGACATCTTGACAGCACTCGCAGGAGAGATCCTGAATCAGAACCACCCTGCTAAGCCACTTCCGCATTCCTGACTCTTAGAAACTGGGTGAGATAAAAAATCTTTGTTGTTTTAACTTGCTTTGTCTGGGGGTAATTTGTTAAATAGCACCTACCGGATGGTACTGTTGCTCAGCTACATACACCATGAAGAGAACTGTCTCACCCGCAGAGGCCAGAGGCCATATAACTCCACCCCAGTGCACTCTGGGAATTGGGCCCTTGACCATGGTTTCACACTGAGTGCCAGGCAACTGCTCTCTGGATACTTGTGAGTTAAGTATTTTTACCCTTTAACGTCACACTTCAATTTTAATAGATGTTTTATTTTTCAGAAATACTAAGGTCAGAAAAAAGATCTGTCACCACATCCCATCCATATCTCATTGAACTGACTGAGTAGCCAATATTATGTGCATTTATTGTTTTGGTTTTGAGAGTTAAAAATCCCATTCAGGTCACAAATGCTTTAATAGGAAATTCAAATTTTCAGGGCCTTGCAGGATTCAGCACTAACATTTGACATGAATGGTAGACACCAGGGCTCAGGGGCTCAAGTTAGATTCAGAATGTTTTGCTTGCGGTGAAGGAAGGAAGTAGATGCCAGCAATAAGATGTCCTAAATGATGCATGAGTTGTCACATGGCAGTTCTGTACCCTAGTCTCACGTGGGACCAAAGAAGATCCCCAGGAAAACCATTATTGGCAGCAGCACCACATTCGAAGCCCTGGCCATGAATGATTCCTCCTTCTCTCCCTTCCTCATGACCTTCTGCTCCTTGTTTCTCCAGCACATGCTTTGTGTTTCTGCC
Source organism: Myotis nattereri (assembly GCF_964212035.1). Lineage (NCBI taxonomy): Eukaryota > Metazoa > Chordata > Mammalia > Chiroptera > Vespertilionidae > Myotis > Myotis nattereri. Next base: position 53,346,573 of record NC_138089.1, read on the forward strand.
TCTGAACATTTGCGCATGTCTTTCTTCCTTCTGAATGCCTGTCTGCTCCCCCCCTTCCCCAATCTTACACCTGTCCACAAGACCACATCCTCTCCTTTCCTCAAGGGCAGCACTTGGATGTCCCATTTGCCATCCATCCCCCCAGCAGTCTCTTCTAGCTCCAAGTAATTTATCCCTCCTCTGGTCTCCTGGAGTACATTGATTTGTTTCCTGCTCTAATTATTTATGTTATAATTGTGCATGTAGATGCCTTGCTCTCCTAAACATGTGTGAGCTCAGCGAGTAGTCACCAGTGAGTTGGTCCTTTATTCCAGCAAATAAAGGAATGCAGGAATTTTGAAAGTCACTGGATGAAACAAACATGGTTTTGGTTTTAGATTTTTCATCTGTCTTCATTTCGACTGTGTCTACTGGGCTAGGATGTGTAGAGCAGGCAAGAATTTCAGATCAAGGAAAGATGAGTATATAAATCCCCCCAACCTGTTCGCGCGCGCGCGCGTGTGTGTGTGTGTGTGTGTGTGTGTGTGTGTGTGTGTAGATAGATGATAGATAGATAGATAGATATAAAAATCTCCAGGAAATTCAAAATAAGCTGGTTTCCTTTGGGGAGAAAAACGGAGTGGTTTGGGGATAGGAAGAGAGACCTAGTCTCTTGTAGCTTTTAAGTGGCTGTGTTACTTATTTAACTTTTTTAAAAATTGGAAGACACGTGACAAGGAAATCTAGTTATCATTTGTCCTCTTATAAAGTCTGTGTAACTCTGAAGGTCTGCGACCTGTGTGGACTGTAGAATATGCTTCTGTTGGGAAGGCTCAGTTGTGCTGACAGCAAGGCTACTCCTACTTGTTGGGAGATAATTCTACGTGGGCCTTTTGTGTGTAAGCACATCTACTGAGTAAAGGCACTGACATCATTGTTCTAAACCAGTGATGGCGAACCTACGACACGTGTGTCAGAGGTGACACGTGAACTCATTTTTTTGGTTGATTTTTCTTTGTTAAGTGGCATTTGAATATATAAAATAAATATCAAAAATATAAATCTTTGTTTTACTATGGTTGCAAATATCAAAAACTTTCTATATGTGACACGGCACCAGAGTTAAGTTAGGGTTTTTCAAAATGCTGACATGCCGAGCTCAAAAGGTTCACCATCACTGTTCTAAACTATCTATTGAAGGCTATTTGCATAGCAAATAGCCTTGATGATAGAGCTAGTTTCTCCCTATGGAACAGAGGTCAGATTTGTTTCCTGTGTAGGAAGATGTCTCCCTCAAAAGTAAGGTTGAGGAGGCTTGCTAACAGCTCCTTTAAGAGACCAGGGTTACCTAAACTCAGAAATTCTTAGCTACGATGCAAACCCAGTGAGTATGCAGAATCCACCTGGGCTGTTCCACATTACCCCCTTGGAACTTGGCGGAAAGGGGAACTGAGGCAACATGGAACTCACACCAACTGCTATGCAGTGAGTAATAAAGTCTTCTGTCTTGACCCAGGAGTTTCTTGTCTTTCAGCATCCATGAAATTGTGAGATTAATTTATTAGCTCACAAATATGGTAAAATGTTATACCCTCTGTATTTCTTGACACTAATGATATAGATTGAGATAGTTGGAGATACCCATCTTAATCAAAATCTAATATTTAGGATGAGCAGTTCTCCTCAGGTGAGCAGTTTCATAGAGAAATTCTATTATTTTAGTGGCTTTATTCCAGGAATGTATTAGATACACAGAAGACACAGGAAAGACCCATTAGCCATTTAGCCTGTTCCCTGCTAAGATAAGAAATTGAAATAACACTGGGAGCTAAATTGTGTCCTTGGTTGCTTGGCAGATGTCACATGGTCATTGCTCTAGGTTACAGGTTTCCAGTCAAACACAGCAGAAATAAAAGCACACTTTCCCCAGAATATTCAAAATACTTACATGACCTATCGGCTACTTTAGCCAATAGTGTGTGTATTCAACACGGCGAGGATGGAAATAATTTACATATTTCTTTCTAGAAGGATGCGATAGGTCTTTTAATATATGAAAGACACAGGAATGCAGGTAAGGTAGATGGCAGGGTGGGAGGAGAGCAGCTATTAAACAGGATGGTCAGAAAGGACCTCAATGAGAAGGTGGGAGTCGATTCCTTTGAGGAAGGGGAGGAGGAAAAACCATCTCCATAATCAACAAAGAGCTTTGTAGGCCGAGGGTTTAGCCAGGGCAAAGGCCCGAGGTGGCAGGTGGGACGGTGGCAGGTGAGTTCTAGGAAGAGGAGGGAGACCAATGTGCCTGGGGTGGAGAAAAAGGGCGTATAAAGAGGTTTTCTGAGACGTAAGGGATGACGATGGGGCTGGGAGACCCTATAGACCACTGTAAGGAATTTGGCGTTATTGGATATGAGGTTTAATAATAATAATATGAATTTGGGGTTTCACCACCTGAAAGTGAGTTACAACTAAAATGATACTTGAAAGCGACAAGAAAATTGGATTCTGGACCTTAAGCGATGGAAAAAGAGGAAAAAGTGAAGTAGTACCGGCTCTAAGTACAATAGTCCAGGAGGCCTCGCCCCTCCCGTTGTGGTCCCGACCCCTCGGAGTGACAGCCCAGCGAGGCCTCGCCTGTCTTACCGTAGTCCCGCCCCCACTCAGAGTGACAGGCCAGAAGACACGCCTCTCCCCTTCCCGGCTCCGCTACCACTCCACGTGACAGGCCAAGTAGGCCAACCCGGTCCTCTCCTGGAGCGACACGCACTAGGCCCCGCCTCCCACCATGGTCCCGCCCCCCGCCGGCGCGTAATCGCGTCTAGGCCCCGCCCCGCAGGCCCCGCCCCGCCCCGCCTCCCGGTCTCCCCGGCACTCGGCCCGCCCCCAAAGACGTGGAGCGCCGCCGCGGCCGGTGAGTGGGGGAGGGAACCTCGGACCCCCTCGCCCTCGGCGGGTCAGCGCCCCAATCCAAACCCGGGACGCCTCCTGGGACTCCTCCCGACCGCGGCCCTTCCTCCCAGGGACCTCCCCGAGCTGGCGGTCCCGGGAATGGGGCAGTGGGCTGGGGGTGTCCAGGTGGGGAGAGGGAGGCGTGAAGGTATTGGGGGGGAGTGGCTGTCGCAGATAGGGGGAGGGGATAGGAGTCTGGGCGTGGAGGGTTGAGGAATGGAGTGGAAGAGAGGCGGTGAGGCCGAAATCTGGGGTGGCGAGCTAAGGATGGGGGTTCTTCGGGGAGGGAGGCTCAGAACGTTGGGGAAGGTGGTCGTGAGTCGGGTGGAGGAGTCAGCGAATCATGGGAAGGACCAGCTCGCAGAGGCCCGCGATATACGTTTCCCCTGGCAATCTGGGGTGCAGGGAGTCTCAGGAAGGGTGTGGCGGGGGCGGGCTGGCGGGCTGATCGGGTTTCCAGGCGTCTGACTGGGGCACATCGTACGGTTTGAATAGTAGGTGCAATTGAGGGGCAGTGCCGCGGACACACGAGAAATATGGACGGAACGGGGTCCTCCCCCCGGCGGCTCTCATTCTCCCGGTGCCTGCGCAGAGCAGCACTCGTGGGCTGTAAAACCCTGTTTGAGCAGATGAGACAATGGATGGAGGTCCGGGATTTCAAAAGTGTAGTTGAGGTTTATTCAGTCTCATCAGCATTTGTATCACATTGGCTTAAATCCTGCGGAGTTGTAATTCTAAAAAATCTGATCCTACCGCTGAAAGAATCTTAGAATTGCCATGAAGAATGACATGTAAAAGATCTAAAATGTAAAGGTATAGAAAAGGCCTGGTAAATTGGAGAGTGTGTGCCCTTAAAAAAACAGTGAAATTTGTTTTTCATTATAAAAAACTTGGAAGATAGAGGAAAAGTATAAGGACGAAAATGAAAAGCCCATTAAAATATTGGTGCAATTCTTCTCAATTCTTTTTTTTTTTTTTTTGGTATTTTTTTGTGTATTTAAATATACCTATTACTGAATTGGGATTATATTATCTGTTACTTGATAATTTTTTTGTTTTTTCCTCACCATTTTCCCGGATCATTCAAAATGCTCTTTACGAATTCTTTTAAATGGTTGTGTAACACTTAGTTGGCCGTATGAATTCATTCTTTTATCACATACCAGAGTTTCAACTGTGGGCCAGTTCATGTGCTTGGAGGTGAGATTCAGGGTTGCCCCAGATTTTCAGACATTATCCAGCCCAAATGACCAAAATCTCGGTAGTAATGACAGTAGACAGAAAGTGTGAGGAGGACATAGTCTTGTCTCGCCTCACTGGTCACACTCCCGGCAAGACTCAGTTGGGTGACTAAGCCTTCTGACTGTGCCGCGTGCAGTCAGGCCTGGGCCCTTGTGGCCAGGCTGTCTTCAGAGTGCCCAGTCTCATCTCCTCCAACTTCCTGCTGGTCGAGGTTCCCACATACGTTCCTGGGGGAATGGGCCTCACCAGCCTCCCTACACCGTGGGTGTCACTGAGAAACCTAGTGAGGGTGGGTGTGTGCAGTGCTGACTGGCCACTCCCCTACCTGCCCATCTCCTGCATAACTGAGAGGCGGCCGCCCTACATCCCAAGGAGGGAGTGTCCCACCATTGCGCTCAAACTTAACCGCCTGCCGGAGGTTTCAGAGGATGCCGCTGGGTTGTCTCTGGGGGAGTCCCGTCCCCCTTCTAGCCCTGGCCACTAAGACGACAGCGTTCCTCCCCAGGAAGCCCTCTCGTCCTCCAGCTCCATCAGCGTGGCCCTTCATTTTTCTCTCACGGACGTGTTCCCTTCTGCTTCATGATCGAGTGGTTTTGTCATTTTATTTCACGCTTCTCCTTGGGTCTGGAACAAGTTGATTCCTAAAGACAGCCTTGTGCCTTCTCTTATTGGCCTTTGAATTTATGATAATTCCATTTATTCTCCCCCCCCCCCCCGCCGCCTTTACCCAGACTCAGGAAGAGAGTAAAGGTCCCACTGTTATTTTTTTGTTCATTGATAAAATATTCAGCTACAGGCTCTGTCCCCCCCACCCTCCATACACACACATGGTTGAACTCGCAGTGGGTTTCTTTTCATGTGTTTCAATCCCCATGGTCAGGATTCACCTCTGTAGTCAAGTGATTCCAGTGGCTAATGTAAAAGACACATAAATCAGTAATCCAGTTCCTTTGTAGAGCTCTCTCCGGCCCTGTGTGTCATTGTACACATGATAAAGAAGAACAGAATTTGGGGTGGCTATCTGCTGAGTCTGTGCCCCAAGGCCTGTGTGGAACCTGTCACTCCATGCTGTAGTCATTCCTGGCTGCTGTCCTGGCTGACAGTCTGGATGAAAGGGGGGCGTTGGCTATGGTAGTGGAAAGCATTCTCCCTCCAGTGCCCAAGACGTCTGCATATGTTGAATATGCTTGTCTAGATCAGCCCTAACTGAAACCATGAGGCCTTTTCCTGTACCCACCCTTAGAGCCCTGATGTGCCCCCATCTGGTATGTTGGTCCCATGTACTCCTCTGGTATGCATAATGCTGGTGAACAAGCTCCCATTAAGACCCTCTGGTAAAAGCAGATTGCAGAACTCAGCTTAGACCAATGCTGCCACGAGGCTTCTTATTTCCATCACCTAGCACTTGATACTCACATCACTGGGGAGAAGTGGGATTAGAGCCGGCCTGGATGCCACTGGCCAGCGAACTGCAGAGTACAAGTCTGCCTTGCCTGTATCCCGTGCATGCCCAACACAGAGAGGGGCAGGGATCTCCCAAGGAGAGGGCATCCCCAGGGGTGTTACTGTACGGTGACAATTTTCCTGAGCAGAAGGCACAGGAAGTAGTGCTCAGGGTTGCAGGGACAGGAAAAAGAGAGCACAGGTGGTGTAAGAGGATTCCTGCCTCTTAGGTAACCCAGACTGTCAGTACACTGTGGCCCAATGAATGGCACATATTATCTCTGTCATCAATGTGTGAAAAGGCCTGATTGTTTGTAACTGGGTTCTCTTTATCTTTCAATCTCTGCAAATCTGAGAAGGGAAAAGTATTTCATTGTTCCTTTTGCATTTTTTTTATTAGTAAATTTGAATATCCTTTTAAATGTGTGTCGGCCACTCACATTCTTTTGTGACTTGTGATTTCAGTGTTTTTGAAATTTTTTGTTGAATTTGTTAGAACTCTTTGTATATCACGTATTGTGATACTTTTGTCTGCAATGTACTGAAAATCTTACTAAGGTTGTGCCTCTGCAGTATAGGGGTGCATATAGTCTTTCAAATTATATTCTTTTGAATTAGTACATCTAGGATATATTGTTTTTATATTATGTACGAGAGGCCTGGTACACGAATTTGTGCACGGGTGGGGTCCTGCTGGCCCTCCCCCTGTGGGGAGGCCGATGGGGGGTGGGGCTGGCTGAGGGGAGGGGCCGTGGGCGGTTGGCCTGGCCCTGCCCCCTGGTCGAACTCCTGTTCAAGGGGACAATTTTCATAATAGTCTTTTATTATATAGGATATGTATATGTATATACACATCATAGGAGAAAAAACTGTCATGCCTAACTTCTCAATTTATTTGCCAAATGTTGCATTCCAGTTTAATATATATCCTCATAAGTATATCTAGCACTTATGGATCATTTCTCTCTCTCTCTCTCTCTCTCTCTCTCTCTCTCTCTCTCTCCCTCCCTCCCTCCCTCCCTCCCTCCCTCTCTCTCTCTCTCTCTCCTTCTGGGCTGGAGTTTGAACATTAGACACAATTAAATTGCTCTAATGGAAAAAGGATGTGCCTTGAGGAATAAAAGGGAGGTTATATCTCATATGAGAACAAATCAATGAGCAAATATTTACTATGAGTTTGTAAATAGCGCTCATATATACGTTTAAAACTGAAACCTGCCTTTCACGTCTCAGAAAGATTGTTTTATGACCCGGCAATTATGAGGTAGGCCTTTTATTACCTGCCAGTGCATACTTGGTAGAAAACTTTGACCTTTGATGCCATCTACATACGCCCTGCTGAGCAATTTATTGTTCCCTTCGCCTAACCAGTCTTCTCATCATTGCTCTTTGTTCATGCACAGCTATTCTTTCCATGCCTCCAGTTAGGAACCCTGGAGCCATCCATTTATCTTTCCAAGTTGTAGGTTGTCTAGTTCTCTTCCTTCTTTCCCAGAAAGTTTGTTCCCCTCCTCAGGAGGCCCCTCCACCCTGGGTTGTTGCTGAGGTATTTAGCTCAGGTGTCAGGATGATTGGATACACACGTTTCTGCTATTAGACTGGGAGCTCCTCAAAAGCGAGATGGAGACCTTATTTATTTTGTGCTTTCCAGACTATCACAGCTTGATTCACAGTATGCACGTGATTAATGTTGATTGTGTTTGATATTTTCATTTAAAAGATGATGATGCTTATCTCATAGTCTACTGGTAGATTAACATGTTCCCCCAACATTTTTTAAATGAAAGATTCCAAAAGTTCAGGGGAGTTGAAAGAATACCAGGAAGATCACCCATATTCTTCTTCCCTAAGTTTGCCTATTGGGAATCATATCACTCTGACACCTAGCTAGTTCTCTGCTCAGAAACCGACAGTGACTCCTACTGGCCATTGGGCCAGATGTAAATGATAGCATTAAGAATTCTTAAGTGGTTGCAGTCATTTTGTTCTGCACTGTCCTGAGTCTCACTTAATTGATTTATACGCGTTATTCCCCTGTGTGGCACAGCTTCTCCCTTTGCTTCATCCAAAACTTTGACACACGAAGTGTTCTGAGTTCCATAGCTCTAACTGCCAGCTGTATAAATCCTGGCTATATCATTAGCTGCTTGGAGGTGAGTATTAGGTCCTATTTTGATCTGGTTTCCTTCATAGAGCCTAGTGTGCTGACTTTGATTTGGTTGGTATCTTTAATAGTATTCCTGATATATTTGTAGTATAATTTGAAAATAGCATTGATTTATAATACCTGTGTTGCCCCAAACAAAACTTATGCTCTGTTAGAGAAAAAAACAAAGCTTGTAAGTCCAAGCTAGACAACCTGGATCTCTTTGATCAGCTTGCTGCTGAAAGGACAAACCGGAACTGATAGCTATGTCTCTAACTCCTCTCCCAGGAAAGCCACAGAATGTATCAGTTACTCAGCCTGCCCTTATCTCAGCCAATGGGAAAGCGGGGGGGGGGGGGGGGGGGGGAAACTAGCCCAAGGCCAAGAGTATGCTAGCCATCCCCTGTCTTTGTGAAACCAGACCCTAGCTGCACCCTGCCCTTGCCTCACTAGCCCCCGGCCCTCACTCAACCAACCAGAATCGGCCAAATCAGTGGTCAGAGTGTGCCCCCACCCCCGACCCCAAGCCCTATAAATTCTTTGTTCCCTTGGGATTCGGGGCTCTCTCTTGCATCCAGTAATGGAGGCAGGGGGGGACCAAGTCCCGGGCTTGAATAAATGACTCTATGCTTTTGCATCGGACTCGGCTCCCTAGTGGTCTGTCTTGGGGGATCTTGAAATCTGGGCATAACAGCTGCAAGATTTCCTCCAAAGAGAGGGAAGATGTTCGTTGTATGGTGTTGGTCACTCCTTTTGTGATTGTTCTAGAAAACTGATTTATACTTGTCCTTTGGAATCATTAAAACTTACACCACGTTCAGAGTTAGAATAAGTAAGTCTAAAGTCTGAAGATCGCCCCCTGAGAATCACTGGGTCAGAGAGATTCACATGAGAAATATTCTATCTACCGAGAGGCTGATAGGCCTTAGTGACTAATAGCATTTGTGGGTCTCCAGTTGACTCTTATTTTTCAAGCTTGGTAACAGAGGTAAAGGTAACAGAGAAAGCTGATGCTGGGAGATCAACTCTATACCACAACATGAAATTGGACTGTGTCAGTTCCCTTCTCATAACAAATGAGTGACTCCCAGCATATGTTGGACAAAGCCCAGTTCCTTTGTAATCATGGGCCCTTGTTAGTTACCAGCTCATTCCCATCCTCCCTCCACCCTTCACATAGATAATGCACCTTTTCTGAGCTTGTGGCTAGTTTTTATTATTTTATTTTCTGTTAAAAATATTTATTGAATGAATGAACTTTTAAAAAATTATTTTTATTGATTTTTTTAGAGAGGAAGGGAGAGGGGTAGAGAGAAACATCGATCAGCTGCCTCTTGCAGCACCCAGCCCACAACCTGGGCATGTGTCCTGACTGGGAATTGAACCGGTGATCTCTTGGTGCATAGGTTAGTGCTCAACCACTGAGTCACACTGGTGGACTATTTTCCATTATTATTTTGTAGGGTAATACAGCTTTCTCTACTTAGAATGCCTTCCATTGTCTGTATGGCAAACTCCTATTCATTCTTCTAAGTCCTGCTCTGCTGTCACGTCCTTTGTAAATAGTTTCTAACTCCTCTTGTGTGAGAGCACATTTTGTACTGTTACTTTTCTGTTACCGGAATGTCTTCCCTATTGTATTCTGAGTTGCTTACGGAAATGGATGGTGTTACCTCATCTTGGTAGAGGGGCCGGCTCACATGTGTGCTTGAACCATTGGTTAAGCCTGTCATATAACCTGTCAGGATCATGAGACATTTTGCTTTATCTTGTAAGTCAGAATTAGGTGTTACTAAGAGAAAATGCAAATACAATTTATATGTTTCTCTTTCCCATTATATCCCACGTGTGCCTTTTATTTTATTTTAATTTTCAGCAAGTTTGTCAAAGATGAAAGTGACCTTATCAGCTCTGGATACTTTCGAGAGTTCCTTCACGCCTCTGGTAGTCATAGAGCTTGCTCAGGATGTCAAAGATGAAACCCAGGAATGGCTGAAAAACAGAATTACCATGAGGAAGAAAGATGGAGGTGCGTAAAAGAAATATTACTCAGACTTACTCATGCTCAGTGACTAAAAATTTTTTTCAAGTGTGTTTTGTAGTTTTTTATAGATATATTTCTAAAATTAATGTCTGTTTCTTTGGTCTTTATTATCTCAGAGAAGAAGGGAGAGGGGGAGAGAGAGAAACTCAATGATGAGAGAGAATCATTGATCAGCTGCCTCCTGCACGCCCCACACTGGGGACCCGAGCCTGCAACCCGGGCATGCGCCCTGACCAGGAATCAAACTGTGACCTCCTGGTTAATGGGTCGATGCTCAACCACTGAGCCACGTTGACTGGGCTTAACATCTACTCTTAACATTTGGAAACCTACTGAAGAGAACTATCATTAAACTTAATCACATGTAGACATTTATGGGAAAAATCATTGAAAATTATTGACTTACCTATTGGGAATCAGTCACACAATCTGTTATAGTTCAATGTAATTGTGTAACATTTGAGGCATTTTTACTGGGATATTTTATTTCAAATTAATTTTCTTAAATTTTGACCTGTTATTTTTTATATTAGAAACTATATCCTTATCCTTTATAGTTAGTGCAAATTTATGCATAGAACTAATAAATATTGAATTCTTGTCTCATATTTATTTCTAGTTTGAGTAACTGCAAGCCACTTATTATTGCATTTTCCAGCTTTGACTGTTATTTCAAAAAGCTATAAAGAACCTGCCATCTCCAACTTACTTATACTTCCTATTTATTTGGAAAATGGATTTAAATTGTTAATATAATTTATTTTCTTTCTACTAAACTAGAGACATAATATTTATTTAGAAAGTTTTCATCTTTGAAACTTTTATGTCTATCTCTTTCTAAGATAGTGCCTACCTTTTGTTTTCAAAGGTGCCCAGCTGTTGTTCAGACCGTTGTTAAATAAATATGAGAAAGAAACAGTGGAAAACCAGAACTTATATCTTGTTGGCGCCTCCAATATTAGATTGTTACTGGGGGCAGAAGCAGTGGGATTGGTAAAGGAGTGCAACGATAACACCATGAGAGCCTTCACCTACGGAACCCGACACAACTTCAAAGGATTTGATGGTGAGTCCCGGGACGGTTTCTATCAGAATTAATTTATCAAAGAGAAGTTTTTGATGAATAGATCAGGGGTCAGCAAACGGCATATAGAAATATTTGAGACTGTGCGGGTCATACAAATCACAATTATTCAACACTGCCATTGTAAAGCAAAAGCAATATGAGGAGCTTTATATTTTATTAAATGTACCACTTTCCTATTTTGCTTACTCCTTATGTTATTGTTTGTATCATTATTTCCACAACCCAAGGTTATTTGAATACTATTAACTTTATTTTGGCTATTACTGAGAAAATAACTGGAAATTTTTGTTTTATTTTAGATAACAATGATGATTTTCTCACAATGGCAGAGCGCCAATTCATCATCAAACATGAACTTGAAAATCTTAGAGCCAGAGATGAAAAAATGATCCCTGGTTACCCCCAGGCAAAGCTATATCCAGGAAAATCTTTATGTAAGTGATTATCTCAACCAGCTTCATGAATACATGTTCTAATGCAATTACTTTCTCTTCACAGACATAAATAACACATTACAGGAGCTTTATTTCTTTCCCTCTTACTGAGAAACGTACACAACTTTACAGTAACTTATTTTTTCATGAACGTATCTTTTGCCTTTACAGATTCATTATGTTGCATGTATTATTATTTTTATTATATTTTTAATTGAATTTATTGGGGTGACATTGGTTAATATATTATATTGCACATTTTCGATCAATATATTTGTTCTACATGGTTTGCACTTCTTATTATCAAGGTCTCACAGCATTCAGTTAGCGTAAAGCTGAGTGTGAATACCTAGACATATTACTGTTAAAATGAGCAAAGTTTCCTTTATGCCCAAGCACTGTCCTGTAATGAAACGCTGTGGAGGAATGAAAACGGACACCTGGCCTTTTCCTGGAGCTCTCTCTCCACCTCCTCTCATCTCCCTGGTCTGAGCACAAGCACACATAGAAAGGTCAGGAAGAGTCACAGGTGACAAGACCTGAATGAAAGCTGACATGAGGCAATTCCATTTGAATGAGATGCTGGTTCGCAGAATGCAAGTGTTTACTACAATGCGTAATTCCAAGTTTGCCTCAAACCCAGAGAGTGGCAAAGCCCCAGAGCATTTTTTTTTAAATTTATTTTTAATTTTTTAATTTTTTAATTTTTTTATTGCTTACAGTATTACAAAGGGTATTACATATGTGTCCCTTTTTTCCCCCCGCCCTTGACAATCCCCTGGCCTCCCCTACCCCCCAGTGTCTTATGTCCATTGGTTATGCTTATATGCATGCATACAAGTCCTTCGGTTGATCTCTTACCCCCCTCCCTCCTGCCCCCCACCCCTCCCCGGCCTTCCCGCTGCAGTTTGACAATCTGTTTGAGGCTGCTCTGCCTCTGTATCTATTATTGTTCAAAAGTTTTATAATGGTCTCTATTATCCATGAATGAGTGAGATCATGTGGTATTTTTCCTTCATTGACTGGCTTATTTCACTTAGCATAATGCTATTTTTGCTGCCTCAAATACACTTTAAACATGTGAGCTTCTGTGTCCCCTAGTCTGGCTAGAAAGTTTCATATACTTTCTAGACTTTAATGCTGTTTTATTATTACTAAAGTATTATTAAAGCATAAATACATTTAACACTACCTTTCAGTCTTCACCCAGGAGGATAGATGCCCAAGAAGCAGTCCGTATTTAAATTTTCTCAGTTGTCACCAAATATACAGGGTGTCCTCCCAAGATGTATACATACACATTGAATAATTATAAAGGCACTGCCTTTATTCAATGTGTATGTATGCATTTTTGGGGTACCCTATATTTTGGGGGGACACCCTATATTTTAGAGCTGGTTTGTCAAAGCATGATCCAGTCATACATAGATCACTCGTTGTGTTTGGTTGGTATATCTCTTAAGTCTCTCTCTCTCTTTCTCATTATGTGAACTTGAGAAGAATATGTCTTGGTTCTTTATTGCCTGACTTGCATGTGAACTGGATTTTGTCGTCTTCCTGTCTGAGTGATGCTGTTAACACCCGTTATGCTGCTTTTCCTTGCTCTCCTTGTTGACCTGAGTGGCTTTTAGGAGCTGTCAGGAAATTTCAATGTTGGTCCTCATCATTCTTGATTGTCTACATTTCCAGGTGTCTGCATATGTCTTGATATTGATTATTTTGTGGCCGTTTTTGTTAGACTCGTGTTCTTTTAATAGAGAGGTGAGAGATTAGCATGATTTCAGAAAAATTTTCTTCATCTGTGAAGAGTTCTTTGGTTGTATTTGCTCTGTTCTCATCTTTAGGTAAAAACTTTCTTGCAGGAAAGATGAGGCTTTTGTAAACAAGGGTCTTCCCTTCCCCTTCCTCCCTGCCCCCCTCCCTCGCTTCCTCTATTTCTTTTTTTTTTAATATATATATATATTTTTATTGATTTTTTTACAGAGAGGAAGGGAGAGGGATAGAGAGTTAGACACATCGATGAGAGAGAAGCATCAATCAGCTGCCTCCTGCACACCCCCCACCAGGGATGTGCCCGCAACCAAGGTACATGCCCTTGACCGGAATCGAACCTGGGACCCTTCAGTCCTCAGGCCGACGCTCCATCCACTGAGCCAAACGGGTCAGGGCTCTTTTTTTATAGTAAATATAAAAACAATAAAATCATTTAAATCATGGTCATTTGAAAAACTTTTATACCACCTGAGATAAGAATCATATTAAGTTGCCAAGTCTGTATTTTAAAGTTCTGTATTATTCTCTATCTTTATGTCTTTGACAATATAATCTCTAATATGCCATCATGAATTTTGCACCATTTTAACTTTATAATCATAATTTCTGTTGAAGAAGAAATGCATAATTACAAACTGTGAACTATTTTCAGAGTCCAAGTAATAAAATTTAGAGTAATTTAAAGCCCTAGATTTTCAATAAGTTTAATCCAGAGAGATAAGTGGAAAAGCTTATTTTCACCTTTGAGTTTTGAGGGAGCCGCTCCCCTTGGGGTAGCCTCCTCTCTGAAGCTGAGGGGAGGACTTGTACCCTGTTCGGTGTGACCCCCATGATGCTTTGAGAGCTGGCCAAGGCTCCCATGAGAAACATTCTCATTTGCCTTAGGCTTAATTTGATTTTGATTTTTAAATGCAGTGATGATAATTTTGCTTGCCATAATGGTGTGTTGTGATAGAAAGCTTTCATTAAGTAGATGGCACCATGTGTCACTGTAGACATGATTTGGAGGCAGGAGGTAGTGCTGTGAGCTGCACGCTCAGGGCTCTCCCTCATCCATCACACAGCCAGCACTGCGGGACCTGGGAGTGCGCTGTGTGTCTTAATTGTCAGTGTTTGTCTTGGTGGGCATCTCATCTCGTTTGCTGTGTGAGCTAAGATCTCTTCGTATTCTCAGACTCTGCCTCTCCTGTTGATCCATCATCGGTAACAGTCGTGCAAATAACCGAGTGACAGATTTTCTTTAGAAAGTGGAGTTAAAGGAGCCAAAAATGTCTTATGTGTTAATGGTATCTTCAGGGATGTTACTTCGGTTAAAGCTCTGTCTTAAAATGTCTGTCTGATGATTGATGGCATATGGCATGTCTCATATTAGGCCTTTTATTATGTTGTTATTCTTTTAGAGCATTATGGTAATTTCCTCTGAATATCTTCTATATGCAAATGGGTAGATTAGAGTGTCAGGTATAATCTGTCTTTAAAATTATTAATTGTCCTTATAAGAATATTAGAGTAGATTTCAAGTATCACGTAGCAGGCATGTACGTAAGAAGATTAAGCTATTGATATATTTATATATGTACTAGAGGCCCAGCGCACGAAATTGTGTGCGGTAGCCTGCCGCTACTCACTGCCCCGCCTGCTCCCCTCCTTGCTGCCATCAGAGCCTGTGGGCCATGGGGAAGGGACCAAGAGGTGCCGTCGTTTGGTTGTCCTAGCCGTCACGGAAAGGGCTTTTTATATATTTTATGATTTTGCTGGGTATAGCATGTATATCAGTATTTACAGGTTGTCCCCCAAAAATGTATTCACAATTAACAGCTGATAGCTCAATTTATGTTTTTTTTTCTTTTCAGATTTAACCCATTGGAATTAATAATTATTCAAAGTATGTGTTCATTTTTGGGGACACCTGTATATATAAACACACACATACATGTGTATACATGCACTGTGTTTTGCTATATACATATTTGCAGTGAAAATAATACAGGAATATAAGAATGTATTTTGAAAACACAAGTATCCTCAAGAAGCAGTTTTTCCTTACTAAAACAAAAGTGGGCTCTCACACCAGAATGCTAGAGTCAGGTGGGGTCTGGCAGGGGGTGCAGGGGCACAGCAGCAGCTGCAAAAACTGCAGGGGTGCAGAGGGCCCCTTCTTCACATGCAAAGGCTGCTGCGGGCCTTCTCTCCCTGTCGGGACTCTGTGCTCATCACCCCTTTGCTGAGGCTGATTCGAGGCAGCACGACCTGCCCCTCCCTGTTGCCCAGAGACACAGTAAGAAGTGTGAGAGATTTTTGTTTTTATTTTTTAACTAAGCACATCACATTAGCCAAAGGCAAAAGCAGTACTGTTAGTATTGTTATTGCATTCTTTAATTTAGAGCAGTGGTTCTCAACCTTCTGGCCCTTTAAATACAGTTCCTCATGTTGTGACCCAACCATAAAATTATTTTTGTTGCTACTTCATAACTGTAATGTTGCTACTGTTATGAATCGTAATGTAAATATCTGATATGCAGGATGGTCTTAGGCGACCCCTGGGAAAGGGTCGCTCGACCGCCAAAGGGGTCGCGACCCACAGGTTGAGAACTGCTGATTTAGAGGGTTCAGTTGTCAGCCAGGTTACTTATACTCCCTCTTCCATTAGATTTTGGGTTGTTTAGCTAATTGTTAAATGGCTGTAACAGGACTAACCCTAGTGCTTGACAACAGATCCTTCAGCCCTCTTGAAGGAAGGAATCCTGGTTTAAGTTGTTCCTTTCTATAAATAGGCCCGAAGAGCATCATATTTTCCTTTGAAGGTAAGGCTCATGTTAATTACGTTCTTAGCTGACATCAGAAGGTTGAAGGATTTTTTTTAAAAACCCTCTATTTTTAGAAGCTGAAACCTGAACCATGTTTTTGGCGTTGATGGTGAAGAGAAGCCCAATAATTTAGGAGCTGTGGCTTTATATTCTCTTCACAGTCCTATTTTTAGAAGCATCAAGCTGGTATTTATGCCTGGCTGGAAAGTCTTCTACAGTAGAACGGAGTCATTTAAAAAAAACTCACAACTTAGAAATAATAAAATAATAATTTAGATGCTGTAGATCAGTTCAAAGTTAAAAAAAAATTGATGTAATAACTGAAAAAGATAATAACAGGAAGAATGAATATGCTATAGTTGTGCGTCCCCAAGAACAAGAGAAGAATCAGAACAGTTGTGGGTGATCGACTTGCACTAATATTAGCTAAGAAAAAAGTCCACAGAAACACTTTAGAATAAAAATACTTAAAGGTGGGTTGGATAGCACCAAAGGCTCATTGAACTTAAAGCTTATACCTTTTCCAATCACTGAGGAGGACTTCATTACAACTCTACCTTTTAAAAACTGTTCTTCTCTATAGCTTACATGAGAAATAATTGTATGAAGAACCATATACTGTATTAAGACTTTTTTAGACCCAGACTTTTTAGTATCAGATATCTCATTTTAATTTTTTTTTTTTAATATATTTTATTGATTTTTTACAGAGAGGAAGGGAGAGAGATAGAGAGTTAGAAACATCGATGAGAGAGAAACATCGATCAGCTGCCTCCTGCACATCTCCCACTGGGGATGTGCTCGCAACCCAGGTACATGCCCTTGACCGGAATCGAACCTGGGACCTTTCAGTCCGCAGGCCGACGCTCTATCCACTGAGCCAAACCGGTTTCGGCCTCATTTTAATTTTTATCCTTCCTTTTATTTCTAAGAAATCGTGCTTTGTTTTTCATGCCGCAGACATTTATTTGCTGTTCCTTACTGAGAGGCTTGTTGACTGATGTTCTCCTCACCTATCTTTGGGGACTAGGTAGGTAGGAGATAAGTGTTCAGCTCATAAACTTTAAAGAGCTCTAAGCTTATCAATGGATGAAAACAGCAAAGCATTCTTTTTTTTTTTTTAATCTTTATTGTTGAAAGTATTACATATGTCCTCTTTTTCCTCCCATTGACCCCTAATATAGTCTGTTCCCACCCACTGCCCCAGGCCTCCACCACCCTATTATTTTCTGTGTCCCTGGGTTATGCATATATGCATACAAGTTCTTTGGTTGATCTCCTCCCGCCCATCCCTGCTTTCCCTCTGAGATTCTACAGTCTGTTCCATGCTTCTATGTCTCTGGATCTATTTTGTTCAACATTTTATTTTGATCATTAAATGGATTCCACATATGAGTGAGATCATGTGGTACTCGTCTTTCTCTGACTTATTTCGCTTGATGCTGATTCCATCCACTGAGCGGCCATAATCTTTAGCAGGAGGCAATACTTGGAGCTTGTGTGGAAAGTGCTCATCTCCCCAAGTGTGACACAAGGCATTGCATTCGAGTTCTCCATGTGTCCTGCATACACTTCCTCTTAAAGACCAACCAGCCAGTCACTCTAAGTTACTATGGACAGGAGAGTGCCCCGTTTTCATTTATTGTTACTAGGAGATACGGTCTTTGGCTAAATTAGTTTGTCTCTTTTAGGTATGTGCATGAGTATTAAAATCATACTCGCCAAAATGACTGCTGACAGTAGAAAGTATTTGACTTGATTTTGATATTCACTGTTTGTGAATGTAAGCCTTTGTTAACAGATTAGAAAAGATGGAAAGGATTGAAAATACTCAGTATCAAGAATGAAAGGAACTAAACCATTCTCTTACTATCACCATAATGGGAGGATAGATTGGTAACATTTTCTAGGGGCAGTTTTATATGTGTCCAAATCTAAATACATATACCTCTGGACCTAACAATTCTACTTTTAAGTATATCCAATAAGGAAATAGTAGACAGGTGGAAAAAGGTATATGTACAAGAGTTTTAACATTATTTATAACTAGAGGCCGGGTGTATGAAATTCATGCACTTGGCGGAAGGGGATTCCTCAGCCCAGCCTGCGCCCTCTCGCAGTTCGGGAGCCCTTGGGCGATGTCTGACAGCCATGGAGGCAGGAGAGGCTCCCGCTACCTCCCCTGTGCTCGCCAGCCATGAGCCCAGCTTCTGGCTGAGTGGTGCTCCCCTGGGGGGAGTGCACTGATCACCAGGTGGCAGCTCCTGCATTGAGCATCTGCCCCCTGGTGGTAGTTCATGTCATAGAGACTGGTAGTTCCTCCATTCAGTCGATTTGCCTATTAGCCTTTTATTATATAGGATAGCAAAAAAAGGAAACATATTTTTCAGTAGAGAATTAAATTATAGCATTTCATACAAGGGAATATTATGCAACTGTTCAAAAGGACACTTTATGTTCTATTTATGTTGGCACTGGCAGATTCATATATGTACTAGAGGCTGGATACACGAAATTCATGCACTTGGGGGGCAGTCCCTCAGCCTGGCCTGCACCCTCTTGCAGTCCGGGGACCCCTTGCTCCTTACCACCCACCTGCAGTGGAGGTGGGAGAGGCTCCCACCACCGTGGCTGTGCTCTTCAGCCGGCTTCTGGCTGAGTGGCGCTCCCCTGTGGGAGGCACTGACCACCAAGGGGCAGCTCCTGCATTGAGCATCTGCCCCCTGGTGGTCAGTGTGTGTCATAGCGGCCGGTCGTTCTACTGTTCAGTCTATTTGCATATTAGGGTTTTATTATATAGGATTGCTATATGAGAAAAGATTACAGAATAATGTATATAGAATAATCTCATTTATATATATCTATATATAAATGTACATATATGTACATATGTATATATGTGTATATATATACATATATATATTTTGAAATCTGGTTATACATTAAATTGCTGTTTACAGTGGTTATTTTGGGGGTGAGGGAGAGAATAACTGGGCCTCTCAAATTCTGATTTGTACATTTCTGTATGGTTTAAAATTTTACATCGACTTGTATTGCTTTCATAGTCAAAGGAAATAGTAAAGATAGTGCCATTCCGAAGAATGAAAGGAGAATGCACCTTTCGAGGAGGCGGATGCACTTGCTCTCTGTGGAGCACTCCTCACTGACTAGTGCAGTGATGGCGAACCTTTTGAGCTCGGCGTGTCAGCATTTTGAAAAACCCTAACTTAACTCTGGTGCCGTGTCACATATAGAAATTTTTTGATCTTTGCAACCATAGTAAAACAAAGACATATTTTTGATATTTATTTTATATATTTAAATGCCATTTAACAAAGAAAAATCAACCAAAAAAATGAGTTTGCGTGTCACCTCTGACACGCATGTCATAGGTTCGCCATCACTGCTCTAGTGGCTTCGTAACACCACATGGAGAGTATCACGAGTGATCGCAGATTCATTTTATGTTGTTTGGCACATTTCCCTCTGCAGTGAGAAGACTGCTCACGTCTGGCATCGTGATTCAGGTGTTTCCACTGCATGACAATGAAGCCCTGAAGAAGCTGGAGGACTCCTGGTATACTGGGTTCAGTTTAAAGTATCAGCCCATAGGTACGTGTCAGCGCCGTCCCCGTAGAGAGAGGAAGACCTACCAGTGAAAAGTCGGGCTCCAGCAGTGGTGTCATCCCCCCGGGTCTCACCAGGCAGGGCTCACCAGCTGGATGCTGGACAACAGGGGGCAGGGCAATAGGAGGGGTTAATGACCTGTTTATTTCTGATACGATTTTAGATGGACTGAATTACAGGCTTTCTCTCAATTTCACCAACACAGGAAGTTCAGTGTCCTTCATGAGTGCATGTCAGAGTTGGAGTGGAACAGGTTCCATGAGAATTTAGTTTGTGAATATTTGTATTTGAAAATTTCTGGTTCTTTAGAGCAGCGGTTCTCAACCTGTGGGTCGCGACCCCTTTGGGGATCGAACGACCCTTTCACAGGGGTCGCCTAAGACCATCGGAAAACACATATTGAATATATAATTACATATTGTTTTTGTGATTAATCACTATGCTTTAATTATGTTCAATTTGTAACAATGAAAATGCATCCTGCATATCAGATATTTACATGACGATTCATAACAGTAGCAAAATTACAGTTATGAAGTAGCAAGGAAAATAATTTTATGATTGGAGGTCACCACCACATGAGGAACTGTATTAAAGGGTCGAGGCATTAGGAAGGTTGAGAACCACTGCTTTAGCTAATCATTTGGAGTTACAGTGGGGCCTTGACTTACGAGTTTAATTAGTTCCAAGACCGAGCTCGTTAAGGAGCTCGTTAACTCAAATTACTCTGTCAACTCAATGCAAAAAATCCGCCAAGAGTCAGCTGGTATCTCAAAAAACTCGTTAGTCGGAACATTCGTAAGTCAAGGCCCCACTGTAGTCAAGTTGTGCTCATTCTTAGGTGCCGACTTGTGGGCCTACTATCTTTTGAGGTAGGTTTATAAGTATCATGGTGTATATTACGGTTGTCTATCCATTTTCTCTGAATACAGTGATAAAAATAACCATGAATTTATTTGGTGTGTGTTGAACATACTTTGTATAAATAAACTTATATCAATACGGATGTCTGAATTTTGGGGTTTAGATATTTTTTTAAGTATAAGAATTATATTTAAGCTGGTAGGTTTCACCATAAGTATTACTATCAGTTTTTCCTTAAAGGCTATTTCTCTTTTGATTTTATTTAAGGGAATCACTCTAAAATGATTTCCTTTTTGATTTCCATTCTGAAAACAACTATTACAATATTATAACTGAACAAAAATTGTTTTTAAGATTACATTTTGAAATTGTATTCTGAATAAATTTTTTTGTAGCCTTTGAAAGGAATAGTTTTATTTTTGATAGTTCCAAGTGACACAGTAGTCATTTTATGTTACACTATAACATTTTTAAAATTTTGGCATTTAGGTGGCGATAAATTTAAATATTGCTTGTAGGACTTGGTAGTGAAGTATTTATTAGCTACTTTTTAGAAATTACAGGGAGAAAAGGAGTTGACGGTGAAGGCTGAGCTTGGCTGTGGTGGTGGGTCTGAGGCCTCTGGGGGTGCTGGGACTGGTGACTGTAGCTGGGGCACAGGCAGATGTTGAACTTCCCCTTGAGATCAAAAGAGGATGATCATCTGATTTGGAGCCCAGGACCATGAACACCTTTTTTTTTTTTTTTTTTTTACATTGCTTAGATATTCTTCAACCTCATTCAGATTTGAGGCAACCTCACATACCCACTGTTTATAAATTTTGGCATTTAGGTGGCGATCAATGCCACCTGGGTTAGTGAGAAAAAAATAAGGATAGGAGAAAATAGCTAATCACAGTTTATTCTAACCTGCAACCATATACTGATCTGGCACATTACCTTAAGAAAATTACATTTATGCCGAACCGGGTTGGCTCAGTGGATACAGCGTCGGCCTGCAGACTGAAAGGTCCCAGGTTCGATTCCGGTCAAGGGCATATACCTTGGTTGCGGGCACATCTCCAGTGGGGGGCGTGCAGGAGGTAGCTGATTGAACTCTCTCATTGATGTTTCTAACTCACTATCCCTCTCCCTTCTTCTCTATAAAAAATCAATAAAATATTAAAAAAAAGAAAGAAAATTACATTTTATGTGTAATTAAGCAAGAAATAACTTCAACTGCTGGACCTCCCCCACGCTTGGCATCCCACCCTGGTCCCGGGGCAGGGTGCTTGTACAGTCCACACACTCCCCCGTGTGGATGCGGCCGACAAAGGACGCAGTGTTTGTGGCCTCTCTTGGATTAGATAGCTTGTGTCAAGTTCACGGAATATTAGCAGCGATATTGCTTGGACCTTCTTCTTCCTGGTGCTTATATGAAGGTGTAGATAACGTTCTGGAAGTCAGTGTGTAGAATGTCGTTTTGCATTTTTTATTAATTTTTCTTTGATGTATTGAAAGACTTGCCATGACACATTGATGAAAATTTATATCTTCAGGTAGGGGGAACAGGATACAATGGATGGGGAGTCATCTTTGGAAAGAACATCTGTAACTACAATTTTAAAGTAGGAGAGAAGTGGAGCGCATAAATTAAAAGTGGAGTGCGAGTTAAAATGTGTTATTGGCCATGACTGAATTTAAAGGAGGACCTTGGAGATTTGGGACAAACCACTCCGTGATTTTTTTTTCTTTTGGGAAGAAGGCATCCATCAGATGAGGAAATACAGAGGAAATAGACGCAGGGTGCCTGGCAGAGCCTGGGCCCTAAGCTGGGGGAAGTGTCAGGCATACAATACAGATAAATGGGGTCTTTGTACTGCGGGGAGGATGGGTTTAGCATCACCCACTGATTGGGAAATTATGGTATTAAGTGATTCCCACTTAGCTAAAGAAATGAATCAGCTTAGTTGAAATGATAAGAAAAGAAAGTCTTTGGTAGTCTGTAATTAAGGTCTTTTTTTCCCCTCCTTTTATTACAGATGGTATCCGTGGCTACTTTGGGGAAACGATCGCCCTTTACTTTGGATTTTTGGAGTATTTTACTTTTGCCTTAATCCCCATGGCGGTCATTGGGCTGCCTTACTACTTGTTCGTGTGGGAAGACTATGACAAATATGTGATCTTCGCCTCCTTCAACCTGATCTGGTCCACAGTGATCCTGGAAGTGTGGAAGCGTAGCTGTGCCGGCATGACCTACAGGTGGGGGACCCTGGTCATGAAGAGGCAGTTTGAGGAGCCCCGGCCAGGATTTCACGGGGTCCTGGGCATCAACTCCATCACGGGCAGGGAGGAGCCGCTCTACCCCAGCTACAAGCGGCAGCTGCGCATTTACCTGGTCTCTCTGCCGTTCGTGTGCCTCTGTCTCTACTTCTCTCTGTACATCATGATGATTTACTTCGACCTGGAGGCCTGGGCCTTGGATGTCCACGAGAACAGCGGGTCCGAGTGGACCAGTGTCCTGTTGTACGTGCCCAGCATCATCTATGCCATCGTGATTGAGATCCTGAACCGCCTCTATCGATATGCTGCCGAGTTTTTAACTTCGTGGGGTAAGGCTTGATGCTTCGTTTCTATCTCAAGCGTCAGTAAGCAATGTTGCTTCCACCATAGGGTTCAGGTAACTGCTACCTCGCAACGCAGGTGGCTGCTGCTCTGGGCTCCTTGTAGAGTCGTGAGGAGAAGTCCTGGGCTCTGGAGCTCCGGTGGCCTCCAGATCACGGTCATCACAGCTCTCGTTCATTGAGTGCTAGTTCCTCCATTCCAGGTACCTATAAAGCACTTTACACATGCCTCATTCTCACCTCCTCAGGACACGTGAAAGACACGTTTCACCGTTTTATGGATAAAGATACTGAGACTTCACAGGGTTCAGGCAGCAGATGGAAGAGCCAGGCTGATCCCCACCTCTCTGTTCTAAACCTGTGCTCCTAGTACTGTGCTGCTGGGTTTTATGCTAAGGGGAAAGTAGACTGGATTATCTTCCTGGAACTCTGGACGAATGAACTTTGTCTAAGTATCTGAAAACCAGTTGTCTAGTTGTGCCGGGCACTGAGGGCTGCCATTGAACTCAGTGAGGTGTTCATGTGGGTCTGCGGTGAAAGAGGAACCTGCTTACGGTTTAAAAACAGCCTTGATAGGCCATTCAGTCTTTCATTTACTTACTCACTCAAACACACAAACATGTTATTATTCCCTAGGAAGAATCGAGGCCTTAACCACAAAGATATTTTAAATTATTTTTGATAGTCATTTCACAGCAACTGCTACCATTTGGTGAGTGCTCTTTGCCGATCCTGGGCTAAGGTTGTGTCTTCTGTCTAATCCTGACGGTGACCCTGGGAGGAGGGTGGTGTCAGCTCTGTTTTGTAGACGAGGAGGCGGAGTGCCGCAGGTTGCGTGACTTGCCCACGTCAGACAGTGGCTGAGTGGCTGGGCTGGGTTTCCAGTCCAGTCAGCCTAACACTGCCTCTCTGTGCACGGTGGCACTTCTCAGCAGTCCTCCTTTTGTTCCTCTGTCCTGCGGTTCCGGGACCTGCACTGTGTCTCCTCTTCTGCTGAGGATGGAAATCTGCGTTTCCCTTTAAGCTAAGCCTTTCAAACCACACACTGGAAAACACTTTCTTTATTGCCCTTCTCTTTAGGCAGGAGCGAGGAACCTTTTTTCTGCCAAGGGCCATTTGGATATTTATAACATCATTTGAGGGCCATACAAAATTATCAACTTAAGAATTAGCCTGACCCTAGCTGGTTTGGCTCAATGGGTAGAGCGTCAGCCTGCGGACTGAAGGCTCCCAGGTTCGATTCTGGTCAAGGGCACATGCCAGGGTTGTGAGCTCGATCCCCAGTAGCGGGCATGCAGGAGGCAGCTGATCAGTGATTCTCTCTCATCATCAATATTTCCATCTCTCTCTCCCTCTCCCTTCCTCTCTGAAATAAAAAAATAATATATTAAAAAAAAATTAGCCTGCTGTATTTGCTCATACATTTAATTAGCTCACCTCTAATTTCTTGGCAGGGCCAGACCAAATGATTTCGAGGACTGTCTACGGCCCGTGGGCCAGATGTTCCCCACCCCTGTTTAGAGGTTGCTATCAGTTTCACCATCACCACTTACTAGTATTCAGGGTCTTTCTCTGGGTGGCTGTCTATGGGATCATTTGCCAACACATCCCACATTTCTTTGTAGCAGTAAGACTTAAAAAATAATTTCAGACTGCAGTGATACTGCGGTACCCCCCAAAATGTGTCTTAATCTTGGTTTCTTCCTTGTCGGATGCTCCTGGTGGTGAGCAGTAGGCATGATTGACAGCCTAGCGCAGTGATGGCGAACCTATGACACGCGTGTCAGAGGTGACACGTGAACTCATTTTTTTGGTTGGTTTTTCTTTGTTAAATGGCATTTAAATATATAAATAAATATCAAAAACATAAGTCTTTGTTTTACTATAGTTGCAAATATCAAAAAATTTCTATATGTGACACGGCACCAGAGTTAAGTTAGGGTTTTTCAAAATGCTGACACGCCGAGCTCAGAAGGTTCGCCATCACTGGCCTAGCGCATTTACTGACTGAGGCTCTGTAGTTGACATCCTGCCCACAGTGCACATCTCACTCACCTCACTGCAGTGCTCCCTGCTGCTATCTTGTCTGAGAGAAATGACCTCTCCTTTTGATGTTTTAGAGAATCACAGATTGGAGTCTGCCTACCAGAATCATCTAATTTTGAAAGTTTTAGTGGTAAGTAGAGTTTTTATGTACAAATTCATTTTAATTATGAAATTAATGAATACCATTTAATATTTAGGAATATAAATATGAAGACTTGCTTCTAATTTCAAGCTATCAGATAGTTAATATATTTTGAGCAAGTAGACAAGGATTGATTAATAGGTGTGTTTATATCTACATTCAATCCTATGGAATAAAACCCTAATATGCAAATTGACCAAATGGCAGAATGACTGGTCGCTATGATGCACACTGACCACCAGGGAGCAGATGCTCAATGCAGGAGCTGCCCCCTGGTGGTCAGACAGAAGCCGGACTCACGGCTGGTGAGCACAGTGGCAGTGGTGGGAGCCTCTCCTGGCTCTGCAGCAGCGCTAAGGACTCCTCCTGGGGAGCCGGCCTAAGCCAGCAGGTGGACATCCCCCAAGGGGTCCCAGACTGTGAGAGGGAGCAGGCTGGGCTGAGGGACCACCCCCCAATGCACAAATGTCGTGCACCAGGCCGCTAGTAGTCTTATATATGTGCATGTGGTTTAAGACTTCAAATGTAGAAATTTGTTTATAGCTAATTTCTGTTTATGTAAAAAGCTAATTATTTACTTTATAGTCATGTTTCTCTTCTCTTCAGTGACTTCTTTGAATGCTTCACTATTCAACAGTCCCTGCAGTTACACACAGTTCATGTAATGATAGAACCTTAAGTTATTTTTTTATGAATTTTGGTGAAGAATGCTTAGAGTTGAGGAGGTTCCCAGCATGTTCTGATGGGCAGAAGGAGAGAGATGGAGAGAGGCACTGTGTAACTTGCTTGCAGGTTGTGTGAAAGCTCACACATTCTGCCTCTTTCCACCATCATTATAAACAACAAAGATGTGCCGGCTTGAAAGCCCCTCACTTACCAGGAGGCGGCGTCAGCCATCTGTGCCATAACTGAGAATCAAGACAGGTGCACGGAGTCCTCTGAACTTGCAACTGTAACCTATTTAACACAGTTCATGTACTTGACTCCCCGAGGGAGAGATCGAGGCCCCCACTGAGAAAAAGTCTTTGTTTAGCTGTAGAAATCATTTTGAGAAGCCTACTTATCTGGCTTTTCAGCCCTTAAAAGAGCAGAAACTACCATTGGGAAGATGTTTAGGTTTCCGGAAGTAGGTAAATTTATAGAGGCAAGAGCAGGCTTGGAAATAGAAAACCTGTCATAAAAGGTGCTAATAATTCAACAGTTTAGCAATTTGGACATTTGTGCATATCAAAAAGGCTCCGAAGGCCCCATTCTAGCCCCATGAAGTAATTGATATTCAAAATATTGATGCTGAATCAGCAAGGAAGTTACCTTCTCTGTTCTCTGTGTAAGATTCAGGGGAACATGTAATGCATTAAAAAAATCATTCAAATTGATTTTAATATGGAGCCTTTGCCCTTAGAGGTAAAACGCTCCATTTGGCTTGAAGAATTCAGTTATTTGTGGGACTTTATTGTTCTCTGACATTTCAGATACGTTGTCAGGTGACTGCCTTGTGAAAGACTCACATTGTAGGATCTGCTTGTGTTCGCTAGCCTCTCCCTTCCTTTTTAATCTTACGGGGAGAGCATTTCCCACTTTCCCAGGCTTTCGCTTTCCACCTCTGCTCTGACTTAGCCCCCACCCCTCCCTGGCTGCATTGATCTTACTGCTCACTCTCTGCAGTGACTCCCTATTCGCTCACTAATGACGTGCCCACAGCGGTACTCTCAGAGAGGGATGCTGCTAAGCGGGCAGTAGCCAGCATGAGGCTGGAGGCAGAGAGGAAACCCGTCAGTGCAGGGTGTGGTTGCAGATTCTTGAGCAGGGGATCTGCTTGAAGAAATGGCACTTGTTATGGTGGGATCCGCAGCCCAGAACTGTGTCTGAGCAGGGCAGGGGCGTCTCAGGCCTGTGGTGACAAAGATGCCTCCCACACTCGGCTGGTTGTTGCTGGCCCCACTCATCTACCTGGGCGTCGCCCGGTGACGGTGAGGAGTCTCAGGTCCGTGGGCACAGGAGGCTTCCGGGGCTGGGCTACTTGTGGTGGTGGGAGTTGGGGGTCCTTCTTGCTGGTGCTGCCCGGCCATCCTGGCAAATCCCCTTGGGGAAGGCAATGGCGGGCCCTGCAGGAAGGAGGGGAGGAGAGGATGGCCCCTGGCAGCTCATTGTGAGTGGCGTCCTGACCAGTTCCTCTGGGTTCATCGGCTATTTTCAAGCTTCTAAGTGGGTGAGTGGGGAATGAACCCACCTGGGTCACCTGGGTTCCCAGGTTGGAGGTGGGGCATGGTGAGCCTTGGTCTCCCTCTTGTAAGAACAGGGTAGAAACAGGAGCGGCAGCTGCCCTGGTGCTGTTACTGACCCAGTCCTGGGTCCCCAGCCGGTTCATGGCCTTGAGTCTCCTCTGGGTGCCTCCTGCATCACTGCAGGGTTTATAGATGTGCCCACTGAGGAGGAGGAGGGAGAACAGGGCTGGAAGCCTCTTGTTGCGTTTTTAAATGCAGTACTTATGGTTGTAAATGTAAACTACTATGAAGCAACACTAAATATTGTTACCATTTTTTTTTTTTTTGCCAGTTTAACTTTCTGAATTGCTTTGCCTCACTCTTCTACATCGCCTTCGTCCTGAAGGACATGAAGCTCTTACGTCAGGTGAGTGTGTGTAACAGAAAGGTATCCGTTCTTCAGGCTTTAGAGGCGGTTTCTTGTAGTCAAGTAATGCAGTCAGCTTCCCATTACTATTTTTACAAATAAAGCCTTTTCAGTTCTGCCTATTTCTAAGCCCAATTCTAATTAAAAACAAAATCCATCAGCACTTTGTAGTGTACTCAACTGAAAAGAAATGAATGGAAGCTAACCAGCTTGTAAAATTAATGATATAGGGCAGTAAACTAAAACATGCAGTTCCCATATATTTGTATTTGTATAGAATTGTAAGAACAATTCTAACAACAAAACATTTTTTTAACTTTTGTGTGTGTCTCAGGGTGGGGGTGATTGGTGTAGCCTTACGTAGGTCTGATACATTTCATTTTTAAGTTATAAGTTGTACTTTAGAGACCAGCAGATCCTTTTCGGAAGTGTGAAGAAAGCCTGACATATATTTAATGCTTTTTCTGCTTGAGGCAGCTGCCGGGAAGGGCTGCTTCCTCCTGGTGTGAATGTCCTGTGCTTGCTAGTGAGCAGCCTCAGAGCCGAGGCTTCTTAGTATTTATATGAGAACGTGGGATCATCTTTCAGGAAATTAAAAGAAAATTGTATAACAGAGAAAGTTAGTATTTTGTAGTTATGGTCCTAACAGCTTGCATAAAAGTAAATTAAATGTTGTGCTCTTAAGAATTACACTCTACATATTGCTACTTTTTAAAAATTATTTTTGAGCCCTAGCTGGTTTGGCTCAGTGGAGAGAGTGTCAGCCTGCGGACTGGGGGGTCCTGGGTTTGATTCCGGTCAAGGGCACATGCCTAGGTTGCGGGCTTGATTCCCAGTGGGGGGCGGGTGGGGGGGGCGGGCCGCGCATGCAGGAGGCAGCCGATCAATGATTCTCTCTCATCATTGATGTTTCTATCTCTCCCTCCCTCCCTCTCTCTGAAATCAATAAAAATATATATTTAAAAATAAATAAAAGTTATTTTTGAAAATTGAAAACGTAGTTGGATGTACACACCTTCCCCAGTCCCACCTACAGTGTTAGTGGGGTGTGACTTCTCATTTCTTACACTTCAGAGAGTCTCCTTCACATAACAGGGGACAGAGGGATGGGAGAGGATTCTTGAAAAAATAGAATTCTAGTATCAGCAAATTTGTTGTGTGATGGAAACACTGATATCCATCTGGGGAAAGTAGAAATTGACACACCACTTCTGGAAACCACTCCGGCAGCCTTAATTCTTCCCTAATAAATAATCGGAGATGGGGTGAAGATTCCTATACGTGGGCATCCAAAGAGCAGCATTTGTAATAGTTCAGGTTGGGACTAACACCTGCATCCAACAACAGTGCCTGGGCTAATAAAGAAAGAGTTTTTATTGGCACAGGAAAGTGCTCACAATATATAACGAGAGGAAAGAAACAATACAAAGCTGCATATAATATGTAGTGGATCATGCTACTTTAATTTCTACGTATGATTGGAAATATCCAAGATGTTAGCAGTGGTTCTGTCCTGGTTGTGGAATCATGGGTGACTTTTCATTTTTCATTTTCTAAGTTTTTTACAGTGGGTGGGGGGATGTATTAGTTTTATAATGTTTTTAACATTGTGGCCAAGCTATTATTTTTCCAAAATTGGCAACATCATTTAGATACTCATATATTTTTTTTTTTTTTAGATACTCATATTTTGTAGCCAGGATGATAAAACCAAACTCCCCCCCCCAAAATAAAACACCCAAAAAACCACCACAATTTTAAGGAAATTTGTTCTACTGATTCGTAACTGGTTTATTTCTTATTATAATAATACTATTTTTTTCTTTATTGATTTTTAAATAATATTTGTATTATAATCTTCTTGTATTTTAATCTAAGTCTTCCCTGTGGAAAAATAAACATAAATTAGAAACATCATTCCAACACCTAACTCTTCTGATACTAGCTTTTATAACAATAGTATACTATTGGTTGAAAATGGCCATTTTATTTGCATAACTGCACACACGGTGTGGTTTTATGAAGCTGCACTGGCCAATATGTGTGTGCTTCTCCTTAGAGCCTGGCCACGCTCCTGATTATGTCCCAGATCCTGAACCAGGTTGTGGAGTCGCTGCTGCCTTATTGGCTCCAAAGGAAGCACCACGTGCAGGTGAAGAAGAGGGTGCAGGCTCTGAAGGCAGACATCGACGCCACGCTATACGAACAAGTCATCCTGGAAAGAGAAATGGGGACGTATCTGGTAAGCTTGAACCTGGCTGAGTTTAGCATTGACTCAGTGTGCGTAGCCGTCACGTACCGGGTACGTCCACACACGTAAACACTCACAGTCTCAGCTCAGTGCTCTCCAGCCAGCGAAGGGCTACTGCCCTGAACCTGAAGTTACGCCTAAAACACAGAGATGCGCTTGGTGAACCCTGTGAGTGCTCCGCCGAGGTGGTGGGAACAGCAGCTAGAGCCGGTGGGGCAGGGAAGGGGGAGGGTGGGGGGCGGGGTGAGACGGCCATGGAGGCAGCAGCATGGCTCGCTTCAGACATAAAGAAAAGATTGAACGTGGGTTCTGGAAATATCGGAGGGAACTTTGTAAAGTATGTGGTTGTCTAACCACTATGCTGCACACTAGAAACTAATACAAATAATATGTAAACTGTAATTGAAAAAAACTTAAAATTTTTTTTAAAAACCAAAGAAAAGATTGAAGCCCATCATTAAAAATGAATGCCAATCTGAAGATTAATTTATAGTTTAAGTTACTTAGTGCTATTGTAAAAATAAAAGAGTTCCTGAAGTCTGAAATTTTTTAGGAGCTATAAGGAGATCATTGGAGAATCATAAAACCTAACCATGTGTTTAATGAACTTTTATTGAGCTCCGACTACATTCACTACTTCTGTAGTGGGGACTGGTGTTGGGGTCACGTTTGCTTTAGGTCATTGTTTCTTATATCCTGCGCCTACCTTCTTGGTATGGTATAGTCTTCTTAGTGAGATAGAGCCTTTGGGGAGGGTCCATTGTCATTAAACTTCCATAGTCTTGCTTTTCATCAAGAATGAATTCATCCCTGATTATTGAACTAACTTTCTTACTTAGTTTTTTTTCTCATATGCTTAAGAATTTTAGTTTGTATGTTCATCTGGAGTAGGAATTTATTCTCTCTCTCGCTCTCTTTCTCTCTCTCCCTTCCTCCCTCCCTACCTCCCCCCCTCCCCCCTGCTCACTGCATGTTGTATGCTAAAAATGTCAGGCAGAGCTTGACATGACTGCCGGACTGTCCAGCAGCACATCTGAGAGGCATTATCTGCACATCTCTGCAGAGCCAAAACAGCACAATTTTGAAAGCTGAGCATAGGCTATGACGGTTTCTTAAGACCGAATTGTGGTAAAACCAGCTTGATTGCTAAGATTTTTACTCTTTCCCCACTCTTGATTACTTCACTCTTCAGAGAATTTAATCAATGCTATATCACTGGGCATATTTTAAAGCCACATCTGTATGCTGCAACACAACGTAAGGAAATGCTTTCTAGAGCCAAATGCAACCAAAGAGCGGTTTAGAAATTGCTCGCCCCTGAGTCCCCAGCTGCGCACCCACCGGCCAGCTCCTAACATACATGTGCTTGGTGTTGCTCTTTGACGAGCCTTGGAAACTGCCAGAGTGACTCACTTGAAATCCCTGGGCCCATGCTTCATCCAAGCAGCCAGAGCGTCTGAGAGAAGGACTCACTCCATTGCCAGTACTCTATAGTTATGTTAGGAAATTCTCTACTTTAGCAAAATATAAAATATGAAAAGAAACTGACTGGAAGTAGAATCTGATTTATACTAAAGCTCTCAGCTCCTGAGTCTAATATGCATGTCTTGGAGAAGGACTGACTCTGAGATGCAGTAATAATAATGATTCATTTCGCAATATCCATGTTTAATATTGCTTTAAAATATTGTGATGAGTATTTTTCTTAAACTGAAGTTGTCATCGCATGTGCATAGGGTGATCATGGGGAGGTCTGGAGTGTGGCCTAAGTAACTCACCCCACACTGTTAGTATCTCTTTAGTTGTTGAGGGTACACAACAACTATTGCCCGTCTCCTCCTTTGGACTAAACCTTTAAAAACATATCGGAAAGGTGTTTAAACATAGTTTCAGAGGGATTTCTCCATGCTTCCATGGTCTCCTTATTTTCTGCTATAGACTCCTTTCTTTGGCCTCTTTGATGTATATACTACTTTTGTTAGGGTGACTTTGGGGAGTTTCCTTGTTACAATCAGCTGTGTTTTCCTTTACTTTTAATAAAATTGAGATAAATGTCTTATGCCACAAAATTCATTATTTTAAAATGTACAACTTAGGGTTGTTTTTTTTTTTTAACTAAATTCACAAGGTGTGCAGTCATTATCTTTTATTTTTATTATTTTTTAAATTAAGTTTATTGGAGTGACATTGGTTAATAGGGTCATATAGGTTTACAAGATCCATATATTTCACTGTGTGCCCACCACCCAAAGTCAAATCATCTTTCATCACCATATACCCGCCACCCCCCAAGGGAGAAGCCCTTAGCACTGGGAGGGACTCAATGAGGCTGAATAAAGATGAGCCTTCTGAGCGGAGCCCAGAAGGTACCACTGTCCACATCAGGTAGTGACTTCTCTTTGGGAGCGAGGCTTTCTGAGACCTCCAGCCCCTCTGCTCCCCCTGGGCCTGAGCGTGCCTGTTGTTACTTGTTAAGGCTGCTGTGGACCTGGGAGCAGGAGGTGAAATTGGAGTGAATTTAAATGCACAGATTGAGTTGGTTTTCTTTACTAAGTGCTGCCTGAGTTACTACAAGCCGTGGGTTAATTTTCACAGTACTGAAAAAGTTCATTCTGACAAATTTTGCCCCCCCCCCTTTTTTTTTGAGGGGCAAACTTCTGGAGGTCCTTATTCCATCCTTTTTTTAAATGTATTTTTATTGGTTTTAGAGAGGAAGGGAAAGGGAGAGAGAGATAGAAACATCAACAATGAGAGAGAATCATTGATCGGCTGCCTCCTGCACGCCCCCTACGGAGTATTAAGCCCGCAACCCGGCATATGCCCTTGACCGGAATCGAACCCGGGACCCTTCAGTCTGCAGGCCAGTGCTCTATCCACTGACCCAAACTGGCAGGGCTCTTCTTCTTTTTTTTAAGTTAAATTTAGCGGGATGACATTGGTAAGTTATTCTTTTTAGACGATATTAAAACAGTGCCTGTTTTCTCCTTGTGGCGCACATTTCCAGGGCACCTTCGATGACTACCTGGAGCTGTTGCTGCAGTTTGGCTACGTGAGCCTTTTCTCCTGTGTTTACCCGCTGGCTGCGGCCTTCGCTGTGTTAAATAACTTCACCGAAGTTAATTCCGACGCCTTAAAAATGTGCAGAGTCTTCAAACGTCCATTCGCCGAGCCTTCGGCCAGTATTGGTGTATGGCAGGTAATTATTTGAGAAAAAATATTCCTTTAAAAGAAATAACAGAATGAGGCATTGTGACTTAAAACGATGAGCCCAAAGGAGAGGGTTGGGAAAACTGGATTTCATTCTTGCTCGGCCACCAAACAGCTGCGTGACTTCAATAGCCATTTACTTCCTCTGGGCCTCACTTTTCTTATTTTTAAAATTGGGGGTAGGGGTGAGGGAGGTAAAATATAATCTTTGGGACTCCTTTCAGGTGTAAGACTCGGACAGTTTTCTAGGAGAGCAGCCAGCTGGGCCTTCACTCACATAACGAGGCCCTCCCCACTGCAGTGTCAGAAGAGGCACAGGAGTTTTCAGATGCTTAAAGAAAAGTACCGCCGATACAGAATCTTATATTCACAGGAAATATTCTCTAGGAGCGCAGGAGAGAGCAAGACACTCTCAGATGAAGGGAAACTAATAAGAGATTTTTATTGTCAGGGGCCTATCCTAAAAGTATGACTGAAAGTTCTCAAAACTAAGGAAATTATAAAAGTAGGAATCTGGAGACAATTAGGAAGAAATAAAATCGCTAAACAAAAATACAAGTAAATACTTTTCCTTTTCCTTCTCTTCTTGAGTCTTTAAAGTTATGTTTGAGAGTTGAAACAAAAAATACAAAACTATCTAATGATTCTAAATACTATATGTAGAGAAAATATTTAGGCAATTATATTATAAATAGGGAATGGTAAAGGGAGGTAAGATTTCTATATTTTACTAGAGCTGATAAATAACACAAGTAAAAGGAAAAACTGTATATACACATATAAAATATAATGTAACTATATATGTATATATGTCTGTATAAAATATAATTATAATATATACTTAGAGCAACCCCTAGAAAGCTATATAAAAATATATTAAAAAACGCAGATAAATCAAAATGGAATATCAAAAAATGTTTAGGTAACTCATAATAAGACAAGAAAAACAAAGCAGTTTTAATTTCAGGTTCTTTTTTCTTTCAGTTGGCTTTTGAAACAATGAGTGTCATATCCGTGGTCACTAACTGCGCTCTGATTGGAATGTCGCCGCAAGTGGATGCACTCTTTCCGGAGTCAAAAACAGACCTCATTTTGATTGTAGTAGCAGTGGAGGTAAGTGAGACTTTAACTCTCTTTCAAAGAGTTTCTACATCAGATGCCTCTGTTATTCCAAAGCAGTGATGTCTCTGGCTGGCAATTTAGCAACATGCATTTACCGGTATGAAAGCAAAGCCGTTCAGGTAACGGGAAGACAGGAGTCTGAGGCTGTGCATTCCTGGTGATCACCTGGGGCTGAAAAACGGTCACCGTGGTGCAAACAGGAAAGTGACTTTCCCAGCCTGGTCAGAGCTGAGTAGATAAATCTTGTTTGAAACTAGAGGCCCGATGCACGAAAATTCGTGCAAGCGTAGGCCTTCCTTCCCCCGGCTGCTGGCACTGGCTTCCCTCTGGCTGCTGGCAGGCACCTGGGACCCGGGCTTCCGGCCCGGCTTCCTCCGGAAGGACCTCTGGTTAATTAGCATATTCCCCTTTTATTATATAGATCGAATTCTGTAGGTTTAATGTGGGTTTTTTTAGTCTAATCTAGGGGTTTGTCACTTCGACTTTCTCAAACAAATCCTAAGAAAATATTTTTTGAGAAAAATTCATGTTTAAGTCTCATTTCCAACAGGTATGGAGCCCATTGTGAAACATTCTAAAACTCCAAAGCGTGCTGTCATGTGTAGGAGGACTCTTAGTCACACAAAAAGCACAAGCTGGCTGTCTCTGTACTGCTTAGAAACCATTTAATTATGTTTCTGACTATGAATTGCTGTACCATCTTAAAAATCAAGCACTTAGCAATCACAAGAATTTGCAGGCAACTTTTTGTTGCTAGTGATTTTAGTTGTCAGGAATATTGTGACCTTTTAGTTTTAGATATTTAAAACATAGGAGAGTGGTGAAAATTTGTTAAAGCAAACTGTGGCAGGAACATAAAGCGGTGATTCATATACTTAAGGTCTTAGGACTTAGGGCTGACCAGAAAAAAATGAAATCCTGGAATTCATTTGTACATTCAAATGTACATTTGTGCATTTCCAGTAGCGGCTGAAGAAATACAGTCTGCTTTGCTCTATTTTGCTCTTTTAGCATATTGGATCGGAATCTGTGCTTGTGATAGATGCTATATGTGGAATATTCCTGTTGGAGAATGACTTTAGATGGCAGTGAGTAGGAGGGGAAAGAGAATGGCTCTGGCAGATAAAAGTAGGTCTGTTTTGGACTTGTGAGTTGAACAGGATTTTGGGGAGTTATTTGCAAGGTTGATTTATTACGTGTGGAGGTGAGAGATCAAAACAGAGGGGGCCTTTAGCCAGGGGATGGCCAGCTGGCCAGGCTCATAATGTAGCTTCTTGATTTAGAATATGGCCCTTAACTTTGCAGATCTAGGAATTTGTCTTTGCCTGTAGTACATCCAGGGCTAACTAGACTTTTGGGACTGAGTTATGCTTAAACTAATGAGACTCACAAGAGATTGATGAGAATGTCAAGCAGTTCATTTACAGAAGAAAATACCTGTTGAGCTCTTTGCATGGATTGTAAATGTTTTTATTTGTAAATCTTCTTTGGAGAAATGTCTATTCAAATCCTTTGTCCATTTTTAAATTATGTTGTTTATTTTTTAGTTGTTGAGTTGTAGAGTTCTTTATATATTATAAACATTAACCCCTTATCAGATATATGATTCACAATATTTGCTTCTATTCTGCAAGTTGCCTTTTCACTCTGTTGATACTATCTTTTGATGCACAAAAGCCCAGCTTCTCTATTTTTTCCTCTTTTTTTGTCTTTGTTTTTAGTGTTATATCTAGTAAATCATTGACAAATTTAACATCATGCAAATTTTGTCCTATGTGTTCTTCTAGATTTATAGTTTTAGGTCTTAAGTCTAGATCTTTGATTCATTTTGAGTTAATTTTTATATATGATATAAGGTAAATCATTCTTTTGCATGTGGCTATCCAATTTTCCAGCATCATTTGTTGAAAAGACAGTCCTTTCCCGAGTAAAAAAAAAACCATATATGTGAGGGTTTGTTTCTGGGCTCTTTATTTTATTCTGTTGGTCTGTATGTCTGCATTTTCTTTTCAAGCATTTTATTGGGGGTATGATTGACATACATAAAACTGTACATATTAAATGTATATACGCATTGACAAGATAAGTGATATTTATCTTTTTGCCAGTACTATACTGCTTTTATTGCCGTAGCTTTGTAGTACGTTTTTAAATCATGAAGTGTAAGACCCCAACTTTGTTATTCTTTTTCAAGATTGTTTTGGCTGTTTGGTTGTATGTTTGTAGTAACTATAGC
Source organism: Myotis nattereri (assembly GCF_964212035.1). Classification (NCBI taxonomy): domain Eukaryota; kingdom Metazoa; phylum Chordata; class Mammalia; order Chiroptera; family Vespertilionidae; genus Myotis; species Myotis nattereri. The sequence goes on from NC_138089.1 coordinate 53,383,206, forward strand.
TATGTATTTTCTGACTTTTGAAAAACTATTGATCAAAAGTTGAATTATATAGGCACAGATTGGTATTAAACAAAGTCCTCCCCTTCTACCACATTAATGTATTTAAAGATTTATTTGTTTTTACTTTATTGACATTTGAGAGAATCCTCTCTTTGTTTTCTAAATTGAGGATTTTCTGTGTCAGCACAAAATCAAGCTCAGAGAAAGTGTTAGAAGTAACCAAAAAATTAGTAAGTCAGCTAATTTTATTCTAGTGATGCTGAGGCCTGTGCCGAATGCCATCTGGTCTTGTAATGAATCTAAAAAGTAGAAAGTTTACAAATAACTTTGAAAATATAAGTTTTGTTGTGTATTACTATATGTTTGTAAAATCATACTGAAATTCTAATTTAGTGTGTTACAGAAAAGTCATGGGAATCATCAGTGGATCAAATTAACATGTTTCTGTTTATAAGATTTTCTCTTTGATCTGCAGTGTCTTCAAATTGAGGAGTACAATCTTAAAATTATATTTTATTCCCTATTTTTTCCTGTGTTCTAGATAAATTGTTAGTTTATTGAGTTAAAAATGTTTTGCTAGTAGCATCTATATCATAAAAGGCCTGTGGTTGTCATGCTATAATGCCGTCACGACCAAAGGAGAGGTGGCTCTTGCAGCGGGTGGGGTGGGGCATGAGCTACTAGCGGCAGAGAGCTTCGAGCAGTGGAGGACCGGGCAGCAAGCTACTAGTGGTGATGGGCGGGGCAGCCAGCTGAGGCAAGTGGAAGCGAGCTACTCATGCACGATTTCGTGTGCACTGGGCCTCTAGTATTAAATAAATAGCACGCTGTACTTTCCTATATTCATTCATGGCTCCTGAAAGAGTAGAAATTTTACTAATTCAAAAAAGCCATAATAAATAAGTCATAAATAAATAGAAACAAATAAATAAATAAATTGTTAACATCTTGATGTAAAAAGTAACGTAATATATTTTATTTTAAAAGATTTTTCCTCCAAATCGAAAAATACCACATGATCTCACTCATTCATGGATAATAGAGACCATTATAAACTTTTGAACAATAATAGATACAGAGGCAGAGCTGCCTCAAACAGATTGTCAAACTGCAGCGGGAAGGCTGGGGAGGGTTGGGGGGCAGGAGGTAGGGGGGTAAGAGATCAACTAAAGGACTTGTATGCATGCATATAAGCATAACCAGTGGACATAAGACATTGGGGGATAGGGGAGGCTAGGGGACTGTCTAGGGCGGGGGGATAAAATGGACACATATGTAATACCCTTTGTAATACTTTAAGCAATAAATTAAAAAAAAATAAAAAAATAAAAGATTTTTCCTCCAAATTAAATAAAATTTAAAATAAATTCATGTTATCAACATTTTTAAACTAAGAAGACAGAAAATATAACTATGATGTTGATGTTGATTGAGAGCTAGTGTTCTCATATTCAAATTGTGGATGATTGCTCAGTTCAGTAGTTTTTCTGGTTCACATTTCTGAAGCCAGCAAATTTTAATTTTAATTTTTTATTTGTTAGGTTTTTTTTTGTAAAACTTGATTTAATGCAGCATATAGTTGAGTAGAAGGCAAAAATCATCATTACTGTATACGAGTAACTCAATGTCATATTACAACTTTTGTGTATTTACTGCCATCTAGTGTTGCCTTCAAAAATGACTGAAATTTATTGGGATAACATTGGTTAACAACATATACATTTCAGGTGTACAACTTTATCATATAACATCTCTGTGTGTTAATGTATGTCCACCTATAGACTGACTAAGAGAATAGCATACCAATATAAAACACTATGTTGGAACCACATGAAAATGCCGTTTTCTAGATTAAAAATAGTCAAATACTGGCAATGTCATAAAGTCCAGCCCACAGGAGCAAATCAATATTCAAATAATTTCTTTTAAATAATAATCGTTCTCACTCTTGAGGCAAATTTAGTTCACTTCTTTGATGTAATTTCAAGCAAAGGGTCACTCCTTTAAATGCAGAATTACACAGATCTCCAATTCCTAAAAAATAGAAAAACCCTACAATCTTGTAAGTATCAAATGTTTGCTAATATTTTATTTTAGTATTAAATGCATTCATGGTTTTCTTTTAATTCTGAAGTTGGCAAGATGTTCCAGTTAAACATATTGAAGACTAACAGTTCACCTGCTAAGAGCTGTTCCTTTTCTAAGATGCAAATGAATTAACTACTCACCCCAGAAGTTACACTGCACTTCTAATCATTAGGTCCTGGTGAGCAGCAAGGCAGTCTGCACCATGCATGTTTCAATGATAGTTTTAAAAACAATCCTTAATTGCAGTTTCAGTTTTTTTTTTAAGTTAGGTAATTTTTTTTTCTAGAGCTGCATAGAAACGGAGTTGGTTCTCAGTTGTTTGTAGTGACTAAAGGTGTCTTCTGAGAGTGGACTGAGCTCTCTGCTCTTTTATGCCTTGACTCAAAGGGTTTATTTTCCTATTTTTTAAAAAATACATTTTATTGATTTTTTACAGAGAGGAAGAGAGAGGGATAGAAAGTTGGAAACATCGATGAGAGAGAAACATCGATCAGCTGCCTCCTACACACCTCCCACTGGGGATGTGCCCGCAACCAAGGTACATGCCCTTGACCGGAATCGAACCCGGGACCCTTCAGTCCGCAGGCCGACACTCCATCCACTGAGCCAAACTGGTCAGGGCTATTTTCCTATTTTTAAAAAACAGTTTCAGATTTCAAGAAAAGTGTAATACAGATGCAGGCATAATACAGATAATTCCTACTACCCTTCATTAGGAGTAACTTTTTTGAGCATTTTGCCACATACGCACTCTTTCTTTCTCTCTGTCTCTCAACTGATTTATATTTACACCTGTGTTTATATCTACACATGGATAGTCCAAACTATGGAGATTCTGTCCCTGTGCTGCCTCTTAGCGCATCACAGCCCTGGGCCAGTTACCTTGACCTGTAAGCCTATTTGCTTGACTGCAGAATTGAGGCCAGTGCAGCTTCCACTGCAGGGATGCTCTGAGGAGTAGAAATGGCACATGTATAACCCTGATCACAAGGGTCTGGCATTGAGCACATGTGTAATAAATTGCAGGTCTTGCTACCACTCTTACAAGGCAGGGTATAGACACTATTATATTGGTGAAATGCCAAACACAGAACTGGGCACTCGGTCGAGGCACAGGGATGTGAGCTGCGGTTCTAACAGGCTCAGCAATGGCAGAATGAACTTTTATTATCTTTGTTATCATTGCCATCATTATTTGTTAAGTGGGCATTATAGCATGGAAATAGCTTGGGGTGTCGGAGTCGGGAGGTAGCTGGATTAGAATCTGCAGTGGTTTCCTCCGAGGCAGAATGAAGATATTGGCAGTGTGCATATACTAGTAAGTGATGGGCACCAGGTCTGATACAGAGGAGGAAGTGAACAGGTGACCACGGTTGTTAGTGAGTTAGCCCTTTAGCAGTGCGCTCCTGTGTCTCCATCAGCTCGTTGATTCATTTCCATGGGCTTGGTTCTCCATAATACTGAATTGGTTTGGTTTGTGTTACGGTTCCTTGATTACATGTTAACCACCTCCTCTGTGATCTTGTTTGCATCCCATGTCATGACTCCATTTTCTCCTCTTCGTGATCTTGTTTCTACAGCTGAGTCCAGCCCTCCCTCCCACCTATCCTTCTCTCATCCAATCCTGCTGATTCTGACTTTTGGATCTCTCCTTACTCTCTCTTCCCTGTTACTGTTGGCATGGATTGAGTTTAGGTGCTCACCATTTCTCATCTAGACTTAGCTTTTTAAATAGCTTTATTGAGGTTTATTCACATACCACATAGTTTACTCAGTTCAAGTGCACATTCCACAGTTCTTACCTAGACTTTTACAGCAGATCTCCACTAGCCTTCCAGTCTTCATGCTCTCTCTTCTGCCCCCACGCTCTCTGCTGCTGGAGGGGTCATTCCAAAACAAAAAGCTGGTCCCATTTCTCCTCTGCTACAGTCCGCAGAGGAATCTCCATGACTTAGAAAAAAAATGCTTGGGTCGGAGATCAATTCTATACAACCCTCTCTCCCTGCTGCCCATTCCTCCCCCCCGCCCCCTGACATCCCACAGCCCTTCCCTCAAGTAGCTGCGAGCGTTTACTGAAGCTGTAGGACCACGTGTGTTCCTTCCACCAGGCTCAGCTTCCTGAGCGCATGGGTAAGGGCAGCATGCAGTAACCTTCAGTAATTGAGACATTTCCATTAAATTACATTAACTTCCTTTTCAGGTGATTAAGCCATTGTTTGTTAAACGTTTATTAATGGATGAATGAGTCAGTCACATATAGGTGTTTTTCAGTGAACATAGTTAGTGGCGGTTAAGAATTGACTTAACTTTATAACTGAAGACTTTGATGTGCCCTTGGGAAATAAAACTAACAAACCTCTCAAGCAGAACATGGAATTATAGTATTTATAAGAACTGGTGAACTGAATTAGGCAGTATAATACAGTGGTTGAGAATGTGGGCTCTGGGTTCAAATTCTAACTCCACCTTTGGCAAGCCGTGTGTCCTTAAATGAGTTTAGTACCTAGAGTGGTCACAGGGATAAGTGAATGAATGCATGTGGTATGCTTACTGCATTGCTTGGCAGGATTAAGTATTCAGTATGTTAGTCATTGTTGTTACTGTTTCAGAAAAAAAATCATCTCTCTTGTAGAAGTCTCTACTTAATTGAAAGGTCTGATTGAATTGCCTGGGAAGTTTTTAAATTGAATTATACTTACATACATTCACCTGGTCACTACCAACTGTATTCATTGGGCACCGCTTCCCGGCGTTGGAGCATGTGCTGGGTTCCTGGGAAGGCAAGTAAGGGTTTAACTTACAGAGTGGGGCACTTTTGAATAGAATTATTGAACTGGGTTTTTTTCTTCCTTCTTTGGTTTCCTCTACTCCTGTGATAATCTTGGTAATTTTCTGGTTTTTCTCTGGGCTGTCCCCCTCTTGGGTTTTATCCAAATGAAACACTGCTCTGTGTTGTGTTAGTTGTGTGGGAATGATTAAAGATGGCCATTACTAAATAGAGCCCTGGCTTTAGAAGTGCTCACCCACTGGGTCCTCCAAGAGGTGAACCGCCGTGCAGTGGAAGGCTCTCGAAGGCCAGCTCTCTCCACCCTCCCCGGGCAGAGTCCAGACTGGCCTAGGCTCTCCCGGCCCACCCAGCGGTGGGGGCCCGGGGACTGTGTTCACTCACCAAGTTAAGTGCTCCCCAAAAGGCATTTTGTTCCCAAATCTGTTTACGTGTGGCATTCTTGTTACTGTAATTGGCATAATTTAATTAAATGGAACGAAAGCTGATGAAATGTGTGTGCTAAAACAGAAAGAGCCGTCATTTCTGTGAAAACCTTTGGAAAGACTCCATAAAGACATATTACTATCAGAGTGGGTAAAGATGAGGCAGATTATAAGAGATGAGGGAAAAATCATAAAAATATGGACAGCTTCCAGATTCTGTTTTCACATGGCTTCAACACGTCTTTGTTTTCACTCTTTTTCAAAGAAAGCGAACCTGGCAGTCATTGGCCTTGAATTCTGGGTGTTATTTATGAACGAAGACAGTGAGAAAGTGTCCCTGGATTTGCTCAAAGGAGAGGCCATGGCCCTTATGTTATAAGACTTGCAAATAAATGTACTTTCAATGTTTGCTAAATTAAAATGTTAAAGATATGCCTTTTTCAATGATTCCTCATTTTAGCTAACTTTTTTTGATTAACTGAGGAATTACTGATCCCAGGTGTGCCACCTAAATGAGCTGCTTCTGTCTGTGGGGAGTGTGGAATCAGGGGCTCAGCTTTTGCATTTGTCAAAAGTGCGAAATATTTGTGTTGTTGGGCCCAGTGCCCTCCAAATCGATGGTTAGTACATAATCTGTTTAGATATGACTGTTGATATCCAGTTTTTGTAAAGTAGCTTAGGTTGCATTCTTTGAAGGTATTAACATTGGTTAACCTAACCCTGTCTCTTGGCCTAGAACATTTAGGAAAGTCAAGTCTCACACCTCCGAAAGAGATCAGTTTATATTCAGGATGGAGCTGTTTTCAATTTATTTTTAGTATTTACCTTCTATTTATGCCAGTAATACAAATTTTCCATTTCTGATTATAGAAATGGCCACAAATTCTTCCTCTCTCTATAGCCAGGCCTTTGCACTATGACTTTGTCCCACCCCCTGTCCCTCCAATCAGGAAGTGAACTCTATTTCCCCCAGTCTTTTATCTAGGCTTGGCCAGTTAGACATTAGCAAACATGTGCTGGGGGCTTGCTACTCTTTGGGACCCTGGACTGGCCGCCATGGAAGGTCATATGGAGCAGAGCGTAGCCGTCTCATCAGACATGTACGTGGGTCCATCGTGGCTTAGAATGATGACCAAATGTATGGATTAGAATCCATCAAAGACCCTCTATGATGGCCACTGGACAGTTGGACATCTCTGCACTGGGTCCTCCCTCAGTGGCAGGATCACAGGAGTTAATTTGCTCATCCATCTGGGTCAGTCCCTTGAGGACATCTGTTTTGTGAGTTTAGTGTATATATCACCAGTTGAAGAAGAAGTAATACTCTGTCTTTGAGTTTGTAATCTAATTGTAATTTGCTCTGTGGATATGATTACAGAGATTGATGGGAGTTCTAAAGAGAAACAGAGTTCAAGGGGCATTATAAACAAGGCACAGTGGTATTCATTTTTAAGAACATGCATTCTGCAATGTCTTGGGGGGGATCTTGCCTAGGTATGATGTGATTTATGATATGATATATGATAGGACAGAATCCTGGACTTCTCTCTAATTTCTCTCACCCCACAGCATACATCTGGTTTCTAATGTGTTTAAAATTCATGCCCTTATTTTAAGTTTTACCTAATACTGCTTTTCTCTTTTAAATCATAGAAAGACTATAAACCAATTCTGGTTGAAACATGGTCTGCAGACTGCTATTAGTTCACAGAGTGTTTGCTATAGGTCTACAGTGAGATAAGCACAGAAATGGAGGGTAAGCATTTGGAAACTTCTAAGACAGTTTGACATTTAAGCATGCGATCAGTGGGCTTATCTTGTTGAACAAGTATAGACCAATTATACTAGTGTTCACTTTGCATGGTGAGCTGCATGTGGTTACATGCAGTATGTATTAGTCTGCTCTGGCTGCATAACAAAATACCATCAACTAGGTGGCTTAACCCACAGAAGTTTATTTCTGACAGTTCTGGAGGCTGGATGTCCAAGCTTAAGGTGTCAGCAGGGTAGATTTCATTTTGAGGCATCTTCTGCTTGCAGGTGGCCACTATCTTGCTGTGTGCTCATATGGCCTCTTCTTTGTGTGCATGTGAAGAGAGAGAGAGAGAGAGAGAGAGAGAGAGAGAGAGAGAGAGGGAGAGAGAGAAAGAGAGAGAGAGAGACAGAGAGCTCTTTGGTGTCTTTTCTTATGAAGACAGTAGTTCTATTCTGTCAGGGCCCCATTTTATGACCTCTTTTAACCCTAATGTCCTCCTTGTAAGCCCTATCTCCAGAGTCCCATGGGGGGAGGGGGGAAGGGCTTCAACATATGGATTTGGGTGGGACACAGTTCAGTCCAAGCACTGTAGGGCCACATGTAGGTCCATAAGGGACTGGGAATTTACCAGGTTGCTCCTTCACCACAGATAGTTTGAGAAGCTCTGCCATTGACATAAGTGGAGCCCATTAAGTAATCACAAGTAAATATTACTATAGAAGCAGGAAACCTTAGGATTAGGTTAAAAAGTTTAAATATTTATGAAATGGATGTATCCTCACGTTCAATAAAATTGTTTTGTGTGAAATGTTGACTCTGTAGAAGAGATTCAATTAAAAACCAGAGAAGAGGTACTGGATAGTTCATTCCCACCGAGGCCTGGCTTTAAGCTTAATGTCACTGCAGTGTCGCGGCTGCTCTTGCAGCGTAGCTTCCTGCCTGTGCAGCCAGCTTGTGAATTGCGAACGGGTGCCTGCGTCTGCTGGCTCGGGCCTCCCGCCGCCTGAGGACGTCTCCCCGAGGCCATCCTCGGGAATCACCCTCTCAGCCTCTCCATGGAGGACGGCCTCCTCCCTGGGACCGAGTCTTGTGCTTCCTTCTTTCTCTCTGGTTTATAGTTCGCAATTAGGATGATTAGCTTCAAGGTGACTCATTTTGAAACCGTGGAACCTTTTTGGTTTCCCTCTTTTCCTTTGGAGATTTCTTTTGTCTCCCACCTGCTGACTCTGCCTCTGGATGCCTCCTCCACGCATCCACTCCTTCCTAAGCTGCTGCCCCTGCACCCGGCTGCTGTGGTCGCGCCTTGTCGGGCGGGGTGTTTCCGTGAGCATCTAATCGCTCTTGGGCCTCGGGCTCTTCCTCTCCAGTCTCATATTTGTAAAGCGTGGTTCTGTTAGTATAACCTTTTCAAAAACATTTTACTTTTAATCTATGTGTGTCTGTATATGTCAAGTGTGTTTCTTCTAGGTTGTGTTACGATTATGTCTTTTTAAATACAGTCGGATCATATCTGAGTTTTAACTGGGGTGTTCTAGCATTTGTATTTAATCTGGTTATTGGTGTGGTTAGATTTCATTCTGCCACCTTGCTCTGCATTCACCACTTGCCCCGTTTGCTATTTGTTCTCTTTTCTGCCTTCGAATTCATCATGGCTTGTGTGCGTGTCTGGGTGCGTGTGTGTGTTTGCATATTTTTTTCTCCTTTGTTAGAATTATTAGCTGTAACTCTTTATCTTGTTATCTCATTGGTTACTTTAAGGTTTATAGAATACATTTTTATTTTATCATAGTCTACCCTCAAGAGGCGTATACCACTTTATGTACAGTGCAAGAACTAAACAATAATATGCTTCTGTCTTTCTCCTCCTTCCTGGTTATTTCCCAGGGTTGAGTCTAGACCAGTGATGGCGAACCTATGACACGTGTCAGAGGTGACACGCGAACTCATTTTTTTGGTTGATTTTTCTTTGTTAAATGGCATTTAAATATATAAATAAATATCAAAAGTATCTTTGTTTTACTATGGTTGCAAATATCAAAAAATTTCTGTATGTGACACGGCACCAGAGTTAAGTTAGGGTTTTTCAAAATGCTGACATGCCGAGCTCAAAAGGTTCGCCGTCACTGGTCTAGACCCTCTAAGGACTTGCTCTGAGTACCTGTGAGTTAGGGTTTCCAGTCTGGCTGGTGGGAACATATACCATTCTCAGTCCTGCGTGCACCCCAAGTGCTGGTCCCTGCAGTCCATCCACATGTAGCTGCCCTGGACCTCACATGTGTGTGCGGTCAGCACCTGAGGGCACCGTCTGCAGATGCCCCAGGCATCTGTCTGTGCAGTTCTCTGACCTGCAGACAGGTGGTGCCACGTTCCCGCTGCCGCTCGGTAGTCACTTGGCTCAGCCCAGTCTCCTCGCCCAGCCCGCAGCCCAGACACCACCTCCAGGAGTGAGCGGGATGACCCGCCCCCTTGACTCCTGTCGCTCGGGGATCCTGGCCCTTTACTCCCTGATGCCCAGAGCCCTGGAAACTGTTGTTTTGTGAAATTTTGGATGTTGTTTTGGGTGGGAGGGTTAATCCATCCTGGTGGAAGTTGCCCATCAGGATATTTTTACTAAGTAAAAATGTCATGTTTTTAATAAAGCTCAGTGGGTAAGAAGAATGAAAATCTGACTGCTTCTCTCACCTCCACTGCTAGCATTGTGGTCCAGCCACGCTGTGTGACTTAGCACAAATCTCCGATCTGTAAAATAATGATAATAGTACCCACCCTTGAAACATTGTTATGAGGGAGAAAATGGTTGTTTTTAAAGTGCTTTGTGCCTGGTATATATTAAGCATTATAGGGGTATTACTTAAATGAAAAGGGGCCAATATGGGGTTCTCTTGTGTCTGCCTGGCTCCTGAGATGTCCATCTTCCATTGCACCCCTGCTTCCTGCCTGGAGACGAGGTCGGTGCAGGAAAATACTGAGGGTGGGCCCCTTCCCAGGAGACCCTGGCCAGTTAGTGGGGTGACAGCCTTGATGCAGGAAGCAGGAGTGAATCTGGTGGAATCACCTACCCACCTAAGTGGGAGACCGTGGGCTGTAGCCCGGCGGCTCGTCCTGGTCAAGGTGGTGGGCCGGGGGCAGGGGTCCTTCTTTCAGGAGCTCCGACCGCGTCCCACTCCACCCTCAGCTCACAGCCGGGCCGTCCTGTAAGGAAGGCACAGTCAGAGCTCGCAACCCCTTGTGTTTATCCGACAAGACTGGGCTTACAACAGTTTAGCCCTGTGCCGTGTACCCCACGTCGTGTGCCCTGGGGCCCTGAGGATCCAGGGAAGAGCCCCACAGGTTGTGAGGGGTTTCTGCGTCAAGAGGGCAGAGTCCCCCCCAGAGAAGCCCGTGGTCACGTTCTTGCCCCACTGCAGACAGGGACCACTGACCGCTCGGGTATGTCCAGGCTGCACATTCCAAAACTAAGAGCGCGGTGCTAAGGTGGCAGCCCGGAAATGAAGGGTGATGCCACCAACAGACATAGGCCAAAACCGAGCGAGTGTCCTCTGCCTGCCTCCGAGCGTCCGCAGTCATGATTGACATGTGAAGAAGGATGCGTAAGGTCATTGGATAAAAGGTTGTTTTCAGGCCGAGGTAGGGATTGGATGCTAGATGGACATTAACTTAATATGGAAGAGTTTATGGAGGCTCCACTCTCAGGCTAATAGAATTGGAAATGGCAGCCTGAGCTAGGACCTTGTTAAAACATTTTTCTGAGATTTTGCAGATACTGTCAAGTCAATAAATAAATTGATATATGGATTGTATTTTGTGATTTTTTAAAAAAAATCTAATTTATGTTAGTAGAGCAGCAGTAACACAGCTAAACAACCATAATGCATAAATAAATTATGTTGGAAATGTAATAATGCCCATTTTTTATTTTGTGCATGTTACATTCCATTATTTTATTGCCATTGGCTCTTTTTGCATCAATCATATCTGTTTCACTTAAAGCTATAGTCTGAAAATGAAATCATTAAAGTGATAATGAAATTTTGAATGTTGCTTATAAAAATTTACTAATGGGTCACATGAATTAGACTCTACTGTTCTTGCTTGTTAACAACTTTAATTAAACCACAAAGGGGGATATCATTAGGTGGTCAATTTTTGTCACCTTGAGGACAGTATGCTTATTCTGAAGCGAAATATGATTGTGTCCTACTATTTAAAAAGATAATCTGCCGAAACCGGTTTGGCTCAGTGGATAGAGCGTCGGCTTGCGGACTGAAAGGTCCCAGGTTCGATTCCGGTCAAGGGCATGTACCTGGGTTGCGGGCACATCCCCAGTAGGAGATGTGCAGGAGGCAGCTGATCGATGTTTCTCTCTCATCAATGTTTCTAGCTCTTTATCTCTCTCCCTTCCTCTCTGTAAAAAATCAATAAAATATATTTTTAAAAAAAGATAATCTTTCTTTCCATTCTAGCTGGAGATAAGCAGAGCATGCAGAATGTAAACGCTGGCCGACTTAGTGGGACAGTTGGGGAGTTTTTATGTAAAGCTGGTCGGTTTAACTAACCATCAGGGGTATCACATTTTCCACCTCTACAAGCTTGCTCCCTTGCACACAGTGGCATACTTAGTTAGGTCCCAGGGACTCAGAAGAAGGTGCCCATCAGACAACAGCAAGATATTGACTTCATGATTTCTTTGTCACTGAAATCGTTATTAAGATAATTGCAGGCTCACATGCATTTGTCAGAAGTAATACACAGAGTTCCCTGCACCCTCCCCCCAGTCTCTTCCCGGGCTAACATTTTGTAGAACTCTGGAGCCATGTTGCAGATGAGGATGACATCGCTACAATCTGCCGATCTGGTTTAGATCTTGTGTGGATTTAGTTCTACGCACTTGATCACATGTGTAGTTTGCATGTTCACCGTCACAGGTAGATACAGAACAGCTCCGACAGCACAAGGCTCCCTCTCACCCTTTCATAACCACACCCACCGCTCACCCCTCCACTCCTCCTCCATCCCTTACCCTGGCAGCCGCCGACCTGTTCTCCATTTCCCAGTCGGTCAGTACATACCCTTTTGAGACGAGCCTTTTTCACTCAGCACTGTTCCCAGGAGATTCCTCCAAGTTACTATGTGTATCGAGAGCTTGTTCCATGGTATGCGTGTACCACGGTGTATTTAACCACCTACTCTTTGAAGGACATCTGGGCTCATTCCAGATTTAGGGGCAACTGCATATAAAGCTACCCTGACCATTTCATACAGGAGATGTTTTTCTTTGATTTCTTTAATTATTGACATCTTAAACTCTTTACCTTTTTAGCTCTTCTGAGAAACAAGGTACATCTATCTCTGCTACAAATTGAAATATGAAATTGATTTGTTCTGCAAGTATCTTTCACCCGTCTTACGCAGACTCCTAATCTCCGGGCCCTGTGGGGGAGCAAGGAGGTATAACTGCTGGCCCGAGGGACCGTGCTCTTGTGTTAAGCATAAGTAAAAGGTGTGAAAACTGCAGTCGGGGAGATTGAAACAAACCCCACTGGCTAACGTTTGTGTATGTCACCTCCTTCTCTTGAACATCTGTCACAAAACGACAGAGTGCTGGCTCTGTGATCTGAGAGATGACTTGCTGTGAAGGGCACATGAGGAAAGTGTGACACCTCATTCCCGAGGAAGAAAACCAGTTGAGGCTTTGGTGTGGTGTAATTTGGGGTCTCGCAGGGACCTGAGTAAATCCCTGGAGATGATGACATCTCGTGACATACTTACTCCTCAGTCAACTCACTAGTGAAATAACATCAAGGGACCAGCCTGTAGGCAATCCTCATGCTAAGCAGGACACGTGCTCTGGTAATTTAAGCAACTTCAATCTGCAACTGATTTTCCCATAGAAAAAGTGTCGTGAGAGAGTGTTGTATTCTGACCAGGGATCCAAGGTTCACCATTGCATAGTATTTACCAGACACGTTGCATTTGACTGTATTTGTTTTCAGCTGTAAATGGTTGCTATTTAGTATAAGACTAAATAGTTTTACTAAAGTAAAGCAGAGAAACTGTCACAGCACTGAGAGGGTTCAGAAGAACTTCATTCAGAATGATTTTTACCATCATCTTTGAAAGAGACTTTGGGCCAGTTTGGTAGTTTGTTGAGAATTGATTCAAGAATAATGATCTAAAAGGACTTTTTTCTCTAAACGAGGTGAACCAATCTGGTTTTTCAAAAAAACAAACAAGCAGCGCCTCGCTTAGCAATAGCAGAAAATATATTCCGTCCCAGCCACAGCTCTAATTAGGTACCAATTACATTACCCAGCTGTAATTGTCATAATTGTTATTTACATTTCTTAGTGGAGGTATTTCATGCTTTTTCTTGGATCCTTTGCACTTGGCTTTTTGTTGGTATTGATTTTTTTGGACCAGGAGATCGCCAACACTTTAGTGCATCATTATATAACAAGATCCCAAGCCTCAGCACAGACGGCAACAGCCACGGCCAGGTTTGCTGCTCTGTAACAATCCTTCTCTCTTAGCCATAATATTGCCTCACTGGAGCGGGGTTTTTAATAGGATGCATGGCTGTGCAGTGATGCAACCTTTCTCTACATGGCAGCCTTGAAAAATTCAAGCAGATCTTAGCTGGCCGAGCAGCCACAATATCCTACAAACTTGGGCCAGGATTGGCATAAAGCCTGTTAGAAACTAATCCTTTTAAAATTTCTTCCTGGATGCCAGGATCATCCAAGATGATTTTGGAGCCTTTTGAGAGCATTAATTTTTTTTTTATGTTGTGGTTACAGCTCACTTCCCTTTGCCGAATCCCACTCTCTATCCCAGTCCCCCTGCATCACGTGGCTTCGCTATCTGTCCCTTCTCTCTTCGCTTCTTGCTGCTTGAGCTTCTGATTGTTTTGGAAGGAAGCAGATGAAGTTGCTTTGTGACTTTGGGCCTCTGGGCCTGTTCCCCTCTCCTCACTACTGGGATGAACACTGTAGTGAGCTCTTTATAAGACTGGTATTTTTCCAAGAGGAAAAGGACTAGGTGGTACAAAAACTAAAAAGAAATGACCAAAATAAAGTAGAAACTTCCTTTAAATATCTAAAGGTGAGAGGTGTTTTAAACCACTAGAGGGAGCCCATATTGTTCCGATTTCTGAATCCTATCAAGTTTAACAGCTTGCTTTTATTGGCCATAGAAGAGGGCACCTCCAAACAGTGATGTACACATGCGTAATGGTAACGATCGCCTTCAGCTAGCTTTCAAGGTGACAACGGGAGGCCACCAGGTGGAGACCACTGTCTGCACTGTGGTCTCCCACTCCGTGTCGCAGAGGCATGTGAATGAATCATTGGAGCCAGGACTTCTCCAGGGCTTCTGGGTCTCCTGTTCCCCTTGCCTGTAACACGCGTGGTCATTCCACCCCCCGCCCCCCCCCCCCCCCCCCCCGCTTCCTCCCATCATCCCCTGGGCAGATTGCGTTCCATCCTGCAGAATATCAGTCTTGTGTCGACATTATGCTGGGCTCTGGGCAAACTGGAGGGTGACTAATGCAACGGTCTTTCATGGCAGGATAGGAATCGTCTTCCTCTCCAACAATCTTTTTGCACCTCTGCTGGTTCTTGCTTCCATGGCTTGGGACTGCCCCTTCCTCTGTTTAGCGCTCCTGTCTGCCTGCTGAAGTCCGAGGCTTCCTTTGAGGCCCAATCAGAGAACGACTTCCTCTGCCACGCCTTCCTTGGTCAACGCATTTCTTTATCATCAAGGTCCTTGTGTGGAGGTAGATAATTTGAACCACACTTGAATATACGTTGCCATGGAGATGTTTTGTATTTGCTTCATGCCTGGATTCTCACTTGTAATAGATTGTAAACTCTTTGTGACAGGGTTATGTCTTCTGCGTTCCAGTTATTTTACCCATAAGGCCTAGCATTGCTTAGGAACTCCCTTGGTAAATACCGATTTTAGCTGTGCTTTAAATTTTACTAGAAGTTACCAGCACCATTGTCAGGAACATGAAGACATCTTATGAGAAAAAACAGGACAAACCCTTGAGCTGCCCCTCTCCAGCTCTAGAAGGCTGGGGGAGAAGGGTGATTACATCTGTGGTGTGATTTTAGCTTTTTCCTCAGTATGCACCACCACCTGAAGTCATTCAGGGCTGGGAACTTACTCAAACACCCCGAGGACGACAACCTCGAGTCCAGAACTGTTTGATGATGCAAGAACACGTAGATATGCCCAATAGCTTCCCAGGAGGGGAAAACCGCTCCCACTGTGGACCCTTCCCCTGCCCTCAGCCAGCCCGCAGCCGGTCCCTGCTCAGGGCCTCATCCTGCTGCAAGGCCACTTCATGATGCAGAGCAAGTACTTGGTGCTCCTTGATTTAAAAATTGTACAAGCGGAGAATTCCATGCTACTTAAATCCTTTGCAGGTAATTACCAGATTGTTAATGACTTGATTCGCAGCTGAGAATTCATCCTGATAGGGACAAGATATATGTCATTCCACATAAAAAGTGCAGAGATTATGCAACAAAATTAGAAATTAAGCATCAACGTTAAGATCTGTACCATTATTTTCACTTTGGGTTCTTTAATTTCATGTTTAGGTTAGCTTAATTTGTATTGTTTTCCCTCTTTCTTTGAATATATCATAAGAAGCAACGTGAAAATATTATATCTGGGGCGAATTCTCCTGTTCTGCCAATGAACTTGCTGCAGGGAACAGCCTTCTCTTCTATAAACAACGACGGGCATCTGAAGGGTCTGCAGGAGAGCAGAGGGCACCTGGGAGGAGGTGGGGACCACTTCACAGGGAGCCCAGAGAGGTGGGTCTTTCCTGCTGAGGGAGCACAGCCTGAAAGAGAGGCCCCTCCTCTTCAGGGACTGGGTTTTCTGTGACCAGGAAACAGCATCAGGAAGGAATTTTGTTGTGTTTGTCTGGTGTCCTATTTATATTTAGATATTTAATTCATCTGGAAACTATTTTTTGTTTTTAAAGTAGGAGTCCAACTTTGTATATCCCAAAGGAATAGCCATTTATATTTATTTCATTTTTAAATAAACCATCTTTTTTAGTAACCTAAATACTACCTTTATCACATATGTTTTGAGAATCTGTTCTGTTTCACTGATCTATTTGTCTCTTTTTGAGCCAATTCATATTGTTTTGATTGTAGTTATTATAGTAAGTTTTAGTATTTTTTCCTTGATTTTTTTCTCTTACTTTCCCCCCTACAGATTTGTTATTAATTTTTATATATTTATTTTTCCAAATGAACTTTAAAATTACTTAGTTTCATTTCAACAAAATCCTTTGGTTTCTGATTACAATTAAATTTCTATGTGAATCTTGGGAAGATTTAATACTTTGTGATGAGTTTGCCTAAAAACACTGCATTCAGGATCTCCATTTATCAGTGCCTTATTCTATGTTCTTCAGTAAAATTTTGTTTTTCATCATATAAGCTCTGTACCTTTCTTATTTTCCTTTGGTAAATTGTATTGCTCTTATGAATAGTATTTTTCTAATCAATTTCCATTTCTTACCAGTATAAAGAAAAGCTTTTAAAAAGTATTTATATCCAACAACTACTAAGCTCTCACTTGCTGCTGCAAATACAGATGTTTGCTCTGCCAGGACTTACACCATTTGTTTTATATCTTCTCTTAGTGCATTAGTTAGGGTCATGTTGAATAGTAAACATCCCTGTGTTCGTCTTGAATGGTAATGGCCTCAATATTTCACCATTACCTAAGTTGTTTGTTGTAAGATTCTAGTAAATGGCCTTGATCTTATTTAAGTATCTTTTTCTACTTCTATTTTAGGGAGTTGTTTGTTTGTTTTCTTGTTTTAATTAGGAATGACAGTTTAATTTTACCAAATGTTTTTTAGCCTCTATGTTTTATTGATATTGTTTTAATGTTTTCACTGTAAAAAATATAAATGTAATAAATATGTTGATAGCTTTCCTAATGGTGGGCAATCCCTGCATTTGTGAAATAAACAATGCTTGGTCATGTAATATTATTCTGTTAATTCACTACTGGGTTCTATGTGCCAGTACTGTATTTAGAATTTTTGCATCTATATTTATAGTGAAATTGGTCTTTTTTTAAAAAAAAATCAGGTTTTAGTATTAAGTATATTCTAGCTTCTTAGAATTAGTTGGGGTAGCTTTCCATTCTTTTCTATGGCCTAGACCAGTTTGAGTACACAGTATCTGTTCTCTCATGGTGTCTACTGTCCAATGTTCATAAGGGTTTTGAGTACTACCAAGCTTTTAATCTTTATCATTGTGATTTTAAAATACCTTATTGCTTTAAACTTTAAAGGGAGGCCTCTAAAATGCTTGTCTTCCCCTCTCATTCAAACTGCCAAGATTTGGTCTGTTTTATTGTTTTGCTTTTTTTTTTTTGCTTGTGTTTACATGAAAAGTTTTAGAGTTTTAGTAATAAGCTGAAAGCTTTTGCAACAGAAAGGAATCCATGGAGGGGGGTGCTGTACATATAGCGTCCAAGGCTTTTGCTGCTGCATCCATAGTTGGAGACGTGAGAAGGGGAAGGAACCTACATTTAGCAGGAAAAGGAGGACAGGCTGGTTGTTAAAAGCCTGGCTCCAGCTCCAACTCCCTGCAAGCTGGGTGACGTTAATTAAGCAAACCTCTGAGCTACAAGCCGTTTTTCCTCATCCATGAGTCATGTTGATAACTGCCGAATACAACCGCTACGAGGATCAGAAGAAATAATACTCAAAAGCGTCTAAATCCTTAAAGCACTGTGTTGATACAAAGGTTACTTTATAGGGTTATTCTTAGCAAATGATTCATATAATAGGAAATGTCTTTAATGAAAGGTGATTTTTATCTGCAAATGTTTATTTGGGTAGCTGTTGATTTATTATAAGACAGTCCTTTATTTTTTATTTTTTATCAGGATCAGTAAGTAATGACCATGAGATAATTAGAACAGGTTTTAAATTTTGCTAAGTCATCTCAGGTTTAAAGATGTTACACTGTACCCCAATGAGCCGGCCAGGTCACATTTTAACATCCTGGGATCATTAGCAATCTTAAGTGAACAAAACACCAGCTCATTGATTTTGTGGGCATCACTACACTTTGTCTTTTTCCTTGTCCTCGTAGAGAGAGAGAGAAAGACTTTTCCCATGCCCTTTATTTAATCACCTGGAAATAGAGATCCCCCCCCCCCCTTTTTTTGTAGCAAAATGCTCCTCTAGCACAAAATATTTTCTCCAGCGTGTACTTACAGCACTGGCTAATTGAATCACAACACGTGCTAAGCACCTGAAATGAATGTTCGTAAAGAGTCCATCCTGGCAAACGGTGGGTGATCTCCGCGGTGACATAGTGAGAACTTGCTGCATCCTCTTTCGCCCCTCGAGTCTGCAGTGAAAGGTGTGTAATCAGTTCCTTTAGTTCACACCAGGCCCCTGCTCGCCGTGCGATCAGCTGCGGACATGTAAAGTCCAAATACTTAGTTGACTGGTCGTGCCCACTGCGGGAGAGTACAGCCTCCACCTCCATAATCAATCAAGGATAATATTGGCTTAGGAGTCATCTGAGCAGTGTGAGGTGCTGAGTGACTGACGTACTCCTTCGTGTCTCATGGTTAGGAACCAGGGCGAGCGCTGAGGGCTGTCCAGGGTGCAGCAGCGGGAACGACTGTGGGAATCTCGACACTGGGGTGGGGGGAACCCCGCTGCAGAAGGGAGGCCCCTCGGATGCAATGTCATTTTGCAGTGCAAATGAGAGCAATGAAACAGGGCATCTGAAGGAAATATCACAAGATCCCCGACACTATAAAAATATCCGATCGCTGAACTCATTGGGGAAAGGGCCCAGGGCCTGGAAGCAGATCTTTGTCACTGGGATGGAGTCACTTAAGAGATCATTCTTTTCACAACAAAGGAACACACAGCTAGAAGAGGGTGAAGGTGTTTTTGAAGGAACGACCTTGTTGGATTTCTGCTGTGTGACCATTTGGTGCTGATCGCTCAGCAGTGCCCAGACCACAGCAAGCTCAGAGCATAAAATCGTTTGCTCCTGAGAGAAGATACAATTAAATAATTCTGAAACATGACCAAAAATTGAATCTCTGAAGAGACAAATTCAATAGCAGTCTCTTTCTTCAACATCCATGTCCTATTTATTGAATTGCCTGCCCATTACTCATTTCTCCGGGAAACTCGCCTCCGTCCCTGACGGCAGTGGGTGCAGCTGTGGCTCCTGGTGGAAACAGCCGTGGCTTCTGGTGAAAGTGTGCCCCACCCCTGCCCCACCCCTGCCCCATGATGAACAGTGGGCACCCAGCCTAGGCGCCACCAGGCCACTCTTCCTTGGAGGGATTGGAACTGTCCCCAGGGGGCGCTCGTCCTGGTCTGGCTGCTCCTGGAGCCGGGAGCTGTGAACTTGGGAGCTGTTGTTGGTGTCTGCTTTGGTCACACACCCTGGGAGCATTGAGAGCCCCTTTGGAGATGGATGGGAACTCAGAAAAGAGGCCTCAGGGGCCGGTGAGGGTTAGCACGTCCATCTGGTGTGGCGTCCTGCGTTGTAGATGAGGGCCTGGGTGTCCTGGGAGCCGTTCCTGGGCAGAGTGGCCCATGAAGCAGCTGGTTGCACGCTGGGGAGCAGTGGCATGGACTAGATGGCCGTTCAGGGGCTGCCAACCCTGAGGCCCTGGTTCTCTGGAGGCACAGATGACAGGTGTCCGAGTCCTTGCCAAATTTAAAAACTGGATTTTACAAAATTTTCTGCTTACGGTTGACCAAGCCTATTGAGATTCCTTTGGTAATCACATTTAGGTTTATGAAAGTAATACATATTCGTAATCTGAAAGGTCAAATATTTCTTTAAGAGCACAGTAATAACAACATTACAGGTCACTGCTTTCTTCTCATTTCTTCGTGTCAGTGACTCAGTAGTTTAGCCCTTCTAGTTACATCTACATTTCTAAAAAACATGTTCAGTTTTACTGACTCCCCTACTAAATAATATGGAGGTATTTACACTCGCCACATAACTTCTGTTTCTCCATCCTCCCCATGTAGCTTTACATCGCAGTTTTTGGCTAAATTAGTATTGAACGATTACATTACTACATAACTGTTACTTTCAGGTAAGCATATAGTGTGCCGTGATTACATTTCCTTAAACATAGTTGAGCTGATCATTGCCTTATATTTAATCTGCTTGGTTTTCTACATACCTATGATAGATTCTTTCCTAAACTCGGTGCCCTTAAACACATCAGGTAACTTATTTGTGTTCCCTTCTGTTGTCTTCCTGGGAGAGGTTACTCCGGGAATCATGGTGTCCGGTCCCGATCTTGGCAGCTCACTCTCTGAATATGCTGTGAGACTCTCCCCCTCACTCTGACTTCCTGAGAATGGACTTCGCTTTGCTCCAACACCCTTTCCTAATCCCTTCCGTGCTGGCTGGTCCATGGCAGAGAAATTTTAGGATCCTGTGTGTCTGAAAACTTCCCCACAGCCAGCTTCCCTCCAGATTTGGAAGGCTCTGCGCTGTTGCCTGCGGCGATGGTGGGAGGCTGACGCTGGGCTCAGCCTGTCTTCCACCCACGATCTGCTGGTCTCTTAGATGCTTTCAAGTTTATTCACGTTGTTTTGAAATTTCTTAGTGCTATGTCTCGGTGGGTTGGGCTTCTTTTTTCTTTCCCATCAATTGAGCTTGACTCATGCAAACTCCTGTTCTTCGGTTCTGTGACATTTCTTGAATTATTTCTTTGAAAAGTGTCTTTCTCCATCTTTTATCTCCTCTATTCCTGGGCCTCCATTGCATTATCTGGATTTATCATTTGTTGTGTATTCCTCCCCCCCCCCCCCCATTTTCTGTCTCCTTTTTTGTTTTGATTGTTTTAGTCTGTTTTGAGACTAAACTGTATTTTCTAATTCTTCTGTTGAATTTATTTCTGTTGTCATATGGTTAGTGTCCAAGAGCTCTTTGTCCTCCGAATGATCTCACCCCCTTTAAAAATAGTCTTCTGCACTTTGCTTCCTGAAGGCACTATCATTTCTCTCAAGTTTTCTTTGGGTCCTTGCCTTGTCTGTCTCCTCCGAATTCCCCTTTCAGTGTAATGGCATTTTCTTTGCAGGGTGGGTGGGGGCTGGCTCTGCTGGCGAGGAGAGAGGGGCCACAGGAGCCCGTCCGAGGTCGGGTTCACTGGGTCTGGGCACGGAGGGCTTTCATTTTAGTGAGGTCTGGGAGGAGAGGGGAGCAGAAATAAGTTTAATCTGTTTATTCCAGAAGTGCCTCAAATCCCAGTATTACATTTTGATTTTAACCATTTGGTAATTAACTTTTCTCCTGCTCAGTCTATCTAATACTTATTTAGAAATGCCTGCAGCTTTTTAAAACTTCCTCTTCTCTTTAAAGCTCTCTTCAGGGCGATGTACCAATCACATTGCCCTAAGGGTCGTTACTTGTCTAGTTCTGTTTTTATCCCTGAGTTCTGTGCAGTTGTAATTTTTACTACATTGTTTAATTTTAGATCGGCCAAATTCTGAATTGTTACATCCAAGTCTAATGTTTATGTTTTGTTTCTGCCTCCACCTACTTGAAGATGGAAGTAACTACAAATGTAAAACTGTGAACAGAAATTAGGCTAAGAAACTTTTAGACTCTATCTGGACAAGCGGGGACAGTATGTTCTTACCCACCCGCACAAGGTGAGAAATTCAATACCGTTGGGCCTTCAGTCTTGCCTTTCGTTCTCCCTTCATCTGAAGTAAAAGGGGAAAGGTAATACATCTTTTTGTTATGAAACAAAATAAAGCATAAACATTCTTCTTTAGAAACACATTTTTTAAATTAAACTCAAAGTTGACTTTATTATGTAATTCCTTGAATGGGAACCTTGGTTTGCATAACGACCAGTCTCCTCAAGAACAGTTTCCGGAAATGTGCAGAATATGCCGTTCAGATGGTTCAGTGTCATTTCTAAAGGGCCCTGGCGTGTAGAGGCGCTTCTGCGGGGGCTTGGCTTTGCTTTCTGATGCTTTAACCTTAAAATAAGGATAGAATGTGGAAGTCTAATCACCGAGTAAACTTTTTCAACTGCTTGATTTCTCCAGCTTTTGCCAAATGTTGGGTCATGGCCAGTTTACTTTTGAATTATCTACAACCTACGCATGGTGTGAATATTCCATATTGTTTAAAATGAGAGAAAAAAATTATATCAAGCGAGAACACTACACTGGGGTGAAAGTTAAGCATTTATGAAATTAACTACGTACTTGTGCCTGAAAACTTCTCTCCACCTGGGAGGCCACCTCCGCTACCGTAGGCACAAGCCATCAGAGCAGGTAGAGCCACCGGGAGGCGGGCACCGAACCTCGGTTTCCTCACCTGCCAAGTGGGAATGTAGCTTCTTGCTGTGAACAGTGAGTGAGTAAATATACGGGAAGCACGTGGAGGAGGGTCTGACACACGGTAAGCACTGTATTCAAGGGTTAATTTACCACATGATCTCACTCATTCATGGATAATAGAGACCATTATAAACTTTTGAACAATAATAGATACAGAGGCAGAGCTGCCTCAAACAGATTGTCAAGCTGCAGCGGGAAGGCCGGGGAGGGTTGGGGGGCAGGAGGGAGGGGGGTAAGAGATCAACCAAAGGACTTGTATGCATGCGTATAAGCATAACCAATGGACATAAGACACTGGGGGATAGGGGAGTCTAGGGGACTGTCAAGGGCGGGGGGGGGGGGGAAGGACACATATGTAATACTCTTTGTAATACTTTAAGCAATAAAAAATAAAAAAATAAAAAATAAAAAAAAATAAAAAGTAGGAACTGCTTTCCCCGGGGACTGGCGGCCGGGAAATCGCTTCAAGACTTTCCCACCCTCACCCACCATGTGTGCCCGTGCTGGGCTGGTTAGCTGTCACCTGCCGAGTCAACGGGTTCCGTCCCAGTGTCAGTCATCCTTCTCCCTTTTCTGCTCAAAACCAGTAATTCGCACCCTCTGTGTTAAGGTTATACTTGGTCCAAACAGGAAGACATGTCACCCACCTTCCCATGTGCTACTACACATGATCACATGCCAAGCCCTCTGACAGCAAGGGAGACGTAAGGGTATTTAAGACGAGGAGCAATTTACCATCAGGCCATTCCCTCCCATTCTGAGCTCACCACAAGGACAGTGGCCCAGGGTCTCAGGGAGCATTTGAACCTTGGATCTACACTGTGATTGTTCCATTTGATTCACAAGTAGCTTTTATGTGATTGTATATTGACTTGACACTTAAAAAAATAACCATCGTGGCTCGGAGTGGTTGAGCATCAATCTATGAACCAGGAGGTCATGGTTTGATTCCCAGTCAGAGCACATGCCTCAGTTGCAGGCTCAATCCCCTGTAGGGGGCGTACTGGAGGCTGATTGATGATTCTCTCTCATCATTGATGTTTCTCTCTCATCATTGATGTTTCTCTCTCATCATTGATGTTTCTCTCTCTCCCTCTCCCTTCCTCAATAAAAATATATTTTAAAAAAATAACCATCAGTTGTTCTCAGCTACTTTCTTAATAAGGTAAACTGAAGGATAATAGTAGTGGATCTGTCTCTCCCTCCCCCCCCCCCCCCCCCCCCCCGCCCCAGTAGTTCTTTAAAACTTTACTTTAAAAAAACCTTTATACCTAGGGAAATGTGGGAGTATCCATGGGAATGCACCAAATACAGAAACTTTATTAGTACAACTGGTTACAGGGTAGAGTTTTAACACCCCTGGTGTATACCCTAAGAGCCATCCTCTGTCTGCAGTGGAGGGATTCAGTGAGGTTTCAGGTCAAGAGTAGAAAATGTAGACTTGCAAGGACTATTCTGTTTCCTATATTTTGAAAATTTGAGACTTTGTATCCCAAAATGGGACATCTTATGGTAAGTAATTAAAAAAAGAGTTTTATTTATACTCAATTTCTTAATACTTCTTTTGTAATTGGATGCACTTTTACTGTGAGTTAAACCTGGGATTGAATGTTTGATGTTATTTAAATAGGTTTCCAACTGGGGGAGAGTGTTTTCTGGGCCACCACAGCTGTGTTATGTAAGAGAGGAAGTCATTATATCACCTTCCAGAAATACTTTCCTGAAAAAATATTTTGCAATCAGGATATGTCTGTTTAAATATGGACTACTACAGACCTTGTTATCTTGATGTACAATGTACATTTTTAAATTAATACTTTAGAGCATTTTTCGTTTTACAGAAAAATTATATTGAAAGTACAGAGTCACCATATACCCCCAGTTCCCCCAGTTCCCCTATATTAACATCTCTCATTAGTATGGTACACTGGTCATAGCTGATAAACCAATGTTGATCTGTTAGTGACTGAGGCCACGGTTTACATTGGGTTCACTCTGTGCTGACTGTGGGCTCAGCTTCTCTCCTGGGACTACAGCCCCACACCAGGCCCTCTCCCCAGAGATCACATGCTTTCCTTAAGGGACACGCCCCTGGCTTTAGCGTGAGCGAGGGCAGAACCTGCAGTTACTTGTCTTACAAGGCACCATGAGAAGGGGCTCCCTGTGGCCCCAGCTTTCCTGAAGACAGTCCTCTGATGCACTCACTCTGGTGCGGACTCCCTGGCCCACTTTCCTTTGTGGGGTTGAACATGACATTGGCCCCTCTCTGAGGCTCCTTAGGGAGTTCCTTCCTTTGTCTCAGGAGATGAGCTGTACTTTCTGCTCCATCAGAAGTTGTGGCAAATTCTCTTGTTTTCCAGTCTCTCTCTCTCTCTTTTTTTTAAGAGCATATGCTTCTGTCATTTCAGGGGACCCTGGGGAGGTGGAAGAAGTAGCTGTGCATGCTACCATCTTAAAATGAAAATTTCTGAGGTTTTTTATTTTTCCTTGAGAGCCTAATTGCACATATTTTTTTCAATCTTGACTCCATTAACCATTTATGGATTGGCATTTGGCGTGTCATTCGTCTGGTAATCATCAGAGGATGTTTTTCGGATGGAATCTCTTTTATTCAGTGGTGGCTGGCTCTGAATGGAAAGAGGTGCCACTGTAGAAATCAGATTAGCTTTCCAGAATTTCAAGAATTCAACTCTAATTTGCATTTTCTATTTCAGAAGAGAGGGTTGGGGACACACTGCTATAAACACAGCTGCTACTGTCGGTCACGTCGTGAGTTTTCTAGTTTTTGTAAAATAGAGTGGTCCAGCTCACTCTCTGTGCACCTGGCACAAGCTCCCGAGGGCTGACAGCCCTGCAGTGACCGAAGGTGCAGTACGTGCTGCTGGCAGAGTAGGTGGGACCTACCGCTGGCGCTGGAAGGGGTTCCACTGCTGAGTGCTAATCTCCTCTTCTTTCCCCCCCTAACGAAGGCACCCTGTAATCATTACTTGAAGCACATTGTTTGGAGTGCTAACCTCTTTGTATGTATTAGTTTTTTGTTTTTTTTTTTAATATTTTTTATTGATTAAGATATTACATATGTGTACCCTCTACCCCCCCTCTCCCCGCTCACCCCCTCACCCCCCCGTTGTCCGTGTCCATTGGTTAGGCCTATATGCTTGCATATAAGTCCTTTGGTTGATCTTTCCCCCTTGCCCCCACCCTCCCCTACCTTCCCTCCAAGGCCCGACAGTCCAATCAATGCCTCTCCGTCTCTGGATCAGTCCTTGTTCATCAGTTTATGTTGTTCATTATATTCCACAAATAAGTGAGGTCTTGTGGTATTTATCCGCTCTCCAGTTCCATCCATGCTGTGGCAAATGGTAAGAGTTCCTTTTTCTTCTTCCTCTTCTTAAAGAATACCTTTCAGCATTTCATATAATGCTGGTTTGGTGGTGATGAACTCCTTTAGCTTTTTCTTATCCGTGAAGCTCTTTATCTGACCTTCCATTCTGAATGATAGCTTTGCTGGATAAAGTAATCTTGGTTGCAGGTTCTTGCTATTCATCTCTTTGAATATTTCTTGCCACTCTCTTCTGGCCTGCATGGTTTCTGTTGAGAAATCAGCTGACAGTCGGATGGGTACTCCCTTGTAGGTAACTGACTGTCTTTCTCTTGCTGCTTTTAAGATTCTCTCTTTATCTTTTGCTCTTGGCATTTTAATTATGATGTGTCTTGGTGTGGTCCTCTTTGGATTCCTTTTGTTTGGGGTTCTCTGCGCTTCCTGGACTTGTAAGTCCATTTCTTTCACCAGGTGGGGGAAGTTTTCTGTCATTATTTCTTCAAAAAGGTTTTCAATATCTTGCCCTCTCTCTCCTTCTGGTACCCCTATAATTCTGATGTTGGTACGCTTGAAGTTGTCCCAGAGGTTCCTTACACTATCTTCATATTTTTTGAATCTCTTTTCTTTTTTCTTTTTCGGTTGGGTATTTTTTGTTTCTTTGCATTTCAAATCTTTGACTTGATTCTTGGGATCCTCTTGTCTGCTGTTGGATCTCTGTAAAGTATTCTTTATTTCAGTCAGTGTATGCATAATTTCTAATTGGTCCTTTTTCATGACCTCCATGGTCTCACCATATTCCTTGAGGGATTCATTAAATTTATCGGCGGTTTCCATAAAATTCTTGACAAACCTTATAAACGTGGCCTTGAACTCTATATCCAGTCGTCTGGCCTCCTCCGTTTCTGCCAATTGTGACCTGTTTCTTTGTCTCCGCATTTTGGCTGCTTCCCTGTGTTGATAGAGTGGTCTGCGCGCCAGGTGTCCTGTAGGGCCCAGTGGCTCAGCCTCCCCAGTTACCCGGGGTGGACACTCTTGGTGCACTCTTGGTGCCTTGGTTGTTGTAGGATCACTGGGAGGAATTGACCTCCAGGCCAATTGGCTGTGGGAAGCAGCTGTGTCTGAAGTGGGAGAATGGTCCCCCTCTGACCACTGGGTACAGTGGCTCCTGGATCTAAGGAGGTGCTAATTCAGCCCCTGCCTGAGGCCACACAGCAGGAACTACGAAGAGGCTCAGCTGTGAAGCAATGCAAGCCGCTGGGGGGCCTTGGGCCTTCTCTTGGAAGTTCCGGGTCTGGCTGGCCCGGCTGCAGTTAGGTAATTATCAGGTTGCAAAGTTCTGGGGCATTCACATGCAAAAGCCTCTGCCGCAGCCCGGGTGGGGCGGGGTCTCAGGGAGTCAAAGGGTGTAGAAAGAAGCAATGGCTGATTCTCCGCGCCCGGAGTCGCGCGTCTCAGTGTCCCGGCAATGGCTGCAAGCACCTCCGAGGGAAATCTGCCCCCAAGTTCGCCCGCTGCCGCCTGAGAGAGCAGCCTCTCCCCGTATGAGACCTGGGTCCCCAGAGACTTCCCGGAACCGGAGTTCAGAGCAGTCGGGAGCTTGTGATTCAAAAAGACAGCCGCGTCCTCAGGTGCCACCCCCTTTCCGCGCGCGCGAGCCGCCGCGTACCTCTGCACTCAGCCTCCGCAGCTCCTCTGGCTCTCAGCGTGCTTTTCTTTTCTTCTAGTTGTAGAAATTACACTCAGCCAGCCTTCCTGTTGTTTTGGACGATGTTTGCTCCGTCCTTTAGGCTAATTTTCAATTGTTGTGGGAGGCGACTATTTCCCGGTGTTTATCTATGCCGCCATCTTAGTTTTTCCCGTATGTATTAGTTTTTAAATTCTGCCCACTTGCCCTAGCCGGTTTAGCTCAGTGGATAGAGCGTTGGCCCGAGAACCGAAGGGTCCCAGGTTTGATACAGGTCAAGGGCACGTACCTCAGTTGCAGGCTCGATCCCTGGCCCTGGTTGGGGCACATGCGGGAGGCAACCAATCGATTTGTCTCTCTCACATCGATGTTTCTCTCTCTGTGTCTCTCCCACTCCCTTCCACTCTCTCTAAAACTCAATGGAAAAATATCCTCAGGTGAGGATTAACAAAAAAGTAAAAAAAGATAAAATTCTGCCCATCCTCCCCCCTCCCCCCGGCAAATGTTTTTTCTCTCCCTTACTTTGTTTAGGATATAATTATGTGAGTTTTACTTTAAAAGAAGATTGTTGGTGAAGAATCACAGTCGTGGCCCAGAAATTGTCTTCTCTTTTCATAGACAGACTATGAAAAGCCCATCAACTATTCATTTTGAGTATGTTTTTCTGCAAATCTGTGCAGATTCGTATTTCATCTTAGGTTTTCTTTTATTTATGAAAACAAGATGAAATGCTTTTTATCATTTTTCTCTCACTTCAGTTAGCATAGTTTTTTAGCCTTAAAACAGACTTGCTGTATGGAAAATATAAACAAGATTTTAAAAATTAAACTTTTGAAACTTGGTGGGTGTCTTAAATTATCCTTTCCTGACCACGGAGACAGTGTTGGCTCATTTTTGCCTCTTTTCACCCCACACTGCAATGGTGTCCTCCCCACCCCATTCATTCCCAAGCATCCGAGGTTGTCAGGGTGGGGGCAGGGCAGAGAGAAAGAGTTTACTAGCACCAGCTCATACATTAACGAACAGGTGTCTGTGAACGGGGATGCTCCTCAATCCTCCCAGGGGTATGTTCACTTTTTTTTAAAACGGTGTGTTTAAACCAAACAAACCTGTAAGATTGGTGGAACTTCTGGGTGTGCAGCCGAGTCAGGGTGCGGGGGAGGGCATTGTGGTGGCAGAAGATTTGGGAGGTCAGGATGTGGTGGACAAAGGCCACATCTGAGCAACGTGCCCTGTATACCCCCCCCCCCCCCCAGCATTTGCAGAATGAGTGCATGAAAAAGGATTGCCGGACTCTGAGTCCCCAGGTGTCTGGTTTGGGTCTGCACTGGGCACAGGGACAGTTGTGACCAGGTGGGCGGGTTAGGAGCCCGACAGGGCTGGTGTCACTCATTGGTGAAGTGAGGGTTCCCTGTGTTCTTGTTCACAAACGTGTTTTTCCCCATGAAAAGCCACCCATGTCCACTACATGCTGAAGATAAAGAGCTCACCCGTAGCACTACCATCCAAAGAAACCCACTGTGACCAGCTGACACATGTTACAAGCACCTTACGGCCGAGGGAAGCCCACAGCGGGTCTTTCTTCTCACTAATCCCCACCGAGAGACCCAGGAAGAGAAAAGAGGGTCAGATTTGCTCGGAGGGAGGAAGGAGGCCAGTGCCTGAGCCATGATGGGGCTTTGACAACTTGGGACACGCCGTTTCTCAGCAGTACGGAAGGTGCCTTTTGTGTATCGCCACTGCAGTGGTTAAATGCAGGGATATCCCAGAATTCTAGTGGAATGAAATAATGGAGACAGCCACATGTTATTTATCCTTCATCCTCCTTTTGAAAATATGACAGTAAAACATTCATTTAATTTTTCAGCTGTCGTTTTGTTGTTGTTGTTAGTAATTCAGTGCAACATTTCTTAGAGGCTGTCTCATCTCCTTCACTGATATTTCTGAGTGTCTTTTATTTCTTACCTTTAAAATTATTTCACAGCCTTTCATATTTAATGACTCATGCTATCTTCAAAGAGGCAACTTTGTTTCTTGATCGTTCAGATTTCTGTGGGTGTGGATCCTGGGTCACAAAATGAGGCTAGAATTGGAGACCCATCCGGGAGTTGAGGTTGTGCATCTAACAGGCTTACCGTTGGAAGCAGTCCTGGTGGCTTATTTCTGTCCCGGAGAGCGAGAAGCAGAGTTAGAAACCTCCCATCGTTGTCACAGAGAACCTCTTTACGATGTTGAGGTCGAAGGGAAGTCACACAGCCACGCTGTAGGTTTCCCGTGTTATACCGGACAGTGTAAAGGACGCTCTCTGCATGTCTGTGTACCTGCCTGGCAGTATTTGGAGCCAGCAGTGTAATGTAGTGCATCACTATCAGGCACTTCATCAATATTTATTGGTTATTATTTCATGAAAGAAACTACACAGGCTCCGTGGAGGGTGCAGAGGATCCGGGGCACCTGCTGTGTCAGACACGGGCACGTCATGTCGCTCGGCCTGAGGCACAGCACAAGGAGGATGTTGCTGGGTAAAGAACAAGGTGACTGTGAATGTCGGATGCTGGGGTGCATTGGCCGTTAAGACCCAGAGAGAGAAAAGCAGGTGTGGAAGACTGTCCAGAATAATCTTTGTTTTTTCCTATAAAACGGTGAGGGCAGCCGATGGTATCCATGTAAGGGAATAACTGATTTTAGAAGAACAGAGCAAAGCAGTCGGTAATGATGGAATGGGCCCCAGTGGGTGGACTAACTGTAACTCATGGGCGTGGTTGGTCTTTGATGCATTGCAGGCCAGTAATTAGAAACGGCCCAAGATTAATGCGCAGGATTGCAGACTGCTCAGCTCCTCAGCGGTTTCCTTGCCCCTGCGGTCGACTGTGGCACATGAACGTGTACTCTTTCTTGTTTTCAGCACGCTCTCCTGGCTTTGAAGTTTATACTTGCCTTTGCCATCCATGATAAACCACAGCACATCCAGCTGAAACTGGCCAGATTGGAATTTGAGTCTTTGGAGGCACTGAAGCAGCAGGTAAGGGCAGCTGTCCTGAAAAAAACGTGTGTCTCTGGCAAAGGCCAGGAGACGCAGTTCGGAGCGCTGGCTCTCAGCATGTCCTCCGGCCTCGACCTGACCAGTTTAATAAGCACAGAAGTCTCCCGTTCAGGAGGGCATCGCAAAACCCACCTGCTGGTAACGTGAGCCACAAGCAGGTTAACGAACGAAATAAACGAAGCAAAACAAAAATAAGTAATGTTAAATGAAGAATAGGGCTGGCATTCAACAAAGAGCAGAGGTTTCCCAGAAGCACCTGGGGCGCTCGTTTCTGAGTCTGCTTCTACGGGAACATGAAGCAGGACGAAGTGAGTAAATAGAATCCTGAGTATCTTGCGGAGTGAGGGAGAACAAGGAAGTGTGGGCAGAAACAGCAAAAACTGTCAAAAAGTAGAAACCTCTTCCCATGACTTCCACATTCTACTAGAGACCAAAGAAATGAGAGAGAGAGAGAGAGAGAGAGAGAGAGAGAGAGAGAGAGAGAGAGAGAATGAATATATCATGCTGGAACTTACCAGTTCTCCCTCATGGTGAGGGTTTGAATAATTCCTTCACTTCCCTAATGCCATTTTCAGACTCACTCCCATTCACATACTTCCTCCTCTGTCCTTCTTCTTTTTACAAACATGCATATGTTTTTTTTAAGAAAAAAATAAACATCAGATGAAATCTTTAGAGTGAAATTTATTTTCCCATAATATGTATTTTAGACATCAAGCTTGAGGCCATGAATCAAGTGGGGAAACCAAGGTGCCACAGGAGGCAGGTGGGACTTGCTTGTGAATTCCTCAGGAAACCTCCGGAAGGCTGAGGGAGTGAGACCGAGACCAGGACAGGCCCGCAGGCTGCTCACCTGGCGCCCCGTTCAGAACTTAAAGCATCTGTTCAGCTCTCACTGAAGGCGAGGCTGAGAC
The DNA here is from genome assembly GCF_964212035.1 of Myotis nattereri. NCBI lineage: Eukaryota > Metazoa > Chordata > Mammalia > Chiroptera > Vespertilionidae > Myotis > Myotis nattereri. The sequence goes on from NC_138089.1 coordinate 53,414,629, forward strand.
CGCACGGGCGAGGGGCAGAGGAGCAGATGGACGGGAGGGGTGGGCAGAGCCGCCCCGCCACCCAGGGACGCTCCTTCGTCTTTGCGAGGAGCCTGTGGGCACAGACAGCTGCAGGGGCCTCGATGCTCAGACCCTCAGCTTACACCGTCCTCCTTTTGAGACAGCATTGCCCCAGGATGCCCAGGAGCCCTGGCTCCTCCCGCTGTCCGTCCATCTCTGCTTCCACGGTTGTCTTCCGCCCACTTTGCAGAAGGAACCATCCTGACCCTATCGTGTGCCTTGCCCCCAGGGTGAGGATCTCCCAGGGGACAGAGAGCCTTTCAAAACCGAGGTGGCACAGCCCCCCAGCCTCCCGCCCACCAAGCCGAATCATCTCCTTACGAGATGCATTTTTAAACTTCATCCAGAAACGTATGTCCAATAATTGTTTATTAAAATGTATTATTTATATAATTTTAATCATTTATGCATCAGTATAATTGTAATGACCAGTCAGTGCAGAAGAAAATTTTAAATACTTACAGTACAGGACATTTTCATTTATGAGCATATTATAATTTCAAGCAAGCAAATATATTTTGGAAGGATACATTTCTTTGGGAGAAGTGGAAAGAATGTGACTTCAGAGGGAAAAAGGCAAGACATAAAATTTTTACTATTGATTAATAACATTTGTGTATTTTTAAATGTGTGATGGTGGATATCACGTTAGTACAGTACTTATTAGACTTGGGTATCTTTAATAGAGTGATCTACAATTTTATTTATAAGTGTCATTATTTGCAGTACGCTAGAAGTTACATTTTTGCAAATATTTCATTATTGATGAAAATGTTAGATGTCAACTTAAAATTGTGTGAAAAGGCAGGTAGCATCCAAAAGATTTAGGGGGTACGTAAGCAAAACAATTTAAAACTATAAGCATTGTCATTGTTCGTTGACTACATTCCTAGTGAGATGTCACAGACGGGCAGGCAGCTTGCGGCCGGCACACACACACCTTTGCCCAGGTCAAGGCCAGTCTGGCTCTGTGTTAGTAAAGCTCTCCTCTCACCAGGAGTTCACGTGCTCATGTGTTTGTCTGAAAGCAGAGGGTCTCTATTGATGTTGGATATTAATAACATGTCTCATGGTACTAACTACATTTACCTGAAAGTCCTGCTACAGAGCTGTTTTGTTTGCTCTCAGGGGACTCACGGATATTAGAGTTTATTAAGAATCTAATGATCTCTTTAGTACTCTCAGCTCCTAGAGTCCCACCTCTTCAGACACACCCTGCCTGACCATGCAGCAAAGCCCTAATTCAGAGGCACAATTTATTTACACTTATCTAACCAAAATTCTATCTCCTATTATTTTAAAAGAAGAAAAATATCTAAAAGGTTGTAAGTCTCTCTGGGCCTTTTCCCCCCATGGACATAGCTGTGATTCTCTGATTAAGATCACCTTCTGACAACACATGGTTCTGGTGCTGATTTTGCCGTGAGGGCCCTGGAGGGACAGAGCTGTGTGAAAGGCTTTGACTCGGTGCATTTATCAAACGCCTTCAGACAGGACGTTCCCACCTTGCACTAGAGGTGACTTTAAATTAGAGCGTGCGCAGCTCATGTCTCCGCTCCATCAAGTGGGCAGGAGTCAGGGTTTCCAGGACCTTGTCTGCAAACCAGGGAGAGGTGTCCTCCCTCCACTGCTTCCTTGTTAAAGTGACAACCTGAGAAGACAAGGTCCAGGGTGGAAGCTGGGCTGAGATCTGTCCTAGCTGCCCCCTCCCCTCTCTCCGTGCTGGCCCGCATTCACGGTGGGCATGCTCCGCACGCCCGGGGGCTGCGTTCACGCTGCTGTCATCATCTTGCCACGGCCCAGAGGTCCCCAAAAGGCCGGACGGTCCGAGGTGTGAAGGTCACCTGCTTTGTGCTTTTCAGAAACTCAGATTAACGGGCGTGGCTTCAGTGTACTTGCTGAACTATTGACATTTCCAGGATATAGAATTTTTCTTATTTTTCTTTAATCTGACATTTAACAGACTGCTTTGTAAACAGGCAGAGCTTCGACCCACTGGGCTTTCCCCATGTATCCGAGGCCGGGAGAGCGTCCGCCCTGTCCTCCGGTCAGTTGGTGGGCCCCCGATCGAAAACGGAGTTGTTGAAAGCATGCTTAAGAATAAGTCTCATTAATGCCCAGCCTGTCTCCACACTCTCTAGTAAGTGGCCAGAATTTGACAGCAAGCTTGTCAATAGAAATGATTACGTATGATTAGTTATTATACTGTATTTAATTTATATTTGAATGGCTACTTTTCAACTCTCTTTCCATTTTATGGACAAAATGCAATTGAGAAATTTAAGTCATCAGAGTTCTTAAATTGGGCTGTGCAACCTGAATGTAGAACTTTTGAAAAATACGTGTGCCTAGGCCCCACACTCTGAAGTTCCTGATTCCCTAGATCTGAGCGGGGCAGGCACCTACATTTATAAAACTCTTCCCATTGTTCCATGTCCCGACCCCAGCCCCCAGCCCCCAGTCCCCAGCAAAGATAGACCCAGGCGTGGTCAGGTGAGCGCGAGAACAAGTGAGTCCTGGGCCAAGTTCAGCCCTGGGAACCAGGCTGGGAGCCTCTTTGCAGCTCGGTTTTTGTTTTGTTAACTAAAGGCTGGACTCCATGGTCTGTGGGAAGGCTCTGGCTTACCTGTCTACACCCAGCACCCATGTGGTTCTAGGGCAGGACGGGAGCCCCCCTGTAGAAGCACTCTGTGGGTCCCAGTTACCCCTCAGCTCGGGATGGTGGGGTGTGGTGAGTGCAGGGCTGAAGGAGGAGAGGTACTGAAAGCAGTTGTCTTTCATTGTCAGATAGGAAAGTGCGGCATTTCTGAATGTATAGGCAAAGTAGGTATACTTAAGGCGGGAGGCAGACTGGGCGAAATAGAACTGTTTGCTTTGCAAAGGGCATTTTCAAGTGATCGGGTTTCAGCTGGTGAGACCTTTACAAAGAATCCTAGACAGTAAATAGCATCCTGGGGATGCCCTTTTATTTCTTTTCAAATTGATTTATTCAATGCTCAGTAATTTTTTTTAATGTATTTTATTGATTTTTTACAGAGAGGAAGGGAGAGGGATAGAGAGTTAGAAACATCGATGCGAGAGAAACATCGATCAGCTGCCTCCTGCACACTCCCTACTGGGGATGTGCCCGCAACCATGGTACATGCCCTTGACTGGAATCGAACCTGGGACGCTTCAGTCCGCAGGATGACGCTCTATCCACTGAGCCAAACCGGTTAGGGCTGCTCAGTAATTTTTTTAAAAAATTTTTTAATCTTTATTGTTGAGAGATTACAAATGTCCCCCCTTTTTTTCCTCCATTGCCCCCTCCACCTGGTTCCCGCCCCACCCAAGCCTTATATGTGGAATCTAAAGCTCAGTAATTTTAAGATTCAATTAAAAATAGAAAGGAGTCACGGCATGGGATGGCCTGGAGCATCCTGCCTTCAGTCACCACAGAACCGGCCTCTGGGCAGCCAGCCCTCCCCGGAGGGAGCCACACCCACAGAAGCAGAGCTGGGTCCAAAAGGAGCCTTTGAGGAGGACAACAGCCTAGGAAATCAGTTGAAAGAACAAGATAAGGGCTTTCGGAGGACACCACATGCTAATTATAGCCTCAGTGACCACAGGTCAGACGTGGGACCCTGGACAGGGCAGGCCACGGGCCAGCCTGCATGAGGTAATGCTTTTGTGCTCCAGGTTCGGCATATGTAAACCAACTCCAGCAGCTCCCAGAGCCTCTGAACCTTTCTCTCCCTGCATTTGTGCTCTGAGTTATGTAGACAAATAAGCGTTTTTAGTGGAAAGTTTCACACGTAGAATGAGGGTGTGAAGTATTTGACGGTTGAACATGTATCACATGTTGGTCTGTCAGCATGTCCTTAGGATGACCTGCTGCATCCAGGGAAAGACCGGCTTCTGAGAAACCCGGGGGCAGGCAGCATGGAGCCTCAGTCCTGGGGGAGGAGGTGGTCCGTTTCACAGGCCCTCGAGGGAACGGTAAACCAAGTTTGGTGTTTCGGGAGTCAGGTGGCCCTCTGAGCTGGTCTGTCACCTTTTCCTGTGTCAGGTGGTTTGTCTCACCACCCTGTGCAGCCTCAGGGTCAGCGACTTGACCTTTCTGTGTCATCGTTTCCCCAACACTGAAATGGACCAAGGAAAATGATGCCCACATGTAAGGTGGATAAGGCTGAAGGGAAACAGTGTGACTAGGACGCAGTGGGAAGCAGGGGGTGGCGGGGGGGCAGGAGAGGAGATGAGGACGGTGATGGTGATGGTGATGGTGATGGTGACGGAGGGGGAGGACCACCTCATACTTGGGTGCCCTGCATCACTGGGTAAACCAGGAAGGAATTCTGGGATAAAATGGTACCATAAGACCAGATTAGATGAGGAGTCACAATTCCACCTCTGTGAAATTCTTCACTAGTGAATTTCTATATAAATCGCTACTTATCTTATTCCCCTGGTTCTCTACGAAAAATGGAAACTGTGTGTATCTTAATCATTCTCCCCAATGTAAGAAACACGGCCAAATCAGATTTGTTTTTACTTATAGAAGTTACTGCCGAAACCGGTTTGGCTCAGTGGATAGAGCATCAGCCTGTGGACTGAGAGGTCCCGGGTTTGATTCCGGTCAAGGGCATGTACCTGGGTTGCAGGCACATCCCCGGTGGGGGATGTGCAGGAGGCAGCTGATCGATGTTCCTCTCTCATCGATGTTTCTAACTCTCTCTATCTCTCTCCCTTCCTCTCTGTGAAAAATCAATAAAATATATTTAAAAAAAAAAAAAAGAAGTTACTGAAGGGGCCATGAAGCAGGATAAAATTTAGCGTCTCCCGGTCTCCTATGAATGTGGGTCAGGAGCGGTGTTGGCGGAGGGCCGGCAGCCCAGGTCCACTCCCCACAGACGGGCCCAGGCGGGCTGTGCGGGAGAGGAGACACCTGAGCTTCAGCCAGTTCGCAGATGTCATTAAAATGTGTCTGTGTCTGTAAAGAAAACACTCGCTCTAATAAGTCCTAGAGATTTCAGAATGCTTAAAACTGTAGATTGAAAAAGAAAAGATATATTCTGGTAAGATGTTAAAAGTACTAAGAGTCCTGCCCTGACCGGTTTGGCTCAGTGGATAGAGCATCAGCCTGCGGACTGAAGGGTCCCAGGTTCGATTCCGGTCAAGGGCATGCACCTTGGTATGGGGCGCGGCTACAGTGTTTTGGACAGGTTCAAGCCTTGGACTAATGAGAGGGCACAGTCCTCCCGTGGCCACGTGCAAGTCCCAGCTGGAGGGCAGAGCCTTCCCAGCACAAATACAGCCAACAGCTATAGCTGTAAGCTTGAACCTGTGGTCCGAAAACGTGGACCCACGTGCCTGTGTGGTAGAGTTCAGGTGCATGTAGTTGAGTAGGGTTGAGAATGCTGTAAACATCTTGATCACGCCCTTACTTTGCCTCGTAGCATCTGCTATAAATTAAAGACACGGCTTGTGGGTGCTGGCACCATCTCCTCATCAGGGAGCAGTGTCCCACTGAGACCCAGCTTTCATTCCTTGTCTGTCTTTCCTTAATCCTTTCATCACCCCCACTCAGGATCACCCTTGGCTGTGTTGGCGCGGCACACCTTGGTTGTGGACACATCCCCAGTAGGGGGTGTGCAGGAGGCAGCTGATCGATGTTTCTCTCGCATCGATGTTTCTAACTCTCTGTCCCTCTCCCTTCGTCTCTGTAAAAAAAATAAAATATATATTTAAAATAATAATAATAATAATAATAATAATAAAGTTCTAAGAGTCCAGGTCTCAGATTCTGTTCCAGATTAATAATTCCATTGTCTGAGGGCAACAGGTGTGAGAGTAGGTCTTCCTTTTCCAGGCAAATGCCTGCTATTTTTACCAGATGTTCTAGGACAGTGGTTCTCAACCTTCCTAATGCCTTGACCCTTTAATACAGTTGCTCATGTTGTGGTGACCCCAACCATAAAATTATTTTCGTTGCTACTTCGTAACTGTAATTTTGTTACCGTTATGAATCGTAATGTAAATATCTGATATGCAGGATGTATTTTCATTGTTACAAATTGAACATAATTAAAGCATAGTGATTAATCACAAAAACAATATGTAATTATATATGTGTTTTCCGATGGTCTTAGGCGACCCCTGTGAAAGGGTCGTTCGACCCCCAAAGGGGCTGCGACCCACAGGTTGAGAACCGCTGTTCTAGGATATTAAGACTATATTGCTGATTTCATCAGGGTCAAAGATATTTGTCTGTGACTACCAGACTAGAAGCTTCCTAGGGACAGGCTTACCCTTGACACAGAATTTATATTTGTTGAATGAGTGAGTCAGTAATTAAGTGAACATTACTAGGTGAAAGCCTCATTCTTTTGTGCCCTTTTACTAAATTCTAGCCCTTTGACTTTGAAATTATCTTCTGAGTGTTAACTTGGGATTCAGGAACCATGTCAGGAAACCACAGGCTTTATTTTTAACTTTTGTTTTTAATTACTAGTATATTGCTAAAACAGAAAATCTTTTATTTAATGTAATAAACATTATTATTTTCCATTGATTTCTAATGCTACAGAACCTCAGACATGATTGAGTATTATGTCATGCAGTGAATATAAACCTAAGAGATTGGGATGAAAATATACTGATTGATAAGCTAAGAAATTTAGACTTTTAAGTAAAGCCCTAAAAACAGGACATGTAGTGATTTGCCTCTGTCTCATAAGACTAGAATGCAGAAGACAAGAAATGTTTGGATTTAAGTTTTTTAAATACTACCTAATCAAAGGAAAATGATCACTTTGCATTAATAATGGCTCTAAGAACACAAATAGTGAATCATACTGAATGCCTATGTAAGGCAAAATTAAAATACAGGTATTAAAATTCAGCAACAAATATTAATTGAGTACAATCTATGATCAAAGCTAAAAATATAAATTATCAGAAATTCCCTGCATTATCTGTCAAATGTTAGAGTTGAAAAACCTCTTGTGCCAAGCCCTGACTTAACAGATGGAGGAAAAGGTCATTCACGGTGGCTTCTGCTGCAATGATGTCCCCGGTGTCCCTGCCTCCTTGTGGTGTGAGCCCCTAGGGCAGTGATGGTGAACCTTTTGAGCTCGGCGTGTCAGCATTTTGAAAAACCCTAACTTAACCCCTGTGCCGTGTCACATATAGAAATTCTTTGATATTTGCAACCATAGTAAACCAAAGACTTATATTTTTGATATTTATTGTATATATTTAAATGCCATTTAACAAAGAAAAATCAACCAAAAAATGAGTTTGTGACACGCGTGTCATAGGTTCGCCATCACTGCTGTAGATTCTAAAACAGTGAGTTACCTTCTTTTTAAAATCCCTTTGAAATTGAATCACCCTGAAAGGGTTTTAATGGACAGTACGAACCACTTAGTGTGCTGATGGTTAGGCACCTGAAGTGGATATTTGAACAACTTGTCTTGCGACCCCTTGTGTCAGCTGCATGAACTCGCCTCCGGCGGGTGGGTGAGCTGGATTCAGAGAGCGGGTCTGGATTATCCTGCACCTGCGGTTCCCCAGGAGAACCATGAGATGAGTAGGTCTTGGATTTGGACATCTCATCTTCCTGTGATGTCCTTGCTGATGCCTTTTGTCTGTGGGATAAAAGTGATGTGACCAGGTGAAGAAAGCAAGCGGTGGGGGCCAAAGAGCAGAATCCCAGACCTGCTGTAAGGCCATTGGGTCCCGAAATTCAGTTCAAAAATACATCATCTTCTCTTTCCTTTCAAAAGTCTGCTTCATGTCCCATTCTCCTATCCTGAAGTGCCTGGGAGGAAACGAATTTTTCCCTCATGAATTTTTGAGTTTTTATTTTTTCCTGGTGGCTGTCCATTTAAAGTCTATAAGGCGGTTGCTATCTGCCAGGAAACTATGTTATCAGGGCTCTAACTTTAAATTCTTGGTCCCCACCCCCTAAAAAAAAAAAACAATTTGGAAAAAATCCCTTACTTGTTATTTGGAAAAGAAACGCATCTCCAGATTGTCTTCGCTTCTCCGTTCAAGTAGCATCAAGCAGTGTTTGTGGGCAGATCTGCAGGCTGTTTTGTTGGCGTTGTCTTGAGATAAAAAAAAAAGATGGGCGTATTTTTAATTTGCACGTCTGGTTTTAGTCACAGGCCTGGGGAAGATGATCTGCCAAATGTCTGAGCGACGCAGCTCCACCCCCTCTCCTTGCACATGTGCTAGATACTGTTTTGATTGGAGACAGAACAAATCCAGATTGCCTTTTTTGACTCTGTGGACTAATGGGTTCACTTATTTTTCATGTATGTTGTAGAAAACCATTTCCAAAAGCATCAATCTGGGTTATTTACATTTTGCTCAGGATAGCTGTGCACAAATCATTTCTGTGAAAACGTCGTGTGATTAAACCATTACAGTGGGAGAAACCCGTGAAGGAATTGTCATTTTTCTTCACAGTCTGTACCAAAACATTGGCCTTAGATGAAGCATTTTGGTTCTCTGAGGATATGTCATGTGCCCAGAGCAGGAAGGGGGTTTGCAAACCGTGGGGGTTAAGAGAATAGCTTTTGGAATCAGGTATATGTCTCAGGAATCCCAGCTTCACCTGTACTGAGTAACTCTGGGCAAGATACCAAACCCTCTGGGCCTCAGTCTCTTGCCCTGTAAAGTGGGCACAGTGACAGGAACGCCGCTCAGGGTGAGCAAGTGGAGGCAGGCCCGTCTGGCCACCCTGAGTCAGTAGCTTTCCCACCGTTTTCTACAGGAGCAGATGGGTATAAAAAACCAGAATTCTCAGTTGAGTGCAACTAAGAACATCTTGACCAACAGGAGATAAAATTATATTCCATCCTTGGAAGTGGCTGGTTTTCATGCTCTATCCTTAGAGATCGAGCAAAAGAGAAGTAACTGCCTGCTTTGACACTTGACCTGCTTTCTGGCAGTGAGCACTCTCACATCCCTCCTGGCCTGTGAGTCCTTGAAAGTAGTTGCTGCCCATCTGTATTTAACCAAAACCAAGTCACCTTGAAATGCTAATCAACCAAAACTAATCTGGATTTCAAATAAGTTTCTGGAAATGAAGAGCAGCCTTCCTTCAGAAGCTACAATGAGGCTCTTGTGGATGGTTCTCCTTGGGCTCATGCTTGAAAGGATAAGTCTTTGCTCTTTCAGGGACAGATTCACTGAGTAGTGGATTTGAATTAATTAGAGGACTTTTTTCTAATAAGAATAATGCTATGTGTCTGGCCAATGTGGCTCAGTGGTTGAGCATCAACCCATGAACCAGGAGGTAACCGTTCAATTGCTGGTCAGGGCACATGCCCAGGTTGCAGGCTCAATCACCCGTGTGGGGTGTGCAGGAGGCAGCCGATCAATTATTCTCTCTTATCATTGATGTTTCTATGTCTCTCTCCCTCTCCCTTTCTGAAATCAATAAAAATATATTTTTAAAAAGACTAATGCTCTGAGTTCAACATGGTAGAACTGAGCATCTATTCTGCAGAAGCTTTGTGTGTATGGCAGTCCCCCTTTTCCCTTCGTTTGTCCCTCCTCTCTCCACTCCCCACCTTCACCTCTTCTGTTTTTCTGTTTTTCAAAAACGAAAAGGTTAGCACACAGAGTGGCTATTCTTTGAATTTGATGTTATCTGACTGCCCTCCCTTCTTTGTGCCTGTGCTACTATTTGCATCCTCTTTTTCTTTTTTTATTTTTATTTTTTTTATTTATTGCTTAAAGTATTACAAAGGGTATTACACATGTGTCCATTTTATCCCCCCGCCCTAGACAGTCCCCTAGCCTCCCCTATCCCCCAGTGTCTTATGTCCATTGGTTATGCTTATATGCATGCATACAAGTCCTTTAGTTGATCTTTTACCCCCCTACCTCCTGCCCCCCAACCCTCCCCAGCCTTCCCGCTGCAGTTTGACAATCTGTTTGAGGCAGCTCTGCCTCTGTATCTATTATTGTTCAAAAGTTTATAATGGTCTCTATTATCCATGAATGAGTGAGATCATGTGGTATTTTTCCTTCATTGACTGGCTTATTTCACTTAGCATAATGCTCTCCAGTTCCATCCATGACGTTGCAAATGGTAAGAATTCCTTCGTTTTTAGAACAGCATAGTATTCCATCGTGTAGATGTACCACAGTTTTCTAATCCATTCATCTACTGATGGGCACTTAGGCTGTTTCCAGATCTTAGCTATGGTGAATTGTGCTGCTATGAACATAGGGGTGCATATATCCTTTCTGATTGGTGTTTCTGGTTTCTTGGGATATATTCCTAGAAGTGGGATCACAGGGTCAAATGGGAGTTCCATTTTCAGTTTTTTAAGGAAACTCCATACTGTCTTCCATAGTGGCTGCACCAGTCTGTATTCCCACCAGCAGTGCAAGAGGGTTCCTTTTTCTCCACATCCTCTCCAGCACTTGTCGTTTGTTGATTTGTTGATGATAGCCAGTCTGACAGGTGTGAGATGGTACCTCATTGTTGTTTTGATTTGCATCTCTCGGATGATTAGTGACTTTGAGCATGTTTTCATATGTCTCTTGGCTTTCTGAATGTCCTCTTTTGAAAGGTGTCTATTTAGGTCCTTTGCCCATTTTTTGATTGGATTGTTTATCTTCCTTTTGTTAAGTTGTATGAGTTCCCTATAAATTTTGGAGATTAGGCCCTTATCAGATATGACATTGGCAAATATGTTTTCCCACACAGTGGGTTTTCTCGTTGTTTTGTTGATGGTTTCTTTTGCTGTGCAGAAGCTTTTTATTTTGATGTAGTCCCATTTGTTCATTTTTTCTTTAGTTTCAAGTGCCCTAGGAGCTGTATCAGTGAAGAAATTGCTTCGACATATGTCTGAGATTTTGTTGCCTTTGGATTCTTCTAGAATTTTTATGGTTTCCTGTCGTACATTTAAGTCCTTTATCCATTTTGAGTTTATTTTTGTGTATGGTGTAAGTTGGTGGTCTAGTTTCATTTTCTTGCATATATTGTCCAATTTTCCCAACACCATTTATTGAAGAGACTATCTTGGCTCCATTGTATGTTCTTGCCTCCTTTGTCAAATATTAATTGAGCATATTGGTTCGGGCCGATTTCTGGGCTCTCTATTCTATTCCATTGATCTATATGCCTATTGCATCCTCTTTTTCTTTCTTCATTTCCTTTAAGCAAATTATCTTGCTTTTCCCTCTGTTTATCTTTGCAGATGCTCATGCATCTCATTTTTTAATTCTGCTGGATCTGTCTTCCAGTCTTCGAAGCATGTGGTCTCCAGCCCTTTCCCGGAACGGCCGCAGGCCTGGCGGTCAGTGCCCTCGGCCAGCACCCCTGTTCGGGCCGCTCTGTGTTGAGATGACTTCCCTCACAAGGCTGCCCTCTCTAGGGGGTGGCGGGGGGCGGGGGGGTGAGGGCATGCTGTTGGGGGCTTCAGAGCCCTCCCATCCAGCTGCCAGTGGCCCGTTCTGGCCAGGCATGCTTGGAGAAGCCCTCCCAGTACGGCCGGCCGGTCCCTGCAGGGGCCTGGAGACCTGCCGGCCATCTTCCTGGTAACAGCCAGGAGGTGAAACTAGATGTAACTCAGGTGCTGCTGCGAGGGATGCAGCCCTACAGGCAGCTTAAATCTCTTCTCTCAAGAGATGGGTCTGCCTCCGCTGATGGTCACACACGAATTCACTTTCAACTGTTGCCACACTAGGTGGCAAGCAAGGAGTCCACCCTACATTGAACCAGAACCCAACGTACATGCATTCTAGGGAGAGAAAAACTTCTTCTGTGGACTTCGGCAGAGGAGAGGGAAAAGGAACAGGAAGCAGAAAGCTGCGATCTGAGCGCTCTGCCAGCAGCTGCCTCCGCATCCTCTCAGGATTGTTTTCCTCCCAAGCACAGGCTTTCTTATGGCTCTGCCATAGCAAAGATTTAGTTTGAGATCATAGTGCACATAATTTTTATTGTTCCAATAAGGCAGGGAATAAAGACGATTGTTTGCCGTTTGTATGGTTTCCTTCATTTGATAAAAAGAATAATGCTCTAACTATGAGAGGCCAGAAGGCTTGGGCAGCGCTCGCTGTAGAGATGAGCAGTGGACGCGGAAGTGCTGGAGTGCGTTCTCCAGTGGGGCTGGGACAGTCAGCGGGACGCTGTTCCCAGCAGCTGGTCCAGTGCTGGCCGCAGTGGCTGTTCTCGGCATTGCCAGGAGCCGTGCCTGGGACAGAAAACCACCAGAAGTCTTGGCCGTTGTATCCAGCTGCCTCCCTTTCCACATTCTCTTAAAACCAACTGCTTCCTCATCGGCCACTGTTGTCAAGCTCCGAGTTACCCAGCACCCCTGAGGCTCCCCAGATTCCCTTGGTTAGAGTGTTAAGTGGTCAGGGTTAGAATCCTATGGGAGGCGGAGTGGCTCTGAAATTCATTTGTGTTTGGTTGTAGGACCTGGTTGGTTTCCATCCATAGCTTTAGGAACCTGAGTTAAGCCATCAGATGTCCGTTGTGACAGTCCAGACACCCCTGTTATTTGGGCTTATTAGTTAAAAATGCATACGTACATTCTCTCTTTCTACGGACAGACACAGGATGCTCGGGTCGAACAGTTTCCCTGCAGAGAGAAAAAAAACCTAATTTCTTGTGAGTTCATGACATCTTAACACAATGACAGTGGCAGGAAGAAATGGCTGGTTGGCACATAGCTAATCCCCTTGAAAAGAATTTTTCTGAGAAACAGTAACTCCAAAATGCAGTTGTGTCTGAGCCTAAAAATACAGACTTTGGCGTCTTTAAATGGTCCTCCATTAGACTTGAGACCATCTGCTTGTTTGCAGCCAGAGTATAAATTTTCCACTGTTGTGAGCGCCGTGACGATGGCACTGCTCCAGGGAGGGAGGCGGCCCAAGTGGGAGCCTGAGGAAGCTCCGCCAGCCTGCTCTGCGCGGCCCTTCAGTTCCTTTCCACGGATTCGATTAGAGAACAAAGAGCCAAAGAAGAAATGGGGTGTCTTTTCAAACCTGAGCGCCGCTCCTCTCATCCCCTCCTGGGCTTGCCAGGGATGAAGTCTCCCTCCACCTGCCTCTGTGGCTCCGTCGGCTGTAAGACCGCTGTCAGCCTCAGGACCGCCTGCTTTTGAAGGGTTGTAAATAAAACGAAGGCCAGTGTCTCCCACAGGAAAATCACCAGACAAAAAGGTGGTATCATAGATACGGCCCATGGTGGTGCCTCCCTCTGATCCTTAGGGTAGTCAGTTCGGAGTTAACATTGTAGTCAGGCTGTATCTACCCTCCAGTTTTCCTCATCGCTATGTTTAAGCGTAATAGCGAATCAAAGCACTGATTGCCCAAGGGCCCTTAACCAACAGCCCGAGTTCCAGCCTGAACTCTGGCTCGGAGCAGCCATGGCAGCTCAGGCAGGTCTCAGACCCTCTGCTTTATCCTCATCACTGGACTGAGGCCCCGGCCCAGGCGATCCCTCAGGTGCCTGGTTCTCCAGGGCAGCCCTTCTCAGGGAGCCTGGGTGCACCCTGCAGGGTAGGCGGACCTCTGGCTCCTCCCGGAGGGGCTCACAGGGCAGTCACGTGATTCGCTGCCCCCCCTCCGCGCCCCTTACCCCCCCCCCCCCCCCCCGTAACAATGCGTGTTCCCGTGGCCAGGAGTGAGTCAGGGATGTCGTAAATGGGAGTCCATGTCGCATCATTTCTTTGCTGTAGCGTTGTGAATTAATTTGAACTTTTTAACGACCCAGCTCTGTGGGTAACCAGGGGTGTAAGGAAGTGGTTTGCCTTGGGGGAGACTTCCGGCACCCCTGTCTCTAGAGGGCCTTCTGCAGATCTGGGCCGTCTGGAGTTGGCTGTCCCATGATCCGTCACGTCAGCCCCTCCCTGTCACTGATAACCGGTGTTCCTGCCAGTCAGACGTGTGCTAGAGACAGTTCTCCCGGTGCTAATAACTTATCAGCACAACAGTGTGGCTGTGGTTGAAAATTCGTGATGGACAGGTGGTGACGGCTCCTGTTTGGCCTCGAAGCTTTCCCTCGGGGATCAGAGCGTAGCGTTGCAGAGGTGGCCTCTGAAAATGCGGTCCTGGTCCGTTTAACTGAGCATCCCAGGGGTGTACATGAGCTGGGGTGTGCACACATCTGCACATTATGTGCTCATGGTGTTTCCAGGGTGTTTTTGGGAGCGAAGGCCCGGACTCGGCTGGACTGTGCAGCCTGCTCAGGATGCGGCCCATGCAGCTCCCGGGAGCAGCAGCCCTGCGTCACCCTGTGCCCGGCTGCAGGCCCGGGTTGGGGTGCGGAGGTGGCCCTGAGCGGTTGCCATGGCAGGTGGATTCGTCCTGCTCCCCTGAGAGCTGCGTTTCCGCCCCGGGGAGGGGAAGGGGTTTGAGTTTGTCGCAGTGGCGGCCTGGGCGTGGCCTGCTTTCACGCTGATGGCCCCCACTTCACTGTGCTGGTTTCTTTTCCCTCCTTTCCACAGCACACTTTCAAGAATGATTAACATAATTATTTCACCGTAACTACTGTGCCACTTGAAGTAAATTAGAGGGAAATTGTTCTTCCCCTCAGGCCCAAAGAAGTAGTAATCACCTTTGGCAAAGTAGCTGATGAAAATATAGCAACAGCAGAATCCCTCGCCCTGTGTCATATAATGTAACCCGCACGGGAGTGACATCCCATCACTTGACCACAGTCTGGATGAGCAGCAAGTCCCAGCTTCCACTCTGGCTCAGGCAGAGGGACTGTCCGAGCCATGGGTACCAGGGCACGGGGATCGTTTCGGGGCTGGGGGCCTTCAGTCAGTGTTGATTAAGTTGAAAGGTTCTGTGATAAGTCAGTTGTTTGGAGTGTAGCACAGGGTGGTCTGCAGTTAAGTTCATAGGTGAGCTGGCAAGTCCTACATGGAACGGAGTCGGCTCCTCTAAAACATCGCTGAAGGGTTCACCTCGGGTTCAGAAAAGGATGGAGGGGTGTGCAGTACAGGAACATGCTCCTTCAATCTCAGGGCGCGGGGCACCCCGTCCAGCAGCTCCAACCACCCTGCTCCCTCCCCGTGCGGTGATGGCCACCTCTGCTTCTCCCTCTCCCCACAGCTGGAGCAGCCCCCCCCTCCTGCTGCTCAAGCAGCTCGCTGTAGCCCCCAGCCCAGCCCCGTGCGCCCAGATGGCCCTCCTTCTCCCCAGGTCAGGACCAGTAGAGGCTCTTCTCCCGCGGTCCTGACGGAGAGGGAGGAGTCAGGCACAGGTGTGGAGGAAGGCTAACTGTCACGGGCTCTTGCCTGACATCTGACAGCTGCTGAGTGTGCTGTGTTTCTCTGGAACATTGAAATTCTCTTGTGACCCCCGCGACTTCTCTGCAGTGCTGCGGGGTGCCTCTGTGCACACTTTGAGAACCATGGCTCAGGGTCCCCCCTGTGCTGAGCACTCACTGTTGGCAAGGTCCAGTGTGCAGGCTGGGCAGCGAGCGGAGGAAGAGCTTGGCCAACAGCAGACGGCACCACTGAGCAGGATGAACCGGAGGCTCCGCAGCCCCCCTGGGGGTGGACAGGGGAGGCGTGTGGAATCCTGGGTGGGTGTGGAAGGAGGCGGTTTGCCTTGGAGTTGCCTGGAGCAGAACTAAACCCTCAGGAGATGGCGGCCGAGTCTTGGTGATGGTTTGTGGGAGGGCATTGGCTTCCCACTTGAAATGACAGTTATCTCACCACCATCAACGAGGCCAGCAGGGGGTGTTCGAGACGGTGCCCCCAAACCGGCTGGTGCATCTGCTTCCATGGGCACAGGGACCTCCCTCTCAGAGCCCTCCTCCTCCTCAGTAAAACGGGGGTTAGGGTGCCACTTTCTCGGAGCCACTGTGCAGATTAAGATGGCATAGCAGTGCCCAAGCCCTGCACTCGCGGGGTGTAAGCGCACCCAAACCTGCATCTGCCAACGACGGCCCTTGGACGCGTCTGAGCCTGTGAAGGGAAGGGTAAGAATCAGAGGGAGATGTACTCACTTTACTTATCACATCTGTTACATAATCCTGGCCATTTTCCCATGCACGGGAAGGACTCCGTTCTGTACTTAGAACAAAAGAGCCATCGTGTAGCATCATCGAAAGTTCAGTTCACTCATTTTTCCAACCTGAGAACAGTCTGGGATATTTTGTAACCGTCCATTTTGCCTGAAACAAATCGGACCGTGAAACTGCTGGTCTGTGAAATGATTGAACAAATTAAAAATGTGTGTAAACAGCCAGACAGAATTAGCGAGGAGTCGAGCAGAAGCAGAACCCGTTAACAAAAGAGAGTCGTGAATTGTATTTGCGCCGTATTTTTGTGTTTGCCTTTTCCCTCCTTTCAAAAGCTTTAATGTGTCTTCATGCAGAGTGATTTAATGGCAGGACTTTAGCCTCGACGGGAACCTGAAATCTTAAGAGTTTTTCTTTGTTTTTGGAAATGGAACTCCGTCCTCCTTTGGACCATGAATGACCACAGATGCTGGGAAGTGGGCGTTTGCCACTGCTGGTTCCTAGTATTTCGCCCTGGCAGTTCCTCTGTAAATGCTGCAGCATTTACTTGGGGGGAAAATACTATGGAAACTAAAAATAAATAAATAAGCAAATAGAGTAAAAATGTGCGGGACCAAGATTGTAGATGCTTTTAGAACAAAACAGAATCTCTCAATATTGTTTTTAAAAACCTCGTACTGTAAGTACTGGACTAGACATTGACATATATATGGATGTACTTCGGTTCTAAAAAACAGACAGAGGCAGGCTGGAGACCATCCTGAAAGATGATGAAGGGAAAGAAAAGTTCTTTGCAAAATCTGCAGGCCTGCCTTGCAGGTAACAGCATCCCTGCTCCCCACCCAGCCATGCTGGCTCCCTATACAGAACCTGGAGCTGGCGCTGGTCTCCTACAGACATCAGGTTTCACAGACAGGACGGGAGAGACAGAGGCTCGGACTTGCCCAGCCCCCAGCCAGCCCGTTCCCTCGGGCAGCAGCACCAGCTGGCGTGTCCATGTGTCCAGTTCTGCCTGCTGTCTCTGGGCACGGCTCCGTGGGAACGCGAGTCCACACATCCCTAACACTTATTACATCGGCTAGGACTTCCTAGCTCACATACTCCGTTTACTCCTGCCTCTTCCAAATCCCATATTTTTAAACAATGGAAAATATAAGAAAAGCATAAATCCATTTAAAATGTTGGAGAATAAGAAAGTGTATCATCCGCTAACTTAAAAAAGGTGGAGAAATTTCTGTAAAGTGGGAACAGGAAAAAGTTTGACAGAACTCGAGCTGCAGTCAGTTGCTGCACCTGTAAGGGGGGCAAGACCGAGAATGAGAGAGAAGGGCCAGTGCCCCAGGCGCCTTCTCTCACCCCGGCGGCATCGTTCCGTGCGCGGGCATCGCCTCCTGGTGTGTGTCGCCAGCATGGGCAGCGAGTCCACCAAACGTGAAAACACACGCGAGCACAAGGGGTGTTTGTTTTGTCGTTGTTGTCTATAAATTCTAGCTGGTGTTCTTGCTAGCCAAGAAGGCCCAGCCTTGACGTTTTGGAGGGGATTAAACGTTCCTGCGCAGGATGGAAAAAATCCAAGAAGGGAGCCAGGAGAACACACGTCCTGGGAAGGCCTCGGTCAGGAGGCGAGAGGGGAAGAATGCGACGCAAGGGAGAAGGAAAATTCGGAGCTACTGGTGCCGTGTGTATGACCGGAAGGCTTCCCATTGAGGGTAAATCTGGACTCGCCAGGGGGAGCTGGACAAGCAGAAACATTCCCAGGTCACAGGAAGCCTGCTCCTGCCCACAGGGGCCACGGTGTCCTCGCCGCCAGGCAGGGAGGGTGGTGCCGCTTTGGCACCTGTTTCTAAGATGTGAGAGCAAATCTGCCAACACTTCCAGCCCTCCCAGTCCCCCTGAACCTCCTCTGGCTCAGGAAAATGAAGTGTGATAGAAACAACAGTTATAAAACCCTGTGAGTGCCCACACCTTTGCCTCCCCTGGAGTGTTCTTGCTCTGTCCCCAGGCCTGTGTATGGACAGAATAATTCGGGGTTGGTGGGAGTGGAGAGCACAGGCGTGATGGCCTCACACTGGAAAAGGCAGGTGAGAGGGAAAGAGCTGGAAGGGGAGGAGGGAGCAAGGGCTGAGCCGGCCACAGGGGGCTCCGCTCACAGGAGGGAACTCAGGTTGCTTCTCTGCTGAGGTCGGAGCACGGGAGGGAGACCTGGTGTTGTCTGTGTTGGGGGTGGAGGCTCTATAACCAGAAGGAAAGGGAGCCAGTAGCTGCATGGAGTGTCAGGGAGCACGCTGTGGGGTCCAAGGGAGGCTTCGGATGTTGTTGTGTAACAACCAGTACAAAGTACCACGATACACGAGGAGAACGAACTTGTCAGAAGTATCAAGAGACCCTTAAGTTATAATTCACGGGAGAAAACCATAGGCCTGGACAGAACCTTCAGACCGAGCACTGGAAACAGCAGATCTGACACATTTAGTTGAGAAGGTGCCCAGTCACTTACAGGAGAACCCAAGAATGACGAGATTCAGAAACTTTCAGAGCCTGGGATATTTCTGGGTTGCTCCCATATAAAGAATAACAGTTATTAAAGTGGACTTGAAGGGCAGTGTGACAATCAGTCCCTAAACAGGCCTGCCCAGGTTTGGGGAACCGCCCGTGACATCATGAAGGGACTGGGTAGGCCTTTCTGGTTCCCCACCCAGGCATTTCCAGGATGTTGGCTTTTCACGGTGGTCACAGTCTCTATATTAGGGAGAAAATCCTTGCCCAAAGCCCTAGCAGGTTTCCCTCAAGCCCCACTGGCCGGGATTTAGTTATTAGCTCATGCCCAGCTATTGGGGGGCCTGACAAAGTACCTGGCATTTGTGACTTCTCGAGTGAACCGGGGGAGGGGGGTCCTACCCCTCCAGGAAGGAGGAAGCAGAGGAAGGCACTGAGCTGGGTGGTGGGAGGGCACTGAGCGGCAACAGAAGGGAATGCATCTTGTTCTGATAGGTTAGTGTTTGCAGTGAGCTCCGAGGGTCAGAAAAGTGCACCCCCAATGGGGGAGGCATGACATGAAGACGCAAAGAAAAGATGGAAAGGAGGTGGGCTGCGCTGGATGAAGACTTCAGTGATGAAGGTCAAAAGGAGAAGTTAGCCCAGCAGGCTTGGCTTAGTGGTTGAGCATCAACCTATGACCCAGGAGGTCACGGTTTGATAACTGGTCAGGGCACATGCTTGGGTTGGGGCTTGACCCCAGTAGGGGGTGTGCAGAAGGCAGCTGATGGATGTGCCTCTCACATCCACCATGTTTCTATCTGTACCCCTCTCCCTTCCTCTCTCTCTCAAATAATCTATAAAAACATGAAAAATATATTTTTTAATAAAAAATGTAAAAAGGGAGACGTTAACATTGAATCAAAATAAACTGAAGGTTTCACATTTCATTGGTTTTTAAAAATCAGTCACAAAAAAGAAGAGGCAAAAGAAATCTGACCAAATGAAGTCCATGTGAGAAAAGCAGGCCTGTCTCCTTGGCTGCAAGTTCAAACGAGCTGGAAGCGAGGCTGCCAAGAAGCTTATGTAACCAGAGGCCTCTGCAGAGAGCACAGTTCAGAACATAGGGGCGCGACCCCAGGCCTCCAGGGGCTCAGCCGTGGCCACCTCTACCCCAATCCCTTTCCCTGGATTTTTCCGCCACCTGCATTCTTTGGCGTCACACTGTCACTGCTCAGAAAGCCCTTTTCGGTGACGGTGACGGCTCTCAGTCAATGCTTCCCCCCTTCCTCAGCCTTTCCCCTCCCCAGCCCCCTGGCTCCCATCCCCCTGGCTCCCAGCTCCCTAACCCCAGCCCAATGGCCCCCAGCCCCCTGGTCCCAAGTAGAATCACTCACTGCTGCCTTGTTTCCCCACTGAGCTCCTGCCTAGCCCTTACCAGCCCCTCAGCCCTGCGCCTCTGGCTGCTGGACCCGAGCCCTACTTCGAGGGGCTCTGAGGACCGCTGGTGCCTGGCAGGAGTGGGGGATATTCATGGCTGCTCTTGGTATAGAGTATTGATAAGTGAGGGCTCCAGCCGCTTCTGGGCACACGGAGTGGTGTCTCCACCTCCAAGGTGCCTGTCCCTGGGTCTTTTCAGTGCAGATTGGCTTTGAGCAGGTCTGGGGCGGGGCTCCCAGGAGAAGCTGGGATTTCCCCAGAGCTCCCTGCGCAGGCCCTGAGACAGGGGAATCAGTAGAGGTGAGTTCAGGGTCTCATCCAGGGGTGTCAGCCTGGTGGCCAGAGGCCCTTGTCTCCCGCACCCCTCAGGGCCTGCTGCAAGCTCTGCACAGCAGGCAGCATAGTCGGCCAGTTGTCGATCACCCAGGCGGGCTCAGTGGGGACTTCCTTTCCTGAGGGGAAGAACAACCCCTGGAGGGCAGGCATGAGAATTGGCCGAGGTCCCTTCTCCCTGCTGTCATGCTTGGTGGTGGCATTTGCCCCTGATGCGGGCTTTGCTTGGAAATAGCTGTCCTCTGCCTGTGTGGCGGCCTCTCGGCTCTGACTCACCACTTTGCTCGGGTCCCTTTCTGTCAAGTATGTTTTCCCGCCTGTGGACGGCCTCGCTTCCTCCCTCCTGGGACCCTTGGCTGCGGGAGTGACCTGCTTCCCTAACACACTGAGGACGTCTGTGCTGAAGCCAGTTCCTTCCTGAAAACAAGAATGGGACCTTCCCTCCCAGTGGTTCCCGTGCCCTGTTAACTAAGCCGACATAAGTAAGAGTGTTTCTCCACGGGCTTTGCCAGGGAATTCTCTGGAATGCTTGGTTCCAAGGGCACAGTAGGCACATACCCCCATCCGGGCACAACTGCCCGAGTGTTTACTTGGTGCCAGCTTGTTTGTTGGACTTGCCAGCACAACTCATGGAGATGTTGGTTTGCTTCCCCGTCCAGAGCCACTTAAATTAACTGCGTCAACTCTGGGCTTTGCTTGGTGACACAGAATGATGTCACCAAACCCTGGCCACGTGCTCCTAAAACAGCGTACTCTGTCTCCTCATCACAGAACGACTTGCAGGCCATTCAGGGCAGCAGGCAACACCCATCTATTTCATGGCTCTCACCAGGTGACTCCCTGTTAGCACGGAGCTCGCCTCTCCTGCTCTCCGTTCTCCTGGCTGCACACAAGAAAACAGAAGTCACGGTAGAGGAAGAACTAAATATTTGGAGGCATGTTTAACTCAACACCGATGACCAGGTTCAGCTCCTGTTTCTGGTAGTGAAGCAAGAAGGTAGGGTTCGGGCACTCAGCAATCACGCCTGTGGGTTGGAAACCGCACGGCCGCCGCGGGCCTGCGCTGGCCAACAGCTTACCCTCCAGGGCCACGGTGATCTCGTCCCCAAAGGTCGCACTGCAGAGAACACTGGTCGAAGGGGCCAGGCACCATCCTTCTAGAGCTTTCCAGGTGCTGAAAAGTGTGTGATGGGAGCAGAGGAGGAAGCCCTTGCTGCTCTCAGCGCGTAGAGACTTGGGAGCAGGGACTAGAACCAGCGGAGCCGGACGGAGTGAGGAGGGCGCTGGGCAGGCTCCCTTTCCGCTGTGAGGTCCGGAGCCTTATCAAGTGCATTCCGTCGGCTCCTCCTGCTTGGCGCGCGCCGCCGATGTGTTACGTGGCTAGAACGACAGCACTGTAGTTCTACCTTCTATTCTCTTCCTGAATTCACTCTTTTTTAAATAACACAGCTGGATTTAATAATACTGTCCTCACCTAAAGAACCCAAATCTAGCCCTAACCGGTTTGCTCAGTGGATAGAGCGCTGGCCCGCGGACTGAAGGGTCCCAGGTTCGATTCCAGTCAAGGGCATGTACCTTGGTTGCGGGCACATCCCCAGTAGGGGGTGTGCAGGAGGCAGCTGATGGATGTTTCTCTTTCATCGATGTTTCTAACTCTCTATCCCTCTCCCTTCCTCTCTGTAAAAAAACAAAACAAAACAAAAAAAGAACCCAAATCTAAGTTTCCCCGTGCATGTGGGGCCTAAGAAAAAACCCAAAGAGCCCTTGGAATATGGTCAGAAACAGGGATGAGCGCGTTCGTTTGCACACGCCATCTCTGGGCCTCACCCTGACACCGCGTCCCTCCTTGGCATCCTGGGATCACGACTCGTCAAGGCAGAGAGGGTCATGTGCGTCACAGTCTGGGAGGCCACCCCATGATTAATTTCCGTGAAACTGATCACTGCAGTTTGGAAAACCCCGTCTCAGCTCATCTGATACTGACACCTACCCACCGGCCAGGTCTCCCCTAAGCGCAGACCCCTCAGGAGAAACCTGCTGGGGTTTGGCTGGACTGCACTCGTGTGTCAGCCACGAATGCTCGGATTTCTTCTTCCAGCTCTGTGTTCTGATCACACCAGGGTCTTGGATTTCTTTGCCCTCCAAGACCTGCAGTTCACATGTCTGAAGAGAGACATGTCTTCCTCCCGGGCGAGGCTGTGCCCTTTTCCTCCGAGGAGAGTTAACATCCAGTTTTGGATTGCAAGGAAAAGGGGCAGACGTGTCCCCTGGGTGTGTGTGAACTCTCTTTGGGGTTGCGAGCCCAGCGCTGGCGGACCACAGACTCAGGGGACCCCTGCGGGGGCAGGCTTTGCTCGCTCGGGAGCTCTGGTGCCTGCCACCAAACACGCAGATTAGAGATGAAGGCTGACCAGATGGCCATCTCGGCCTTGGCTGGTCACCACCCTCTCTGGGCTCATCTCCCACGGGACCCTGCTGGCCCTGACCTCAGCCCATGGGCTGTGAGAGCAGAGTGCTGCCCCCTCCCCTTCCTGAGCTTACAGACAGGAAGGGCGTGATGGCCTCAGGGCCCGGCACACCCTTCCTCCTGGGCCTTTGCCAACATGCAGATCAAGAGTGGCCACTCCTGAGCGAGAGATGCTGAGAAAGTCCTGTCCAGGGGGTGCCCCCTGCAGCCCAGAGGCGGCTGGTCATCTGGGTGATCTGGGCGCCTGGGTCAGTGTCCTGGTAACATCACTGGATGTGCCCATTCACGGGCCGGTGGTGACCAATCAGGCTGCCCCCCTCCCTCTCTTCTGATAAACAGCCCAGCACCACATCGTAGGGAGCCTGGACAGAGGAGTTTCTCCTGCATCCACTGCGAGGTGACCCCTCCCCTGCAGAGCTGGTCACTCCAGTGAGAGGCACCTTGAAGAGTGAAAGAAACTGGTCATTTTCTCTCTGATTTGGGACCAGCTGATCATGTGCTATTTTCACATGATTATTTGCATGTATATGTGAAATGCTTCCCCCTTTCTCAGCCAGAATTGGTGTCACCTTCGTCAGTCTTTTCGTCCTGCCCTCGGGGGGACATCCCCTCTGTGTGTTCCTCCCCCTGGCCTATGTCACCCTCTTAGTTATGTGGCCATGATGAGCATGGCCGATATCCCTACCAAAAGTGTCTGTCACCGTATTTACATTATTTTACTTCCTTGCAATTAGTCATAGCTTGCTTTTGATCTTGGGGACACTGATTCTTTTTCTTTCCCATTGCAATTCCGTTTTGCAGACTCTGTCTGCGTTCTGACCTGATCCTCCACGGTGGGGGCCACACGGACCCGGGCCCCTGAGTGCGACCACCTTTCTCCCAGGCCTGGCCTCGGGTCCCTGGGCACCCGGAGCCCACCGTTCCTGTTCTCCGCATTCACACCTGTGTGCTTCCAAAATGCGTCCACTCAGTTCAGCTGCGTTAAGTAACATCTGTTACCAGTTTTCTCGTGTCTAATGAAGGAGACATCCTTCTGGAACGTTTCTCGTTCCTGGTTAATGTATTAGCATTTGCTCCCCTTTACGTGTTTAGTCCATTGCACGCGGTTGTCAGCGTCAGGGTTCCTGCTCTTCACGTTTTTCTCGCTGGAGATGTCTCCACACCAGTCCCCCATCGCTACCTCTTCTCCGGGTTTCAGCAGTTCTCCCATCTGTGATTTTTCCAACTAACTTTCCACTGTATTTTCCACATTTTCTTGTTTTTGTGCCCGTTAGAAGCCTTTTTTTAAGGGGGAAAATGATTTCTTTTTTAAAAAAATATATTTTTATTGATTTCTGAGAGGAAGGGAGAGGGAGAGAGAAACATCAATGATGAGAGAGGATCAGTGATTGGCTGTCTTCTGTATGCCCCCTACTGGGGATTGAACCCGCAACCCAGGCATGTGCCCGTGACTGGAATCGAACCCAGGATCTTTCAGTCCGCAGGCCCATGCTCTATCCACTGAGCCAAACCAGCTAGGGCAAACATGATTTCTAAAATTAACTCCTAAACTTTCTGGAGTTTTAAATTCTTGCTGAAATTTGTGCTTTCATGTCAGGTTAAGGGGTTAGTGTAGTGTGTTCTAGCCCCAGACTCGCTTGACTTAGAGATATAGGAGAAACACAAAAACCTGAGCTGGGTGGGACAAGACAAAAATTGAAGCCTCACCAAGAATCCAGAGAGTCCCGGCAAACCCTACGGGGTGGCAGTGTGGCCCCGCTGAGTGTGAATTGGAGTCTCGCAGCACAGGTGGCCTGGGGATAGCTGGGTGCGGTGATGACAGTACAAACCCAGAACAGCACCTGGATGCACCTCAGGCAAGGTTGGCCGCTCAGGCGCTGGAGACTGGCAGCCTGGACTCAAACCTTGTGTGAGCTGTGTGACCTCGGGCAGGTCCTCAGCCTCTCTGTGCCTCACATCTCGAATCTTTAAAGTGATAATGGCATGTCTCTCCCAGGGCGAATATGAGCAGAGGATCTGCTGTATGTGTCATTTAGAACAGTGCCTGGCATGTAATGTGATCTAGCTATTGGCCACTGTGAATGTAAGTAACAGGAAGATAATGAGATATAATCGACATTAAAAGTTACGCCAACAAAGCAGGAGGAAAACGTTGCGATGTACAAGGACAATTAGAAATGCAGGACATGGCAAGCTGGGAGGAACGTAGCAAGATTCCCACGAAGAGGGCACAGAGGAACCCGTGTGGCACCCGGGGCTGGCGCTCTGGACACACCTACAGAGTCTCACAGCCTGTGGGCACCATCGATGGCCTGCGTCCTTCCCCTGCTGAAACCTGGGGCTGCCCGGGAAGGGCTGCCACATCGGCTGCTTTAGTGTGTTTTGGATCTCACATGTATTTTGGGTAGAGGGAAAGGACCGCATGTAGGGTGCCATGGCTTCGAGAAAATGCCAGCGCCCACGGATGGGTGTAAAAGGACAGGTGAGGAGCAGCTCTGGTGGAGGCTGTTGGCACCTCGCCACGTTCCCAGGCCCAGCGAGGCGGCTCCCTCTCTCGTCAGCTTTGCGTTGTCTTTTTCCGTTCGCATTCGGGGTTCAGCGTGTCCAGCCCCCTGTGGAACCTCATGGCCTGTAGCTTTGGCCGGTAGTCATGATTAACAGCTCAGATTGAACAGCCGCTGTAGCCAATCAGTCGCCCCGGCTCCCTGCCCCAGAGGCACTAGAAGTGGTTGGAAAGCAAGCCCTGGGCTTCCACGGGCCCCTCTCTCCTTAGAGAGCAGTTTGCATTCCCAAAGGCACCTGGGAAGGCTCACTTCTGCTTTTGAAAAGTTTGCTCTGAAACCCAGACATGCAGAGCACGCAGGGCTCCAACGCTTCCTTAAAAAGTCGACATGAAATGTTTTCTTAGAAGCTGAGCTGACGCTGTCCTCCCCAGGGCCAGTTGGTGCAGATCATGACCTCGTGCAGGTGCTGGGCTCGTGAGCACGGGCATCGCACCGGCTGCACGAGCCCCCACCCCCGTCTTGCAGCTGGGTCTCCATCCTCTTGGAGGAGCCATCGTTTCCAGCTGGGACCAAGCTGATACTTTGACCACCTTCCTGATGGCCCCTGAGTTTCCTCCTTTCTCCTCCTCCCTCCAGCTGTAACTGCAGACACCCTCACCCTCGCCAGAGCCACCCATGAGGCCCTGAGGCCCCACTGAGTGAGTCTTTGGGGCTGGGGCCAGGCCTGCGTTGTTGCCAGGGCAGGTAATTGTCGGGAGCTCTGAAACCCTGGAACTAATGACATAAAGTGCATGCTCCGGGTGTCTCTATGACCCCATACGTGTGGCAGACAAATCTGCGGTCTAGAGAGCGACACTGACTCGGAGAACATGGCTGTGTCCCACTTACTTACCCACTGAAAGGAGCCGGACCTGCCCATCCTACCATGATCAGGTCACCGCCCAGCCATAACCTCTCCGGTGCTGCGATAGGCCCGACGCTTGGTGGTCCCGCCTCTGCAAGTATTTATAGAGCACCCCCACCCCACCCCCTTGTCAGAGCTGCCAGTAGGCCCCTGCTCTCGGAGGGAGGTGCCACACTAGGTGGGACAGAGCATTTAAAGCAGGAACTAATAAAACATAGTGCCCTGGCTGCTTTAGCTCAGTGGATAGAGCGTCGGCCCGTGGACTGACGGGCACTTACCTCAGCGGCAGGCTTGATACCCTGCATGTGCGGGAGGCAATCAATCGACCTCTCTCTCCCTCTCTCTCCCTCTCTCTCTCTCTCTCTCTCTCTCTCTCTCTCTCTCATCGATTTTTTTTTTTCTCTCTCTGTCTCTCCCTTTCCATTCTCTCTAAAAAAAAAGGGGGGGGTGGAGGGCGGGATATCCTTGGGTGAGGATTAACAACAAAAAATCCTAGACAGTATGGGTGGCGTGCAGGGATTAAAATAGAGGGGGTGACAGGTGACGCCACTACAGAGAAAATTAGGGAACTGCTCCAGCCCAGAGCCTGTGGAAGCCTGTGCTGCAGCACCTTCTGGGCCTGAATTAAAACGTGGTTTAAGCTGCTGTTGGACAAGCGTGGGGGAGTCTGGGAGGCGGTTCAGTTAACGGAGGCGACAGCTCTAGGGTGGGGGTGGGGGGTGAGGGGCCTGGGGTGTGCCTGGCAGCTGTTGTCCACGGGACCCAGGGGCAGTCTGGGCACAGAGCACCCACGGTGACCTGAGGTTTTGGTCTGAGTAGCCAGGTGGGAGTGGCCCCTGAGGTGGGGACGCAGGGGTGGGGAGGTGGGCCTCAGAGCACCAGCACGTTTGGTTGTCAGCAAGTCCTTACATTTTGTCAAACATTAAAATGAACCAGACCACCCCTGCAGCGGGAGAGGCGGCAGCTGTCCCTCCCAGGACAGCCCGAGGGACTGCTCTGCCTGCCTGCCCTCCACTGCTGCTCCTCGGGCATCGCCGGCCCGGGCAGAGCTGGCGTTTGTAGCCTTCTGTTAGGATATGTCAGAATACTGCCGTTTGAGGCAAACCTGCCCCTAGATCTAAACAACAAAAGGTCTTTGTCAGAACGTGGTACTTCTGGGGGCCTGTTCTTTACTTCCCCTTTTCACCTGCGTTGCTGGACCCTCGCCTAATTCTGCCCCAACTCTGCTGCATGACCTCAGACACGGTGCTGAGCCTGGTCAGGGACACAGCCAGGAGGCCTTGCTCGTGCCTGTCCGGTGCATGGGCATGGTCGTGCGGGAGGGGGGCCCCCATCAGCTCCCATCTGCCCGGCAACTACTCCTCTGGGCAGAGCTGGAGAAGAGGCCGCTTTCAGGCTGGGCTCACCCACCTACGGGATAGAGTCGCCGGGAGGAGCTGGCAGAAAGGCTGGTGTCCAGGCCACACCCCAGGCCCCTTAAATCCCAGTGGAGGGGGCTGGGGATTCACACTCTGTCACTCTGTCACAGGCAGGCCTGTGCACCTGAGACTAGCAGGAGTGGCGGGGCAGGCCCGAGGCCCCAGGCATTGATGCTGAAACTGAACTGGCCAAAGAAGCCAGTTCCTTTTCGAGCTGCTGCCCCAGGACAGCCAGGCTCCTCCCCAGCCACTGAGAGAGCCAGCTGCAGTGAGGCCCCCAGGGAGCAGGGAGAGGAAGGCACAGGTGGAGACCCTCTGTAGGTCGCTGTTGCTCTGGGGGAGGGGTAACGGAGTAGTTGCCAACAGATTTCAAATTGGGTAACGATGTCAACGATTGGTCGTGATCTCCTGAGTGCTGTGCATGGGTGGTTCCAGTGCTGGCTGTGGCCTGGGAGGGCAGGGCTGCCCAGGCCAGGGGAAGCATCCCAGGTCTCAGACCATCTCTCTCCTCCTCCTCCACGGGAACAGGTGTGTATAGTTACGCACGCGCTCAGGTTCAGCTGCGCTTTGGCCAACACTTAGTGACTAGGTTCCTATTGTAATCATTACTAATAATGATGCAAAAATCAGTCTGTGCTGTTTAAAGAGTGATTTGGAACATGAGTGTTTAATGAGTCATGAGTTGGGGAGGATTTATTCTCCATCTGATGCTTTTTGTAGGAAAGAAGTGAGCACCGTTATCCTGCTTATGTTTAAGGAGGTTTTAATTTAAGAATCCTAAATTGTTTTAAAAGAGACGCAGAGGTACAAGCCCCAAGCCCTCCCACAGCCTGGCGAAGGCCCCCGGGCGACATTCCCTTTGGGGCCCAGCCATGGAGAGAGGGGCTGGGGAGCTTTGGCCTAACACACACCTGATCACTGGTTGGCTTCCAAGCAGCCCTGCTCTAGGGCGGGAGGAGGGGCCGGAGTGCAGGCAGGTGCTCTGTGCAGATGGAGCCTGGCACCTGGCACCTGGCCCGAGGCCTGGGAGAGCTGCGGCCAGCGTCCTGCCTTTGCTGAGAGCAGCGCAGTTCAGTGTAGATGACCTGTGAGCTCCTGACATGCCCGTCCTCTTAGGAGCTGCCCTGCGCAGGCAGGCACTGCAGGTGAGGAGGAGCCCAGCGAAGAGGGTGTTGATTGAGTGCCTCCTCCGGGCCTGGGTAGCCCCCTGCCAGCCAACCTTGGGTCTGAGAGAAGGGGCAACTCCACAAAGTTCCACTGAAGACCCTTTGGGCCGGTGGTGCCGGGGAGAGAACCCATCAAACGGGCCCATCCCCCAGGCGCTGCGAGCCGAGGCCCCTCCGGGAGTGCTGCCTGGTGCCCAGGGGCTCCCAGCGCAGCCACCCAAGAGCGGGGGGGCGGGGAGCAGCTGCACCTCACAAAGAGCCTCCAAGGCGCCTTTAAATCGGAACACATTTGATCCAACCCATATTGATCTTCCTCCCCGTGTGGAACGCTGGGGAAGGGCGGCTGGAAGATTCTGGGACAAGCTGGGGAATGTTGTCTTCGATGGTTCTAGTTTAGTCAATTTAAACAACGCCTTATGGTTACCTGTCAAACCTGGAAATAGATTTATATTCTCTCTCATGAAAAAATGACTTTTTAAGGTCTCGAAGATCGGCCGAATGTTCGTTTTCTGGGGATCTCTCACCTCAGTAGTTGACAGGCCGAATGGGCTGGGTGCGGACAGGGAGTGAGTGACAGGAGGCGCAGACGCACAGTCGCTCCTGGGAGACTGGGGCACGCAGCTCTGTTTCTCCGTCCGGCTTGTGAGCCATTTCCACGGTCTGCATCGTCCTGTCGGGCTGAAGCCGCGTCCACAGTGCGGCTGCGGTCCCTGGGGAGGGGCAGGCACGTCCTGAGGCCAGTGTCGCTCTCATGCCACCCTCTGCTCTCGGCCTGCGGAAACGCCGCCCTGCCTGCAGACTGGTCCCCGTGACCCCGCCCGGTCCCCTTCCCAGCACAGGCCATCCACTGGACCCGGCTTCCATGTGGCCGTCCCCTCAACCCTGCTGGAGGGGGTCAGCCTCCAGGAGCCCATCTCTGCACCGCCCTGTGGAGACAGAGCCGGCTGGGAAGTGGGGCCTCCTGAGAGGGGGGCCGGGGTGAAGAGGAGGCCGAGGCTTTGCTTCACAGTCTGTGGAAGGGCTTCCTCCCCCGAGATCGAGGGAGCGGGTGCCACGGCCAGCTCCACGTGGCACATGGGCTCCAAAAGGGGCAGCGGGGTTCCCAGAGCACCAGCAGTTGGTCTCCGAGTTCTGCTTTTCCCATGAACAGTTGTTATCAAAAATCTCTGCCCGTGTTTTAAGCCAAATCCCAGAGTAGTTGGTAGTCCTGTTGGCAGCACCCCCGGGACAGAGGAGGCTGGGACCTGCGGGGCCCCCGGTGGAGCGCAGGACTTCCTCCCCAGGTAGCTGGACCCCCGGGTGCAGGCCCCTCCCTCTGAGCCTGGCTGCCCTGGGGGGGACTGCATAGGTTGTTCCCGTGGCATTGGATGGGGTGCTGGGTGCTGTGGCTGTAGGGACGAAGGGCTAGTCAAATCGCTGTTTGGGGGCCTCTGCTCTGGACCAGGGACCCCCACAGCCACCTGCAGACTCTGCCCCAGGGCAGACGTGCACCCGCTCACAGAGGTCAAAGGCCACGTTCGCTCGGCTCAAGAGGCAGAGGGGGGATTTGGCCTGTCCGCGCTCAGTCCCCGCGCTGCCTCCTCGGATCCCGGGTCCCGGAAGCAGGTCAGGCCGGCTGCTGCTCCTTTCAGTACCTTCAAAATCCCGCCGGGCTGACTCCCCATTCCCACCCACCCGCCTGGGCCCCATCTCGTCCGGTCAGAAACGGGCCAGGCACTTCCAGGAGGCCTCGGCGCTCGGGGGCCACAGCGTCTCGGGTGCCTCGATGCACGGAGGAACACGCTGCCCAGGGCCTCCTGCAGAAGGTGGGGGCCCTGCCAGCACCGAGGTGCCACCCTCCGGCCAGCGTGGCTCACCCTGTGTTCTCTCAACAGCAGATGAAGCTGGTGGCCGAGAACCTGAAGGAAGAAGGCGGGAAGGAGAAAGAAGGCGGCCTGAACTAGCAGAGGGGCACCCGAGTGGCTGAGCGGCTCCAAACCCAGATCCAAGGCTCGGCCAGAGGAAGCAGCTCCCCGTGGCAGCACCCACTCCTCCCAGCACAGTGTCCCAGCTCAGGGCCGCGAAGAGGGCGGCTGGGACCCAGCTCCTGGCAGCTCCCCCCACCCCACCCCTGCACCCCCCCACCTCAGGTTTCTGCCCCAGCCCCACACTCCATTCCACACACTGCACTCCGCCCGCTGCCCTGAGCCTCTCGTGTGGACCAACCACCAGCTCTCCATGGTGCCCGTCACGGAGACGGTCACCCTCACCCCCACCGCCCAGGGATCCGTGGGGCAGGGAGGCGGCCCGGGTGCGAGCCACGCTGAAGGGGGCTCTGCCCAGCCTCAGTTCAGAGCGAGGGGTGGACAAGAGGCAGGGTTTCCAATTCCCGACAACTCTACCTCTTTCCTGGTTCTATTTTGCAATATGTTAAGACACTTGATCTGCAGAAGCAATAGTATCAGCTATTAAAAGCACCTCTCTGGCTCCTACTTCCCACGCGTGGACTGCATGGCCCCCGGGGTTCTGGGAGGAGCTTGGGGCAGGTTCGTCAAGGTGAAGCCTGAATGGGGAGGCTGAGTGTGGAGCTGGGCACCTGGTGCCCTTCCAAAGCTCGGGTGGTTCTCGGGAGGCCCTGCTGCCCCCGGAGCCTGGCAAGGGCTGCGGGGCTGCTTCCATGTACAGGGCACCAGGCGGAGAGCCAGCGGCCACACCTGGCTCCTGGTGTGGCTGACGCCTGCAGAGGAGGGACCTTACCCAGGGGTGCTGCACCCCCCCAGCTGTGCCATGGGGCTGGACCGCTCTCAGGCACAGTGTGGGTCACCGTGGTCCGGCCCTCCAGACACAAGGCAGCGACTGGAGTCCGCTGCTCCCCGCCTGTGGTCCAGGCACGAGGACCACCTGCAAGGGAGGGCCTGGCTTCCTTTCTCTGCCAGCTGTGCACATTCTGCCTGTGAAACAGCCCCCGCTTTATCCACCTCCCCCTCCTCCCGCCCCCCTCCCCGCCCCGGGCGCATGTCCCTCACAGCCGGGACACTGGGCCATGGGCATTTCCACGCAGGTGCCTCGGCCACTGGGGAAGGCGGATGAGCAGGGGGAAATGAGGGCTCACCCGTCCCCTCCCTCAGGGCCGGCCCCCCGAGTCCCTCCACATCAGGATGGGGGTGGCCTCAAGCATCATGTTTTTGGGAGCCAGCCCCCGTCTGCCACTCTTGGGTGCCCAGCTGGTCCTGCCAGGCCGCTGCGCTTGCCAGCATGTCTGCCTCTGCTTGGTCTGAGGCATCAAGGCCCATGTCCGCGGTCAGTGGTTGGCTGAGGCTTAAGGAGTGCTTTCTAGAACATTATCGTGATTTAAACCAGCACGTGGTCCCCGCCACTACGGTCCTGAGCCAGGAGCTTCCTCGCATCCCAGCCTGGGCGCCTCAGACCCAGCTCACCGTCCCCCCCCAGTCACATGAGCACAGTGGGTATGGGGCAGCCGGTTCCAGATGTGAACCCCATCGGCTGATCTTCCTGCCCATTCACATGGGTGTTTCTGTCTGTCGCCCTCCCTCCCACTCTCTCTAAAAATCAGGCCTGTGCCTATTGGAGACTGGGGGTTGGGGGTGGGGTTGCCCCCCTCCAGCGTCAGCAGACCTGGACCCACCCAGGTCTGCCCCTCCTGCCTGGGCCCCAGCACTCCCAGGTGTAACTGGCGACGGCAATGGGTAGGGCGGGGCCTGACACTTAGCTTTATCCCCTTCCCCTGAGGAAGCTCACAGCACTCTGGGAGGGAGGCCGTGATTTCTGTGACCTTGTTGGTGACATGGGTGCCACAGGCTCAAGGGAAACTGCCATTAAACCTCCTCCACATCTTGTAGTCGATCACGAGGCCACACACCAATGGCCAAACTGCGGGGAGCACTTTTTTCCCAGCATGAGGCCAGGGTTGGGGTGGAGAGGGACAGCATCATCCTGGAGGTCTCCATAGTCCAGTCAATAGGACCAGGGGGCGTGGAGCAGTGAGGGGCGCCTTGGCTCCTCCCACCCCCGCTCCTGAGCACCTGCCACAGCGAGATGCCACCCCCTCAAGGGGCGGGGCACAGAAGAAACGGAATGGGACGCCGTTCTATTGCTGAACACCAATATGCCACTTTATTGTTTGGATTTTCTCCCACTTGTCACAGACCTGTCCATGTTCACACGACGAGGAAAATCAACCCGCAGTGGACGCAAATGACCAATCAGTTGATCATTCTGTATACGCTTCACACATCAGCGCTTACGTGGTAGAAATACCTTTAATTTGATTCAGTCTCACGGCTACTCTTAAAGTCGGTGTCAAGATTGTCACATCTTTAAATACAGATAGAATTGTCAGAAGTACATATTTTATATATATATATATATATATATATATACACACATATGTATATATATACACACACATACAGAAAAATACAAGACTAATTGTCCACAATATTTAATTTACACACTACTGTAACTCTATGCAACTTCTGAAGACAGGTTAAGGGGTACAGGAAACTGTTTAGAGCAAGTAAGTAGTTTGGTCCAATATTATCTTAATGTAATGGTTATTCGCTCCCTCTCTTTTATGGGACAACATACTATGACATACAACACATGCACAGTCATTCACTTAGGAACAAAGGAGTAAGACACCACTCAGACTAACATCTGTCTACCCAGAGGGCCAACCAACCACACACAACTAATAAGGCTATAATACAGCTATGCAGCATAAATGGTCAACACTGCTGATCCTAGAGTGAGCACCATATATACATCTGAATATAAAAAAACACAACGAAAACCGAACACATACGGGTTCAAATGTGCCATTCCAAGGCTATACATAATCACAGGAAAAAGTATTTACATTGCTTGGAAAACAGCTGCAACAAAGAGTTTATTGCCAATGCCCTTTATAAACTTCTCTCCTATGTTTAATACAGATGTTACGCTCACTGTCTATGTGAACCACACATCTTATTTCTGGCCCTTTATAAGATCCCTGCTCAAGAATTTCAAGCAAATGTGTTCTATGGCTTCACCCACACACCTGTTCTCATAGCTTTCGATTATAAATATCACACTGAACTAGAGCTATAGCTTAAAACACATCTAGCCTAGGTCTAGAAAGTAAAAGTATTTGAAGTATCATCTTTACTTAGTCTAGTAAGTATACAATAAAATTCAGAGCTCTGAGTAAAACAGATGGGTACTAACGTAGCAAGGTCAGTGTACACTTGGAGGCATTGCCCAATGGCATGCCGTCCCCTGGGGCTCCGCCACTGTGTGGACCAGACACCTCACTGGAGGCTGATGAGCGTGGGAAGGCCCAGGCCCAGCCGCATCCTATCACCAATGCGGCTAAGCATCTAAGAGCCCTCGGGGCACAGCATAGAAAAGTAGCATCTGGCCCCTTCCGCAATCAGCAATGTGCAATACACTGTGCCTACAGATAAAATTTGTCTTGAAAGATGATTATCTGGTCAAAAGGAGTCTCTGTACAGGAATAGTTTAAAGCAAGAGTTCTTGATTATTGTTTTGGCAGGAAGGCAAAGTGAAAAGTATTTCCAGCAAAAAAACAAAACTGAAGCAGGTTTTGTTTGCTGACTGTGTGGATTCTACCCTTCCATGTGTTTTTTCTGATTAGCCAATTGTCATGGCTAATTGAGCTAAAGGATATAAAATGGAAGTAACAAAAGAGACAACCTAATTACCAAACTCGTAAAAATCAATCCATGTATATACATATATGTGTTTATATATGTTTTTTTCAATGACCGGGTTTTGACTCTGCCCACCGCTGAGTGCACTTTGCCTCCACGTTAAGCCCTACAGTTCCTTCTATCTACATGGTTCTGAAGGAAACCCTGGGCTGTGCCCTGCGGGAAGGAGTTTACACGAGCGTCATTTTGTTCTGTTACACAGACACACTCTATAAGTAGAGTTAAGACATCATCAGTTCACACATTATAAAATAAGATTGTCTGCTTGTCATTTACCACTACAGGGGAAGCTGCCTTATAAATCTAAGTACTTTATCTCACCTATTACAAAACAAGAAAATCTTTTTCAGTTAATTTTTAAGAGCCCAAACTTTGTTCACACTATAGCTTAAGACAAACAGGTGTGGGTATGTTGAAATCTCGGTTTAAGGTTCTAGTGCAGACGTTGGCTGTACTCTGTCCCGCGCAGCCTCGGAAAGCTGGCGGGCACGTCCGCGGGCTCCAGGCCTGTCGGCATCTCACCGTTATTGCTTTGGTTCTGTATCGGACACCAGAGTGTGCCCCAGAGCACGGAGTCTCCGTGTAACAAGGTCAGGACAGGAATTTAGATTTTTCAACAAGGAAATACAAGCATGTTTTCTCTGTCTAGGTTAAGTGCGGAACATCACATTTCTAAGTGCTCCATTTATATTAGGTTCCAAATATACATTTTAATTTAATCCTGATCATCCACACTAAAATTCTGAATGTAAAAGTGACACACGAGATTGACTTTTCGGCTGGAACAGAAAAGCAGTGTCTAGCAGCAGCATGCACAAGGACCATGCATTGTCACAGCGCCAGGCGAACGAAGGGAAGCGTAATAAATAACTGCCCGCTGGGAGGGTAAAACCGAGAGCAAACAGTGAAGGGAGCCGGTCTTCACTGCTCTGAGCAGGAAGCGTGCGAGTGGCCGGGCGGCCACTGTCAGATGACGTGGCAGCAGGTGGCCTGGCTGGAGGCGCACAGCAGCCCCTCCTTGGGGTTCCGCTGGATGTTCACAGAGATGGTCTTTTCGCACAGAGGTAGCTGGAGCACGTTGTTTTTCAGGTTCCTGCTCTGTATCCGTTCTAGCTCAGTGGTGCTGTCCGCCACGTGGTCGGAGAAGAACTTGAGGCTGCCCACCACGGGGGCCTGGCCCAGGCTGCCCGCGGAGCTGATGCACATCTTCCACGTGGACTTCTCCTGCACCTTGACACTGGAGAAGGACAGGCCGTGCTGCGGGTCAAGAATGTACTTGGTGCCCCCGCGGAGCTGCGAGCCCAGGCAGAGGCCCATGAGTTTGAGGCTCTGCACCAGCTCCCCGGCGCTGCGCGAGGCCAGCTGCGTGGAGTTGGCGGGGCCGGCGCAGCGGCGGGTGCTGCCCGAGGTGCCCCCTGGGGTGCCCCCTGAGCCGCCCGAGGGGCTGCCCCCGCCCGCGTTGTTCTCGCTGGGGCTGGCCTTGTCCGCCCCGCCGCTGCTGTTGCTGGGCTTGCTCTGGCCCCCGCCGTCGCCCTCGCTGCCCGGCGGCCCCTCGCTGCTGTCCCGGCGGTGCCAGGAGTAGGTGAAGCCGCTGTCTTTATCGAGCCGCCGGCGGCTCTCCGAGTCGTCGTCGCTGGTCTCCGAGCTGCTGCAGCTGGAGCCGCGGCCCTGGCTTTTCCTCCGGTGGTAGCGTTTGTGCACCGTCCCCGGGGAGGCGATGTTCATCTTTAACCTGCTCAGCTTGGGAGGCAGGTTCTCATCCATGTCGAACTCGTCGTCGGACTCCCCTTCCTCGAAGATCTGGTTCAGCACCGGGGCGCTCTTCCTCGAGGTCAGCCGGTTGGTCACCGAGGGCTTCCGGCGCAGGACCACTTGCGTGGAGAGGGACATGGGTTTCTTGTCCTCCTCATCCTCCTCCTCGTCTTCCTCCACCCGGAACAGACACTTCCGCCCACTGGCCGCGGGCTTCAAGCTCGCCGGCGGCACCGCGGACAATGCCGGCCCAGCCAACTCGGGGAGGTCGTCCTTCTTGGCCGTGTCACACAGGCCTTTGCTCCGGTGGCCATTGAGGACATTGTCGGCGGCCCGCGCAGGAGCCGGAGGGACGGTCGCGTGGGACAGGGGAGTGGCGGTGAGGTCGTCCTCCAGGTCCTGGGGCACGTCGATTTTGGTGGGCCACGACTGCCTGCGGAACAGATGGAAAGGACACGCCATGTCATCATATGCAGACTCTGCTGAAGGACATTAGACACAACTTACCGGGACAAAACCTGCACACTTACAAGAAAAGAAACAGCAGCCATGCAAGCTCATGCCACCCACTGACGGTCAGAAAGGACACCTGAAGGGCACGTTGTCCAGCTCCCCGGCTTTCCAGGGCGCCTCTCCTCTACAACAGTGTATGCCCCAAGAAAAGCATTTTTTAAAGCACACGGGAGTCACCACCACAGCAGAATCTGAACACCACACACTCTGTCCCTCTGGGTCTGAGATCACAGCCTGTGACGGTGTGTTGCTAAGAAGATTCACCTGAAATTCCCAGTCCTCCTTTTTGTAAAAGTCTGGTATTTACAAAAATAAATGGAAATAGCTGAATGGATTTAACATGAGAATGTTGGAGAGAAGAGTTGGTGAATGCTGGCATATATCATCTCCTCACCAATTAAAAAAATGCAACCAGCAAAATAGAAATACTTGCATTTTCAATGATCAGGAAGAGTACTGGATAGCAAAGTCCACTATGACGTAAACTCTGATTTTATCCCCCATCTGGGGTCACTCAACGAGAACCCGATTGGTAGCTAAAGAGAAAGACTTTGGAAAATGAGGTCTCTGGCTTGTTTTGAATGAACATCTTGGAATTCTCAGCTGTCCTCCCTGCCCAGGGACCAGCAGATGCCAGACACGTTTACAACAGCCACTTCCATACGACGACATCTTCATTTCACACCAGTTATGTTATCCTACAAATAACACCTAATTAAATCTATAGCTGGTAAAACTCCTGGCATTTACAGCCGACACCCCGCCCCCAACTCAGAGCCGGATCACGTTCCCTCGAGGGTGGAGGGCCATTTGCTATCGTCACTGCGTGGTAGTTTATGGAAGCCGAGTGTCCATGTGTTTGAGGCCAAGCAGTGTCTCTGGAAAAATCGTCTGTCCTCCACCAACACCACCATGCCCACTCCCGGTGAGCCTCGAGGTCCCAGAGCAGAGCCGCACACACTGTGCTTTCAGGCCGAGCAGCTACCAGAAGATCACCCCGAGACCATGGGGGAGCCCATGGCCGGGTACTGACTCGCCAGAGCAGCAGCCAGTCCATTCGAGAAGGATGGGGAGGGGCACAGCCTGATAAAAGCTCTTCTCTCCTCCCCTCCCCACCGCCGGAAAAAAGATGGGTGAAGGCTACAGCTGTAGTGGTCAGGCTGACCATAAGGCATCCTCAGCCACAGAGCCAAGTCAGGCCCAGGGTTTGGACATTGAAGTCACAGTGATGTAAAGAGAAGGCAAGGAAGCAGACACAGGAGGAAGACAGGCCTGCAGGGCGTCTCCACTCCAGAATCCCCAGGAGGGTAAAGGAAAGCTGTGGGAGGCTCTGATACTTCTTTATAGCTGCTATTGGCTTTGCCATTTCCAGAAGTAAAACCAATTTAAGTCAGTTACTGTTTGATCACTTTTAGATTGAGCTCTGTTCTGTCTCACTGAACAGACAACAGCTCACTCTCCGTGTCACTCTCCTGCTCTGTCTCCTGCCCGCAGTCCCCTGGCTCCCGGGCCCAGGCCTCTTCCAGGCCGACACCTGACAGCGTGCCTAGTTTCCATTACAGAAGAATGTGTGCAGGACACGGAGTTCCTACACTCAGCTTCCAGCTCAGACTTCTCACTCTTTTCTTCTTCGGCCACCAGGACTGCTTTCTTCTCTCTCTCCTGTCACTCCAACCCAAGCAACAGCCTAGCATGGCAAGTGACTGCAGGGAATTTAACCCCAATGGTTTTCCTCCTCTTTTTAAGTAAGTATATATTCACACACATATAATCATTCATTGTTGGATGTACGAGTAGAGAATTATTCAGAACTGGGAGTGTCCTTTGTTTTTTGAATCACTACAGATCAGGCGTTACTTTATCTGGATATGAATTCTAATAAATTTCCTAATGATGGTGTCAAAGGTAACCCTTCCTATGCTCTGGTTTTAAGCGGAAAGCTAGCATGGCAGGAGAACAGGAAACTGGGGGGGAGGATGGAGAGTTCAGGAAGGAGGGAGGAAAAGAGAGACAGGGTGGTGATAGTCCTACCAGAGGCAGCAACAGGGAGCCGGGCCGGACGCACCCCACAGGCCCTAGCTCATCAGGCCCTCACCGCACCCCAGGAGGCAGGCAGTGTGCTTCCTCCCCCTTCACAGGCCGACTCAGCAGCTGAGTCATAGGTTAAGTGACCTCCCCAGGTCATCAGCCAATAAATCAACTGGCTAATCTGACTGTCAAATCCCTGAAATCCTGAGACAACATCCCGGCCCAGAAATGCCCTGTTATTTTTAAAAGTTATTTCAAATAACTGAGGGAAAACTGGCCTTGTTCCTGGAATAAAAGAATAAAGAAATGAACTTATTAATACATGTCAGACCTCGAAGAGCTTAATGAAAATAAACTACCGACACGCTGGCTTGAGACCGTCTCCAAACCTGTTCCCGGCCAGGCCAGCAGCCCCAGCCCCGAGCCCAGGAGCCCATGGCATCCTTGGTGACGCAGGGTCCCCGCCCCCACGCGTGTGGAGAGCCCCCATCGCTGTTCACAATCTTGCCCCAGAGTTAGGAAGCATTAAGCAAGCAAACAAACAACGTTCACTATTTCAAAACGTTAACTTACTAAAATCAGTGAAGATTTTTTCTCACCTAAACTGGGCCTTGATGTTGCTGGGGCTGGCGGACCTGGTTTGGATTTCTTTCTCCTGCTTCTCCCGCAGGATCCGTTCGGCGAGCAGGAAGTACGTGGCCGTGATGTGGTTGTACCTGTTGGTCTCCAGGGCTCTGGAGAAACAGGGAGAGTGCAGAGACCTCAGTAGCAGATTTTTACAAGCAGAACTGATGCTTTTAAAGTGCAGTCCAAGCAAATGGATCCAATGCTCAGAGTCTTTAAAATTAAGAAAGATCACAAATAAGAAAAAAAACCTAGTATTTAGATTACTTCTGAAACTCTAAAAAAACTGCATAAAAATATTCAGTTAGTAAGAAAAATCCAAAATGCTGATGGCATGTGGGCTAGATGTCAGGTTTAGGTGCATAAAAGGAAATGAGGCTTCAAGAATGTACACATTATCCAAACTTTACTCTGTCGAAGTGTTTGTTTTCGTTGCGCTGGCTTACTTACTGCCATCAGAAGTGTGAAGTGGGTTCTGTGAATGTGTATGAAACACTACTACCAATCACAAAAATCAGGGAGTTTTTACTCTTACACTCTCCTGGCATTTATTGGAATTTTACATATTAATGCATTATCATTGATGTAACCGAGAGCCTGTCATTAGCATCTTCTTTGTCAATGATTTCACTCATCCATTTCAAAACTGATGCTCTGAGAACCGAGTGCAGCCACCAGGGCTGGGGGCTGCTGGGGGTGTTTGGCCCTCTGAGGCGGCCCTGCCTGCTCCCCTGCAGCTGGCCTTCCAGGCAACAGCAGGAGCAGGTGACAGGGGCCCACCAGGCCCAGAACTATGCAGCCAGGCTTTTCGGGAACTTCCTGTCGTTAGTGAAAATACATAATGAACACTAGGAAAGAAAAAACATGGGGATCACTTTTCACCACGTGTACCTGGGCCACAGCTTAACAGGGGCGGGCGGGCTGGCTGAGGACAGACTCCAAAGTAAGAGCCCACGAGAGCCAACACATTCGAGTCGCTGATGCAGGGTCACCCACAGAGGAGGGCTCACGCTGCTCACGCTGTGGGCGCAGGAAGACCGAGACCGCCTGGAAGGGCGGCTCAGGCATCCAGATCCCTGCTTCCCTCCGGCACATGCTCACTGGTGGACGGGCATATGGAACCTCCTGAACCATTTGATGAGCGCTCCTTCTGGGTTTGTAACTGAATTTACGTGCGTTAAATAGCTCTGTGACACCACGGCAGCTATTTATTTATTTAAGCTAAGAACATTAAGACAATTCAGGAGATAAAAATAGCCTTCTATCTACTCAAAAACGAACAGTCATTTTCTATGCACTACTAAAGTGCGTGTCCTTGGCAAGACAACTCTTTCCATTGTACCAGCTGTTCCAATGGGTTAAATAACGTTTGACTTTTCCTTTGTGGAAGTGTTTCACATTCTAAAGCTAGGACCTCCTATAGAAATGCACCAACGCTAAAGCAAAGCACATCTTTATATTATCCTCGATTCTAAACTGCTCAGGTTATTTGTAAAAGTTAGGTGATTTCTAAGCCCCTGAGGTTCTGAAGTCTCTCTGTGCTGTTCAAGACTTGGTTAATAACTGTGGGCTCCAGGCGGCGGCAGCAGGGGCTCTTCAGGGCCAGAGAGCAAGTATTTCAGATGTTGAGGGTCATGTAGTCTCTCAGATACGCTGCTGTAGCACATGCACCGTGGACAAAACATAAATGAACGGGCACGGCCGTGGTTCACTAACACTCTACTTACATAAATGCATGACTGGCCCCCACATGCCAACCCCTGACTTAGGGGACTTGAGATGCTGCCCCATTCTCCCTGCTCACTGTGGGAACCAGTGAGGGACATGGGAATGAAGAGAATACTGCTATGAGCAAGGCATATACTGGGATACAAAGCAGGCTGTACCCCAGGAGGAAGGGAGAAAGGCCACAGCGCTCAATGACACACCCCTTGGTCACTAGTACAAAAATAAGCAAAATACAACAAAACCTAAGAGCCAGGACCAGGGCAGGGAACTCCAGGGATAAATGGCATGACCCTGTCGGCTGGGTCTCTAGCCATCACACAGTGCCACAGGCCCTGGCAATACAGAGAGAGCCCGTTCCAAGCATCCGAACCCATGGCCCCTACAGGTGTGTGGTAACATACTCGACAATGGCATCTCGATCCGCTATGTCCCCGAGCACCATGCGCTGAATGATGCTGTTGTGCTCCTCCTCCGAGAGGTTCTTGTAGGACACCAGGGGGATGTTATACTTGGTGGCTGGCGAAGGGTCCACACCCTGAAGCCAAGGATGGTTTTCAATCTCTTCTAAAGAGGCCCTCCTCTTGGGATCTCTCTGTAGCATCCGGGTGATCAGGCTGGAAAGGGAAGTAAGGCCATTGTTCAAACAAAGGTAGTTCTTCGAAAAAGACTAATAAGATAATAAACCGCAGGCAAGATTGCACAAGACAAAAAATAAGAGAAGGCAACAGGTGGCAATATTAGAATGAAAAAGGGCAACACCCCCACTAATCTATAGACTTTAAAAATGTAATCAGAGGATATTATGAATATTTGAGACTAATAAATCTGAAAATGTAGATAAAATGAACCAGTTCCTGGCACTATCACTTCAGGGAGCACACCCTTGCCATTCCCTTCTCTCTCTCCTACCCCCAAGGCTCATATTCCCTAACCTCTAAGGGCCCCATAATATTTTTGCTATGGTCAATAAATTCTTGCTTGCTTTTCCATTAAAAAAAAAAAATGAATGAGTTTCCTGAAAAACACAACTTAGCAAAACTGACACAGGAGGAAGTAGAAAACTGAGTGGTCCTATGATTATTAAAGATAATTCCTCTTGGAGGGAGACACAGAGGCTTCTAAGTTATTAGAACCTTTCCATTTCTTAAGCTGGATAACAGGTACAGAGGTGTTCATTTTATTACAGACACATTTTAAACATTCTTGTTAACATATTTCAATATAAAAATAAGTTTTTGAGTAGAGGCTGTGGAGATACTTCTTGAATTACAAACATTTAACATGCACACAACATATATCCTGCTTCCTGGGGCAGAGAAGAATCATAGTAAAGGCATAAACATCGCCATCATCAACATTCATATCAGGTGCTTCCTATGTGCTGAGGGCTGAGCCAAGAACTTTTATAGACATTAATTTATTTCATTTTCACAATAACCCAAAAGGTGGGTTCTATTATTCTCACATCATTAGTAAAGGGAGAAGTTAGTATTTGAATCCAGAGAGTTTGAACACCTAAGTTCTTAATGATCCACCACATGGCCTAAGATGGGGCTCCGCCGGAGAAAGGATTCTTCAAACTCAGATTTCCTTCTATTTCCACCGCCCCCCCCCCCCCCCCGAGTTACAGTTGACATTCAATATTAGTTTCAGGGGTACAGCATAGTGACATTAGTTTCAGGGGTACAGCATAGTGACATTAGTTTCAGGGGTACAGCATAGTGATTAGACATTTCTATATCACAAAGAGAACCCCCAGAGGTCTACTTCCCATCTGGCAACACACATAGTTACCAGCTGAATCTATGTTACGATAGCAAAATCCTCTAAGTGGTAGCTATACTCTCAGCCAAGCTCATTTCAAAGCATCACCCACAACATCAATGAAATCCTGAACTTCCAACAGTTCCTTTATTCCACTATATTTCTTACTACACATATCCGAGTGCTGTATGGAACTTTAAATCCAAAACAATCAACTTGAGTGTATTTTTGGTTGGCTGCCCATAGTCACATGAACCAAAACAGAGCTCTTTAGTTAACTGGGGGGAGGGGTATGGGAATAAAATGATGAGACACACCATGTAAATCCTAGAATGGTGTGTTGATTGTCTATTTCAGAAATGCCCTAACTCTTCCCTGGAACTTAAAATAATCCCAGGTGGTCGTCCTCATTGCTGATGCAAACAGAGAAGAGTAATTCTCATGGGAATGTCTCATTTCAAGTAAAGTAACCCCCTCTTCTGGAGACTGAAATAGCACGTAATGAGCTTCTTGAAAACTGGCATATTTAAGCAATACAGTAATACACTCTGTATCTAATTAAATTTCAAATCATATTCTGGGGTTAACTCCCCAAAACACACTTATCAAGAGCAGAAATATTAAGTTCAAAAAAATAAAATAAACACACACTTTTTTGTACTTACTCTTTACACTCTTTAGACACATGGGATGGGACCGTGTATTTACAATCCATGATCATTGTCAATGTTTCACTGTCATTGGCCTCTTGAAAGGGTGGCTGCCCGCACACCAACATGAAAAGGATCACTCCCAGACTCCATATATCTACAAATCAAAGACATACTGCTAAATATTGTACTAGTCAGAAAACTAAAGACACTTCGTTAAAGGAGACTAACAATATTATTTTATTTTGAACAGTCAAAAGCACTTATATCTCAAAGTAAAAAGACTAGGGAAGAAAGGTTAAGCCCCAGTAAGATAGAGATGGCATCTGTTTTGTTCACTGTTTAATTCACTTAAGGCCCAAGCAAGTGCCAGGCACAC
This sequence comes from Myotis nattereri, assembly GCF_964212035.1. Classification (NCBI taxonomy): domain Eukaryota; kingdom Metazoa; phylum Chordata; class Mammalia; order Chiroptera; family Vespertilionidae; genus Myotis; species Myotis nattereri. The sequence goes on from NC_138089.1 coordinate 53,458,536, forward strand.
GGTGAATGGTCAATAAATGTTGACTGAAGAGATGAATTAATTCATTTGTTAATGACAAGAACATCAACTGGAAAGTGTCTATCAAGGACCACCCACTGGTGGACAGGCACGGCTGTTTCCCCATCACAGTAACAGCAGAGGTAAAGCTCAGAGGGTAATACTGAGACACGGACAGGATTTTGCCTAAGGTCACAATTATCTCAGTTGTTCTTCACCTCGATCCTGGTGAGATAACCAGATCTTGCAACTCATGATCATTTTATAGATGAGAAAATTACAGCTTGGAGAGGAGAGAAATGTTCCTGGCTGTCAATGAGAGGACGAAGCTAGGACTAAAGGTGTAAGTCACCAGAAGCACACTTTTTGGCTTAAAAACGGCAGGAAGGACCTACTTAATACAGCCGTTAAAGCACTGGGAAACGTACAACTTCCTGTCACTGCAAATGTTCCCACAGAGGCCGGGCAACCACCTGTCCAATATCTGCATGCGGCACCCTGCAGATGCAAGGCTGGACAGTCACATCTGAGCGCCCTCTCACTCTAGCAATAGACTAACGCCGATAATCAAAAATAATCCCTTACTTCTTGTATGAAATAAAAAACAAAGCTGTCAATCAGATGGAAAAAGGTCTTCTTCAGATGAAAAAAAAAATCCATTTAGGAAGGGTATCATATAAATTCATTCATTCCAAAAACTAAAGTATGGACAGATTATATCAACATTCACGTAAGAGAGAAATTCAAGCAGCTTTCCGGACCACAAAGGCTTGGAGGAGGACGGAGGAGCAGGCCACCGGGTCTTTGTGACCACACCTGTTCACACGCGACTGCTCTCATTACAGCTTAAATGCCCCAAATAATGGAGGTTCCACGTTATTTTCCAAGAGAATTAAACCTTGTTAATAAAATATATTTTCCTTGGTCCAAACTAAACAAAGAGGGTAATAAAGGCACAAACACAAAAGTCACACACACACACACACACACACACTGTGGTTTTTAATATGTACATGAAATTTTCCTAAGGATGCTCCAATGAAAATTAGCGAAGTAGGTAGAAAACTCCACGAAAATGAAAACATTTATGCACATGAGAATGAAAGGGACCTAAGGATCTTTCAGTCCAAACCCGTGGCTCTGCAGTGTCCCTGAGCGGCCCACCTGGCACTGCCTGTTGGATCCATGAGTTATGGGTCCCCCTGCCCCAGGACAGTTCACTGGCTCAGCAACCATTCTACTCACTAAACGCGCATTTCTTTACCTTGACCTTGGACTCCAGAGGGCCATCCCCCTTCAAAGTAAGCATCCCGAGTACTGTGGCTAGTAGCACCTGCTCTTTAACCATCCAGTGAGGAGAACTGATCACCCCATTAGTACCTTATGAAGATTTTTAATGGAAATTTATATAGGTTGATGTTTAACTTAACCTTCTTTGTAGAATTGAACCTGCTGTTTTTGGTCACCTTGCCCCAACTCTCAAGCCACCACTGTGAGCAAGGCAATTACAATTATTGTCCCTTTAATGCATATGCCTTTCATTTAATAAGATATCAACTACCACCTAAACCCACCTTTTCCCCAATGCTCATTGCATGGGGGGATTTTTCAGCAAGTTTTTGTTTATAATATACACTTGACTATCTCTTCCCCAAAGAAGGAGGATTTTTAAATGGCTTACAAAAAAATGTGCATAAACATAAAAATTAGGATTAAAACAAAAATTTTCTTCTGTTGTTAATATTGATAATGTCTAATGCTACTTACTACTATACCCAAACCTAGCCGTGAATTTGTATTCTATTTGAGTTACAATATATCCGTATCATTCCAAAGACATCAAACACAATTCTATAAAAAACACAATTTCTATAAAATGAATTTGGTTCATTGTTTCTTCTACCACCTCCTACTTTCACTGTGGATCAAGTGGTTTGGATTTTACTTTGTCTCTGTGCTAAACTGGAGATGCTATCTGACAGTGCAATGACACAAAACCGATGTTTTCAAACCAAATATCGACTAATGATGCCCAAAGCCTTATTTGGTTAAACACAACTTTCTTTTCTGCTAAATATTAACCTCAGCAGCAACAGGCACGTCCAATTGTTTGGCAATGTTCTCTTCAAGACCATCTGCCCAAGCAAACGAGCACTGCTGATTAGGAAGTGACGCATGACCAGGAGTCACAAAATAAAACCAACATAAATATACACACTGTCTCCAGTGAGGGCTCAAACAATTTCTGAACATGGAAATGCTTCCGTTTGGGAAACTTAGAAATACAGTGCATGCACAGTGCAGCCCATGGTCCGGGGCAGCGCCTCTGGGGAACACGGCGTCACCAAGAGGGCAGTTTTGGAAGGCAAACGGCCCAGCCCTAGCTGGTTGGCTCAGTGGACAGAGCGCCGGCCTGCGGCCTGAAGGGTCCCGGGTTCCATTCTGGTCAAGGGCACATGCCCGGGTTTCGGGCCCGATCCCCAGTAGGAGATCTCTCATCACAGATCTCTCTCTCTCTCTCTCTCTCTCTCTCTTCCACCCTCCCTCCCTCCCTCCCTCTCTCTCTGCCTCTGAAATCAATAAAAAAATATTTTTTTAAAAATAAAAGAAGGCAAACGACCCTCTCACTGACAACACGAGTATTCAGGGGCCATTTATTCCATGTACTTATCCTCCAGACTTTTTCTCTTTGAATCATTTTATTTTTTCATCCTAAGGGCCAAAGGTACGGGAAAAGGTGTCACTAAACAAATGCAAAGTGGTATGGCTTTAACCAAGTCCCGGTCTTTAACATGGGAACAGTAACAGTGATCTACTTCCTCTTAGAGCTGCTGTGGGCCTGAAAAGGACTGAAATGGACTCCATGCGAAGTCCTCAGGGCAGAGCCCAGTGCACAGGAGGTAGGGAGGGCCCGGAGGCAGAGTGGGTTGCTGCTGCCCCGCTCCCATTCGAACGGGGCAGGCCCTGGTCCAGCACAGCGGACATGGAGGTACCCTAGCCCTGGCAGGGCTCCAATTCACTGTGAGAAACAGACAGTAGGGAACAGGAACAGAAAGCAGGTAAGCTCAAGAAGGCACAAAGCCAGCAGAGAGAAGAAAAACTCCTGGAGATAGGCGAGAGGAACAGGGGAGGTCTAGGAACACAGGTTAAAAAAAAGGGATGGCCAGGAGCTTGGGTCCCCAGGACCAGACATCAAGAAGGGCATCGGGACAGATTCTCTATCACACTCCCCCACAAATGGGGAGGGAGGCAGTGCTTTTCTTAATAAAAATTCATTTTAGTGGGTATTTTAAATGATCTTTTTTCATTTAAAAAAGTTTGCTAATGAAACTATAAACTCCCAAGGTACAGATCATAGCCTCAGCCTGAGATCCTAGGAGCACAGGGATCCACGGAGTCTGTCATTGGGGGGTTGGGGTGAGGGGAGAGAAAGCATGGAACAGGGACTTCACATTATTTTCATTTTTAAAAACGTTCAAAGAATTCTCTACTCAGAGTAAAGGTGCACAGGTTAACTAACACCAGTCAACCACCTGAAAAATCAAACTTTATGTTGATACTATTTGAAGCACATGTTTTGATTTCATACCTAGCTATAGACTCTTGGTTAATAAAAATGGAAAGAAGAAAATATCAATAAATAGAGTTCCTTGTGTGTGTGTGTGTGTGTGTGTGTGTGTGTATGTATATGTATATATATATATATATATATATATGTTTTTTTGTTTTTTTTTTATTTCAGAGGGGAAGGGAGAGGGAGGGAGAGATAGAAACATCAATGGTGAGAATCACTGATTGGCTGCCTCTTGCACATTCCCCACTGGGGATCGAGCCTGCAACCTGGTCACGTGCCCCAACAGGGAATCAAACAGTGACCTCCTGGTTCATAGGTCGACGCTTAACCACTAAGCCACACTGATCAGGCCCTTTGGTGTTGTGTTTTTTTAAAAAATCTTCCAAAAATAAAATATCTTCCAACTCATGGAACTGTAGAAAGGGGTGCAAGATAGCAAAGTCTGTGTTAGTATAAAGGGTGGAGTTGCTGGTCCCCCAACTGGCTTTCAAGCTGGAACTCAGAGCACAACCATGAGCACGGAGGTTGCCTCTGCCCAATCTCAGTAGGTCCCGTTACCGTCTGAATTCTGCTGTTTCTGGCGTTAGAGGTGGGGTTTCTATCACAGGGCTCGCTGCAAGCAGGCCGAGGAGATCAAAATGAAAACAAAATAAAGGAACAAGCTAATGATTAATTTAAGGACAAGCAATTGCCACGGGGGATTGGGTGGGGGGAATGTCATGACTACGGAGATTTTCTAAACATCATTTCTGAAGTGAATTTTCTAGACAGCAAAAATAAAAAATGGGCATTAGAGAGTAATAAAAACGGAAGGCCAGAAGTAAGTTCTAGGTGGAAACCTCTATTTCTGTCTCTTTTATCAGTGTAGCCATGAGTCATGGCAGAAGCAGTGGGAATAGAATGTTCTCAAACCACGACAGGGAAGCAGGGACCGGCACCTTTCACCACTTACAACCGGCAGGATTTAAGCAACCACTTCTCAGTTCCAACTGTGCTCACCAGCAACGGACACATGACCCGACGCTAACATAAAAGGCAATGCTTTCTTAGAACAGCAAGGACGGCTGCAGATGTTTGAGGATGAAACCTAGGAACCCCGGTTCTGGAATAATATTCACAAACCTAAGGCCTATGGCAGGGGTCCTCAAACTACGGCCAGCGGGCCACATGCAAATACAAATATTGTATTTGTTCCCGTTTTGATTTTTTTACTTCAATATAAGATATGTGCAGTGTGCATAGGAATTTGTTCATAGTTTTTTTTTAAACTATAGTCCGGCCCTGCAACAGTCTGAAGGACAGTGAACTGGCCCCCTGTTTAAAAAGTTTGAGGACCCCTGGCCTATGGTCTGCTGATGTGAATTCCTGACTACACAGTAAAAACTACTCATTTGCATTCACCATCACCTAGAGCTTTAGTGCCTAAGCATCCTTTCTGGACAAGATCACTGGCTGGTTCTAAGGGACATGACTAGAGACCATTCTGAAAGTAGATCATCTGAATGAACAGAGTAGGAACACAAGCAGAAGAGGAATGAAGAATTTGGAAAAGTCCATGTTTTAGGATGTCTCCGTTATTCCTGGTTTTATCAACATTCTAGTGAGAAGCAAGGTTTTATTACTTAACAAGGGGATTATTTCTTCTCTTAAAAAATAAAAATAAGGATGCGTCCCATTGTCCCATATTGACTTCAAAAAATGTCTTTCCCACATCAAACATCAATGCTGCCCAAACTAGCTTATCATCTCACCCAACCTGTTTGTCTCCTGTTGCTCCAGCCTGGTCAGTGCAACTCCACCCAATCAAACTCCTGGAGACATCCCGGACTCTCCATTCTGTGGGTTCTCTGACTTCCCCGTCAGGGAGGTCCCGCCAGGGCCTGTGCTTAGAACCCTCAGAGGCCCCGAGTGACCTGACGAGCTGGGCCACCTGGTGACTCAGCAGCACTACGAGCAGCTGTAGTTACAGGTGTTCTGTTCCCCTCCATCACTCAGAGCACCTCAAATGCCCAGTGTGTCCCCTGCAGGAGGTAGTCCTGCCCTACAGGGCACAGCCCCCAAAAGGCAGCTGAACTGGAGGCGGATGGTTCCTGTCCTTCAAATAGCAGCTGAGAGAAAGGAGAATATAAGTGTGGAGTGTGTGCACGTGGGGTGGGGGCGATCGGTGAAGACACTGCATTTCGTTTTAGCTGTTCAAGGCCTTGTGCAAACTTGTTTGACAAGTAAAAGAAAACAGGAAAAAGTTCAAGGAGTCAAAAGGTTATCAATCACGCACTGGGGGACTGCACAGGTTCACAAACCCAAACCAGAGAAGCAGAGACAACTGCCACTCAGCCCTTTCACAAGGAACGTCATGGCTCTGACCTTGGCCCCACTCGGGAAGTGACCTTGGTGGATGAAGAGGGAAAGATAAACCAGGCTGAGACAGATTGCGGTCTGATTTCTTTCAGCAGAGACGTGGGTTCGAATTCTACTTGGGCCATTTCGTTAGCTATGTATCCCCAGCCTGGTTTTTATGCATCTTACTTCTCTCCTCTGGAAAGTGCCACACCACCACTCCTCTGGTAACGTCAGAGGGGGGTCTGGCAAACAGTGGGACACGGATCGCTGAACAGCCTGCAAGGACTGATAAAAACAGTGACCTCTCAGTGCAGGAGACGGCCGGAGAAGCAAAAAGGAGTTTATACTTTTCATTCAAAATAGCCCTGTATTATTTGAATTATCTTATAAAAGCATTCGTTTACTCCTTGTAAAAAATTTTAAAAATTGACTGCGCTTGAGAGAATATTATGATGTGCACACACTTTAACTGAATAAGCACAAAGCTCTTTACAGGAACATGAAAGGCAGCAGGCCCGGACACGGCCCTCCTCACGAGATGGTGTGCTCAGCCTGTGCTCTGGGGCCACTGCCTCGGCTCCCTGCACGGATGCACAGACCACTCTCTCCACAGCATGAGTGGCTACAGCAGGAATTCTTTTGTCATTTTTAGCACAAATTACTAAAAACTCAAACATTAAACTCACTGATGTTTCATAAGAAACCCTGAATAGTTTTATAAAATGTGATGAAAGGAAAAGGGGGATGGTGGAGCCACAGAATCCCAGACACAGCTCAGTTTCCCGTGGGAGCATCAGCATCACAGTGTCTAGGCAGGGGTCTCGTCTCGGAAAGCCAGTGCCGCGGGCCTTCCCCCTCAAGTTCTAGTTCCCGCTTCGGCACAAACCTGAGGGTTCTCGACGGGAAGGGGACACTGAGCCAGAGCTCCGGACCCACTCGGGTCCATTCCCAGACAGTCAGTCTGGACGCTCTGGCTGTCTCGGAATTCCCACCTAGCCAGAACAACCCCGCGAGCTATTTCTAAATACTGGGGTGAAGCAACAGTGACAACGTTGCACCTTCCAAAATCTGGCCTTTTAAAAACACCTGGTGAGGCCCAGGGGCGTGGCTCAGGGGCTGAGCATCGACCTATGAACCAGGAGGTCACGGTTCGATTCCCGGTCAGGGCACATGCCCGGGTTGCAAGCTTGATCCCCAGTAGGGGGCATGCAGGAGACAGGCAATTGTTTACTCTGATTGTTGATGTTTCTAGCTCTCTCCCCATCTCTGAAATCAATAAAAACATATTAAAGAAAGAAAAACAACCACCTGGTGAGAAAGGGCATCATGTGGTCCATAGCATACCTGTGAAACCACGCCTGAGTCTCTCTAAAGAGGGAATCACAGCTTTCGTCAGACTCAGTGAGTCTAGAACTCCCTAAATGCACACACAGAAGGCAAGGAAAGGCATTAGGATGTGAGCAGAGACCAAGAGGAGCATGGCGGGGACCATCCTTAGACTCTAAAGAAGTTTAGAAGAACGTACATCTTCACTTCTTTTTGTTGGTCTGTTTTCTAAATATGGAACACTTCACCAATTTACGTGTCACCCTTGTGCAGGGGCCATGCTAATCTTCTCTGTATAGTTCCAATTTTTAGTATATGTGCTGCCGAAGCGAGCACCATTTTCATTTCTTTAGTTTGTAATATTGATTCAGTTACACAAACACTGAGAGTTTGTCCTGTTTGCCAGGTGATGAGGACGGGGCACAGATAAGATATAAACACACAGTTCCCTCTCAAGGACCCTACTATTGAGCAAGAGGGACAGGGAGCCATCTGGAGTGTGCAAGACTTGGCATCCCCCCATCCAATTCCAAAGGGAAGAGGCAATCGGGGCCTGTGCCCTCTGCATTTCATCACCCTCTTTTTTTAGCCACCCGCAACCCCTCTATTCTTTTTATCCAACCAGTGTGCCCACCCTGTGCCTGGGGCGTCCCATGCACCAGGGTTCCGCGCTTCCATAGAGTCTCGCTCCACACTCTTGTTTTCCTTCTTAGCAGACACCACCATACATCCTGATGTCCTCCTGAGGCTCCAAGTTTATATAACTCTTAAATTTAAATAAAAAAATGTAAACTATTAAATTAGACACTGTTTTGGACTGTACATCACATCACTATAAGGCTAAGAAATCAAGGTAAATTAGGTAAGACAAAGTGAGTGACATAGAAAATGGGTTCCATAGAACGATGGCAATCAGAGAAGTAAAAACAGTGATGGACACGCCTGGGAGTCCCAGCTGTAATGAGCACTGGTGCATCTCTGCTGCTGAGCGGGCTCAGCTCTGTGGCACCTGTTCTACTTCTGCTCTCCACCTCACCTTCTCCACCGAAGTCATCCTCAACCTGTGAGGATCTGATTGACAGGAGCCCCCGCCCTTGAAAGAACTAAACCCAAGAAGCGACTCTTCATGATAATGTTATTGTTTCTCAAGAAGCCACTTCCTGACATGAGCAGACAGGGTTTCCCTAGGAACTGTCACTACCTGGTCCCATCAGGGCCTCCCGGAGCGAGCACAGAGTGAGGAAGCACAGCACCCATGTAAGTACACACGTGTTCTGCAGCAATTCTTAAAAACATGACAGTAACTCCACCTGGCCACTTGGAGTTGAGTCTGCGCAGCGATGTGTATTCTTTTTTTTTTTTTTGTATTTTTTTTTTTATTTTATTGATTTTTTACAGAGAAGAAGGGAGAGAGATAGAGAGCTAGAAACATCGACGAGAGAGAATCATCAATCAGCTGCCTCCTGCACACTCCCCACTGGGGATATGCCCGCAACCCAGGTACATGCCCTTGACCGGAACCGAACCCGGGACCTCCCAGTCCACAGGCCCACGCTCTATCCAATGAGCCAAACCGGTTTCGGCGATGTGTATTCTTTTTGTTGTGGTTAATCCTCACCCAAGGATATTTTCCCATTGGTTTTTAGAGAGAGTGGAAGGGAGGGAGGAGGGGAAGAGAGAGATCATCAACGTGGGAAAGACACATCAATTGGTTGTCTCCCACGCGATCCCCAACCAGGACCAGGGATCAAGTCTGCAACCGAAGTCTGTGCACATGATGGGAATCGAACCCTCGACCCTTCAGTCCACAGGCCAACGCTCTACCCACTGAGCCAACCCGGCTAGGGTGCGATGTGTATTCTAACAGGATTCCAAATGTATTGCGTTAAAGTTTGTTCTAACTACTGATTTTCCGTTCTATAAACTAGACTTTCTTCAACAGGTTTATGTTTCTTCTCCCCCACCCCCCACACCCTCAGAAACAAAAAAGAAAAACTTTAAAAAATACCCAAGCCGATTTGATGTTTTCACCTGGCTAAGGGTTCCTTCTCCTGTGCTACATTCTGAGGTGAAAGCATGTGGCTTCAGTTTCTACGTGGATTCCTGTATTAAAACAGTGGCTATTTGGGCGATTTGAAAAGCTCTTCTGAAGTTCCAAGAAACTAACCAGTTATCAAATAAATACCAAGACTTTTGTTTTATTTTATCTAACATTTAACACACACTCAGAAACGTGCCTACGTTAGAAGCTAACCTACTCCCTAAATACAAACAACCTGACATTCGGAAAGTTAAATACAACTACAACCGTGGGGCAGAAAAACACAGGAGCAAAGGTCTCGGGCCTGCCCTGCCTCCCAGTTTCCCACGGCAGCCAACATTTCAGAAATTCTCCCGAGGACAGATTCCCAAGGAGGAGAAAGCACCTCGGAAGGAAGGGAGAAGGCCGCGATCCTTGCAGGCTCTGGGACTGCAGCCACAGCACCAAGGAAACGTGTCATTCTGCGATCCCTCCAAGGGGAGGTGCTGAGCAGCACCGCTCATCACTGAGGCTGCGCTTGCCTCTGCCATTAGCTAGTACTTTACAGGCACTAGCATTCATCTAACCCCATAACAACCCTAAGACGGGCACTACTGTTACCCCGATTTCACCAGGGGAAGCAAGACCAGAGGAATGAGTCAGGTGAGGCAGGAGAAAGGCAGTGGTGGGGCCCTCCACCTACAGAGCAGATGGTGAGGCCGCCAGGAAGTGGTATGGGGGCCAGGGGAGGGGAGGTGGAGGACCTGAGGCAGGCTTGAGTGTGGATTGTGGCTAACAGCAAGGAGGCTGAGCGGCTGGAGCTGAGCAGGCAGCTGGGAGACAGTGGGAGGGATTAGTCAGGGAAGAGCCGGGAAGCCAACTCTGAGGGCCATGCTGGGCACCGAGCAGGGGGTGGGGGTGGGGGGCGCCTCTCGTTTTGGTTGCGAATGAAATGGGAGGTCTTGAAAGTGTTCTGAACAGAGGGGTGACGTGAACAGACTGAATGAAAGGGCAGATGAAAAGGAACTGATGAGCACAGCTTTCTTTCGGCATGAAAAACAACTACACATGCTTGTGCACTTTTTGAAGCTAGATGTTAAATTTCCGTCCTTAACACTTATTCTTTAAAGAACAGTAGAATTAGAATATTGGACTATTTTTCCACTAGTAACTAAAACTACGGGAATCTAGGGTTCAAGTCAACGGTAGGTAGGCTGGATCACGCTGGAAGCCAGGGAAGCCCCTGGGTGTGGCCATACCAGATGATCCGAATCAGAATCTTCAGGGGTGGGGCCCAGGCAAGGGGGGGTGTTTTGTTTTCATCTCCCCTAGTGAAATCGATGGGTGGTGAGCTGAGAACTTACCACACCGCTAGTACAGTGGAGTAAATTATCCTTTTCAAAGGGGCATCCACCTCTATTTCATTTGACCTGGGCTTGTAACAGGGAGAGCAATAAGCAGCAGAACTAAACATGCAGTAGGGAAAACATCAAAACTCATAAATCACCCTGACTGGTTTGGCTCAGTGGATAGAGCGTCGGCCTGCAGACTGAAAGGTTCCAGGTTCGATTCTGGTCAAGGGCATGTACCTCGGTTGCGGGCACATCCCCAATGGGAGCTGTGCAGGAGGCAGCGGATCGATGTTTCTCTCTCATTGATGTTTCTAACTCTCTATCCTTCTCCCTTCCTCTCTGTAAAAAATCAATAAAATATATTTAAAAAACAAAAACAAACCTCGTAAACCATTTCTACCACCTTTTCCAGGCCAATCACTGAAGAATCAATGATTGAGTTAGCCTGAAATAACCATCCTTATGGTACCTGTAGATTACTCCACCCGTAACATTTCATGCTCAAGAATCTTTATTACTCACACTAAATTCAACAGCAGCTTAATTATAAAACCCAGGGCACAGAAGCTTGCCTACCTGCTTCCCAAATACAATCATACAACATTCACATTACAAGCCCGCACATTGTGAATGCAGAACTAACACTGAATAAATAAAGTGCTTTTATTTACAGAGAGTTCGTGCCAGATCAATGAACTCTGATTTCAGAAATGAATGTCACTTCTCACAGACATGTGCAACTTCAGAAAGCTTAGGAGAGGATTTTTGTTTATGCTCGTGGCTTTATATGACTCACGACGATGTTATACTTGGTAAAAGGCATCTTTCAGAGTAAGTGACACTGCACTTGGTGGCTGGGTTTGGAGTGTGTGTGGCACATTTTTAAGGACATGCTTTTCATAACCGATGCTAGCATAGCGACTTTCATTCCCAGTTCTTGACAACTGAATGCCATGTGTGTGACTGTGCGGGACCCAGGTGGCCATGCAGCTTCCGCTGGGCAGGGACAATGCAAGCTTTACGTTTACTTTAAAATGAAACAAACAAGGGACTATGTTAAATTTAACAGACCAACTTCCTTCCCTATGCGGAGGAGAGGCACAAATCTTCCCTCAAAACATATGATCCCAATCTTCACGCTCGGAACTGAAACTGTGCCACCGCCTAAGGTCTCCCAAACGGAACCCATCAGGCCCATGTGTCCAGGGCAGCAGTGGAAGAGTAACTAATATAAACTTTAACCAGGTCAGGAAACACTGGGCCATTGCTAGGACATCTGCCTCTAGTGGGCGGCTACTGAGGTGGGAAATGAAACTCCACACAGACTTGGTGCAGCTTGGGAAGCACTGGGAAAGCAAGGGGATGCAGGCTTTCCTGGAATAAATCTGAAATAGAAGCAAGGAGTTACCAATCCATGACAACAGTTATTTCCGCAGACTTACATAAACCAAAGAGGAAATTTCCAATCCTTCAGGCCTATGTCAAAGTTCTATCCCAAAAGTATCGTGGCTCAGGTTGTTCTATCTGTATGGGAAGGAGTAATCCTTTACAAAATTCTCAGGGAAAACATTTAAATATCTGAACAGATTTTACATGTAATGCTGCAATCAGGTCTTCTGGGGCCACCCATTTTCTAGATCCTCTAGAACAGCAGTTGCCAACCTTTCGGACCCCATGGACCACCGGCTGGTTGTCGACCGCTGCTCTAGAAGACTCTTAAGGGGTGGGTGTGTGAGGTATTTTATCCGAGGACTAGAGCAGAGTGAGGAATAACTGCTTCAGTGTATTAAACGTGGCTTCTAGTCTAACACCACTCTCGGCTTGAATATGTCAAGGTTTCCCAAAACTCAAACCATAAGCTGCTTAGAAATCAATAGTCCAGAATGCCTCAGCTTACGTCTTACTACTCTACTTCTTCGGTTGGACCAGATAGTCATTTTTAAATGCACACAGGATTCTGAGATGTCCTTCACGAGTAGTAAGTTAGGTCCAGAGAAGGAATAATTAAAGATGCTTCAGCACACAATTTTAAGATGTGTCCACCAAAACGTAAGGTATCAATGAGCCAGAGAAAGTGAAGAACCGCAGCTCTAAAACAAATACAAGTACATGCTTTGAACATGGTGAAGGCTAACTGCTCTCACCTCAGCAGATAAGGATCATTTTTGGCTAATCATCTGATTTTGAAATTGCTTTCATTCTTAAAATTACAGTGTTAAGACTGCCATTTGTTAGCATGCATGTGGACACTGAAAAAGTGCAGTCTGTTTCTAGCATAGCGACTTTCATTCCCAGACCATAATTACTAAAAATGAAATAAAAACAACCCCTACATGCCTCAGGAACATCTGCAGTGGGCTATCTGCCTTCCAGAAATCATTCCTTAGCCCTTTCTTGTCCAGAGCACATAGTCTAACTTGAAAAACAGTGTCTTGTTGTACATGATACTACGATGCCTGTAGCTGATCTCTGTTTTATAGATGAAGAAATGAAGCCAAGAGATCAAGTACAATGTCTAGGGTCACACTAATAAATGGTTCCAATGCCCAAATTCTTCGCACTGCACTGTAATATTCGTAGTACCTTTACAATAGGGTCTCGGTGACTGTTAAAGGGATTCCCAGAAAGGAAATGACTAGAAGAACCTAAGAAGATTGGAAAAGCACCCAGACCTTTAAAAAAATTGTAATAACCAGATAAGAGATTACCTTAAATGATAACTTACTTATTTTCCTTTGTTCTGACAAAAATACCTTATAAACATTTGCCACTTAAAAGGAAAACTAATGGCCAACTTTAGGGCTATACGGCATTCATAAAACGCAATCTGTTCATTAAGATGCATTTAATAGAAATTCTCTTAGAAATTATTTTTAGATTTAAAAAACAACAACAAACAAACACAAAACAACTGACCTGACCCACTGCACTCTAGCCACTAGAATTCAAGTGAGCAGGTATTGGCAGTGACCTACCTACTGCAGGTGCATCATACTCATCCCCAAGCAGAATTTCTGGCGCAGAATATGCGAGAGACCCACAGCTGGTAGTGAGCTTCTTTCCTGGCTGAAATTTGTTGCTGAAACCAAAGTCTGTCAGCTTCACAAGACCTTGTTTTTCAAAGAAGACCACATTCTCAGGTTTCAAGTCCCTGTGAACCACGTGGAGTTTATGGCAATAAGATATAGCATGAACTATCTGAGCAAAGTACTTCTTGGCCAACTCTTCATTAAGTCCCTCCTCGTGTTTCATTATGTAATCGAACATATCTCCTCCATCCCCAAGTTCCAGAATGAGGTACAGTTTGGTCTGGGTGTCAATCACTTCATAGAGACGCACGATGTTGGGATGCTGCACCAGTTTCATGCACCTCACTTCTTGGAAAAGGTGACCAGTGGCTAGTGTGTCCAACTTTGTCTTGTCAATAACTTTTACTGCCACCTTTTCACCTGTAAAGACATGCCTGGCAAGCTTAACCACTGCGAAGTGACCTCGGCCCAAGGTTTTATCCAGATCATACAATCCAGCAATCTTCCCATCGTATCCTCGCTTGAATCCTGCCATGCTGGTCCAACAGAAGAAAAACTATTCAAACTGTTTAAAACGTGTCTTCTCATAGAAGAATATCTGGTGAAAATAAGGAATTCATTTTCAATGTTGCCATGGGCATCTACAAAATAAGAGAAGAAACAAAATTAAGTTTCTATAACATTTCCTTTTATAATTTCATTAAAGAAAATTTTTAAGAGAAGTCTGAAGTAAGTAAATGGAAACTGAATTTTCATTTCAAAGCCCACACCCTTTATAAACATTTGACTACTCTAAACAATGTTACATTTAAGACACCATCTTAAGAGTTAAAATGTCAACTCTAAGAGGCATAAAGTCAATCTCCCATGCAAATGAAAACGATATGAATCACTACCCACCCCATACATATTTAGATAAACAAAATAAGTCAAAACATGCCAAATGTTTTTTGTCATCCTCATTTAATCCTTACAATTGCTCTCAGAGATAAGGACTCGTGGCCCCGTTCTGAGGACAGAGTAGTAAGTAATTTGGCCTAAGCTACAGGCCAGCGGCCACAAGCGGTGAGGCGTCTGACACTAAAACCTGTGCTCTGAACCATTATGCTACACTGTTTCCGCAAATTAATTTCAGAAACTAAATTACTAATTGTTCCTACTAAGATTGTTTAAATAAGAAACCAGTAGTATGTATAAGTGTTGGGGGGGAAGCAAATATTTTCTATACTGTGTGTTATCCTTGGTATCTGAGCTAATAATTTTAATAAGATTAACAGGAAATCTAAATGGTAAGATCTTACTTTATTTGGACAGTAGTTCCCCCCCAAAAAGTTTAATTTAAGCATATTTAATTTTTAAAAATAGAACTCTAAGCTAACTCCAGGGGACAGAAAAGTATCTTTAAATCTTTAACTTCAATTAATTATAAGAGCTGTAATTATTCTTAAAATTCTACCCAAGTCAATGTGACTATTGCAAATACAACTTCAGTTTTCAAAACAAACTTCTTCAGGATGCCCCCAAGTTATATAATACATATTTTTTTTCATCTATCACTTTAGTTTAGATGCACTTCCTGGAAAGTGGCTATATAAACCACATTTTATAAATAAATCTGTTTAAATTAAATTTTAATTTAATTAATTGAAAATTTTTATTACAAAAGTAGTAAATAGAGAGATAAGGAAAAAAGTCTTTTCTGGGGTACCCAGAGGTAATCACAATTAACACTCTATGACATTTCTCAGAACTGTGCCAGCAAAAGGGCACTATGAAATAATTTTTAATCTACTAGCAAGTTCATGGGAACGAATCTTATAGGATCTCTTGTAAAGAAAGACTACCCTGTAGTGAAATGACTCCTCACTCTCACTATCAAAGAATTTACTTCCTTTGTACACATGCCCCCTTTTCAGTGTCTATAAAACTACAACTGTATTCCTAAAAACAGGACATCATAATTCACTGAAGGTTGGGAGGAAAAATATCCTTGTTAGTGAGCATCTCTTAAAGTATTAGGCCACTGTCTAATCTCACTATCAAGTGTATTGTGAGTTAGTGTAGGAAACAACTAAATCTTTTTTGATCTCTGAGGATCTCGCACTGTGAACACCAATGCCAACTGGGAAGACGTGGGTTACATAAAGCAAAGGTGACTTTGTACTGGCTCCGAGACATACCCTGCAAACTGCATATTGAATAATCCTTCTTATTTCTGTGTTTTGTTAGTTGCTTTTTTCTCCTAAAAGAAAACACAGAAAAATATTTTAGTTTAGTTCCATTTGTTTTAAATTTGCATAAAGTCAAATTATATACCCTACGGCTGGGTCCAAACATAAAATGGCATATTTGTCTTTAGTGACCCGTCCCCCATTATCTTTCTCCCCTCTGTGAACTGCAACCGGTTCCAGGAATCTTTGTAGTCAACAGGAATCTCACAGTGAACATATACCTAGAGATTGTTCCAGGTAGACAGCTCAGAGAGATGATTCCACTGGAAAGAGGAAGAAATGATAATACTGAACAACACTAAACTGGCCATTTTCTAAATGCCTCCTGACAGCAGGCACCAAATCCGTACGTCACAGACTCCTTGCCCAAAACCTTGCAGGGTAGGCACAGTGAGGCTCAAGGTGCCCACTAAGCAGCAAGCAGTCCAGGGCTCCAACCCACTCAGCCTGGCTCCCAAGCCCAACCTGCCTGCAGAAGCCACTCCAGGCTCAGGAAACACTCCAGTAGCTCAGGAGGCAACCTTCCCCGCCCCCCCCCCCCCCCCCCCCGTCCCCCGTCCTCCAGGAGGCCAGCAGAAATCCATGGCAATGCCACCACCAGGGAACACACCAAACACCTTTGCACTAGAGGCTTTCTACTTGATAGCAGAGAAGAAACTATCACTATGGACACAGAGAATGTGAGCAGCTCACTGACATCGACGTCCATGGCACAGTGAGGGGACTGACTAGAGGAAGCCTTGCAGGCCTTTCCAGGACACTAAATATCACACAAATAACTGAGAGGCCTAGGCAGTCATAATACTAGGCCAAAGGCAATTTATGCAATACACTACGGTGAGTGTCCATAACCATGAATTCAAGCTCACATGAGCTTGGGGCAAAGCAGGCAGGAAAGGTGAAAGAAGAAGGAAAGGTGGGTGTGAAAACAAGTGTGTTGCTGGGAATGAGGGCATGGAGAGAGGAGACAGTTCTATAGCACAAAACGGGGCCAGCAAAGTCAAGGGCACAGGCCTGCATCTAATGCCAGGTGATCCCTGGGATGCACCGGGTCCTTCAGCTCCAACTGGGGAACAGTAGCTTCTCCCTTCACCTGTGCCTGCTTCTCTCTTTCATCCACAGTCTCTATGGCAAGGTAGTGTGGGTGGCACTGGTTCTGAAGGCCAACGGCTGGACTGGAATCCCAGCTCACCAATCACTAGCCACGGGACCTCAGCAAACCCTGATCTCTATGAGTGATGAGTTTCCTCATTAGAAACTAGTGTGAAAACAGAACCTCATGGGTTGTGGTGAGGTTAACTGAATTAATGTGGGGAAAGTGTTTAGTATAAAGGCTAGCGTAGAGCAAGCATGCATGAAGCACTAGCTACCTCCACCACCACTGCTGCTCTGATGAGTGCATTCCCTCTCACCCAATTAGACACTCTTTCAGTCTTCCCTTCTGTAGGGAGCGGCTATAGGATTAAGCCTCGGACTGACCTGTTGGCAAAGCCACAAACAAGTCCCAGTGTTGGGGTCCAACCCCAGCAGGTCCAGGGGTTCCCAAAGGTGTGGACGGAGTCAGCAAAGAAGAAATGACACGGAGACAGCGTTCAGTTGATCAGCAGCCTAGCCAGGTTCTCTAGTCAGGGTCTCCAGCTAGGTTCTGTTTTTATTCTCCTGTTACATCTGTATCTATACCAGCCGTGGGCAAACTACGGCCCGCGGGCCGGATCCAGCCCGTTTGAAATGAATAAAACTGACTGTACCCTTTTATGTAATGATGTTTACTTTGAATTTATATTCGTTTACACAAACACTCCATCCATGCTTTTGTTCCGGCCCTCCGGTCCAGTTTAAGAACCCATTGTGGCCCTCGAGTCAAAAAGTTTGCCCACCCCTGATCTATACCATTTGATTTTAATCCTATCCATTCTATTCTAAAGGTTAGGGCATTTGTTATCTCCATCCCAAGGTCACTACTCTACTGTTCTGTTAAACTACAAGGAAGTAACTGAAGGAGATTATCCTAAGTAAAGATTATGTAGCTTAAGCGTGATTGTTCGTAGTTACAGTGATTAACTACCCACCTGGCACTTAGTTAAGGGGTTTTACTGATTTATTCCCTTCCTTAGTCCTGTTAATCCCTAACTCCAGGGAAAAATTCCCACCTGGGGAAACAACTTTTCTCAGAGAGGTGACCCTGGTTAAAACACATAGCGCTAAGAAGGGGAGCAAACATATCAAGAACAGTATGCCATATACGCCAGGTCCCTTGAAACATATGCTGTGCAGATGTTTCTTCCCTGCAGCGACTGTGTCAAGCAGCAAGGATGGACCGGCTTCCGACATCCCAGCTTAGAGGGCACAGCCCTCTTGGAATAATTAGACTTGACCTTATGACCTCCCTAGATCTTATCTGGGTAGCTAATGGGCTGAGGGAGATGCAGCAAGTGCTACCAAAACAAGTGAAACTCACAAGAACACTGTAACTATGGCGACCACTACCTTGTTCACCTCTGACTATAAAATAAAGGCTCAGCTTGCTGTCTGGGTCTTCTCTGTGGCCTTTGCCAGGCACAGGAGATCCAACTAGACCCAGCTTATTCTCTTTGTCTGTCTTTTCTACATCCTTCGCCGCCCCCCCTTCAGGCTCACCGAACCCTTGGCTGAGCTGGCCGGGCGCACCCCTCTACTTCAAGAGAATGAATTTACTGAGCTATTATCTCTGTGGCTTTCATAAAAACCCTGCTGTTCATTTTCCTAACATGTATGAAATTGAAAATGGGTGCTGTAAGATTGATAAAGGAAATAATGTCTCTAGTTGAGCATCAAAGTCTGATGATTTTTCAATAAAACATCACACAGATTCTAAGTACTTGCTTTTAAATTGATACTAAGATGACTTTCTATCAAATCTATCCTTCAAAAAAGGACTATTTCTTTACATTTTTTCCCATCAAAGTAAAACTTTCTTACAGAAAAGTCTCAAAAAATATAGACTAGAAATCAGGAAATAAAGAGGTACCCACAGTCCTACCACTGAAGACCAGCACTATTAATATCTTGGAGGTCTTTCTGCAAAGATTCATATGCAACTTTTTTTGTTTTACAAAGGTGTGACCATACTGTTCTTAAATTTATAAGCTGTTTCCTGCTTTTTCTCCTGCCCTATCATTTTCCTTTTAGTAATTTTGTTTCATGTATGGAAGAAATATCTCAGCATATAATCTGTTAATGTTTTGGTAAACAGACTTCCAAATTATTTTCTATGTCTAATATACGTTCAGACAAAATCTACACTAATAAAAGAGAAACATACAAATTGGTGTCACTCCGCTATGTCCACCAGCCAATCAGGATGAGTATGCAAATTAACCCAACAAAGATGGCAGTTAATTTGCATATGCAGGCATGGAGTGAAGACTGAGGACGACTGAAGACTGAAGAGGCTTGGCTTCTCTGCTTGAGAAGCCAAGCCTCGCTGCGGCCGGAGCGGAGAAGCCAAGCCTCGCTGCGGCCGGAGCGGAGAAGCCAAGCCTCGCTGCGGCCGGAGCGGAGAAGCCAAGCCTCGCTGCTGAGGCCGGACCAAAGGCCTGGGTCCCAGTGCTGGCAGCCAGGGGAAGGAAGGCCTATTGCGTGAATCTTCATGCAACGGGCCTCTAGTTTTTTAAATAAAATGGAATACCCTCGAGCGTGAGCACAGGGACCCAGAGGGGGAGCTGTATCCATTTTTAAGTATTTCTCCTCACAAAATAATACAAGTTCACTTTATACAATTTGGAAAATGCAGAAAAGCACAATAGCGGTAGAAACTCCACCCATAACCTCACTTAGAATGACCTCCCTTTGGATTTGAGTACATATCCTTTAAACCTATGCCTCTTTACAACACTAAGATGCCATATACAAAGAGTTGGATTTCCTTCTATATGATGAACATGTTCCCATGCACCAAGTTATTCTAAATCAATATTTATAATGTTACCTAGCTAAGATGGCATCTTTTAAAGTAGGAAAACCACTAAGTCTAATCTGGCAAATGCTCACACATGCATGAAACCAGGCTGGACCTAAATGAGACAGGCCAAGTACTCGAGAGTGTTCACAGTATCTGTGGAAGTACTAGTGTGTGTTGCAAGAATATGCTGATGTTCGCCCACCGAGGAGAGAAGCAAGCTGTGTGCGGGCGGGCGTGGCTGGAGAAGAGGAAGGAAGTGTGGGTGGCCCCATACACATTTTGCAAGCTGCTGAAAACAGTTGTAAAACCAGCCTCTGTTAAACCTCCTGTCATTTTGGAAGTCACCCTGTTATTCTTGTCAAAATTCTCTTTCAGCTTGTCACTGACATCACCACCACTGCAGCGTGGTCTGTATATCAAACAATGTCAGCTACTCACTCCTCCCCCGGGAGAGGTGAGGGCAGAATGGCCCAGTGAACCGAGGTGGCTCTGCCTGGGTAACTCGGAACCAAGCCATGGCACGAGACAGGAGAGGAGTTGAACAAAAAGGCCATGTGCAAAAACTAGGCCACTTTATAACCTCTCTCTGTTTTGTTTGGGATAGTATAAATTTCCCCACAAAATCAGACTGCCAATATTCAAACGTACAAAAACCTCCCAAACAAATGACATGCTTTTTAAAAAAAATATGTGCCCTCAACCTAGCCGATTTGGCTTAGTGGTTAGAGTGTGAGCCTGCAGACTGAAGGTCACAAGTTTGATTCTGGTCAAGGGCATGTACCTTGGTTGCAGGCTTGATACCCAGCCCAGGTCAGGGCGCATACAGGAAGCAACCAATCAATGTCTCTCTCTCACATCAATGTTTCTCTGTCTCTGACCCTCCCTTCTACTCTCTCTAAACATCAATGAAAAAATATCCTCCACTGAGGATTAACAACTACAAAAAATGTGCTCTCTAATACAAACAACTACAAGAGTTTTTGAAAAGCCACACTAAAATTGGACTTAAGCTTCTTACACATGGAAATTATCTGATATCTTCCTCAAATATAAAAACTGAAAACTGTAATTCTTACTCAGGGGAAATATCAGACAAAACTGTATGTTTATAGAAGAGCCAACTTGAGGGAACTAGCATTCCCTCAGTGAGTATTAGCCCCCTGACCTTGCCGCCGAACTTTCAAAGATGGCTCGAAGAGAAATGGCACAGGCCGAAAGGAAGACACTAGACGAAATCCTAGGAAACATCAACAACGTCCAGGTCAAGCAAAAGAAACACAACCCTGATGATCTCGTCATCCCAAGTAAACAATAGCCCACATTCCCTAGCTGGTTTTGCTCAGTGGATAGTGTTGGCCTGCGGACTGAAAGGTCCCAGGTTCGATTCCGGCCAAGGGCATGTACCTTGGTTGCGGGCACATCCCCAGTAGGAGATGTGCAGGAGGTAGCTGATCAATGTTTCTCTCTCATTGATGTTTCTAACTCTCTATCCCTCTCCCTTCCTCTCTGTGAAAAAATAATATATATATATATATATATATGTTTTTTTTGTTTATTTTTAAACCAAAAACACAATAGCCCACATTTCTGGAATAGCACTCCTCCCCCTGGCAGTTGTCAGTATAAGCTAGAAATCAAAGATGAAGCAGCAGCTCCAAGGTTATGGAAGAATCCAGAGGTTTCCACTGGATTGGACAATCATTACTATATGGTGATCAGGTAGTGTCAGTCTGCAGCCACTGGATAGCATTAAGATGGGAACTACAAATTAAATGTTAAAGTCAATTATTTACTATGAAAAATGTCCTACCAGGCAAAACTAGTACCTCCAAATGTCAATTTTAATGGACTCAGGGGTCACTGAGGTGACCAGGAACGCCAGGCTGAAAAGCCTGCCCCCAGTACTGCAAGTCAGTGATGGGGTTGCCAATGTGGATCGATCCCTTGAAGTACTGAGTTAAGTCATCTTTGTTTCCTCTAAGTAAAACAAGCTATAGTCCAAGATAGCTTCAGGTCAAGGAATCAATGTATTCAGGAACCAGACATCTATTAACTGATGGAGAGTAGTACTGGGTGTTTGTAGAGATAAAGGGATTAACAACCACACCATAAAACCTGGGCCAGTAGCACAGGTAACAAGTTCAAATTCCTAAAAGGTAGTGCCTCTCGTTAATTGATGAAAAATGCTAAGCATGTCACTATGTCTACACCAAAGGGTAAGTGAGACTTTACAAATTATGGTGACAGCCCAGGTAGAAAGCGCTCACATAATAAATAATGACTTAAGCAAAAGCTGGTGTGTAGAAATTACTCCAAAATAAATAAAGTCAACCCACAGTTACTTCTCTGCCAGGAAAATAAGTTGGAAGTTATGGAGACTTTAAAAACGTAATCAAACCTCTCTTCCAAAGCTTTTATTAACACTGTCAGAACCCATTTAACTGCCTACCCATTCCCCCCGATCCAAGACCCCTCACCCCCACCCCACTGATACTGTGACAAAGATGGTTATTAAGATACTAGAGGCCCAATGCACAAAATTCGTGCAAGGGGCTCAGCCCTCGCAGCCCGGCTTTGTCCAGAAGGTCGTCAGAAGGTCATCTGGACTGTCGTTCCGCTGTTCGGTCGATTTGCATATTACCCTTTTATTATTATAGATGGTCAGTCATGGCTGGTGTGGCTCAGTTGGCTGGAAGTTGTCCCATGAACAAAGAGGTTGCCTGTTTGATTCCCAGTCAAGGGCACATGCCTGGGTTGTGGGCTCTATCCCCAGTAGGGGGCATACAGGAAGCAGCCAATTGATGGTGCATTCTCACATTGATGTCCCCCCCCCCCCTTTCCCTTTCTCTATCTCTAAAAATCAATAAACTATCTTAAAAAACACACACATATGGTCAAAAAAGATGGTTGAAACAGAAAAAAATAAACCAATCCATAAATACCGAACATTTCACTGACTGACTGAAAGACAGAATCATCTGGGGACTCCCTCACACTGTGGGACTGCAAATTACCTTTCTGAAAAGCAATTTGGCAATACATGTATGAGAACCTTAAAATGATGCATACACTTAATTTTAAAATCTTACTTTGAGATTTATGTCTTAATGAAATGAAGACAAGGACAAATATTTACATTCAACAATGTTCAGTTATATTTACAAAATAATCACAAATAACCTAAAGGTCTACAATAAGAAAATGTTAAATTACAGTACACCTAACATTAACACTATGCTGCCGTTTTTTGAGGCTATTTAATCTCGTGGAGAAATCCTCACAATAAAATAGTAAGGAAAAAAACTCACATGCCAAATTTCATGGCAACGGATCCCAATTTTTTTTGAAAAAGCATACAATTTGTACATGCTTTTATGTTAACAATACCAAATTACTAAATTGATAAGATTATATAATTTTTTTCTCTTTACTAGTATGCATTTTAAGTTTTTGGCAGTGAATGTGTACTGCTTTTATAACCTAGTAAAGGTGGAGGTTATTAAATTTTTTACTTTCTGTACACAATTTACTTTTCCATTGAGATCTGTGAGATAAACCAATTTCCCTGAAAATACATTGTCTAAACCCTATTTATGTCATGTTAATAAACAAGACATTCAATGAAATAGCTTGCTTCCCTCGAGGAAGGAATAAGGTATGCAATTCCTGCAGGCTGAGGAAGCAACAGGTACACTGAGTCTATTTTCATCAGAAAAAAATATTTGAGCCCTAATTCTGTAAGACACAACACAGTCCTTTAGACTCTTACAAAGAAGTTATCTATGTATAAAAATAAATAAATACTTATACAAGTTAGCCGAGGGGAGCTATGTCACAGGAAGTGCAGAGGATACAAAAGGCAGGACCTCGTGGACAGGGGCAGCCCACAGACCACGGCTTGCCCTCCCACGGAAGTCATAGACACCTTTCCTAAAAGTGGGGGAAACAGGCGGATAGCAGACCACTCGCTGACTCTGCAAAGAACACCAGTTGGGGAGAGGTTATGACTTGAGGTACAAGGGAGGTAAGTTCATCAGGGCTAAGAAGGATGATCCTGAAAAATACCTAATGGTTCACCATTTAGGCAACCATCATGAAATCTCACCTGCTCAAAATGAATGGGAAACTTGGGGAGGTTCTGTTTTCTACTTAAAAACTTCATCCTTTCCAAAACTGCCACTTTAATGGACTTTGCAAATTACATTTCCTCCATTTGTTTCTAAAAAAGGATTTTCCTTTGCAACATTAGCAAATACTCACAAAATAGGAGGGCAAAGGATAGAATCAAGCCCTAAAACAGCAGCCTGAATATCCTCACTCCACACTTCTCCAGCCGTACTTACTCATAAGGCTTTATGCCAATAAGGAGAGAACTGTCTGACCTGTAGAAAATGAGGTAAAACAGAAAGTCAAACTTTAAAGTTCAACCACTCTGCTTTGGTCCAAGTAAAAAACAAATGAATAAAAATGGCTACACAATGTTTAAACTATTTCAAAAAGAGAGCCACGAAAACATTACGCTCTGCTACATAATTGTTCTAACTCTAAAGTGAACTTTACCTCACAGGGATGTAAAGTCCAGCACGGGGAATATAGCCAATGATATTGTAATAACTGTGTATGGTGTCGGGTAGATACCAGACTTACTGGGGTGATCACTTTGTAATAACGTATGATCACTATTTTGGAGAGCTGAAACTAATATAATATTGTATGTCCACTGTAATTGAAAAAAATAATAAATAAAATGAACTTTACCTAGATAAATTATACAGTAAAACTTACGTTATGTAAAATATAATCTCTAATATGGAAGGACCAACGTGGCTGAATATTAATTAAGCGCATTTTTAAAGGTACACTTTAAAAATGATCAAAATTCATTTATTCAGCAAAGATAAGGGGCAACATCACAGCGCAGTGGGACCAGTACCACAGGATCTGCAGCCCAACACATGACCCAACACCTCAAACAGGTGTGTCTTTATAAAACAGAGATACTGGCCGCTCTGGGCAGTGACTAAAAGCTACGTGCAATAATACATATGAGCAAGGTGTGAGTGTGATCAAAATCACACATCTTTGCACACCTTTCCAGAACCGGCCTTCCTCCCAGGAGGGCCCAGTACGGAGGGGCTGCACACTCAGCTCCCCATCTTGTTTTGATATCAGTATCCTCACTCTTAACAGGCCCAACCAACTGCCCCCACACACCTCCGCTGGACAGCGAGGAGGTTCCCAAGGTGTTTCCAATCTGGAGTTCACAGGAAGGAGCTCAGAGAAATTGCTTTTTCTGAGTTTGAACTAAGAGCTGAACATGGTTTTGGTGGGAAAGAGGCCTTCCAGCAGAGACCTGAGAGAGCTGGGTGTGTCTGGGACAAACACACATGCGGGGCACAGGAGACGAGGTCGGACAGGGAGGCACGGGGCAGATACCCACCGGCCTGGCAAGTCAGTTGATATTCCTCAGGGCTGGCTAGCTCTGCCTGTGCTTAAAGGTCACCTTCCTGACCACCACTCTCTCCCACACCCCGGCGCTCTCGCAGCACCACGTCCTTTTTCATCACAGCCCTTATCACAGCCGTGGTTATGTAACTGTGTGATTATGCGATAAATAATCTGTGTTCCCCACTAGAATAAATGGTAGGCTCAGTCCCGGTAAGGACCATGCCTGTTTTATTCAGTTCTGTATCCCAGAGCCTGCTGAGTAGATCATCGACCCAAAATCCACGGATCACATTTTCTGAAGTGAACAAATGAAAGCTGGCACTGAGAAGCCAAAGAGGAGTCCTGAGCGGGGCACAGCAGTCAGAGAGGACAGCTCAACAAACCACTCTGGCAGCAAAGTGGAGATCAGCGTAGAGCCGGGAGACAGGGAAAGAGACACTGAAAATGTCTCCAGGTAAACGAAGACTTAACGCTGAGGGCTGCCAGCATCCGGGCAGCGAGGAGGAGGAGGAGGTGACGGAGGAGACACATTTTGGAAGCAGAGTCTAAGAACTCAACGCTCAGGGACAGATCAGAGGGAATCGAGGAGGAGTCGGGTGGAGAGTGGTAGCAGGGGGACCATTCACTCGACCGGGAACACGGGAAGGAAGGTACCATTTCCTGAGCGTCTACTACGTGTTAGTACCGAGTAGAAGACGGGCTTCTGGACCTCAAGTTCTATGACTGTGAAACAATTTAGATCCAACCCGGCTGCAGTAAAACGGGACGGTTTCTATGACCCGGCTGACAAAAACCCACAAACAGAAGTTTAGATTTTTTTCAAGCTTCTTCGTGGGCTTTCTTCCCGGGGACACTGGCTATGCCCAAGGCATGACTCTGGTCTGGGCACGTAGGAATCAAAGGTGTCTGCCTTCAAGGAACTGACCCTCTTTTGGTTGTGAGGAAGATAATTCTGTGAACGGAGGGGCACTGAGGCTAGGACTGGACCAGCGCACGTCCTGTAGCCTGCACTCTGGAGCAGGGATTTCATAACCTGCGTCACCTTTCCGGCCAAGGGGTGGCTGTAGGAGTCCGCCTTTAGAGAGACAAACACACCCAATCTTGCCTGAGGCTGGAGACACTCCAGAACTTAAGCCATCACAGCACATGGGCAGACAATGGCCTCTGACTTTGAAATAGCTACCGAGGAGCCTCAGAGCGGCAGTCTGGGGGCCAGGACACAGGAAGGAGAAGGGATGAGGCCTGACTTGTTGTGGAAGAGCCTACCTGAGCAGAGGCCAAATGCTGGAGGTGCCAAAGCAGAATCTCAGGAGGCTCTGGAAGTGACAGCAGAGAAATACATGTTGAGGAACAATAAGGCAGACATCCTCTTTCGGTGCACTCCTCCCATACCACCAGCAGAAAATGGTTTCCCATGGCATAGAAGGCCTCTACCCCAAACACATGTACAGAAAACTGATGAGGAGGGAGCCCAGAGGGTGGATAATGTGGCTTCAGGTCACTGGTGCAGACAGTACACCTCCAGCGTTCACCCGGTGTTCACCGCGTCCCAGGCATTTCACACAGCTCCTCCCAAACTATAGCAAAACAGCCGGGCACGTCCCCCTGCATCCCCAAAGCTACTGCCCTACTCCTCCCCCTTCCTTTCCATATTCTTAAAAAAAAAAGAACAGCTGCACTGTTTCTACCTCAACTCCCTTTCACCCACTTGGATCCAAGTCCTCCCTCCACCACTTGGCCTTGACTTCTCAGCCTCCCTGAGCTCTGAGGGCCCTTTCCCCTTTTCTCCACCTGAGAACCCTACCTGTCCTCTAAGAGCACTTCAGCCATCACCCCCTCTGTGAAGCCTCCCCAAGTCAGATTCCTTGTCCCCCATCTCTGTGCTTCTGAGGGATTTGCCTAAGCCTCACCCAGGCATTCACCAGACCCTACTGTTCACCTTGGTGTCCCCGACAGCCTGTAAGCTATTGCTACCCTCTAACCCGGTGCCCCAGAAATAGACACACACAAAGGCTCCATGAATAAATGATCATTGGTTAAGTTTACATTCAAAACTGCTAGAATCCAGTCAACATTTCCACCTAAATGGCTCTAAGACTTGACCTGCACATATGTGCAGGCTGGGAAGTACCTAAATTCTCAATAATAGTTGCCCTAGAAAAGCATGTTGGCTAAAACTCTGACTTTCGGTTGTTAAGCCAAACAGAGCTGGCGTACAGTTAAATCAAGTCTTTAGGAGTTCCTTACCTATGTTTTTAATTCCTATAATTCTGACCGTGTGGAAAGTTCACCTGTACCCTTTTCTTCCTAAGCAGTGCAATGAGCTCCTAGGCTCAGACAAGCTGCTACAGCGAAGAAATCATGCCTTATTTATACCAAAGCGTAGACCCATGGCTGCTGGGTATCGACAGAAATAAACACCTCTTATTTTCTATTCAGTTTCACTTTCATATGAAACACCCGCAGTAAACTTCAGACAAATAGTATTTCCTGCGCCGAGGAACAATGTGAACGTCCTTCCATTTTAATAAGGACATTTAAAAGCCTCCGTTTTAGGATTATGGGATTATATTCGAACCATAAAAGGCCCATCCATATTGCAGTTCTGGAAAAATGAAAATCAGTATAACTTCTGAGTCCTCATATGCTATATATGAATGGATCTCACTGCAAGAAATCGTATTCAGAACAGTAAAAAAAAAAAAAAAATTAATAGGGTGGGAGTAATTTTTTTGTGCATAAAACTTAAAAAAGAAACAACTATAGGTTTGCAAAAGGGAAAGGTGGCACTCCAAGTTTCTGCCCGGAAAGCCGGGAAGATGGAGCATTAGGAAAAGTTAACCCCGTGCACTGGATTTTCAGCTACTACACCGCTTCCACACATGACCTTGGGAATGTCATGTACCTTCTCTCATTCCTAGTTCTGTGAAATGGGAATGTCGTCTGTTTTTCTAGGGGAAATTAAACAGTGGGATAAAAGAGTCAATGCTTTTTTTTTTTTTTTAAAGGAACTTGTCTAATTAGTATGCTTTAAACACCAGTTGTACAGTACATTCCTCTTCAGGAACCCAATTCCAAGAGAAATATTTAAGCAGACGTTGAAGACAGATTTCCTGAAGGGAATGATTTTATAAATCTGGAAAGCAATGTAACAAGATTATAAATTAACAGAGTGGTTACATAAGCCTTGACAACCCCAGGCTTGCCTTTAAAGTGCACTGATACACATGCTGATAAATTAGACTGACTTGGGAATAGTATCCCAACTCTGTATAACGAACCCAAACGGAGGAATCTGATGCTCGATTGGAATTTGGTGGAAATCCAATAGGATGGCCAGCATTTGGGGTGCCATCACTTGCAAGCCATGCTTCACCTTTCACCATAAAACGAGAAAGGCATTAAGTCAGCTTTAACATGGGTTCTTAAGACTCTGAGAATGCACTCAATTAAATGGGGGGGGGGGGGGACCTTGACAGTTTGACAGGTCCCATATCCAGACATCCACAGATTTAAGAACCCTACTGGTAAAGTCCCCCAAATACTGGACTTGAAACCAAGTCCCCTAGGAAGCTATTAGATTGTATCTGGTCCAATTGTCAGGACTAGCACAGCTTCAGAAACACCCCCCTCCCCCCCAGGGGAGAAAAAGCTGTCACTTTCCTGGATCCCAAGTCCAAGTAAAAGGCAGTAGGTTTCTGTCAAATGGTCCAGAAAGAAATCAACAGGCGAGGACTACGGAAAAGAACGGAGGTTTCCCAACGTGAAAAATTCTAGCTCTCCCTCGGGAGCGGCACCGCTCCTCCTTCCGTACCCCGCTGCCCTTTCTCCACCGACAACAATATCCCCGTTCTATTGTAAGGCTGCGGTGGTACCGAGGAACCCCCTGGCTGCAGCCACATTTCCAGATGCGTTTGCAAGAGGAAAACACATTCGGAGGATACACCCTGCATGGGAAAACCCGGGCGCGGGGAGCCCGGCTGCGGCGCGGGGCCCTGCGGGCGCCGCACTCGGCCCGCTCCGGGGCGGGGAGGGGATGCGGGCGCCTCCCGAGGTGCCGCAATCCCGCCGCGGCCGCAAGGGCAGGGCCTCCGGGCGCCCGCCGCCGGTCGCCGCAGTGACGGCTCCCGCCAGGGCCCCGCCGCCGCCTCGCTCCAGGCCGCGTCGCCGTCGCCCCGGGTCGGGGCCGCCGCAGCCCGGGCCCCGCATCTGCCTGGGCCCGCGCTGCAGCCGGCGCGGGGAGCGCGGAGCGCGCAACTTACTTTCCGCCAGCGGCGGGCGCCCCTGCACGGGCGGCCAGCCCCGCAACGGCGGCGGGAGCAGGCGGCGGAGGCCCGCCCCGCACCCCGGCCCAGGGCCGCCGCACTCGGCCGCGATCTGCGCTCCCCCTACCTCAGCCCGCAGGCGGGCGTCCGTCTGCAGCGGCCGCGGCTCCGAAGACTCCCTCCCGGCCGCCGATTCCCCGCACCCAGAGCTAATCATAATACCGAGCAGGCGGGCGGCCGGCAGCGGGGAGGGGCGGAGCCGAGCTGCGCCTGCGCGGGCCCCGCGTCACTGTGACGCGAGCGCAGGGGCGGGGACTCGGGAGGGGCGGGGCGGGGCGCACCTGCGGGCCCTGGGGCTCGGGGCAGGAGGGCATCCTGGCAGCGTAGCGGCCGCTGTGAGTCTGGGGGTGCGGCTGGCGGTGCGGCTGCTGGTGGTGAGGAGGCCGGCGAGGAGCCCGCGGAGGATCGGGGACGGCGAAGGAGGAAGCACCAGGGACTCGGGATAATGGCCGAGAAAAGCAGCGCGAGCTGTCGGGGGACATCGGAGGGAGGGGACTAGTCTGTGTCCCGGGGCTGAAGGTGGCTCGCACTTTATCACCCCAGCTTCCTCCAGGTTTAATCAAGGACAGAAAAAGATTAAATATACACCCATCTATAGGTACACAGTTTTTGTCCTCTAGACTTCGTTCTCCCTGGGAACCCAAAAGGAAGGAATTTTAATGTTGTTGCTATTTAGACAAAAGGAGAGAAAGCTCAGCATCTGAATGCAGCTCTGGCTTCAAAGGCCAGCGGGAGGCCCGGCTCGGCCAGGCTGCCTCCTCCTGAAACGGCGTGGAAAGGCAGAAGGGCGTGGAAAGTATGAACGCTTAGGAAGTCACAGGCCGGCCTTCACCGTGGCCCTGGACGGTTCGGCTCGGGCATGGGCTCCTGTCTCCCGCCTTGGACATGGCAGCGTGGTGCTCCGGAGTCCTGCAATCCCGCATTCCTGGAAGAAGGGACTTGCCTGGTGCCAGGGTTCACCAACCTGCTTTTCCCTTCCTGTGTCTCCCTTCTTTCCAAACCCTCCCCTCAGAAAGGACCCCTAGCAAAGGACACAAGCCAAAACAGAAAAAGCTGCTTGCATTTTCCAAGTTTGCTTAAATTGGATGGAGAAGAAAAATCTAGATAGTTTCAGCAAATGTCTCTGTTGGCCAATGATGTCAGAAGCCTTTGCCTCTAGACCAGCGGTTCTCAACCTGTGGGCCGCGACCCCTTTGGGGGTCCAACGACCCTTTCACAGGGGTCGCCTAAGACCATCGGAAAGCGCATATATAATTACATATTGTTTTTGTGATTAATCACTATGCTTTAATTATTTATGTTCAATTTGTAACAAGGAAAATACGTCCTGCATCTCAGATATTTACATGACGATTCATCACAGTAGCAAAATTACAGTTATGAAGTAGCAACGAAAATAATTTTATGGTTGGGGGTCACCACAACATGAGGAAGGCTGAGAACCACTGCTCTAGACTCTGTCCTCAGCATCAACTTTGCACGCCTGAAGAGGACTGGGAAGCAAAAATGAAGGGTCAGGGGGTGCAAACCTTCAGGGTAATAACAAGGTTTTTTGCTAAAGGGGGGACTGCCAGTTACCCCAATGCCCTAGCATGGGGTGATGGATCATTGGCTGGGGAACGCCCCAGGGTGTGGGCCTCGGGTGGGGCCTCTGTCCCTCCAAGGCTGAGTCAAGGCTCCAACTCTGGGATCAGGGTCACTCTGACTTAGAAAGACCATAAAAAATCATCTCACGTTGACGTTGCCGCTCTCGCTCTAGCAGCACTTTAAGCCAGAGCTCTCAACTTGGTTTGTGGGGATTCGTTCCTTTGTTGCTGGACACCTGGAAGGCCATGTATTTTTCCGTTCAGGGAGGTATCGCCATTCAGGGGGGAAATGCCGCTCTCATGGTCTCCCAAGGGAGTGCCCGTGGTTGAAGGCCTCCACCTCCACTGCCAGGTCAGTAGCCCCTGAGCTATAACGGTAACCACAAAACAATGGCTATAATAGCAAAGCCCTCGGAAGACAGTATTTATTTATATTGTGGCTATGTAACTCCGGTTTTGAATACATTCTGTGAGGGAAACAAGGGCGTAAGAATAGCAGAACAATAAATGAAAAGGAACAGAATAAGAAGTTGATGTAAATAAAGACAGTTCCAACTCTCTTCCGGAGAGAGGGGTGCAGTACTGGGCATGCGGTAAATCATTTATGCATCCCCAGTGTTTCTTGAGAAGCCAGAGTGCTGCTGACAAGAACATGACCCATTTTTCGTTCCACACCATAAAGGTGGCGACGTGATCTGATTATGCTTCGGCAATATTTAAAAATGCTCCAGTACAAAGTAATGTAGTATTACTTAATTTTGAATGTAAGCAAATATGTTTATTGGTCATGAAGAAACCCCTTCTCCAGTCTGCCCTGGAGCTGTCTCCAACACAAACTGCTTTTTTAAAATGTTAGGTCTTTTTATGGACTGGTGGGAAGCTTTAATTAGATACACAGCACTCTGCAAAACAAGATGGAGCATGCACGCTTGCGGCACAGTCTCTGCGATTCAGATCTCAAAAATAACATAATGCCACCAATTTAAGGAAGAAGTTGTTTATTGGAGGGAAACCAGGGAGATGCTACAAATTAGCTCAAGATGTGAAAAGCAAGAAGATTCATGAAAGAATTGCTGTTTTTATCTTAGGGCCCTCCAAAAGCAGCACGTGTGGCAAGGTTGTCTGCTCTAGATAGTGTCAATTTTCATAATTTATTAAAAATTTTAAATATATTTAAAACAGCAGGTCCTGGCCATTCACATACACTTCTGTTTGAGTTGTGACATTTCATGCAATGATTTCCTTGTACATATTTAGTCATTTTGTACATTGATACTTGTGCATTTCTGAATCCTCGGTTCGTCACAATAGGACCAAAGTACTGCCTCATTGGAATGGACTAAAGAATTCCTCAAAGACTCTGTGGTTTCTCTGTTGTAAGACTTCCACGTGATTAATATGCAGGTTAGCAGTTGAGATCGACGATGGGATTAAATGAGTCTTTCCATATTATTAGAACAGTGCCTGACACATAATGAGCAACATATTAATGAATATTTTTAAAATGAGTACCATAGGATATTGCCAAGATATTCAAAGTTTAATTTGGGCCAAAAGAAGCATACCTGTGTCCCTCCAACAAATAAACCCTGCTTAACCCTTTGTCCAGAGACTCTCACGCAGGCTGCCAAGCCCTCTATGCTCTGGCTCCTTCCTTTCTTTCCCCTGTATCTATTCTCCATGAGCACCATGTCTCCAGCCTTCCCAGTTCTCAGAAAGGGAATTGCTTTTTCACACCTCTGAGCCTTTGCCCATTCTGTTCCCTCTGCCTGGAACTGTCACCCTCCCCTTTTCTCCACTTCCTACACTTGCAACCTCCTGAATTTCTACTTACCCTTCGAAGCCCAGCTCTAGTATCACCTCCTCTGCTCTGTCCCCATCCCAGTCCATCAGAGCCAGGCGTTCTCTGGACCCAAACACCTTAGTACATATCACAATGTTTATCATGAGGCGTTTTTTATTCAACGGGAGTGTAATTGACATAAAATATCATAGGGTTTGTAACTGTTTACTGTTCCATTTTCTCCCTTTGCAATTTAAACTCCTAGAGGACAAGGATTTTATTTTATTCAAATTTCTATTGATGCCACTCATCATTGAGGCTGCAAGCAGGCAGCCCAAGGGCTTGCACCACAGACTTGGGTGTTTTTTTTTACACAGGCCCTTTAAGAATATGAATTGGCTGAGAACATTTGAAAATTGAGAGATTTGAGTTTTTAACAATTTTATTGAGGGATAAATTGCATACCATAAAGTTCACCCATAATACATGGTAATTCAGTGATGCTGAGTACATTTATAAAGTCAGGCAACCATCACCCCAACCCACTTTTAGAATATTTCCATCCCTTCCCAAAAGTTTTCTCAGATGCATTTGCATTCAGCCACATTCTAATTTCCAGTCCTCGGCAACCAATGATTTGCCCTTTCTAGAAATGTCATATAAATGGAATCAGACAATGTGTAGTCTTTGTCTGGCTTCTTACACTCAGCATGTTTACCCATGCTGAATGGTATTCTAGTATATAGGTACACTAGATTTTCTTTATACATTTACCAAGTGACAAACACTTCATTTTCCAAATTTTTGTTATTGTAGATAATGCTGCTGTGAATAAATATTTACATATGGCACTGGGTGGAGTTGTTGAGTCTTGTCGTAACTGTAAGTTGAACATTTTAAGGAACTGACCATTTGTTTTCTGAAGTGACGCTACCATTTTGCATTCTCAACACCCAGATCATAAAAAGAACACCACCAATCCCCCAGAAGCCTTCTTGTGCCCCAAGGGTAGCCATTCCTGACGCCTTATAACAGCGGTTCTCAACCTGTGGGTCGCGACCCCTTTGGCGGTCGAACGACCCTTTCACAGGGGTCGCCTAAGACCATCCTGCATATCAGATATTTACATGATGATTCATAGCAGGAGCAACATGACAGTTATGAAGTAGCAACGAAAATAATTTTATGGTTGGGTCGCAACATGAGGAACTGTATTTAAAGGGCCAGAAAGTTGAGAAGCACTGCCTTATAACATACTTCCTCTTCTTCAACTTCATGGGAATGGAATCATACAGAGTGTGTGCTTTTACGCCTGCCTTCTTTCACTTGCAGCATGAACAGTAAAGAAAAAGAAACTATTTGAGCAGCTCAAATTTTCTAACAAGTGACTCAATTAACTATGAGGAAAGCACGACTGTCAGTGATGAGATAACCCACCTGTCATTAACTACCCACTTGCCCTTCAGCCGTGGACAATCAAAAAACATGACCAGCAGGATTAGTAACAAGTGCACTTTCTCATAAGAGATATTCCAGTATTTTAAAATCAAAGCCACGTGACCATCAGATGTACGGACACGAATGCATGCCCCTTGTGTTGTCTGGAGTAGGATCTCAAGGCCCCTGCTGGGCCAGGTCTTAGCCTTCAGTTGCTGGACTATCAGGAGGTCTTGGGCCGGGTGGTGGGTTCCTCGGAGAGGAGCTGGGATGAGCAGGACTCCGAGGCTCCAGGCCGTGGCAGTGTACCTGTCATTGCAGAATAAGCTCAGTGTTTTAACATCTGCACAGCATGCTGGCTGGGTGTTAGCGCTGCTCTTTGCCATGACGGTGAAGGTCGGGTGGCCTCTGGTGAAATTGGCCCCGAGGTATTCTGGCATTGAGTGGATGACTACAGCTCAAATGGGTATCTGTCCTGACGAAGGTGAGACTGGTCTGTCCCCTTACAGTCAGGAGGAGACGGGCCGCTCGGCAGCACAGACCCCACAGCTGGAGGTGACATCTGATAACTGGACAGTGCTGAGCTGAGCCATGAGGGCATGGATGTCAAAGCAGCTAACGTTTATTTCCTTAGGACAGTCTTGCAAATAAAGCTTTACTCAGTTCCAGCTCCCAATTCTTCTCCCAGCTCAGTTCCAGCTTCCCAACTGTCTAACCCTGCTTCAAAATGAAGGACAGTTAGTAATTATATAAAAGTAAAAAAATTAAAAATTAATAGAAGCAGAATAGGGAAAGTTGATTCAAGACTCAAGACCACTCTCCCAGAAATAGTAGCCCTGTATTCACTCCAACTTCCACTTCCTTGCCTGCCTTAGGCTAGAGAGATCAGCAAAGCTAACTGTTCACTTTCCCAGCCTCCTTTGCAGGTAGGGATGACCATATGACCCAGTCTGGCCAGTAAGATTTGGGTGGAATTCAGCTGGAGTGGTGGTAGGAGGGTATGTGTGCGGGGGGAGGGGGGGGGAGGGAGTTGGGGAAAACTTTCGCTTTTCTGGTACAAAGGGACAGCTGCAGCTGTTTCTGGCCTCCCCTTTCTTCCTGCCCTGATTGGGCATCATGCCTGGAATAGGAACTGCCATCTTGCAACCATGAAGGAGAGACCCAGGGAATGACAGGAGTGCTGGCTCTAGACCTCATGAGCTGCTGAACAAATGATAACAGCTGCCTGCTCCAGACTTCTTGTTTGGTGAAAAAAACCGGAAAACTCTGTTCCTTATGCTTACTTATAGCTGAAAGCATTCTTAACTAATATAACTAGTATAAACCATTACTTGTCGTGGATAGGCAACAAGGGCGAAGCGGAGGGGCTGTGAGGATTTTCCAAGTCTGGTTAATACATTAGAAAGAAGCTGTGGGCAGTCATTCTCAAAAGCACGGGAGGCAGCCCTAGCCGGTTTGGCTCAGTGGATAGAGCATCGGCCTGTGGACTGAAGGGCCCCAGGTTCTATTCCAGTCAAGGGTACATACCTTGGTTGCAGGCTCCTCCCCAGCCCAGACCCTGGTTGGGGCTTGTGCAGGGAGGCAACCAATCAATGCGTTTCTCTCACATTAATATTTCTCTCTGTCCTTCCCTCTCTCTTCCACACTCCCTAAAAAATCAATGCAAAATAGCCCCAGGCGAGGACTAAACAAACAAAAGCAAGGGAGGCAGCAAGTCCTACTCGGGCCAAGTCAAAACAACACAGAAGCCAACTTGAAGGGACTGCAAGGAGGGGACAATTTGAGCATCAAAAAAACAATTACTCCAATGGATTAAATTGCGATTAAAAATTAATAAAGGAAAATAACCAAGTACTTACCCTGCCTTTCTGATATGAACTATATTTTAGAACAGCCAAAGAGGTTTAACTTAAAAAAATAATGTTGAAAAGGGAAGAACCACCTAGACTTCAGAAAGTGATGGAAAGATTGGATAGGACCGTGGTCGGCAAACTGCGGCTCGCGAGCCACTTACGGCTCTTTGGCCCCTTGAGTGTGGGTCTTCCTAAGCCTTAGGAGTACCCTAATTAAGTTAAATAACAATGTACCTACCTATATAGTATAACTTTAAAAAATTTGGCTCTCAAAAGAAATTTTAGTCGTTGTACTATTGATATTTGGCTCTGTTGACTAATGAGTTTGCCGACCACTGGGATAGGAGATATGGTAGGAGTTATGCAGGCACCTGCCACCATCTTTCCATCTTCTCTTCCTCCTCTTCCTCCTCCTCCTCTTCCTCCTCCTCCTCTTCCTCTTCCTCTTCCTCCTCTTCCTCCTCCTTCCTCCCTCTCTTCCTCCTCCTACTCCTCCTCCTCCTCCTCCTCCTCCTCTTCCTCTCTCTCGCCCCCACCTCTGGAATGGCCAGCCTGAGGTTTTACTTGTCCTCCTCATCTACTCTTCTGTCCTACTCCGTTGAATAGAGGAAAGTTGGGGGTGTGCATGGTGGTGAAGGGAACAAAGACCGCTGGCAAGAGATGAACCCTCCTTCCTGACACACACTCTCTTATCAGTGCGTGGAGACTTGACTCACCCTGAAGATGACTAAACTCTGATCTTCAATCAGTACTCCGGGCCCCTCCCAACAGGGGCCCTTTGCCTAGACCTGATGCTAATTAGTAGATCTCTGCAATAAGGAGGATGGGTGTGAGTTATTCATGATAATCCCCATACACTAATTCCTAAATAGTGAGCTCTCAGTTATCTAAGGCAATGGAGTAGTATGTGAGCTCAGAGGAATAGAAGGGCCAGGAAATAAGCAAATGCAAACAGTGAAAACAGGATCGTTTCTTTTGCAATCAAAATAGGATGGTTTCTAATAGGATGAGCTCTATCTAACTCTAGGCCAAACGAAGTCAACCAAAAGGGCCTAATTCAGACTCTAGGGGTTAATCATGGTCATAAACTGGGGGTAGGGGGGTAATCACTGGACTAAGCCAATTGAGGTTTAATGAACACGAAATGTGCCATCCCCAAATGTCTATAAACTGAGGCCTAAAAAGTTCAAATCATTAATATATATATATTTTAAAAAGGTTCCTTTCAAAAGCCTCACCCATTGTTAGTTCTGGTAGGAAAATGTCGGTTTTATTATCATTGACATCATATATCCAACATCCCCAATAACCTACCCCAGCTGAAAGGCCGTTTATAAAAGGAGAAAGGCTAGTGACTCTTGGGCCTGAGGCCATGCGCAGTGCTCAGAGGCAGCTACCCCAGCATCTTAAACATCAGGGACATGAAAATGCTAAGCCATGTGTGGCCATCAAGAAGATTACAGCGCCTTTGCAGCCCAGGTGCTCTAGGGTAGGGGCCGATGCACAGAGGAATCGTGCAAGATCTTTGGTTTCAGAGACAGAGGGGAAAAGGAAGTCTCCACAGGCAAGATACATATATTGCTTTTGACCGATAGCTTTTGCCTCTGCAGCTTTCAGACCCACTGGTATTTCAATTCCACAAGGACATGAACCTCATGTAGTGTGTTCACCTCTGTAGCTCCGGCACCTTGACTGATGCAAGGCGCACAGGGTAAGATCTCGACAAATATTTGTCAAACAAATGACCCCAATGGGCATGCTGTGCCATGCATATTTGGAGTAAGAAAACTGAAGGGCAGGGATGTGAACTGGTTTGTTTGAGTTGGTAGTCACCAATTCAGCATTGTCCCACAGGACTCATTACGGTCAGTTGCTCATAAAACATAGACAAACCCCTGTCCTGGTGTTCTGTAGTATTTTCTAGAAGGTAGGAAAATATACACACATGATGAAATGACTGACCTATACATGTAGAACTACTAAAGGTAAGACTTGATTCATGTCTAAAAAGCAGTGTCTATTCACAGAATTACAGACATGAAGAACATTTCTTAGGAAGAGAAGACACAGGGGGTAGAGCCTGAACTTTCATGTTTTCAACAACGAGACGAGTCTCGAAGCCCCTGTCTATTATACCAGGCGGCTGCTTTGCTCTGTAGCCATAGCGTATGTCTGTTAATTGTCTTATATAAGTAGAAGGCACAACAAGGAATGTATATAGGTCAGAGAATATCTTAAAATTCCAAGCAGAAGAGCTGCTAATGAATTTCGTTTAGGGTGTCTTGCCACCAGAAAAATGAGAGACCTTTCCCACACACCTTTGGCTATTTGCTCGTCAAGAAAAGTCACACATTTTCTCTCTGTAAAAAGTGTCAAAATGAAAAAAAAAAAAAAGAGCTTTGTGCAGTTTCACTCCTGATGGGCTGAGGACTGGGACTGTGTTTAAATTTGGAATATATCGCGATTACCCCAGAGAACCATGAGAAAGCTCTACTCGGGTGAGGGGCATGAGGCCCTGGCCTTTTGTTCCATGTCAGGGACACTACACAGGGTGCAGGCTGAGACGCTGAGACCCAGGCACACACTCACCCGTGGGAAAAAGAAATTGCTCTGGTTTCTTCTGTTTTTAGCAATGCTTATGATGACTTGTCAACAAATTCTATGTCTGCTACAGCCACTCCTGTTTGACCGTTCACGAGCCTCCAGATGAAGCTCCACGTTGTAGGCCTGCCTGCATTGCAAATCCTCTTGGCTCTCCCCTGTGGGTCATTTCCTGGTGAATTTCCGAGATGACTCCATTTTGAATATGTGGGTTCCAAGAAGCCTTGAAAGAAGCCCCAGTCCAATGAGTGACTTTGGGTCCTGCTGGGCCCTTGCCTACCTAGAACTCTGAGCTCAGTAGAAGCCGACTTTGAACCTTGAACACTCAAGTGCCATCCAATCTCGGTCAAGGCCTTGGTCTGGCATTGGTATTCTGAGAGTCATAATACCACCCCAAAGGTTGCAGCGTTATTAACCTTGAAGATACAAAGGATTGAAGGGCTGTAGCTCTTTGGGCATGGCTGTTAACATTGAAAATGCTCATCCCTCTCTAACCAACAATCCCACTCTCCAGCCCTTTGCGGTTCTACCCTAAAGAACACCGCTCACCCTGGCACAGAAGGTGTGTTCAAGCAAGTCATCGGTCGTATTACAGGGAATCTGGAAAGAACCCAACGGTCCACTAGTGGCTTAAAAAAGTATACAATTTCAAGTGTAATAAAGTGTAATAAATTTATTTTGTAATTTATTACACTTTACAACTTTCTCAAAACATATTATTGAGTGAGAAAAGGAAAATCGCAGAACGACACAAAAAAAGCATATATGTAAAATCCCAATCCAAGTAATCCTATGTGATTTCTCTAGCAACGTGTATGTGCAAATACAGTGCAGGTGTTCTGGGCGCAGCTAAATGAGATGTCAGCCTTGTTGGGGATGTTTCCATATGTTACAATGTATCCCATGTATACAGTAAAAAGCATCACATATAATGGCAGCATATGTATTTATACGTAACTAAAGGCCCGATGCACAAAATTCGTGCAAGGGGCTCAGCCCTCACAGTCCCAGCTTTGTCCAGAAGGTCGTCTGGAAGGATGTCCATGCTAATTAGCATATTATACTTTTATTATTATAGATATCTAATGTTTATAAGCAATGTATAATAATTTATAATTATAATAAAATTTATTTTGTAATTTATTACACTTTACAATAGTAACTTGTAACTTTAATTTATACTATTTATAATTTATAGAGAAAATACAAGAGAACCACTTTGGGGTATCAAACATACAGATTTCTGGGTCTCACCCCCAGATGTTCTAATTCCTATATGTTTGGGGTTTGACCCAGGGATTTGCATTTTTCATGTGGCGACTCCACTGTTGTTGATGGTCCAGGACCCACACCTTGAGACCATTTTATTTTAAAAGCTTCTCCTCCCACCGTGTGGCACGCGTGAACCACTCAGGGATCTGTGGAAGCAAGATGCTGCCGCTGCAGGTCTAGGAGGGGCTGGCGTTCTGTCTCTAACTGCTAATGCTGCCAGCCCTCCGCCCCACTGTGCAGCTTTGAAATGGGTGGAAGCACAGTGGGGGCAGGAGGAACCTCAGAGAGGAGGGCAGACGTGTGGAGGCAGAATGGGGGAGGCAAGGGGGACCAGTCTGACCCAAGGGCAGCTATGGAGCCCGGAAAGCACCCTGATGTCATCTGAAGACCTAGCACTTGGTTCATCACAGTTACTAGTGGCTTTAGGAGGGGCCCAGTGTCCTGATCTCAAGGGGAGGAGAGAGCAAACGTGGGGTGGGAGCTGGGAGGGCCAAGGCCATGGCCCCAGGCACAGGTGTCTGGGGAGCAGCCAGCAATCCAGAGCTGGGCCTGAATGTGGGGTCAGGACTTCCCTGCCAGCCAGACCCCCTCGCCCAAGCAGGAGGAAGGAGGTGATTCTGGTGCTTCTCTCAGACAGAGAGGTGGTTCTGAATTGCAGGAGGCTCCAAGCTGCTTACTAGTATAGTTGGCAGTGGACAAAGGGCTGCTGTCCACCTTTGTGGGGCCAGGGAGTCTCTTCAGAGAGAGAAGCCAGTGCCACTCTCTTCTTTGTGAAATGGCACCTTCCCAATATGGTAGAAGGAAGCTTTAAAATAACAGGATTCAGACTAGCTCGTTCAGCTTCCGAGAGGTCGTCAGGACCAAGTCCTTGATTCAGGTCAGGATGAGAACACAGGCTGGCGCGAGGCAGGGACAGGGCGGTGCAAAACCCCGGCTTTCCTGGGTCCTGTTCGACTCTTCCGTTGGTTACGTGACTCTAAGTAGCTCGTTCTCCGCTTCACTTTGCAGGAAGAGAAGGAGCCACCCACTTTTCCCCGCACTCCTATCTAGAATGACTTCAAGAGCAGAAGGGTCCCGTGAGCACCCTGTTTGCATTTCCGGCTTCAGAGGCAGCTTCTCCCCCTCTCCCAGGGGGCAGCTGAGGTCCAGAGGGGGTCACAGGGTGCGGACACCGTGTCGGGAGAGGCATGACCTTCCCTGTCCCGCCTGACCGCCCGTCTCCCTCCCCCATCCCGCATGTGACAATGACCAGAGGCCTTCAAGGAACCGAGAGGACCCCGCACTGCCCCTCGAGGACCTGCATGTGATCCATGTCGGCAGCTGCGCGCCTGAGCACGTGCCAGCGGGAGCTTGCTGTCCGATCTGTTTGAGCTGCATCTGAAGGAAACACAAGCGGGCACCTGCATTAAAACTTGACAGCCCAGCTCCAGTTGCAGCGTAGCGGCCTTATCTTGGCGTGGGAACGGTTACAGACAAAATCGAGAATCCAGTTCTGTGGCAGGACTGTGCTGATGGGCTATCATACCTTTTGCAATCTGATCTTTTCCATTGAAAACAAAACTTACATACGCACGCGAATATTTTCTTAACCAAGCTATTTCGTTATTTTTTTAAAAATATATTTTATTGATTTTTTACAGAGAGGAAGGTAGAGGGATAGAGAGTTAGAAACATCAATGAGAGAGAAACATCGATCAGCTGCCTCCTGCACATCTCCCACTGGGGATGTGCCCACAACCCAGGTACATGCCCTTGACCGGAATCGAACCTGGGACCCTTCAGTCCGCAGGCTGACGCCCCATCCACTGAGCCAAACCGGTTTCGGCATATTTCGTTATTTTTAAGACAACACTGTTTTTTAAGTAGGAAAGCAATGCATGCTATTATAGAAAATAGAGGAGGTACAAATAAAGACAAAAGTCACCCGTCACCTCTCTACCCAGAACTTTCTATTTTGAGGAAGAAAGTGGATGAATCCTTTCTTAGAGAAACCATGTATTTGGAATAGTTTTTGATTTTCATAAACGTTGCAAGGCTAATACAGGATTCGCCCATACACAACACCCAGAGTTAACATCGTACATAACTATGGGACACGTGTCAACATGGAGAAATTAACATTGGTGCAAAGTTAGCTAAACTGCGAAGTCTAATCAGATTTCCCCAGTTTTCCTACAAAGGCCCTTTTTCTGGCTCAGGGTCCCGTCCAGGGTATGGCATTGAGTAGACTTAGTGCTCAGCTTGATGTCTCCATTCTCCCCAAGTTTATATTCTTGGATATTTTTGAGCTGCAGAATAAAGTGTCGACTACCTACATTTGTGTCTGACATGTGGTACGGCAGGCGTCTTAGTCCTTTTGAGCTGCTGCAAAATTCATTCGGTCAACAACTACTTCTTGAGTGTCAGACACTGCTGTGCAGGACTGAGTGCATCTGGGAACAGGACCGGCGCTGTCCCTGCCCTCACAGAGCCTGTCAGTGAGGAAGAGACTCCTTTCCATAGAACCCCACCAGTAACCAACTGCACGATGAAAGCTCTGCTGGCTGCTATGAGGCGTGGTTCCAGGGTCTGGGAGACCTCCCCTGGTGTCAAGGAGGGTTTCCATCAGGGAGTGACATTTAAACTATCTGTGAATGATGGGTGGAGGTTCAGACGAGGCAAAAAATAGAAAGCCAGGCAGAGGACACAGCCTGGGCAAAGGCCTTGAGGGGGAAAGAATGCTGGCATGTCCCTTGTGCAAAGCAAGAGGCCCTTCATAAACGTGGTTGACCAGATGAATGAAGTTCTCAGTTCACAGTGTATTTCAAGGATGTTTACTTAAATGAATAGAAACCCAACCCCAAACACTTGCCAATAGCACCTTCAGGGCCGTCAGTTTCCAGTCATGACCAAAGCTTCAGCATCACTGGGAGTACCCAGGTCACCTACCTTCTCTCCCTCAGCCCATGGGACGGCCCAGCAGGTAGTTACCCAGCCACCCAGTCGCTCTGGTTGGAGTGGATGGTGCTCTGCTCTCCTGGCACAGACCAGCCTCCTCACACTGTCAGTTACACCACCCTCAGCGCCAGGTGGGTCCCTCTCTGCTGCCTGGGGCCCTACTGCTCTGGCTCCCACCTCAGCTTTGTGCATTGTGACAGCTGAGCCTTGTCACAATGAGCCTGTTCACCTGCAGGACACACCCTTTCCGGGCTCTATAGATCTAGAAGCCTCCCTGCTTGCCTGCTGTTCTGTGTTGCTTGGTAGCTGACTACCAAGAGGTACAACACTCTCAGTGACTTAGAAGGCCACCGGGGGCTCCCGTGTTTGACGGGAGGCTGGAGAGCTAATCCTGGAGCTCCGGCAGCTGGGCATCAGGCCCGTGTGCTGCTGCTACGATGAGTGTGACCTCCACCTGCCCTGGCATCACTGCGCCCCTCACACTCTCATCAGCATCTGGAAGGAACGGCCTGGGCATTGACAGGAGGATCTGCCCATGTGATCTCCCTCACTCTCAAGGCCACACACTGAGACAAGTCCCAAAGAGTGACTGGAATAGAATCAGACAAGAAGTTGGAGGCAAGACCGCCTGAACTATGACAAATGTGCACTATAATAATTTTATTTCTTTGGCCGTCACCTGAGGACTGGTCCCTCTGAGCCAAACCGTGTGGTGGGCATGGAAGGCCCCAAGGTGAATGCGACACGGAACCTCCTCTCCAGGGGTCTGCCTTTACTCCAGGGGAGCAGATGGAAACCTATTAGCACAGGAAGAGCCTCACAGCAGGTCCGTGCAGCTGCGTAAGGGGAGGGGCGGCTCCTTCTGCGTGGGGAGGGCAGGGGCTGGTTGAGAACGCCGCTAGTGGAGGTAACACCGGAGCTGTGTCCTGAAGGAGGGTTGTTGGGCTGGCAGGCGGCTTGCAGACGTGTTCAGGCAGAAGATGAGAACATTCCAGGCAGCGAGAGCAGCAGATGCCAGTGCACGGAGGTGTGAAGCGGGCACAAGGTTTGGGGAGTTGTAAGTTGTTTGCTATGGCTGGAATTCCCAGTTTGAATGAATCCTGGCAACAACAACAACAAAAATGAAGGTTGCTCAAATAGGGCTAGGACGCCCCTGGGACTTTGAATTTCCTTCTCTGGAAATATGGTAGCCACTGGCCAAATGCGGCAGTTTGAATCTGAATTCCAATTTCAATTTATTGAAATAAAAGACAACTACGAATTCAGCTCCTCAGACACACTAGCCCAGGGTGGGCAAACTTTTTGACTCGAGGGCCACAATGGGTTCTTAAACTGGACCGGAGGGCCGGAACAAAAGCATGGATGGAGTGTTTGTGTGAACTAATATAAATTCAAAGTAAACATCATTACATAAAAGGGTACGGTCTTTTTTTTTTTTTTTAGTTTTATTCATCGGCCCGTGGGCCGTAGTTTGCCCACGGCTGCACTAGCCACAGACCAAGTGCTCAGTAGCCACCTGTGGTTGGTGGTTATCACACTGGACAGCCTGGATATGGGATGTAGCCATCGCCGCAGCAAGTCCTATTGAGCAGGGCCACACTAGGCAGCATCAGTCACCGGAGTCTTAGGAGCAAGCGAAGGGCATTGCCGTATTTCACAGAGTGCTCCCTGCGGCTCCTGAGGGTGGATCAGACGGGAGGGGCACATCCGAAGGCTAGAGACCAGTTTGAAGATGATTGCAGCCATCTAGCCAAGAGGTCTGCCCCTCCAGAGGAACTGTCCCCTTGTTCTCACCCAAAGCTGAGTGGAGAATGAATTATTCAGGGTGATTAATGTC
Organism: Myotis nattereri; assembly: GCF_964212035.1. NCBI lineage: Eukaryota > Metazoa > Chordata > Mammalia > Chiroptera > Vespertilionidae > Myotis > Myotis nattereri. The sequence goes on from NC_138089.1 coordinate 53,503,424, forward strand.
TCACCTCATTCCCGATGTCCTCTCACCCAGCTGGAGAGACAGGAGCCCCCAAAGGATCAGAAGCTAACGAAATGGGCAGCCAACCCAATGGGAATGAACCTCATTTCATCTCCGGTAGGTTCTGGGGCTTCTTATATAAACCCAGGCTGGGTGACAAGACACAAGGACCCCAGTGTAGCAATCACACGCTCAAGCCCTCCTCACCTGCCGGGGGGTGGACAGGACACACGTTTTGCCACCATGAACGCCAGGTCAGGTGTTCACCCGAACCCCCAGTTGCCCATTGTCCTTATCGCCGAAGCTGCAGAAGTTGGGAGGCTAAGCCCGCAGGAATGTCCTCTGAGCCCTGATAACTGCAGCGAGCTCTGTTCAGTTTCCCTAGCCGTTGGCAGTTGTAGACACGGCGAATGGAAATGTCGACACGCCCTCGCTCTACTGTAATTAATGACAAAGTGTTCAGTGTGCCATTGACTCAGAGGGAGCACCTGACAGATTCTTCCGGAGGCTTCTGGGTTCTGAGGGTGTGAGTGTGCCTGTGTGAGCCTCGCTGGAGTGTGTGAACATCAGCCTCATGGCTGAGTCAGAGGCAGAGCTGGGAGTGAGCAGGCCTGGTCCAAGGCCTAGCCTCGCTGGTCAGCTAAAAACAGACTTGATAACGCTTCTTCCGCAGACCCACAGCCCTCACTGCAAGCCAGACCCTGTCCTAAACACCTGGAAGTATCAGTTCATTTAATCCTCATAAGAATGCATGAAGCTGGTGCTATTATTTTTATATATATATATATATATTTTTTAATTGATTTCAGAGAGAGGAAGGGAGAGGAGAGAGAAACATCAATGATGAGAATCATTGATCAGCTGCCTCCTGCACACCTTCTACTGGGGATCGAGCCTGCAACTTGGGCATGTGCCCTGACCGATATTGAATCGTGACCTCCTGGTTCATGAGTTGATGCTCAACCACTGAGCTACATCGGCCGGGCACTGGTGCTATTAGTATTCATATGTGCAAGATGAGGAAACGTTTGAATTGTGGAGGATAAGCCACTTGCCCATGTTTCCATGGCTACCAATATTCAACCCCAGTGCTCCCGCCCCCGACTCCAACATCTGCACACGGTGAGCTGCTGAGAAGCACAGGAAAGTGGGGGCCGAGGCCCTGTGGAGTGTATTTCCGTTGTTAGTGCGATAATTGTCATGACAGTGATGCTGTGAGGGGACATGAGCTCCTTTGGGGAGGGGCTGGCACAGGCACCCCAAGCGCACCCCAAGTCCACATGCCTTATAACTGCCCCAAACAAGGAGGTCTCGCTGCCCTCAGAACCGGATGCGGCCATGATGAGGCTCCTCTCCTGGTTCTTCCATGTCCTTGGAGGCGTGGTCGCAAGTCTCCAATACCCCCCTGTGAGCACCCCTCTTTGAGAGGCAGGCCTGGCATGCGGCATGCTGGCACAGGGCTGGCAATGCACACCTGCAGGCAGTCCCGCTGGGCCCAGTGCCACCTGCCTGTGTGCCTGCCCACGCAGCTCCCACTGCCGGGAGCTGGGCCGGGGCCCTGTTGCCTCACTGACAGCTTCAGCTGGCCAGTGTGGGTGAGTCAGAGGATGGCTTTGATTACTGAACACACCGCTTCGGGGGCAAGCGCTGCAGCGGACGGAGTCCCTCTGAAAGACCTCACTAACCCAACGCTGGCCCTGGGGTCAAGGCAGTGATTCGAAATCTCAGCATCCGCAGAGTTTGTCTGTTTCACTTTTTCCGTTGGGTGCAGTCGTAACCTGTATTAAGAATTTACATGTAATGGGGAAATCCGGGGGTGTCTCTGGCTTTTGGTCTAGCATGATCCAGGAGCTGAAAGAGTGTCTTTTGGACGTGTTTTCTCTTGGTCTCTCAGCTCTGCTATCCAGTGTGGCTCCACTCCTGAGCTCCATGTTGTGACTGTCTCCCTATTGACGGCTAGATGGCTGCAGAATGACTAGCTTCAGGGTTCTGCTCAGTGGCTTCCACACAAATTCCCAAGATGCACTCTGATTGGACTGGCTTAGGGTATGTCCCTGTCCTTGAACCAATCATTGCTGATGGAGGATGAGCTCTACTCCTGAAGAATGAAGATAGGACAGATCCTTAAACACAAATTAGAAGTCTTGCCCCAGCTGGTTTGGCTCAGTGGATAGAGCATCGGCCTGCAGACTGAAGGGTCGCAGGTTGGATTCCAGTCAAGGGCACATGACCAGGTTGCGGGCTCGATCCCCAGTGTGGGGCGTGCAAGAGGCAGTCAATCAATGATTCTCTCTCATCTGATGTTTCTGTCTCTCTCTCCCCCTTCCTTCCTCTCTGAAATCAATAAAAATATATTTAAGAAAATACAAATTAGAAGTCTTACTAGACAAAGGGGAACAGGTGCTGAGCAGTCAGACCACAGACAGCCATACAGGTAGATGAGGAAATTGCCCTCCATGAGACATGGAGAAGTGAGGGGATGCCGGTGGGGCCACACAGCAAGAAAGCAGCAGAGTGGGGACCTTAGACCCCTCCTTCCACCTTTAACATAACTGAATGCCACATCCCTTTCTCCACCCCCTCCCCCTCCACCCCCCGCTGGCATCCCCATCTCACACCACAGCGAGGGCAACTCAGTCACATGGCAGAGCTTAGGACCCCACCTACTTGGCCCCTGCCGGCCTCGCAGCGATGACGGGCCTTCCTCCCAAACACTCAGAGGCAGAGCGGCCTTCTTTTTGGATCAGGCCTCATAGGGCCGGTGTCTCTCAGAGTTTCAGCTCAGCTGACCATCCTGTTCCTCAAATTCTCCTTTCTTGTCATTTCATTTAAAAGCACATTGGGTGCCCTCGACATTGGATTGGCTTTATCGTCATCTTAATGACCTGTACTTAGTAGTAACAGATAGTTAGTCCCCATTATTTTCTCACTTCTGATAAGGGATTTGGTTACAGTCAGTAAAGAGCCAAATTCTAGCAGGAAATGCTATGAGTCTTTTATCTACCTACAGATAGCGAGAGGAATTCACCCAGAATATAGATTTTTGTCCCAAGCCCCACAAAACTTTAGCATTTTCTGGACCAAGCTTCAAAAAGGAAATCCAGGGGCCACTAAATGCAGCGCCATCATATTAGTTGGAGTTGGGATGGATGTTTATTATTTCGTTTTTAAATAAAATACTTTAATCATAGTAAATACAAGTGCAGGGCAATGAATTAAAGAGAACAAAAGAGCTTATGGGGAAACGCAAATTTCCTAGCCCAGGTTCACCCCTCAGGGTGACCTCTCTTCTCAGCATCTGCTTAGCTTCGCTCAGATTCTCTCTGTGACTGTCTAATTACCCCTTTTCACGAGTGTAACTTTTCTCTGCGTCTTAAATCGGGTTCCCTAGAAGCAGCGCCCGAGATGGAATTCAGATGCATGTGATTTCTTGGGGGACAGGGGGGTCTGAGGAGGAGGGGAACAAGGCAAGCAAAGATGGAGTCTCAGCCGGAGTTGGCTTCGGCCTGATCCCACTGGGCTCTGGTGGAAATTGTGTCACAGAGTTGAACGCCCGCCCCCCCTCCCCCCTTGAGGCAAAGGGACTTCAGTCCGTCATGGGCTGGGCTGCCCTGAGTGATGCAGTCACCTTCCCAGCAAGTCAGCCCTGGGGAAGGGTCCTCTGTGAGCTGTTTACAGGCAACACCGGGCAGGGCAGGGGCGGGGAGAGCATTGCAAAGGGGGTCTGAGTGGGGCAGAAGCACCTCCCTCGTTGGGTGATTTCTTCGGAATGTATGCCAAAGAGTGGGATCACCGGATAGAAAGACGGAACATGCATATCACTCTATAAATCTGTTTCGTGGTGCAGAAAATTGAGGCATTAATACTTTATCATGAAGCAATCTATCAAACATGATAGCCAGCCGAGGCAGGCCCTGAGCTGATGGAACTGAATATGGGGTGGGTAGGTTTCGGTAGGATAAGGGAGCTGTCTCCCAGGCCTGGCAAGCCAAGGGTTTCTTGCAGAGAGGGAAGGGAGGGGGGAGAGGGGGAGCAGGCAGCAAGGGGAGAAGCTGCTGGTGGGATAAAGTTGTTGGGTGTCTGGCCTTGGTGGGTACATGACACTGAACAGGGGGGTGGCAGAGCCTGGGGTGGAGAAACTGGGGGTAAATGTCCTCATGCTTGGAAGAAACCAATTATTCCCGTACTTCGATTCCTTTATCCAATATCTTCATTGTTATAAAAGTTTCAAACAAATCAGAGAGATACAATGTGGAAAGACATTGCCTTCCATTGGCCACAGGAACCACCGGCAATAGTTGGATAACAAGAAGGGTTTTGTTTTGCTCCTCTTTTGGAGGGAGTTCAGTTGTTCCTCCTCCTCTGAGTTTACAGGTGTTTTCAGCTTTCAGACTCGATGGAGTGTAAATAATAACAGAGATAAAGGTCTCCGATCCCAAGCAGAGCCTTCCTCCCAGGCAACGGGCCCAGGAGGACCCACCCCAGCCGCAGGGAGAGACTCGGGCTGTTATCAGGGGACCTGGTGCGTTGGGAGCCTGTTTGGCTTCTACGCCTCCCCCCCTCCCCCCATACACACACACATCCATGCCCCTTTTCTGAGCAGAGGCACGTTTTCTAAGGTTTCTCGGCCACTTCTTTCTCTGCCACATGTCATCAAAGATGCTTCAAGCTCATCTCCCCAGTGTCCATTTTTCAAAATGCAATGTTCGAGACTTTGCTGTGTTCCTTCAAACTGGAATAATAGACCAATGTGTTTAATCTGAAGAGCCAGAAAGGAAACTCCTGTTTACCCGAAATCCAAACAAGGAAGCTCAAGGAGCCAGAAGATGTTCCACATGTCACTTCTCTGATGAAGAGGCAGGTACAATGGAAACACTTTGAGTCCCCAAAGCAATGCCCAGAGCGATTTGCAGTCTTGTCTGCAGTTCCTGATACTCCTGCATCTACAGGGCCACGTGAAACCATCTGCCCGGTTCTGGCTCCTGGAGCCCATGGCACTTTTGTGAGACCCGGGTAGTGTTTGGTCAGCAGGTGCACCCAATTACTGGATTCCTTGAACCTTTACCATGCAAAGCACTCCTCCGGATTCCACATGGATTTTATAGTCCAGCTATTCGGTTTTGAGGACACACATTCTACCATATGTAGAAATCACAGCCTAAATAACCATTATGCAGAGCAATGTAGATGCAAAGAACTAGAAAAGAAGTTCAAAGGGTTGGAGGAGTTGCATGCAGATGTGACAGCTTCTAGACAGGGTTATATGGAGGGCTTCCTGGAAGAGGAAGGGGCGTTTGTATTTGAATTCTAAGGAGGGGTGGTAATTGGCAGGTGGAGTGGGAACCAGGTGGGCTGGTGGGGGACAGACATTCTAGGTGGGAGGAATCAGGAGCCAAGATGCCCGGGCCTGCGTTACAGCTGTGCACAGCGTGGTAGGATTTCACACACAAAATGTGGAGAAAGAAGCCAGCTGTGGGGTTCCATTTTATGAAGTCTTTGAAAAGGCCAAAGGAACTGTAGCGATTAGAGACTCACATGCAGTGGTAACAGGACTACAGGAAAGCAAACGGGAGAGACCAGCAGGGTTCCTCTTAGCAGGGAGGGAGCACTGTGACCCGTCTGCTGACCTGGGTGGCGATTGAACTGGTGCTTACTCTCCCATAATTCCTTTAGCTTTACAGGCACGTGCCATGCGCTTTTCTACTGTTATGCTGCATCTTCTGGAGGCCCGCAACAGGCTCTTCTGTCCGTGCTCTGCCCCTGGTGAAACAGTTATGCATCTCATACCGTCTTGAAGGGGATTGTCCTCTTTGGAATTTAGTTTTCCTGGTTTCCCTGTGGCCTTAGCTCTCTGCTGGGCTCAAGAAAACACAGGACGTTGTGGATTCTCCATCTTTCCACGTGGCTTGGGTGAGAGTGGTGTTCTCTTGTTGCTGTCTACATCCTAGGTGGGGTTTTTATGTTACATCTCATGATCAAACACGGTTTGAGAAAAAGCAGTCTCGGCCAGAAAGCGTAGGCTGGACAAGATTGGTGCCTGAAGGGTTGTCTGGAGAGCAGGGTTGAGAGCTGGGCTGCCAGGAGGCGGAGCTGGGGATGTCAGGCTGGGGAACGTGGTTGAGTTTGGAAGGCCATGGGGAGCAGCTTGTCAGCAGGAGAGGAGAGAGGCTGGGGCACAGTGCCACCAGCCGGGGCCAGGGCAGGAGTCCAGCTGAGCCACACAAAGGCCTGAGCAGTGGAGGCCAGGGGAAAGGGGAAAGGAGGAGGGATGCGAGCAGCATTTGTGGCTGATGGGGTGGATGCGGGGAGGACCATAATCACTGGTAAGAGTCGAAGCACATCCTGGACAGGGCTAGTGTGGGGAGCGGGCCAAGATATTGTCAGTCACGAAGTGATGGTTGGGCCCTGACGGGTTTGGCTCAGTGGATAGAGCGTCGGCCTGCGGACTGAAGGGTCTCAGGTTCGATTCCGGTCAAGGGCATGTGCCTTGGTTGCGGGCACATCCCCGGTGGGGGGTGTGCAGGAGGCAGCTGATTGATGTTCCTCTCATCAATGTTTCTAGCTCTCTGTCCCTCTCCCTTCCTCTCTGTAAAAAAATCAATGAAATATATATTTTTTTTAAAAAAAGAAGCGATGGTTGGGGTGACATGGATACAACATTTGGTACCAGGATGAGGGCATATGCAGGCCGTTTTAAGTGGCGAGTTTTAAGTATTAGAACTCCTTCCCAGAGCTGCCAGGGATTAATTAAGAAAGCAGGAACGGGAATGGTGACACCTTCCAGGTAACGTGCGCCCTGGAAGGTGAGACGCCCCTGCTGCACACAGGACCGTGTGTAATTCGTTTGGTCCTGGCATTCATATTTAATGTCCTGTCTTCTCCTTTGCAACCGATTAACATCATGGAGCTCACGCTCGTACCGACCGTCTGTTAGTAGCTGCCTTTCCCTCATCCATCATCTCTTCTCGGCCGTGGTGATAGCCACGGGTGCCGGTCCATGGAGCCCCAGGGATCTTTTTGCGGGGTGTCGGGTCATCTATACATGTTTCGTTCTGACAACCTCACTCTCGCTGGCGTGCCGGCCGAGGGGCTTATTCTGTACCTTTGAAATCCAGCTTTGGAGTCTGGAAGGACGGCCCTGTGTTGTCACAGCAGCATTGCTTACCCTGTGACTTTTAGGGATGCCTCGGCCCCCATGCTAAACCTCTAACTTTTTATATGTGATTTATTTGAACGGTTCATGCCTGAAAGCTTATGTGAAAGCTCAGCCAAAACACTGGGGGAAAGTTCCCGTTTATTCCTAGAACTATTGAATTAAATTCCTCAAAATATGAAAATATAAACGTCAGTGTGTTGGCAGGGGAGCCCTTTATTTTCTAATTGTCTGGGTTTCATTTGCGTCATGTGCTCCCCTGCTGCATGGGAGAGAACGGAAGAACAGTCCTTGTGATTCTCTGAGAGCTCCTGGGGACCAGATGGAGGACGATTCCACCATCCTCTCCTGGTTCTCAGGCAGGCCTGGCCCAGTGATAGATGAAGATAAATGGACCACAGCAGAGAGGTATTCCACTAGGGGAGAAACATGGGACATGTATGGGTTTGTTAGTAACGTTTGAATACTTAGGGTCAGCAATGCCCGGGTCTGTGCTCCCCAATCCCTGCACAGATGCTGGGGGGTGGGACAGGGCCCCAGAAGCTAAGGACGTACAACTTCTCTGGATGTTTTCTTTCCCTCTTCCTTTTCAGCACCGTGATTATGGCCTTTGCATAAAATGGCGGAGCTATTCCTAAGTCTGCCTGTGGCATTTCAAACGCACCAGCAGCGGGAAGCGCCTGGTTCTTGTATTGCCCATCGACATGGGTGGTGCTTACTTTATTTCACCACATCCTTTGCTTTTCTTTCATTTGTCCTAATGCTGTTCAGTTTTTCTCTATACAGAAGGTTGAGCAAAGTCAAGGTTTAACATTTTTGGATGCTCTTAAATTTTCAGCTCAGTGAGAGTTTTTTTTGTGTGTTTTTTTGTTTGTTTGTTTTTGCAAGTGCGAAAATAAATGAAGACCACCCAAATGAGAACAGGCAAAGGCTATTTTTTCCGAGCTTATAATAGCAAGGGAGTCAGCACCATCGCTGCCTTTGGCAGAGACTCAAGGCAGGCGGGGAAGTGGGGAAGCTTTCTAGTGGAGAAAGGGAGGGCCTGCGATGTGCCCTGATTGGAGGCTGGGGGAAGCTGGAGGTGGTAACTAGAAGTGGGGCGTCCCATGTGATTGGTTAGGGGAGCATGTTTGACACTTGGCTTTCTCTGGTTGGTATTGAACTGGAAGCAGGTTGAGGAGGCTGTGGGATGGAGGGAATGGCCAAAAAACAGGAAGCTGGCAGTTATCGACTAAGGCCTGGCTTTGTTCTGGGCCAACCTCTCAGAGGCTGCACCTTGGCTCCCTGAGCTTCTTATGTGATCAGAGTCCTTTTGTCATACATGGTCCGGCTATTGTCCATGCGCCTATTCAGTCTCTCGCATCCTATATAATAAAAGCATAATATGCAAATCGACCGAAAGGCAGAATGACCAGCCAGCTGGGCTGGCGAGCAGGCGGCACCAGGCCAGCCAAGGTGCATGCCAGCGGGCAGAGGGAGGGGACAGTGATCAGGGGACAGTGGCAACCAGTGGCGGCAGAGGGTAGATCAGGGGGCTGGGGGTGGGCAGGGCTGGCTGCTCGCTGACCAGTGCGGCCCTCTGATCGGCTAGCCCGGTCACCTTCTGGTCACCAGGCCTCTAGTGTGTATATAACCATGTCCCCACCATCCAGAACAAAGTGAACCTTGATTTGTGTGTTTGAAATGTATTTAGTGTGTTTGAGCACATGGTGTACAAAATACGTTACAGCCACTTCCTACTTATGGAAGGCCCCCTGTATTGAGGGAGGTAATTGTTTAAAATGGTCAATGTAATACAAAGAGTTATAGCCGGGAAAAAATGCTTGCCAGATGTTCATGCAAGATGCAATTTTCCTCCTCCTGTTGTCAAGTTTCTCTAATTTGAAGGCAGAAGAGAATGCAAAGAGAGGAGAGAGAACAAGATGAGTGAGGCCATGAAATCTGGGTGAAAGAGGGTGTGACAAAGAGGAAGTCTGGAGGTGCTGTGTAGAGCACAGGAAGGGAAGTGTTAGGGGTCAAAGGGAGGAAGAGGAGAAGCAACTGATGGAGGAGTATCGGGTGGGAGATTTCTAACAGGGAGTCAAAGACTTGGCTGCCATCACATCCTATTCCTTCATAATGCTTCCTTCCTACTTCCCCAGAAATATAATTCTTAGCTGGGTACATGGCTATCCTGAAAGAAAAAAAAAGGAAAGACTATATTTCCCAGTCTCCCTTGCAGTGGGTGTGGTCATGTGACTATCTCCTGACCAATGGGATGTGTGCAACATTAGGATTGTTCTCTTATTGGGTAGAGGGTGCCCTCCTCTTCTTTACTGCTGGAATGTGCCCATAGTGGTGGTGAGTCTTCTTGGATCATTTAGATGAGGGCAATCCCTGAGGGATAATAGAGAACAAGATTGAAAGAGACTGGGTCCATCCACTATAAGCCATCATACCTGTCCTGGACAGCTTATCTCCAGCTTATTACAGGACAGAGAAGTAACTTCCATCTTGTTTAAGACACTGCTATTTGCGTCTCTCTTACATGATGTCACCTCTGTCTGTGAGACTGCTCTTTTCTATCTACCTATGTATGTCTCTTCTCCATCTACCCACTTACGTGCTCTGCCATAAGTAGTAGAATTTGGTACTTTGCCTCCCAGTACTCCCCTTGGAATGTGCCTTGAGATAAGCTTGCTGGTCTTGTCCCCAAAGCCTCCATGAGGAATAGCCTAACGGGGAAGCAAAGCAAATACAATGATGCCATGCAGGCCTTTTGGCTCTGGCTTTATAGCATCCACCAATGAACCAACATGTTACCACACTTGAACCCTAGACTTCCATATACTTGGGGCCATGATCACTGGAGGCTTCTGGTCTAAGAACGCAATGAAGCTGGTTTGGGGGTTTCATTGCCATCCTTTCTTGCATACAGCTTGACAGTTTTAAAGCTCAGGACAACTTTTTTTGGTTCAGAATGGAAGCATCTGTGCTAAGCATCACGGTTCTGTTCCAAATTTAGCTTCTGCTCATCAGCTGTGTTGATATAATGTAGGTATATTTCTATTCTTTTCTTTTTCAATCTCTTAGAATCAAGCTCTAGAGTCAACTCACCCCTCTCCACCCCACCCCCCAGGACACTTGGTGAGCCTCAAGGAAGCTCAGCTGCCTGCATGCCTACTGTTTGTAAAACAAGGACAGCTTACTTTCCTGGCCTATTGCACAATTAAATTAACATTCATGAAGCTTGCTGAGCTGTTCCAGGCACAAGCCATTACCCACAACATTGCACTGTATTCCAGCGGGTCCCTTATACTGCTAATTGCTGGAGTTCCACCATTCCTTGCCCTGGTGTGTGCAGAGGGTGGCCAAACAATGGTCTCTCTACTGCTTCCTCTGGCCTGGTTAATTCTTGCCAGACTTGCTGTTCTCAAGACTAGAAATCATGCCAGCTGAATCGGCTTTGTGTTTGGGGCATGGCCTTAAAGCGTGCCAAATCCATTCTTAACTCTAGTTATATGAAATATGCGTCAATAATTTTCCACTGGGTGAATTAAAATAATGCCTGCACTGCTGCTTGAACTCCTGTTCCTCACTGTAACTTTATTAAGAATCACTTAAGGATCTTGAACCATCATGCATATTTTCTCCCCATGCTATTACACTCAGGGCTCCTCAAGGAGCTGCCACAACCAGAGTCCAGTGCCAGGACTCTCCTGAGGGGACTAAGATGGATCGAGGGCTGAATTTTAAACTTCCAGCATTTCCAACAACAAAATCTGGGCTTCTCTTCTCTCTGCTCTCACTGTCTTTCTCTCTCATGCACAAACACACACTAGTTGAATTCTTGTCCCCAACTTTTCACATACAACTCCTTCCCACAGCCTAGCCTTTATATCTGCTGTCCAGCGAAGTTTGGCTAAGGAGTTGCTCCATTTCAGGACTATCCGGCAGGCAGTGTGTTTTTCTTGACTGCGTTCCAGATGGATGCTTCCGGCCTCGTTGTTTACTGTGGGACAGTTGTTTCCCCTCATTCTTCTTCGGGCACCAAGTTTCTCTGTGTTTCAGTGGCCACGGAAATCTCTCCTCTAAGCACATCCTGTCCAACACAAAGACCAAAAACATCCCAACCAGAAGCCTGGCTGCCATTGTCACACTTGTTTCTTACTGCCCAAGTTACCCCGATTTTACACATTCTAACGGCATGTGTCCTATTGGCCAAGAGGGGGTATGGTATTCTGTTGTAGGATAACAATGTCCTGAACGTAGTACCTCATGTCTCTGAATGGATGCCAAACCGTGATGTACATCTCATTCTTTAAGAGACCCAAATGAGTATATCAAAAACTGGTCCCCTGGCCAAGATGACGCCTGGCTTGACACCGATGCTGCTTGATCTCCACATTTGTTTCAGCATCTTTGCCGAAGCCTCATATTCTTTCATCTTCTCTGTAGAAGGTCGGGAAGCTCAATCCTCTCCTTTGTCCCACTTTCTAATGAATCGTGGGCTGGGAGATGAAGGCAATCTCCTCAGAAAGGTTTTGCTTCTAGGAAAGTCCTAGAGGGTCTATTTATCCAGAGAAGCCCTAGGAATCCCTAACCCCCAACCTGGCCACCACACTCCAAGTCCAGAAGAGGGGCAGGAAATGTCTATCCATTCTACAGGGTTCTTGCTATGGACTTCTTAAGGGATATGTTCTCTGCAGGTGAAGTAGGTTGTCCTGGGTCCCAGGCTGTGTGTCCATCATACACATTCTCTGGCTTCCTCCCCAACTTCTGCATGTGCTCTTTGAGTCGCCATGGCCAGGACCTTGGCTGTTGCAGCACGGGGCCATTCCCCACGGGCACTCTTCTGGATAAACCGAGTGGTATCCCTCTGAGACCCACGTTCCCACCCCCTGTGTATTCTCAACTCATTTTAGTACACAAATATTGGATGTCCATTCTGTGCCAGACAACACAAGGCCGTGTGTTCTTTAAAAAAAAATGCATTTTTATTGATTTTAGAGAGAGGAGGGGAGAGGGCTAGAGAAATAGAAACATCAGTGAGAGAGAAACATCAATCGGCTGCCTCCTGCAGGCCTCCTACTGGGGATCAAGCCCACAACCCGGACATGTGTCCTGACTGGGAATGGAACCCTGACCTCCAGGTCCATGGGCCAATGCTCAACCACTGAGCCACACAGGCCAGGCAGGCATTGTGTTTTTAACAGCTTTTGAGTCTTGTATCTCTTTGAAAATCCCATGGCAGCTGTGGAGCCTCTCTCTAGAAAAAAGCATGGAATATGATTTTTTCTCAACAACCTCCTGAAGCCAGATGAGATTCTAGGTTAAGAACCTGCTGAATGAAAAGAAAGTGCATGAGACTTTGACACATGTGGGGCTGAGATCTAGCTTTGCCATTTATCAACAGTAGAACAGTGAAGGGAAACCCCTCCAGTTCTCCAAACCTGTTTGTTCACCCATAAAATGGGACTGGTCATGCTTGCCTTACCCTCATGGCATCGCAGTGAGCTTTTATGAGAGACTAGATGCAAATATAGTGTTATACCTGAGCACTTCGCACACATGAGAGTTAATGAAGATTTCCAAACTCACGTTTTGAGAGAAGGAAAGGAAAGCTTTGTGATGGCCAATGTCTTACAAATGAAAATTTGAGGTGGACTACGTGACAGATTTTGCCAAATTGAATCTAATCTTATAATGACTCAGAGAGGAGAAGATGATCAAATATTAGGAACTATTGAGGTTTCTGGATCTTGTGAAGGCTCTGAGCCCAACTTAGGGAGCCACTCATTTACCAACATGGTGAAGAGCTACCTCGGCCCTCATTCCTGGAAGCATTCCTGCTGGTTGATGCCTCTCTGAGGACTGCAACGCTCACATGCGGACACCGATTCAGCTGGAAATCCAATACAACCAGGGTTCATTTGGCTCAGAACTAATCCAGGGGGAAGGTTGTTGGCGGTATTAAAATGTATCCCCTTCCATAGCAGTTCTCCAGGGTTTTGGCCCTTATTTCAGCTCTCCCAAGATGCTTTTAGGTTGAGAGTTTTGAGGGTGCTGCCAGAAGTTGAGAGGTGCAGAGGATTGGAGCCCACATTCTGTTGTGAGGAAAGTGGCGAAGGATCCACGGCTTGGCTTCCATTGGCCTTTGGTAGTTTTGTTGACACGCAGACCTGGAGCTGATATTCCACTAGTAGGTGGGGAAGGAGGAAGAACTGGACAGTTTCTGTCCATAATCTGTTCCCAAGAGATTTCTAGAAGCTCTTCAAAATGGCATTTGGTTGTGTTTACTTCTAAAAGCAGAGCACGGCAGCTTGGTGTACAAAAGGTATGTCAGCAGCCCTGTGTGCCAAAGGTTTGAGCGTCACTAAAGCTTGGGAAGCCAGGGAGGGAGGGCGGGAGGAAGGAGGTAATGAAGGCCAACAGAAAATCAAAGCCAGTGAAAACCCAGTGTCAGCAGCTCCCAGGCGAACAGGAACTGGACCTGTAGCTAGTGATTAGAGTGGGAACATGGTCTGAGGCACATATCATGTGGGCTGGAGCACCCTCTTCACAGGGGCATTTCATGGGATGTTTCTGACCTCCTTCTTCCTTATTTACAACTTTTCTGGGTAGGTAACTATTGCACTAAACTTTTTTTCCCAAGCGAGAAAACAAATAACAACATTGGCTGTTTGGAGAGTCAGTAAGACACTGTGTAACGTTAAGGATTAAATTATACAAAAATCAATTTAAAAATACAAGAAACATTTGTATTGGGCTTTACAACAAACCTCAGGTAGGTAGACTTTTAATTCTTTTAATCCTCACCACAACCCTTCACGGCAGATTGAACAGACAGCTTTTATTAATCTCAATATGTAATGGAACGAAGGCTGTATGGGGTGTCCAAGACCACAGCTGTCCCATTTCAGCTTTGTGGTTCTCTTCAAGCCATCAGGCCACAGCAGGAGACAAGGAAGAAGCTCTAGGTCAAGACCTGGTCATGGGAAAGAGGTTGGGATTGGGGACCTGGGCTCCTATGAGGTCCCACATCCCGTGCCAGAAGCACCAGGTGCCATCAGGGCTGGTTGGGTAGATGTGAGGGCCAGCTCGTTCCCTGCCAGTCTCAGCCATGGAATGTCTAGCTGGGATTGTTGCATGGAAAGTGACCACTGGGTCTGAGTGTCTCCCCTGTCCTCTGCTGCTGCTGTGACTCACAGACTAGCCCCTATCAGGCTCCCACCTTTTTTTTTTTTTTTTTTTTTTTGCTGGCACCACAGACAATTCCTAGTTAGAATGTGTTTATCAGTTTAGCATAGGGAGATGGGACATTGGTCAGGTATGTTTCGATAGGGCCGAATGTTCAGGAAAGCTCCACGTGGTTCAAACTTGCTGAGGAAAGGCTGGCCTGGAGATAGAGCAGCGTCATGAAGAAGGGGAGAATCCACATTTGTAGATTAACCTTGTATCCTGCAACTTTCTCTATTAGCTCCTTAGCTCTAGGAGGAGGACCAGTCTGGAGGAGACTATTCTGAAGAAAACTGTGCAAGGGTGCACAGGGCACATACAGAAAGTTTTCCCAGGACTGGTACTCCTTTTTGTTATTCTAGGGCTGAGGATAGAGCTAAACAGTCGCCAAAATAAAATCAATCTTTATTTGATTTAACTTTTGAAAAGGGGTAAATCCAATAGTGTGGTGGTAAATGTTTAACAACTTGCTCTGGGGGAGGATGCGGGGGGAACTCTGTGGTGTAATTACCCTTATTGGTGTAATTACCCTTATTGTGCCCGATTTCAAGCTACCCATGTGACATTGTTGAACATGACATTGGGTAAAGGTATGCACCATCAGCTTTCTTGAGCCAGTCGGAGCCAGCTCCAGCACACCATTGGTTGAAGTGAGGGATAAACCAACAGATAGAATCAGGGTGCGGCAGCTCATGTGGAGTTGGAATTGGTTAGACTAAGGGGTAGGAGAGAAGGAGGCAGAGTGAAAGTAGGCCAGTCACAGAGGAGAAGAGCAAATTGGCATAGAAAGGCTGGTGCCAATAGAGAGGGTCACCCATATGTTTTACAGGTCGAATCTTGGTAGAGCTCACAGTTTCTCTTTTGTGATGCAAAGAGCCTTCGGAAACACAGAAACCTGCTCAGAAGGCTGCTGCCCAGGTTCTGTTACACCATAATACTCGTGCAGTCAGCCAGGCCAAACTGTTTCCTGTGCCATGAAGTACTGAGTGAGGCATGCCTGGATCAACTTGGCCTCTAGGAGGCTGAAATAAAATCAAAGGAACAGAATAAATGAAGGCTTTTCCTTCTCTTTGGTGTGAGCCTACACGTGTAAACATATTTTCCATCAAGAATTAGTTGCTTAGAGTAGAAGGATCCAAGCATTTCTGGACCAGGTGTTCAGTCCATTTAGCCCCAGAGCCAAGAAAAACCATTTTCTGGGCACTGGAAAGAAGAGAAAGGAGAATGCCAATTAATAATCATCTTTCAAAATTGTTTTTGCTCATCCAAGGGACCAGGTTTTGTCTGTCCACTGGGCAATCGAACCTCATTTCTGCGGATAATTTTCTGATGATTGTGAATAAAGACACCCAGTGGGGAGTTTTAAAGCTAGATGACTTCCTCTATGAAATCAGAGCTTTACCTGCAGTAGGGTCTTTAGGACGTTAATATAGGCAGTAGAAAATGAGAAATTCAGTAACTCAACCCCGGAGGGGGTCGCAGAGGGCCGTGGGAGGCCACATAACCAGGCTGATGGATTTTTCACAGAATCGACGGGTATTTTGGCAGAATTGTCCTGAGTGACTGGTTGCTTGGGCGATGTGCAAACACAGCTTTCTTTTCACTCAATGGGATGCCGATTATCTTTTCCTTTACCTGCTCGACCCTCGGGGAAATAAATCTGTATATATTTTAGGAAGATGCATTTATTTCCTTGGTGAGTGAAATAAAACCAAAGGGATCATTTAAATAAATTATGAGGGCTCCTTACCCTGATCAGGAGAAAAGAAAGGTTGATTTTCCTCCCAGAGCAGTCACTGATCTATCCAATCTATTAAAGAATAATTGAACCAGCAACAATCACTTCCATGAGTATCTACTAATTACACTGCTCTATAAACAGTCTCTGCGTTCACACATGCCAGTTGCTAAAAATGGATCATCACACCACCAAGGGTGCCGTTAGAGTTTGACTATTCCCAGATTCAGAAGACCTAACCCTGAAAAATGGGGACTGATGTTTATTAACCCTTTCCCGACTGTGCCCTAAACCTCACATCATATATTCTGAAACCTTTGCTTTCATCCAAATTCAAGCCCTTCATTAACATTCTTTCCTGTTATCAATATCTTCTGTTATCACTCTCATAAGATATTTCAAAATATACCACTTCCCTTAAAAGATTCAGACATTATTTTAGTCTTATTTAGCAAACTCCCAGATAATGGACAAAAAAGGCACCAAGAACCAAGCCTGATTCAACCCACTGAGAGATAGTGGACAAAAAGGGCACCATGAATCAAGCCTGATTCAGTCCATTGAGGACTCCATTTTTCTCTCTCAAATGATGGAGTTGTATTATGTGTCAATTAGGATCAGACTGACCTGCAAGAGAGAACAAGATGATAGTGGCTTAAATTAAACATGGAGTTATTCTCTTCCCTCATAGTGAAACATGACAGTAAAGAGGACAGGGCTGGTACAGTAACTCCATGCTCATCAAGAACCCAGGTTCCTTCTATCTTGTTGCTCTGCCATCCTCCAAACATGACTTCCGCCTCTTAGTCTAATATCTAGCCAATATGCCCACATTTCTGACATCCATGAACAAGGGCATATTGCCTCTGAAATGGCACCACCAGAAGTTATACCCAACACTTCTATTTATGGGACACTGGATAGCCACAAGGGAGTGTGGGACACAGAGTGTTTATTTTGAGAAGCCATTGACCAGATGAACATTGGAGATTCTTTCACCATGGAGGAAAGGGAGAACAGAAGAAAGAGAAAAGCTATCTGTCTCTACCGAAGATGAGATGATGGTTTTTAAACTGTGTCCTCAAAATCCTATGGTTGGGTGTGTTGCAGAGAGGCTACTATGGGTTTGGGTTGGGGGGATGTATGGGTAAATTTGCATAGGATCAAAGAAAACTTCTCAAAATCAGAGGTTATGGGTGCCTGCTTTTGAAGTACAATTGTATTAGAACATTTCTGGTAGGTGGCAGTGGTCTGGACTGAGAGCCAGTTAGTTAGTTGACTGGTAAGAATTTTAGGGCCTCAGGGGAAAGGGTGCTTCCAGTGGTGCTCTGAGTTGGACAAGGGGAAATCTGACTCGGGAGCAGGATGCCAATACTGGACAAGGACACACTGAGCTGGTGTTAGACCAGTTTTCAACATCAATGACATCTTCTGGCACTAACAGGAGCAACAGCCGCTGACAACTGGACCCTGAAATTGGGCTGATCAGATTCCATATTTTTCTCTCTGAATGATTTGTGATCCAAGTGATAGTTACAGTAGAGTTTCTCAACCTTGGCATCATCGGCATCCTGGGCCAGATCATTTTTGTTGTTGTGTGTGGCTGTAATGTGCAGTGTAGGCTGCTTAGCAGCATCCCTGGTCTCTACTCAACAGATGCCAGTGGTACCCGTCTCATTTCAAAAACCGAAAACACCTCCAGACATTGCCAGAGGTCCCCTGGGTGTAAAGTCACCCAGTTGTGAACCACTGGGTTAGAATCCAGGTAATGGTACCCATTTTTGTACCTTGCTAATGGTTGTGCGATTTGGTACCAATTCTTTCATAAGTTAGATGGACTAGATATCAAAGGCCTTAATATGTTCATGACTTTGACTTAATAATCCCATTTCTGCCCAGCTGGCATGGCTCAGTGGTTGAGTGTCAACTAATGAACCAGGAGGTCACAGTTCGATTCCTAGTCAGGGCACATGCCCAGGTTGTGGGCTCGATCCCCAGTGTGGGACTTTCAGAAGGCAACCGATCAATGATTCTCTCTCATCATTGATGTTTCTATGTCTCTCTCCCTCTCCCTTCCTCTCTGAAATTAATAAAAATATATTAAAAGAAAAAAAACGAAAAACATAATCCCATTTCTTGGGCTCTGCCCTGAGGAAACAATTTATAAGAAGCTTTCTTTCTAAAGATGTTCATTGCAGTATTGTTTTCAATAGAGAAAAATTGCAAACTACCAAAAATATTAAACAGTAGGAAAGAATTAGGTAAACCATGGTAGATCAATGCACCCACTCAAATGTGTTTATGAGCATATAGTAACATGGGGAAATACTTATGACATAATGAAGTGAGAAAAAAAAAACCTACAGAAAAAAAGGGAAATTATTAAAATGATAGATTCTGAAGAGTGGGATTAGGAATGATTTCCCCCCCCTTCCTTCCATTTTCCTATAGTTTACAAAATTCCTAAGCTCAATATAAATGACTTCATGCCAAACTACAAAAAAAAAAAAAAAACTTTTGAAAAAATAATTCTAATAGAAAAATTAAAATTTGGGGCTCAAAGAAGGAAAGCTGTGCCCACAGCACTTTTTGGAGAACAGTGCCTGTTCTGGAAGATCTACAGACCCTTCTGAGCTGAACATTCCTAAGCACATGCTATTGGGAGAGAGGCCAAACAGATGTTCCTTCCTACACAGAGTTGCTACCTTTGTGCCAAGTGACCTGTCATGCTGGCCACACCCATTAAACCAGGAATTCCTATGAAAGGCTCTCATAGGCTGGGTAGAAGGAAGCTCAACCACTTGTGAGAAGGCTTGACCCCAGGCACTGTCAAATAGGAGCCTTTGATATTGGATAGTGAAAAATGGGGCCAAACAAATCCTGTTTCAGGGAGTGTGCATGAAAAGACTCCCCCAAGGAGTGTCTCTGCCCACCCCTGAGTGATTACCAAGAACCGGACCATTAAGCAGCTGTGAATCCTGAACAATGAGAGCTATTATTCTGGGTCCTCCCTGAAACCACAGAGCTGGAAGTCCATATGACTTCACTTTTTTAACAGGAAGCTTTGACCACAGTGCAGATGGAGGCAGAGTGGGGGTCTGGTCTAATGAAGCTTGTCTCCCTTTTGGTGTGCAAACTTTTAGGGTTTTTTCATGTATACCGTCAAATTTAACTGGAGAAAAGTTGTAATAATTGACATTCTTCTCTACCATGTATGAGAGGACTCCCTCGATTCTAGTTTACAATAGACACTAAGTTTTCTTGAAAGTTCTGCAAAGTCAGTGACATTCTGCAATCTTTCACAAAAGACCCACACTATCCTATACAGAAAGCTTTCTTTCCACAACAACTCCGTCTGAGAACTCAGGACAAAAGGCAGCCCCAAAGGGCCCAAAAGACCCATATTTAGATATGTCTGTGTCTCAGATCAGCCTGACATTTCTGTCAGCCAAGGAATACTCAACTGGCCAAACAACTCTCTATTATTTGTGACCTAGGCTGGATTCATCACTGACCTAGATAGAGAGCACTTCTAATCTCATCACCAGCTTCAGAACCACCTGGTCCTGGCTAAACAGGTTACCCATGCAGTTGGAACCATCATCACTCACCTAGCTTTCTTCTTGCCAGTTTCCTAATAAGAAAATATTTCCTATTTTGCACTGTGTGCAAAAAAAAAGAGGGTATGGATATCTTTTGCATATTTTTATCTGATGGCCAAGTAGCTTATTTTTTTTAACATATTTTTATTGATTTCAGAGAGGAAGGGAGAGGGGAGAGAAAGATAGAAACATCAATGATAAGAGAGAATCATTAATTGACTGCCTTCCTCACACCCCCTCCCGGGATCGAGCCTGGCAACCTGGGCGTGTGCCCTTGACCAGAATCAAACCTGAGACCCTTCAGTCCACAGGCCAATGCTCTATCCACTGAGCCAAACAGCCTAGGGCAAGTAGTTTATTTTTTAAACCTTGGCAATCCTACAGATTCTATCACAGGTCTCTGAACGCCCTGGGAGAGAAGGGGGCGGGAAGAAGGGGAGAAAGAATGGATGGATTCTCATGGTCACAAGGACAAACACAGGTAAAATAGACCCAACCCTTGCTCAGGTGTAGAGTCAATCCCAGCCAACTCATAGTGTGAAACAGAGCCACCTAACTGAGCCCAGTACATGTCAGCCAAGCTGCAGTCAACTGCTGGCCCATGAGCATGGGAATAAATGCTCACTGTTGATAGCCATTGACCTCTGGGGAAATTTGTTAAGCAGCATTATTAAGGCTATAGCTGACTGATACTGATTAAAGAAGGTTAATAAAAATTCTACGTAAATAAAGCCTATGATATTTGACTGCTCACCAGAGCACTCTTAGCACATACTCCACCTTTCTGAGAAATGCCATCTTTTCCCTTGCTGCTCTCCACCCAACCCTGGGCTCTCTGCCTCTGAGACCCAGAGGCCAAAGAGGTTTTCAACTTTAATATCCTGAGCTTCTCCAGCTCATACACAATGTCAGAAGTAGTCTCTTCTCTCTTTGTCATCCAGGGTAGAGGAATAATAATGAAAACAACAGCTGACAATTGAGTCCTTATTTCTTGCCAGATACCATGCTAAAATGAATTTGACAATGTCAGTGAACTCTTTTACTTATGGAGAATCAGAGGCTCTGGGATATTAAGTAAGTCACCTTGACAAGAAGCAGAGAAGATGGGATTTGGACCTTCTCAATATGACTCCTTAATTAACACTCAGCCACACCCGTTCTCCAGGAAGGGCAGGTGCTCCACTTTCATACATTTTTCTGTTTCTGGTCCCTGTGCCACCACTCGCACTCTTTCCCGGTACTGAGGGCAGTAACTGTAGGTCAGATCATGTAATTTGAGGAGAAAGACAGGCTCAATGCTTTCACATCAACAAGAGGTGCAGGTGTATGAGTCAGGTGCTCCTCCTCTTCTCTCCTGGGTTGTGGCAGGAAGTATGAGGTGGTGTGCATTCTTCTTCATTTATAAGTAAAATGTGTACAGATCCTTACAGTTGACAAGGCCATGGGCCCTCACAATGACTTCAGGAGGAGGGAAGGATCAGCAGCAACGCTTACGGTCACTTGGGTACCAAGACTCAGAGCCTATAAATGATTTGCTTGAGGTTCCCCCATGATGTAGTGACTGAGCTGGGACTTGAGCCCATGTCGCTGGAATGGTAACTATCTTCCCCTATGACTACCCCGTCCCCACAAGGTTCACTTCCAAGAAAAAAAAAGCCCTTGGGCAGCATTTTCCTCGGTGTCTAATGACTCCTCTTCCCAAGAACTTGGTTGAGAATGCCAGCTGTATTTGCTTTGTTTGTGGTCAGTGCCCTGTGGGAAAGGGTCAGCCAGCTCTTCAGAGTGGGGCAGAATTTTTGGGAGGCCTCCCTGTCCAGCTCTAATTAACAAAGGCATTTGTACTGCCCAGTGGGCCTCCTTGGGACACATTCCTTGTTGTTGATGTGGTTTGTGTTTTGCTTTTTTAAAGTAAAAATCACATTTTCTTCAATTCCAGAAGTCACGTGTGCTCATTTTGAGACTATTAGAAAAATAGAGCCCTGACCAGTATGGCTCAGTTGGTTGGAAAGTTGTCCTGTACACCGAAAGGTTGCAGATTCAGATCCTGGTCAGGGCACATACCTAGGTTAGGGTTTTCAGAGCACTTACAGAAGGCAAATAATTGATGTTCTCTCTCACATTGATCTCTCTCTCTCTCTCTCTCTCTCTCTCTCTTTTTCTCTCTTTTCCCCTCTCTCTAAAAATCAATAAGCAGCCTGGCTGGCATGGCTCAGTGGTTGAGCGTCAATCTATGAACCAGGAGGTCATGGTTCAGTCAGGGCACGTGCCAGGGTTGTGGGCTCAATCCCCAGTGTGGTGCATGCAGAAGGCAGTGGATCAGTGATTCTCTCTCATCATTGATGTTTCTATCTCTCTCTCCCTCTCCCTCTCCCTCTCTGAAATCAATAAAAAAATAAAAATTTAAAAGATTTTTTTAAAATAATAAGAAAATAAATAAGCATATCCCCAGGTGAGGATTTTTTTAAAAATAGAGAAAAGCATAAAGAGAAAGAGAAAGCTTGTCTGGTCTCCAGCCACCCTGGGTCACAGTGAGGACTGGTTGGGTTTCCTGTCTTCTCGCCTCCTGTGCTCCTCCAGATCTCTGAACCTGCTCTGCACCTGGAGGCTCATCTACAGGCCTGTGCCCTCTCCCATGGCTGGGTGGCCTGGCAGAGCAAAGGACAGTGTGTGTGTGGGGGGAGGGGGACTTATTTCCCTGATTCTCTCTCTCTACAAGGTCACCTCTGGTGAAGGTCACAGCTCTCAAGACTCCAGGGCCTAGCCATAGCTGGTTTTGCTCAGTGGATAGAGCCTCAGCCTGTGGACTGAAGGATCCCGGGTTCGATTCTGGTCAAGGGCACATGCCTAGGTTGTGGGCTTGATCCCCAGTGGGGATGTGCAGGAGGCAGCCACTCAATGATTCTCATCATTGATGTTTCTATCTCTCTTTACCTCTCCCTTCCTCTCTGAAATCAATAAAGATATATTAAAAAAAAAAAAAAGACTCCAGGGCCTAACAACACATTCTCTCCTGCCACACTGGCACTTTTGGGGCTCTGGTAGCTGTCCCCGGCCTCCTTCCTTTGGGCCTGGGATGGTAAGGCCCCAGCTACTGCACTATTGTGCAGTCCCCATCCACTCACAAGTTCCTAAGGAGTCCCTTCCCGGGTCATCCTGGTCTAAATGTGCCAGCTGTTTCCTGTGGGGAACCTGACTGATTCACCTTCTGACTCACTGGCATTTTGAGACCTTTCCCATTGCTGTGACATTTTCTGAGGTTTCCAAAGCAACGTATGAAAGGGTTCCTGGAATAAATGCGCGGGGGGTGGTGCGCAGGTGTCCTGGAGGAGAAGGTGTTTAAGTCCTGGACTCTTGCCTGCCTCCCACCTGCCCTCGCACAGAGCTCCACCCAGCCGTGCCCAGGTGTTGCGATGTGAGGGCTTCCACACCTGCACCTGATTCTAAGTCGCCCCAACTCCTCCTGTTCCTACACCTCATCACAGTCACCCCTTTGGTGACTAGAATGATCTCCGCGAGGTCCCATTTGGAAAGGAAGTTGTAGGGAAGGAGGAAATGAGACTGGCTTGCTCACCCTGAGGCCTTTGCACATAGTGACTCCTCAGATCCCCGCTCACTTCTGGGCTGAGTCCTGTTTCTCCTCTTGTCTCGGCTTTGCTGCGGCCTCCATGAAGCCTTTTCTGAGCTCTCCATCGGGTGAGGGGCGCTTCCTGGTGACGGTCCTTACAATGTGCTGGAACACTCCTCGCGAGGCTGGGAGGTCCGTGAGGGCGGGAGCTGTGTCCTGCTCACCTGGCAGCTGCCATACCCCTGGCACGTGATTAGCCCGCCATAAATGTGTTTTGAATATTGTACATTTGGGACATCCTCCAGTATCCAGTCTCCCCATTAGATCCATTTTGAAGGACTGTTTCCTGTTGGAAGAAACCTTGATTGGAATCACCAGCCGCCCTTCCTTGACTGTTGTAGATGAATCCACTTACCCATCGCCCCGGGCGCTGATGTGATGTCACCTTAGACAGGTGTGTTTGCAGCGGGTGGGGAGGGCTGTAGAACAAAAGGTGCATCTTCATCAGAGACCTTTGTGAGGTTATGGCCATGGGAGGGTGCAGAGGATAAAGCCAGAGCCAGAGAGATGGGGAAAAACTCTCTGTTCCACCCTTTTCCCAAAAGCCAAGCTTGTAAGAAAAAGGTCAGGGCTGCAGATGGTCTTAGAAGATAAACTTCAGGTGCAATTTCAGACTTCTGGGGTCACTTTGGAAGTGATCTTATTTAACTTTACTTTCTCATGCGAGGTCAGGGGAGCTTGGTGCATTGGTGAAATAGAAAAGAAAATATGAATATCTCTATTTGCATAAATAAACACTGGGAGAACTGAGGGAGTGATGACTTCCTGGGGGAGGGGATCCAAGCAGACTAGGGTAGCAGTGGAAGCAAAGCTTCTCAATGATACCCTTTGATATATTATTTTGACTTTTGAATCATAGGAATTTAAAACCTATTAAAAATAAAATTACATTTTAAAAAGAAACCTTCCCTGAGAAGAGCAATAACCCAACTTTTTTTTTTTTTACTTTGCCCCTTTAGGTGGGGCAAAAGACCTCATGGTCATCTATTCTACCCTTGGCACTTTCCAGTGGAACAGAAGACGAGACTTGTTTATAATAACCGTGTCGATATGCAAGCAGCTTGTTTTCTTGGTGGAGGGGGCAGCGGGTGGCATCATGTAAACATTCGCTTTTGCAGCAGGGGCTCTGATGATTCCTGTTTGAACTGCAGTGTATGCATGTCTTCCAATTAGTTATTAGAAAGAAGGTCACAGGACCTAAATACTGATGTGGTAAATAAAGAATCCTAACCATGGTAGAGAAGACCAGATAATCTGCAACCAACTACTGGATCACACAGTAGCAGCAATGGGTGACAGAGATGACTGACTGCTTTCCTCCTAGGTGTGGAAATGCATGCTAGCCAGTTACAGTTCAGGCACAGCAGTTTTCCCAGTTGCCACGTGTTGCATGGCTGACAGAATTTTGGGTAGAACATTGAATAAAATAGCATTCTGGTCACAGACTCATTTTGGTTCACAAATTCCAAATTCAGTCATTCTTAATGATTTGCTTAATAAGCTACTAGTAAAAAGCAGTAGTTTTCCATAAATGACAGTTGGAGAATGGCCTGGCATTGACTCAGGAGAGTGGAAGAAAGGACCCACAGGTTTGGAAAGCAATTTGCATCCCCCAGGAGGATTCCTGTATCCCACCAGGGCCTCTGAGCCCACGTTGACATGGCTGTATTGGCAAAACTGTATAAAGCTACCCTGCTCCGAGATGGCCCAAGTCCTGGAAAACTTGGACTCTTTGATGGAAAAGACCAATTATCCAAACCAGCCTTCTTCCCAGTGGAAAGCAGCCCTTCAAACGATGAAGGTCCTTCTGATGCGTCAGCTCTGGCATCTGGGACAACTTTTCTAGAAAGAGCTTGCCATGTGAGCTGCAAACACGGGAGAGATCTTTTCACAAGGAGGTTTCAATGTTGATGAGTATTGAGCAGCTCCACCCTTTCCTGACACTCTTAACCACAGCTAAGCTTCCCCTGGCACGGATGCTGGTGCATGTGCGGCAACGGTTTTAGACCCTCCTGCTTCACTGAGTTCTGATCCTCTCCTACCTCTTGTCCTAGGCTCCTCCCAGCATCCGCCCTGTTTTTTCCTGTCTCTTGTGTCTAATTCCACACCACTCGTTGGACTCTAGGACCCTCTTGGGATTCTCCAACTTTGACCTTCTCATGCTTTCATTTGTAACTTGTACTCACTCTCTTGTTCTCCCTATACCTGTCCATTTCAGGTAGCCACTCACCCGAACCGCATCCCGTTCCATCTACAGCTCCAGTGGACTAGAGGAAAGGTGGCGTGCAGCAAAATGAAATCCTTAAGGCTCTTGAACCCAAACACCTCTGTTCCTTGGCCTGCCATAGTTAACCATCATGTATGCTTAGGAACAAGTCTATATTCAGCTACATGGCTTGGATCTATACTTTCCAGAAACAGAATATGTGTGCACATCAGGTTGACAGTCAGCTGCTTAAATAATGAATGATTCCCCTCTCACTGGGGATAGCCATTGTCCCACCACCCTAACCACCTAGACCAGTAATGATGAACCTTTTGAGCTCGGCGTGTCAGCATTTTGAAAAACCCTAACTTAACTCTGGTGCCGTGTCACATGTAGAAATTTTTTGATATTTGCAACCATAGTAAAACAAAGATTTATATTTTTGATATTTATTTTATATATTTAAATGCCATTTAACAAAGAAAAATCAACCAAAAAAATGAGTTCGCATGTCACCTCTGACACGCGTGTCATAGGTTCGCCATCACTGCCCTAGACCCCTTCCCCGGAATGCCCTGGCCTTTCCCTAAACCAGCAACTTCAGGGGCAATGCCTGCCCAAGCAGGGGCGGGAGTGCAGGCAGGGCCCCTGTTCTATACCCTGGCCAACATCCATTTCGATTGGCCGATATCTGAGTCATATATCTTAATTCATACACCTTAAATACCAACCCTATGCCGGTGATCCTCGGACTTAGGGATTTCCATATAAAAACATGGAAAAGAAAGAGTCAGACATGCGACTGCCCTGCTGGCAGCTTCCCTTCTCAAAGGCTGCCCCAGAGGCATGAAGGTTTGCAACCAGCACATGATCTAGTAAACATTGCTTTTGCCAAATCCCTGGAGGCCCTAGAAGTTGGGTGCTAATAAAGCTCAAGCCACCATTAGGCATGTGGTCTGTGTAGGTCATTGCCAAGCACTGTCATGATGGAAAGCAAAGAAAACATTCTGACCCCAGTAGACCAATGAGGAACTTCAGCCCCTTCTCCAAACAGGAAACGTGCCTCAATCTCTTTTCTCTTTTGTCTTCTAGAAGGATTTGGTTTCCTCACCTGCAAAATAAGGATCATATGAGTGACCCCCTGAGGAGAAAGTGGGGGAACCCACACGGGAAATAGTATTGGGTGGTCTGGCCTCACCCTGAAGCTTTAGATTTCCGGCTGCTGTCACACGGTCACCTTTGTTTTGCTTAGCAGCCCCGGAGAGGGAGTGCGGCCAGCAGGCCAGGAGCGGGAGCAGGAAACAGCTCCAGGAATTCAAGGCCTTGACTGGAGGAAACAGCAGACGCGTGTGTCGGATTCTGCTTGGACGCAGGCTTTTTTCGGGTGCTCACAGGAAGATGACCTGTGTCAAGCTTTCTACCGTTTGGACCGAGTTCAGGATTGTTCTTCAGGGAGACCTTTTCCTGAGCAATAAGGAACACACGCGTTTCCCAAGCATCCTGTGGGGGTGGGGCGGGAGAAGCAGCCGGACCGTGTGGGCCTGGGCCATGTGTCTGGGGATGGGTGGTGGGACTGGAGGTGTCCGGAGGTATTACTGATTCCTAGATTTAGTGGGAAGCTCCCAGGGAAGAAGAAAGAGGGAAGGCAGGCATGAGGTAGTGTATCTGCCAGTGCGGGAGGTCACCAGGCGGGGCCATGCCCTTTGGACCTGGAGAGGACGGGAAGCCACGGGGAGAAAGAGCAGGAAGAGTGGAACTCAGGCCAAGCTGGAGCAGGGGCAGGGCCTCCGGGCTGCTGGAACATTGGAGTCCACACTGAGCTGTGAGCATCTCCCCAGTCAGCCCTGCACGTGCACAATGCAGACCCCGCCCCCACTCCCCACCTTCCCCAAGTGCTATCTTGGCAGGTGGACCCACCACCCCAGGTGATAGACCACACACACCATCAGACGCATCCTTGCCATCCAGTCTGGGGGGACACACCCATTGGGTCTGCCCAGGGAGAACTCTTTTCATAAAGATGTTTACGCAAGCCCAGCCAGTGTGGCTCAGTGGTTGAGCATCAACCCATGAACCAAGAGGTCACCAGTTCAATTCCTAGTCAGGGCACATGCCCAGGTTGCAGCTCGGGCCCCAGTAGGGGGCGTGCAGGAGGTATTTCTCTCTCAAGGATGTTTCTATCTCTCTATCCCACTCCCTTCCTCTCTCTCTAAAATCAATAAAAAAAATTTTTTTTAAAGATGTTTACCCATGAGAGAAGTGCTTGAGATGTGGTCTTGAGATGATAAAAATACACACAACCTTTTAAAACCATGGCAACACGAGAGGCAGAAATGCTGCAAATTACAGTGCATTTGAAATATGGCTCTGGGCTGCAAGCTTGAAAATCAGGTTTATTAGGAAAACAGCTGGAGGGAATAGAGTCCTGCCTTCATTCTCACCTATATTGTGTCCCAGCTCAAAGCCTCACCAAGTTCCAAACCCAACCTCCAATAAATATTTGTTGGTTCTATGAGTGAAAGAATGTAGAACAGGCATTTTTTAGTCTGTCCTCCTGTCCATCCTCCACCCTCCTTTCTCTCAGTCTGAACAGTCAGATAGTTAACAGCTTCGTGGCTCCTGTTACTTCCCCAGCCTTCCCTGTGCTACTGGCCTCAACTACTGGCCTCAGTTCTTCACCTTTTCTGCATCCACACCCCTTTGCCACATGACCTTGCAGATCCTCCCACAGTCTTGGGAGGGGAACACTGTCCTGCCCCTTGACTTTGGGCTTGGCCGGGGGTTACTAGCAGAGGTGACACATTCAGTGGTTTGAAATGTGCTTGTGTGATTGGGCGTGTCCCCTTGTGCCTCTAGCATTGCCAAGGAAAGAACATGCCCCAGCGAGCTTGCTGGTCCCGGGAAGATGAGGCATGTGAAACAGATCTGGACCCAAACTGCAGCCTGGAACCCAACCCAGCTGATTCCAGCCAAGATCAGCCAAGCCCCAGACGGGCTACAATGTATGAACGAGAAACAAATGCTTGGTGGTGTGTTATTGAGGCTTCGAGGTGTTTAGTACCCAGTAATAGCTGGTAGATATACAACACTGCCTTCCAGTGCTTTTTGGGAACCCACACAGGAGGAAGCTTTCTGGAAAAAGGAGCCTTCATGTGAAATCCTGTCCCAGGAGAGCGTTCCTTACTTATGGGAGCCTTGCTCAGGATGTAACACTCACTGTGACTCACCTTTCCCAGAAAGCACTAATATGTTAGTAATAATAGTAGTTATCCTTCACCTGGGGTTTTATAAACAGGAGGTAACTGCAATGTACAACTATCCTAGGAGGTGGAGAGGCCGGGATTATCATGTTCATTTTGCAAAGAGAAAATAAAGACTTCAGACAAGGTGGGTGACTCACTAGGACTGGCCCAGGAGGCAGCTGTCTGAAGGAAGAATGAGATTTAGGAGTTCCTCATACCCCGGGGGAAGTCACATGTATGTGGGCACACACCCTTGTGGGCACATACCAATTGTAAAAAAACAAACAAACAAACAAAACACAGGAAAATGCAAAAAGCATATAAAAATAAAAGTTCCCATTCTACCTAGTAGTACTCGGATTCATTTATCCTTGCTACTTTTCATGGGTGTATATTTATGATATATTTTTAAAGTTAGAATCATACTGTATATATGAGAGCACTTCTCGTGGCATTTAAAGCCGAATTTGTCTAAGCATTCTCTATTATTATAATGTAGCTTGTTCCTATGTTTTTTAAATCATAAAAAGCAATCTTTTGGTGGACAGTCTTGTTGGTGCAGGAGATAATTTATGTATTTAGTGCAGGGCACATGGAATGTGCTTATCAAATGGTAGCTAGCATAGATATTTGTCTAAGTCCTTTATACGTTCCTTGGAATAAACTTCTAGATGAACTTCTGGGCTAACGAGTATTCACGTTTCATTAGTTTGTAGTACATAGAGCTATTGTTTGCCAGAAAAGATCTCCCAGTTTCTATTACTAGCGACAGTGTTGTGGGCGTTCATCTCGCAGCCTCCTCACCAGGGCCTCGCGTTTTCTTAAAGAAAGCATTGGTAACTTGATGAAAAATAGTCACTTGTTGGCACATTTTTTATTATTAGTGAGGCTAAAAATTCCAGCATAATTATGAACCATCAGTAACAGGATGATTCAGGGTGAGGCAATGGGACCTGAGCCCGATATAATAAATAGTTTTGCATGAATGACTGACTGAAGGTGGGCCACGCTGTGGGTGTTGAGTAGAATTGCTGAGGCGTGGAGTTGAAGCGTTGACTGCATGGGCAGGATGTAGTCCTGGTCCTTTCTGCTCCATTGTCCAGACACATTCCCAGTCACAGTCTGGAAGCAGCAGGGAGCCTTCAGGAAAAGGAATATCCCAGTAGGAACTTGTGTTGACAAATGCCTCATGACCATGGAGAGCCCTACCAATATCTTGGCTCCCCTGAAAAAATGTGAAGTTAGCCCGGCTGGGGTGACTCAGTAGTTGTCAACCTATGAACCAGGAGATCACGGTTCGAATCCCAGTCAGAGCCCATGCCCAGGTTTTGGGCTCAGTCCCCAGTGGAGGGCATGCAGGTCTATCATCACTGATATTTCTATCTCTCTCTCCCTCTCCCTTCCTCTCTGAAGTGAATAAAAATATATATCTTTTAAAAAAATACAGGATGCTCAGTTTCATCTGAATGTCAATAAGCCACAAACAATGGTTTAGGATAAGTATAGCCCATGAGATATTGGAGACATGCTCATACTAAAAAACTATTCATCTTCTGTGTGCCTTCTCTTTTATCTGGCAGCCCTACCTTGTGGGCCTAGGGATGGAGGGACAAGAGGACAGCTTGCACTTTTCCAAACCCATTTTACTCTACAAATGAGAAGTGTATTGCTATTAGTCTCCACTCACTCCCATCTCCTTTCCCCCCCACTCCGGGCCCTGGCCTGTGTGGGTCACCGGCAAGAGATGAATGTGACCTTAGGTAACCCGCCTGCCTGGGCTGCAGCTGAACTGCCGCCCACGCAGCCACACTCCTTGGCATCAGCAGGGCACTTACCCAACGCGCGGATGCCAGAAAAATTCTCAGGTCCGAAGACAAACCAGGACAGAAATGTTTTGTAGCTGCTGGGAGCATTTGATTCTTAGATCAAGGGCCTAGGAGACCCAGGACTCCCCGCCGCCCCCCCGCCCCCACTACAGGGCCACACTCCTGTGTCAGCTTATTTATTTTGGTGCCACTAAATGCCACTTTTATTACTAATAATACCTTGCCCTCATGTGGTGCTTTTCATCCAGGGATCTCAAGGTGCCGCACAGCCCTGTAACCCCTGGATTATGTAATTCCACGGAGCACTTCTCTGAGCCTACCTTCTTGGAACAGATGTGGACAGAAGAAATACTTGAGTCCAAACCTGAGCTGGGTGATGGACAGTTGGGTCCATGTTCACCACCCCACTTTATTACACTGTTGGCCTTCTTTTTTTAAAAAAAAATCCTCAGCCTTTAGCACAATGACTGGGACATAGCAGGTTCCCAATACATGTTTGCTAAATCAGTGAATGAATGATGAACAAACAAAGGAACTGGACGTTGACTTTGGGTTCCTTCCTTTGCTGTATTTCCTTGTGGGCCGGCTATGTAGCAGCCACTGTTCGTCCTATGCCACATACGCTCAGATGGTTTTGCATTCCTGGGCTCTCCTGGTGCTTCCACTCCCAGCAGCACCCGTGTGTCCTCGTCAGAGAAGGGCTCATGGCACTGGAGCAACTCTGGCTGCATGTCCTGCATGTCCCACCTGCAGCCAGAACCAATGACTGCGGAGTGCTGGGCTCCAAATGCTCCAACTCCCACATCCCCTGTGGGGACACTCAGGTGGGACCTACACTGAGCCCCTGAGGGACTGTGCCAAAATCACCTTCCTAGGGATTCAGCCTGACATCTTACCCTTTGTTCTCCTGCCCTGCCCAGGCCTATATCCCCACCCTATGGGACACGTAGAACACCTCCTAATGGTCACTTTCACCGGAATCTTCTCTCAGGGTCTGCTTTGGGGGAACCCAGCTTTCTAGGCCATGGCACATTTCCCCAATGATGGTGACTTTTTCCCCTGCACCAGGAAGGATATTATAATGGGGGAGGGGAGGGGAGAGTCAACAACAATCCATCTTTCCATTGGATAAGAAGCAACAAAAGATGAGGACTTGGCATCCACTGGGGCCAGAATATAGAACCTCAGCTTGGAACTTTCTTGAGCAAAGACAGCACAATGATGGATCACTGCAAAGCAAGCTTCAAATTCCTATGCACATGCACGTGGCCCTTCTCATAGGACCCCCACTTCTGAAAAGGGCTGTCTTCAGGCAAACCTCTGCAGGAGCCAGGAGTGCAGATCAGTGGTTGCTAAATGACCAAGGCGGGTCCCTATGGGGAGGTCAGGTCCCTATGGGGAGGTTCTGGTAACAAATGGTGGGGGTGGGGTGAAGAAACTGAGTCCATGTGATGGGGTCGGTGGCCATGTTTCCTACAGAGGGCTTTTAAAGAGTCATTTCTGCGTTCTTCGGGGCTTTTTGCTCCCAAGACTGCCCGTTTGTAGAGATCGAGTTCACGTGTGGGGGAGCAGGGGTGGGCTGTCCCTCTTCCATCCAAGGGTTTCAGGCAGACAAGATGGAATGGCATGGAATAACTCTCCTGGCTGCTGTAACGACCGCGGCAAGGTTGGGTGTCCCTGTGCTCTCTGAGATTGTATTGGTTTGTTATATTTGAAAGGGCCCCGTTGATGCTGCTGTAACCTACTTCGGAGGAAAACATTTATAATTAACATTGCTCTAACACTTAACTTTCTAGGGTATTTGTGGATGACACAGTCATAGATCTGCCTTTTTATAGTGCTTCGCAGCAGAGCACAAGACCTTCTGGCTGACACCTCATAGATCATCAAAATTAAGACCTCTAGGCAAGCAGAAGAAAGTAGGGCGGGGGTGGGGGTGGGTGGACAGCCACTGGTGAGGACTCTAACAGTTTCCAAGTTAACTTTCCGTTAGAGAGAGACCATTTCCATCAAGGAGCCAATTATTCTCTTTTTAAAATGATTAGTGGGAAACCCTTCGCACTGAAAGTTGCTTTCCCCTGGAACCCTACACTTGGTATTACACAACAGCGACATACGTGTCTCTATGGAGATTACAATTACACGCCAAGAATGTAAAGTTGCCCAAGCAAAAAAAAACCATTTGTAATATTAAAAAGGCACCCGCCACACACTTTGAAGAGCTATGACCTTCTCTTGTCCATAAGTAATGCTTACTATAACACGTTTTAAAACTATTTATAGATTCCACGTTTGCCTAAGAAATATTCATCTTCGAACCACCTGTGATTTACAGAGAAGATTTTCTTAAGCATAATGATGTTTCCTTTAACTAGTCAACAATACATCTAACACCAGTGGCAAAGGCAGGCCACCCGTGGGCATGATGGAGAAAAGGACAGGAAAATATGTAATTCCTGGGCAAGGGGCATGCTGTGCTTCACATTTGAAATCTACCCGAGGGAAGTCCTAAGTATGAAACTTGCCTCTGTAGAGATGACGTGTTTGCTGTCAAACTAGAAACCGCCCTTGGCTATCTAATACCTCAAGAAACTGTATTAGGTCCTCGCAGAATCTGTGTGAAGCTGGAAACTAGAAAAGCTCTTTGAACCATAGAACAGATGTAATGAAAATGGTCCCACTAAATGCAGCTGGCAAGTTACAAACTGAGAAATGAATGCCTGGCACCATGACTCCGGGGGCTAAAATGAATCAAGGTGTGGTTGCCAGAGGCTCATGTTTCCTCCCCGCCGCCCCAATAAAGACATGTCTGTTTCTAGATGTTTAACACAATACAAATTCTGGATATAGGCAGTCCGAATTATGAGATCGTGATGAAGATTAACCAACTAACACAAGGACTGTGCCATGTGCATGCAATGACTTTTTTTTTTTTTTTTTTTTTTGGGTCTCGGTGGGACGCTGCCTCCCTGATGAGACGACAGCGCCCACAAGCCATGTCTTTTATAGCAGATGCCACGAGGCAAAGTAGGGGCGTGATCACGTTGTTTACAGCATTCACGTGAGTTTCATCCCCACTCAACTAATGCACCTGAACTCTATCACAAGGCACTTGGGGCTATGTGTTTGGACCATAGGTTCAAGCTTACAACCACAGTCGTTGGCTATGATTGTGCTGGGAGGGCCCTGCCCTCCAGCTGGTACTGCAATGACATTTTTAAAGGAGGAAAACCTGAATCGTGCAATTCTTCCTCACTCCTTCGGGCTTAGGAAACCCACCGGGCCTCCAGAAGTCCTCACTCTCCTATGAAACGCTGTCTCTGAATCCCAGCGGGAAGGGAAAGCCGATTCCATACTATCCATCAGCCGCGCGCTCCTTTGCTGATTTCAATTCAATGCATTTCAGCTCGGTGTGCTGCTGAGGGCTCCACCACCGGCAGAGCCTGACAGAAGTCCACTGAGATCTGTGTTTGAGGGGCTCTTCAATGGTTCTGAGTCTTCCTCTTACGTCATTAGCTAAACATTGTTTCGAAGAATGATGCTTGCAAGGACCCCCACCCCACCCCTGCCCAAGGGGACGGAGCTGAAATCACATTCCCAGGTAATTCAGGCAAACCCTCCCTTGGGATAAATAAATAAATAATTGGCCCTGACCGGTTTGGCTCAGTGGATAGAGCGTCGGCCTGCTGACCAAAGGGTCCCAGGTTCAATTCCAGTCAAGGGCATGTACCTTGGTTGTGGGCACATTCCCAGTAGGGAGATGTGCAGGAGGCAGCTGAATCGATGTTTCTCTCTCATCGATGTTTCTAACTATCCCTCTCCCTTCTTCTCTGTAAGGAATAAATAAAATATATTTTAAAAATAAATAAATAATTGCTAGAGGCTTGGTGTTGTGAGATGTCTCTTGAGTTGTAGGGACACAGGCAATACCTTCTGGAACTAAGATCGTTCCACTTTAGTGTATCTGAAAAGATCTCCGTTGCTCTTAGCCATTTAGTGCATGTAATTAGCTAGTTGATCGTTTTCAAAGGAGGAGCAAATCATTCTTAATGTGAAGACATCCTTGTTTCCATGGCAACCCACAACAACTTGAAAGGAATGGTCCGCACCGGCCATACAGCCAATTGCTGCTTCCTCCCCGATTGGCGTCTGGTGGAAATGAACTCAGAGATGGAGGTCAGCCAGCCAGGGGTCAACCTCCAACTGCTTGGCCTGCGACACCCCGGCTCTCCCGTGTGAAAGCCAGAATAAATCTGGAAATCAGCAAGCCAGGATGAAAGTGGGTTCTCCATCTTTTATAAACATCAGCTGTCTCATCATCGTGTCAGAATCTTTGCTGGAGACTTTAAAATGATAATAACAGAAAATTAGGAACATAAGAAGAAAAGGGCTGATTTTTAAAAATTGAATTTCCCTTTAAGGTCCAGCATTGTCTGACATTTTGGGGTCCCTTTTGCCTGTCTATAGAAAGAGGAGTAAGAGACCGTAATTGAGTGGTTTCATATGCTCTTACACTCAAGAGCCCCCTCCTCCCAAATTGGCCAAAAGTGACAACCGGAAGAGGGTTGCTTTCCACTGTTCTTTAGCAGACATCGAGTCGCCCCAACTGGATCCGGGCCACAAAAAGGACTTTGTAACAAAGGATCCTGACCTTTATGTTGAGAGGGAGCAGCAATTATTGTCCCTCAGCCCTGGGACCAGTAGCATTTTGGAAGATGAAGAAGAGAAGCAAGAAAACGAAAATTCCCTGAGAGGTGGGGAAGGGGAATTCTCGCCTGCCATTTGGGGAATTCTTGCATCTTTCCCGCCCACAACGTGGCTATGGTTTGCTCCAGGCTGTCAGCAATTAACTGTGTGGTATGAAATGTAACACCCATCCGCCTGCTGGGGTTCTCTTCCCTGTCTTCTTTTGTCAACCGTGTGACATCAACACCGTCACATGACATTTGTACCAGGCATCAAGTACATGCCTGTTGGTCTCCAAACCACATGTCCAGGGAGAAACTGAGCATTCTGACCCAAAAAGGAAGCAGGACAGGAAAGAGAGCTCTGCCCCCTGCTGCTGCTGATCCGTCAGATGCCCCTGAAGGCGCTGTACTTGGGAAGATGGAAAGAAAGCAGAGAAAGAAAGCCTTCAGCCTTCTGGGAAAATGAAAAGCAAGCTAGAGGGGGGCGGGCCACGCTGCTGTGAGCATGGAGACAGTCCCTTCAGCCATGGCTCCCCTTCACAGATGTCCTTTCTTCAAGTCCAGGCATCCAATCTCTGGTAGTCAACGTCCAGTCCAGCCGTGGGCAAACTACGGCCCGCGGGCCGGATCCGTTTGAAATGAATACAACTAAAAAAAAAAAAAAAAGACCGTACCCTTTTATGTAATGATGTTTACTTTGAATTTATATTAGTTCACACAAACACTCCATCCATGCTTTTGTTCCGGCCCTCGGGTCCAGTTTAAGAACCCATTGTGGCCCTCGAGTCAAAAAGTTTGCCCATGCCTGGTCCAGTCACACCTCTGTGACACTTCCTGATTTTAATTCCTAACTGATGCAACGTTAAAGTTTGTGTCGGCAGGATTGTCCTTGTAGAAAAACCAAACTGTGCATGAAAGCACCCTGATGCAGAAGTCTTCATGGCCAGCGGGCCTGGGGGTCTCTGCCCACAACCTTCATGCTCAGAGTGGGAAGACAACTGCCATACCCCCGTGGGGATGGCCGGGCAGAGGGCACACACTACTCGGGAGCAAGGGTAACTAGCTCTGTTGTCATACACGTGCTGAGCAGGACTAGGCTGCTTGGTGACAGGTCAACCAGTCAGGGCCGGCGTAAAGCCACTGGCCATGGCTGCATCCATCCCTTCGCCTTCCGGGGACCTTGTGTGAAGTGCTTATCTCATGTGCACGCCCCTCCTCTGGCCACACCCCAAGCCCTCTATGCCCGTGCATGACCCCGCTGCCCTCTCCTACCTACACAAACACCGAAAGGGAGTTGTCACTTTCCTGGTGCTGGCTGTCCTTCCTTCCTGCTGACGTATGCAGGCTGCCGTTCCGGATGCAAAGGGCTTTTCCTTTGACCGGGTGAACCTGAACCTGCTGGCGACGCCTTTCCAGGGCGGGTGGGGAATGCTTCTGAGTCACTCTGAGAAAGATGAGATGTGGGGGGTAGTGAAGGGACATGGTTTCTTAAAATGGCCCTGAGCCCCTGACGTGGGCTTGAGCAAAGGTAGCGTTTTAAAGAAGTAAGGTTGTGGCTTTCCATGTGGGACTTCCTTCCTGCCAAGTCTTTCCTTGATTTATCCTGAGAAGCGGTTTAGCCTCGTGGCCAGGGCCACAGACTCTAGACCAGTGATGGCGAACCTTTTGAGCTCGGCGTGTCAGCATTTTGAAAAACCCTAACTTAACTCTGGTGCCGTGTCACATATAGAAATTTTTTGATATTTGCAACCGTAGTAAAACAAAGACTTACATTTTTGATATTTATTTTATATATTTAAATACCATTTAACAAAGAAAAGTCAACCAAAAAATGAGTTTGCGTGTCAACTCTGACACGCGTGTCAGAGGTTCGCCATCACTGCTCTAGGGCCTGGTGCCGATCTCAGCTCTGCCAGTGGCAGGTTCTGAGACCCTGGACAAGCCATTGAGCCTCCCGGGGCCTCAAGTCTTGTATCTGAAATGGGGTACTACCTTCCCCACTGCATGCGGTTGTCAAGAGGACTCCACCAGTTACTCTCCATCAAGCGTTGGAACCAGTGCCTGGTCCCTGTAGGCACACTATGTGTTAGCTCCTGTGTCCCACCTGGACAGGTAGGCCAGCTTCTCAGGTGGGATCTTTGCAGCTGCTCAGCCCTCCCACACCGCACTCAGGAGGGTCTCACATTTAGTTTAATGCTTTGCTGTCAGCATCTTGAAATTCTTATTAATTTTATCTTCGAACCTGTTTGCTCTAAGTGAAGTCAATGAGACAATGAAGCGTGCCCAGGAGTGGAGATGTGTGAGCCGCGTGTCCCCCGAGCCTTGCTGCCCCATCTCTTACAGCATTTGCCATACCCTGTGAGCACAGGATTCCACCGCGTGCACAGCGCGTGAGACCCAAAGCGAGCTCAAGGGAAGCGTGCTACCTGCAGGAATGACTCAACGAGGAGCGGGGGAGGGAGATAGCACCCACAGCCCAGGGAGACCATGCGTCTGTTCAGCCACACTTGGCCTTGCCTGCAGGAAGAAGACAATTGTGAGCTAAGAGAGGCCCAGGCACCCCTTCATATGACTGTGTAACTTCCCTGTATTAACTGGCCACTCACACTGGAAATGATGACAGAAAGAAGGGGAAAGGTAGGGCAACCGGAGTTTCTTTTCCTCCGGTCCTTTTCTGTTCATCAGTAAGGCGAAGGCAGAGAGTGCTGGCAGGATGTGCATCAAGAAGTGAAATCGGAACAGTTCTAAGCAGCACTCCCCTTGCTCGGGTAGGAATGAGATATACATGCGTGATAAGGTAGGAAATATGAACTGTGTCATTTTGGTGATTCCACATCTGAGTCCAAAGTTCTTATATGTGCATTTAAAACTGTCGTGGGCCCTGGCTGGTCTGGCTCAGTGGATAGAGCGTCGGCCTGCAGACTCAAGGGTCCCGGGTTCGATCCCGGTCAAGGGCATGTACCTTGGTTGCGGGCACATACCCAGTAGGGAGTGTGCGGGAGGCAGCTGATCAATGTTTCTCTCTCATCGATGTTTCTAGCTCTCTATTCCTCTCCCTTCCTCTTTGTAGAAAATCAATAAAATATATTTTTTTAAAAACTGTCATGGTATGATGGTAAATTCATGCTTATAATATTTCTATTATTTATTTGTGGTTTTTGTTTTGTTTTGTTTTGTTTTTTTACTGAGAACAGCATTGCACAGCAAATAAAAAACAACAATTCAGAAGAAAGGTAAAAGCTCTATATTTTGTACCTTTAATGACCTATGCCTTTTTTAACCAGGGGGTCCCCTCATTTTTATTTTGTGCTGGGCCTTGTAAATTAGGAAGCAGACGGTGCCGGCAGGCTAACTCCGTGATGCTGCTTTGCAGGAGCCTCTGTCTCAGCCTCAGCTCTCTTCCAGCCGGGAGGAGTTGAAGAGAGGGGCTGGGGAGGCACAAGGGTGGCGGGTGGGGGGCGCTGCTCAGGTGTTGTCAGCTGGGATCTGACTTCCCAGGGGCACTGAATGCCCTCTGAAGCCCCCTGACAAACTACGGACAGTACTGGCACCAGCGGAGAGAATGGCACGGTCTCCATCACCCCTGAAAGGCAATTCCAGTCAGAGGAGAAGACGCCGATACTGGAGACCCACGGGGTGCAGGTGGGCGCTGCCAGGCAGCGCTCAGGCCTGAGGACCCGCCTGGCGCTTTGTTGTGACTGGCAAAAGTGGAGCAGGGTTGTCATTTCTCTTCCTGGAATCAAAATCAGACAGATCTCCTGTTTGGCTTACCAGGCAATAAGTGGATAACACCAGTGAATGTCAGTGCAAATTACACTCCAGCCTCCTGTCGTCAGCTTGGTGCTGCTTCTTGTCACTTTAATGCAAAGAGACAGCATGAAGCTGATAACAAGGCAGAGGGTGGGGAAGCAGAGGGGGTGGCTATGTCAGGGACAGGAAAATGCATGTTGCAGAGACAGATTCAAGACAGTAAAAAGCCGGTGATTTCTTTGATGCCTGTTGGAAAGGGGGTGCTTAAAGTCACCTGGATGATGCTTCTTATACACCCACAAAACTGAGGAGCTTCCTCATCCACCTATTTACCCATCCATCCACCCACCCACCCACCCACCCACCCACCCACCTTCATCCATCCTCATCTGCTAAGGGGAGCTGGACGGGCCTCTCAGCACACGGGCATTCTGAGGGACCCAGGGGATCTCCATCTACTGCTCACAGCCACTTTCCCAGGGTTGCTTCTGAGAAGTTTGGAGAACTCTTGGCAGCAAACATCTCTCTTCTTAGTATAAAAACAAGGGCATTAAGGGCCTTTCCATTTTGTCCAAAACAGCCCAGTGACAGCCTAAAGTCTTCAACTCTACTCCATTAAGTTGCGTTTTCTAAGCCGATGGGGGAATGTTACTGTTTCAGAGGCCCCTGGGCTGAGAGATAAGGTCTCCCTTCCAGCTCTGAAGAGAGAGGAAGTCTTGCACTTTGCCTGCCAGGATTTGAGTGTGTCCATCTGTCTTGAAGTCTGCAAGGCTCGGCTCCCATTGCCATGCAGCCTCCCAGAATCTCTGCCCATACTCTGCACGTGAGGAACCGATGCAGTCAGACAGGCTTTCCGATGGCTGTGCTGGCAAGTTAGTCCCCAAGGAATCAGAAAAGGGACTGAAGAAGTCATACGAGGGGCCACATCTTGTATATCGTCTTGGGTTGCTCAGTGACTTGGTTCTCTCTCTTGACTGGTGCTCCAATGATTCTTGGATGCCCTCTCATTTGGACTGGGATGAAATTCCTCATCATGGGGCATGGGATCTGGCTCCCTGGGCAGCCATCAGGGGCTGGATTAACAAGGGAGCTAACTCCCCAGGGGGGTGAGTACTGACCTAGGAGATAGACGGTGGAAGTGGGGCCGACAAATTCCCCCACTTTCCTTTCTCCCATGAATGCCCCTGGATCATGATCCCTTCTTACAGCCACTCCATAGAAGCACCTTGCTAAGTGGACTGGTGTCCCCTCACTGCTCAGGGTGACAAAGGAAGGTGTCACATTGGACTGCTGGACACCTTGTCTCGCCACCTTTCTTTTCCTCACGTCCATTGCCCTGGTCTGTGCTTTCTAACTAAGTTATTAGATTATTGATCCTTTCTCAGGCTCGGCCTGTTGCAGGACCTGGGCCGAGACACCAAGTAATGTTTATTCAACACCTGCTATGGGCCCACAGGTGCTTTGAAGACATGCACAACTGAGTATGGAGCTTGGGAAACTCGTTCAGAAGAACAGGAAATGTGTCCCAAGGTCGCCGAGAAAATCAGAAGCAGGGTGGGCATGAAATTATTGAAACTGGAGTGATAAACAGCTGGGGAGAAAAAGAAGAGGAGGGAGCTCCGTGGAGATGGGGTGGCCTCTGGTCTCCTGGGGCCCCAGTGAAGAAAAGAGGGGCTTCTGTATTCCTTTACACTTTACACTGGATTCCAGGCCCCCAACTTGGTCCCCAGATTGGAAAAGATTTCTGTGTTGGAGGTTTCGCTCAGGCCATCGTGGAGTGCTGTCTTCACAGCAGAAGTAGTTACCGAGAGAAGGAAGGACAGCTTTCACTACCAGGAGACTCGTTATCTATTGCTACACAGCAAATTACTCCAAAACTCAGCGGCTTGAAGCATCAGTAAACAATTATTATCTCTCTCAGTTTCTGTGGGTCAGGAATTCCGGAGCAGCTTAGCTGGTGGATCAGGCTCTGGTCTCTCGCGAAGTTAAGGTCAGAGGTCAGCCGGGCTGTCAGCTGAAGGTCTGATTAGAGCTGGTGGAACCAGTTCCAAAATGTCTTACAAACGTGGCTGTGAGCAGGAGACCTGAGTTCACCTCCATGAGAACCTATCTCCAGGGCCATGAGAGTATTCTTATGACATGGCGTCCCCTAGAGCAGTGATGGCGAGCCTATGACACGCGTGTCAGAGGTGACACGCGAACTCATTTTTTTGGTTGATTTTTCTTTGTTAAATGGCATTTAAATATATAAAATAAATATCAAAAATATACATCTTTGTTTTACTATGGTTGCAAACATCAAAAAATTTCTATATGTGACACGGCACCAGAGTTAATTAGGGTTTTTCAAAATGCTGACACGCCGAGCTCAA
This sequence comes from Myotis nattereri, assembly GCF_964212035.1. Classification (NCBI taxonomy): domain Eukaryota; kingdom Metazoa; phylum Chordata; class Mammalia; order Chiroptera; family Vespertilionidae; genus Myotis; species Myotis nattereri. Next base: position 53,544,841 of record NC_138089.1, read on the forward strand.
AAGGTTCGCCATCACTGCCCTAGACCAGTGGTTCTCAACTTGGCTGCACATTAGAATCACCTGGGAATCTTTTTAAAATCCTGATTTCTGGGCGTCATCCTCCGGAAATTCTGTTTCTTTGTTACTAATGTTGTGGCCCCACCCCATAACAAAGAAACAGAATTTCCCGAGGACGAGGCCCAGAAATCAGGATTTTAAAAAGATTCCCAGGTGATTCTAATGTGCAGCCAAGGTTGAGAACCTCTGCCTTAGAGCAAGCAATCGGGAGACCAGTGCAGAAGCCACATGCCATTTAGGACTTCCCTTCAGAAGTCACTCACTGTTCTATTGGTCACATAGAATGCCCAGATTCAATGTAGGTGGAGCATGCATACCACGTGAGAATTCGGGGTTGGGGCGAGGGGGGGGCGGGGGGGGGGAGGATGGAACATTCTTGGAGACTGGACCACAATAGGCTCCTGGAACAGCAGAGCTGCAGAGTTCTTAGATCTGTTTCAACGACCTCATATAGTAGCTGAGAAACCCAGAGGTCAGAGCAGCTCGCAGCCGGTCACTCACTGAATCATCTGTTCACCCTTAATTCGGGACTCACTAGTGCCCAAAGGAAGCGCATGGTAAGAGCCCATGTGAGAATTGTAGCCCATGGTCACCCAGCGTCAGTACACTGATAAAGGAAGTCAGCAGTGACGTTTAAATAAGAGTCCATTCACTTAAAATCTATTCATTGAGTGCTTACTTCCTGCCTGGCACTGTTCTGGGCACTGGCATACAGGTGAGTGAAAACGTGTTCCTGTTCCAATGGACCTTACAGTGTAGGGAGAAGACAGACACCCAACATATAGTCCCACAGATAACAGAAATATCACAGCTATGGCAAGTGCTTTGGAGAGGAGGTGGGAGCACTGTGAGTTTGCTGAGTTTGCTCCAGCCAAGGAGGTTCTAAGGAAGCAATGATGCAGTTATGACCTAACCTGAAAGCAAGTTCTGCTGTCCACAAGATGACGAATTTTGTTCACAATTTGTTTTCCAGATATTGTATTTCCCACCTTCGATTGAGTTTTTATGAATATTTTCTATTTTTTCTCATAGTTAAGTTCATGTTTTCCTTTAGCATCCTTGAATCTATTAAGATTTGTAATAGCTATTTTAACATCTTTGCCTGCTAGTTTCATCATCACTGTCATTTCTGGGCTTGTTTCTATTTTTTTTCTCCTGGTTGTTTGCCATATTTCTCCTACTGTTTTGCATGCTTAGTAATTTTCGATTGGATGCCAAGTAATGGACATTTTGCAGTGGTTGGTACTGGGTTTTGTTTTATTCCTTGGAAGAGTGCTGAACTTTGTTTTGGCACAGTTTGATCTTTTCAGGGTTTGCTTTCACACTTTGTTATGCTAGGTCCAGAACAGCCTTCAGTCTGGGATTAACTTAGCCCTATTATTAAGGCGATGGCCTTCTGAGGACGCTACCCATGTCCTACCTAGGTCTCCACCACGGCTGGTGGGAGCACCAACTCTTTCTAAGCCTGCAAGCTCTCCAGAATTGTCCATCTGCTCCTTGTAGGTGGTTCCTCTCCCTGCCCCGAGGGATGTCTTCACATGCGGGCTCCGATAAGAGATCAAACACTTGAGATTTTTTACCTGACAACCTCTGGAGTTTTTCCTGTGTTCAGAAGTCCTCCTCTCTGATATTCTGCCCTGCAAAGTTGAACTGCTTTGACCTCCCAGAACTTTGAAATTCTATTTCAATTCTGCAAGACTTGCAGGCTTCGTTTGGGTTCTTTGTCATCAGTAACCTGGTACCATTGTAAGACGTAGCTTGTTCCCCTTTTCTCAGAGACCACAACTCTTCCAATGTTGAAGATTGATTCATTTTTTTTCTTCTGATTTTTCTAGTTGTTTAAGGCAGGGGTATATATCTAGCCCCTGTTATCATATCATGGAATATTTTTCCTATAACTTTTTTTGGCCTTTTAAAACAGCGTTATTGAGGCATAATTGATCTAATAAACAGCATACATTTAACATGTACAATAGACAAGGATTGACATGTATATACACATATGAAACCATCACCACACCCAAGACAGTGAACACATCTATCACCCCAAGAAGCTTCTTCAGGCCCCATTGCAATCCTCTTCTGGTTCCCTGGACCTTCCCCCCAAGGCAACCACTAATTTGCTTTTTAGCTACAACAGATTAGTTTGCAAGCTTTTCTAAAGTGTTACATACATTACTTTTTTGTATAGCGTCTCTCACTCAGCATCCCTATTTTGATTCATCCATGTTATTGTTTGTGGCACTACTTTCTCCTTTTTCACTGCTGAGTCGGATTCCATCGCATTGGCTAGACCACACTGTGTTTGGTTCTTTTGTTCAGACTGTATTGAGCCGTTACTGATGGGCTTTCTGTTGTTAGCTGTTACAAATAAAGCTGCCATGAGCATTCATGCAAAAGTCTTGGTATGGGCTGTGTTTTCTTTTCTCGTGGGTAAATCCCTAGGAATGGAATGGCGAACACATGTGGCAGGTCTACATGGAACTTTTTAAGACCCTGCCCATCTGTTTGCCAGTGCCATTCGTTTTTAAAGCCAGTTTTTGCTGTTAGGTCCGTGTGGTATGCGGTGAGTCCGTGAGATGCTTGGATGTGGATGTTCAACTTCCCTTATTCTGAGGCAATAAGCACGGGTGGCAGCTGCCCGCTGATTTGTGTCGGCCCCGCCAGCTGGGAAGGAGGCGGCCGGCTCCACAGGATGGAAAAACCGGGAGGCGGAATCCGAGGGGCCCCGCCTGGCTGCCGGGCTCACCGCCAGGGGAGAGGACTCTGAACCCTCGGACTTTTTGCTTTGAAGCATTTAAACGGAAATTAAAGTGAATTTGCTCTTTTTGGATCATTCACCCTTTCCTTGTGATTTTTGAAAATATGGAACCTTAGAGAACTTAGGTCAGAGCTGATTTTGAAGTTTGGGGCCGTTTCTTTGATGTTTTGACTTTGAAGGGCCTGTCTCTGAATAATTCAGCCTTTGTTTCACCTTCCCCTGCTGAACAATGCCAGTGAGCTAGCAAGAAATTTCCAGTGGGGATAAGTAGCTCTTCTTTGATCCGCGCACCAATCAAGCTCCATTCAGCCAATAAAGGAGTCGGATTGACAAGCGCCTGTCTGGTTCCGAACCCCGTCGTATTTAATAGGATGGGCAGCGGCCTGACATGTGTCTAACCACCTTCTTCCCCCTTCCCCGGCGCCCGGACACAGGGGATGAAAGGAGCATCCTTATGACAGCCATTCATACCAGGCAATATTTTCTACTTCCACTGACATCTCACGCAGTTCGAGATGCCTGGCACTTGGCCATGTTAAGTGCAGAGACCCTGGAAAGCCGAGAGTGCCTGGGGCTGGGGAGGAACGTAGTGCAGGGAGAGTGCCGATCCATGGCTCTTCAAGCTCATTAGTCATCCTAACAAAGCAGAATAAACTCGAGGTCAAGCGTCCAGCCCGTGCGCTGCCAGCACCTGCCACCGGCCTCAGAGCAGGTGGCAGCTTCTCCAGAGATAGCAATCGCCTGTCTCTCAGGAACGCCCTGCCCTGTGGCTGGGTGGCTGGCTGAGCTGACGGTGCAGCTTGAGGAAATCCACCATGGAACGTTCACATCACACTCAGCAGCTACCGCAGAGGGAAGTGGTGACTCCTCCCACCCCACCCCCCTCCTCGCACAGGGCCTCTCTGTAGCGAGGCCTGGCAAATCCCTACCTGTGTCACTTTAGCTTCAGCCCGAGCATGGGGGTCCTACGAATTCTTCTTCTTCCCCCTATTGTTGGTTTTAGGCTTTCTTCTTAAAAACGAAGCTGCTTCCTGTCTTGTGACGTGGGATTCCACCCACCCCTTCTCAGCCCCAAACACGATCTGGGTATCTTGCTAGCACGGAGCCTTCCGGGCAGGGGCCACACACCTCAACCTGGGGCTGAGCCTCCTCGCCTGAGCTCCTCGTGAACTCCCAATGGCCTTGGCTAAACTGGTACAGATGAGGGCGCAGCTGAAGGTGATGTCACAGTTGATGGCTGATTGGAGAAAGGAGGGCCAGTCCCTGCCAAGCACCCTGGTTCTCCTGCAGGGGACAGGTGGTGGCCCCAAGGTATTTGCTTCTTGGCTTCCCCCTCCTTATGGATGCTGGTCATGCTGGGGAAATAAACCTCCGATTGACTTTAGTGTCTCCAAACCCTTGGTCCTGGGGCTGAATGATGGCGGTTGTCATGGCAGCAAGCAACACTTTTAGGATCACCTGTGGCCTTTCCCCACCCCCAGGAAATACTTAGCATGATTCTGGGCCTCCAGTCTAGTTCTGGTCCTTGTCTTTTGGGAATGGATGCTCCCCCTTGCTTTTGATGTGGGGCAGGGAAGTTCAGTGGGTTTGGAGGGAGAGATGATGCATGGGAACGATGGGGGTGAGAGAAGAGAATGAGGAGAGACAAAATTGGGTGTGTGTTGGGGGGATTGGAGCATGGGGACAGATTGTCACTGGGAGACAGAGGAGGAAGGGAAAAGGGAACAGGAAGGAAGACAGGGACAGAGAGAAACAGAGAGGGGACATGGAGGGGATGAGGAGCTCTTTGCAGGCACACACAGACATGCACCTGCCATCACGGAGCCCCTCGCATCTACCTGCACGGGGCTGTTCAATGCTCAATTGGACCGCAAGTTCCTGGGGGGTGAGGACAGCTTTTGCTCCTCAGTCCCTGGTAAGCAATTCGATGCTGAATGAATAAACGCATGAATGAACATTCACTTTTTACAAATTGCTAGTATTGAATAAGGCTCTGGGGGACCGGTCAATGGGAATCAAAATCACTACATCCGACGGTCAAACTCACATGCCGGTTTGTGGATTCATTCTGATAAATGCCGCTCGGAAGAAGAGCGGAGACGTGCGTTAGCGGATCGGACTGGTCAGAGGGGTCTCCTCCGTGAGGGCAATTCTCCCCATTCGGGGCAGCCTCTGGCGGAAGCACAGCAGGTGTCACTGGCCCGCACGGAGGGCCGGCTGCCCTGGCCTCTCAGCCACCCCCACCCCTGACGTGCCTCACGCTCCTGCCCTACAGGAGGGGGAGGAGACTTTGAGAAAGTGGCCTCTTTCCTGCTCAGGGCCACCCCTGCCTCCCTGCCTCCGTGTGTGTGTGTGTGTGTGTGTGTGTGTGTGTGTGTGTGTGTGAACACACCCCGAGCTCTCCTGATTCCTGCTAAAGTCAGGTTCGAGTGACTGAATCATTGGTTTTTACATGGGGGAGCCCATTTCCAAACCCCTTGGAAGGAGGCGGTGGCATAGCCTCGTGTTCTCGTGGGGCTGAGTGGGGCTGAGGACAGTCAGCCCCCGAGACCCACACGCTGGGAGGTGGGGGAGGGGGGTATGTGCACGCGCACACAGACACACACACGTGCAGTCATACCTTATGATCATAGCATATTTTATAACTGTTCTTTGAACGAGTGATAGATCAGGACTTGAGAATAAACAACAGGTGGGCAAAGATCAAAGACAGGAGCGGGGACTGTTGAGGTTATTACAATAATTAGCCACGGTGATTGTTTGGACCAGCAGGCCACCTGAGACAGTGAGGTGAGCTGGCATCTTTATCTATTTGAAGATAGAACTGAAATGCTTTCCTGGTGGACAAGGAAGATGGGAGAGAAAGGTTGAGGGTGATCCAAGGCTCCCCTGATGCAAGGAGACCTGGGGAGACCTGGGAGGGGGTGGGTCAGAAAGGTGGGGAAGAGGGATCAGAAGGTGGTTACAAAATGTTAAATTAAGCTGGAGATGATCTAGCCAAACGGGATGTTGAGAAGGCCAGTCTAGCGTTTGCAGAGAGGCTGGGCTAGAGATACAAATTCCAGTTTCAAAAGCGAAATATACTTAAAGCCACAGGATCTTCAAGGAAGTGGGTGCAGACAGGGCAGTTTCCACACTGGACTTCCTGAGTCCCCCTTCACCCCTGCATTATGCTGGGCACCTTCAAACTTGAGCTCACTGCCTGATGGGCTGAGGAGAACCGTGGGAAGGGATGTTAGGTCTGGCCTTCTGTAGATGACAAAGGCAAGTGCATTTTCTTTTATTTTAAAATATATTTTTATTGATTTCAGAGAGGAAGGGGGAGGGAGAAGAGATAGAAGCAGCAATAATGAGAGAGAATCACTGATTGGCCGCCTCTTGCATGCCCTTGACCGGGGATCGAGCCAGTGCCCCGACCGGGAATCAAACCGTGACCTCCTGGTTCATTGGTTGATGCTCAACCACTGAGCCACACCGGCCAGGGGACAAGTGCATTTTCAAGGGCGAGCAGGGGCCTCTCCTGGCCACTAGAGGTAGACTTGGTGGTTCCTGGGCCAGCCACCCGTGCCCTTCCTCTGTGCCTGAGCTAACCTAAAACCAGGTGGGGGCAGGATGAGAGACGAGAATGAGAGGAGTGGCAAAATCATGGGACTTCTGCTCACCCGCCTTCCCCTCACATCATTTGTTGGGTCTCACATTAGCAGAATGTCCGCTTTTCTCTGGAGCTCCTTCCAGCAAGTTGATTAAAAGGAGGCACCAGGGGAGCAGGAACAGCCTGGATCTCAGAGGTCAGGTGACTGCTGGCCACAAAGCCTGAAGTATATTTGCTTTGGTGCCTGAATATTTTTTGTTGTAATGTCAAAGGCTAACTTAGGCAGGTCCCGATGTTCACCGGGGCTCTAATGGTGGTGAAAAACACATCTGAAAGGCCGACTGCAGAAGCCAACGCAGCTTGCCTCTGCCGTTCTTTTGGCTGCATCCTGGCCTTGACATTGAAATAGCTCCGTGTAGGTGCAGCCAGCGTGTGTGTGCACGGCCAGGATTTCCTGTGCCCCCCGCCTCCCCGTTCCCGCTCTGCCTCTGACCTGGTCCCCTTTATTTCTGACTTTCTCCCTCTCACCACTTGGTCCAGATCTCTGGGCCAATCAACTTGCGGGAATGTTCTGAGAAGTGGGAACACTGAAGCTGCAGCCAGGCAGGGGTTCAAATTCCAGCTCGGCCATGTCTGGCTATGCAGCCTTGGGCAGTTAACCTCCCTGGGGGTCCGATTTTCTTCTGGAAACTGTGAGAACACGTGAAAATGATTTAGCCCAGAGCCTGGCACGAGGTAAAGGGGCAATACATGGAAGGGACTGGGGACAAGCCTCCCCCCTCCCCCAGGCTCAGTGTGTCCCGAGCGCGCCCCACCCTGCTGTTGAAGGCCCTGCTTCCCGTGTGTCCCCCTCCACAGCCTCTGCCTCAGACGTGGTCTTCCTGCCCGGGGTCTGCCTCTGAGACCGGCAAGCACCACCTCTCCATGGAGGCTTCTGTGATTCCCCCCGACCCAAGTCAAACTGACCTGTTCCCGTCTGTGCCCAGGATTCAGCAGGACACATGTTCTAACCTCGATGGACACTTTCACGGAGGGAGGTAATGTCTGACCAAGGCCCAGGGACGTTGCCTCACAAAAGCACAGCAGATGGCCATTGTCCAGGACTTCCCAATGTCTGGACCAGGTGCTCGCCTTTGCCAAGCTGCCATGAACTAGCCCAACCCCCAAAGTGGGACTAATGGTAGCCATTCCGGCGGCAGCAGGCCTAGCAGGGAAGATCTTTATCTTTGAACTTGAGGTCATCCTCTTAGGTAAATGCTAGGCCAATCTGTGTGTGCATTCTGGCTACCTACGCATAGCAAGCCAAGGGGCCAAAGGAGGGAAGAGCGCCCCCTAAAGCTCTCTGTGCACATGTCCTCTTCCTCCTCCCTCGCTGCTGAGCGCCAGGAGAGCCAGGAGAGGATGCGGCACCAGGGTCCAGAGGTCAGGGCCTGACCCCTGCTCTGCTCATGACTCATGACTCATGCGTGACACAGGGCAGGTCATTGCCCCTCTGTTGTGGCTATAAGGTCGAAATCGCTTTCGGCCCCTCCCTCCCTCATAATGGTGACTCGGAGGATTAATGAGGGAAGGAGCGCTAAGCTTGGTGAATGCGAGCTTTGTTTCATGCTGGTTCCTCGGACTATCCCGCCAAGCCGAGGAGAAATAGCAAAGGTCAAAGTTCTCTTGGGTGAGGTTGAGGTCCGGGTTGCAGGAGGCGCCTCTCCCAGGGTGGTTCTGAGCTCTGCATCTGTGTCACCCTCACCAGAGGCCCCGGGGACACACTACAAATGGAGAGGGCCGGGGGGGTGGGGGAGGGGGGATGAGGGTGAACGTTCTCCAAGCTCAGGCCATGTGCCAGGGGCATTTCACCGGGCAAGTCGGCCAAAGGCTCTTGCTGGGACTTTTGGAAGTTTCCAGCAGCAGACACCACAGACTGAATGCACCTCTCACGTTTGGTGTGAGCGGGACTGAAACTGTGTCTCCGGAGACGCTGCTTTTCAGGGGTCCCCTCGTTGGTGTAGTTTGGTCTTGCTCTCTCTCCTGGTCATGGAAAAACCCCATGGCACCAGCTCTAGGCCCTGGTGGCGGAGGCCAGAACCCTGGGAGGACCGAGGAGGGACAGGCCAGATGGGCTGCTGGCTGCGGCCCTGCTCCACGGAGCCAAGTCAAGAAGCCACCTCCCTCGGGGCCGTGGCTCTTCCGGCTCAAGATTCGGAGCTTCCTCCGTGACAGCTCTGCGTAGGACTCAACGGATTCCCCCCAATAATCAGTTTCATTTTGTCTGATGGAGAATAACTCACATGGTTCAAAAATCAAATAACCTAAACCAGACTCAATGAGAAATCTTGCTCCAACTCTGTGCTGGTTCATCGTTTCCTCCCACAGTAACCCCATAGGAAGCCTTTTACTGGTTTCTTCTGTATCCTCCGTGCAGCTTCAAATGTTTATTCTCACTCTGCCTCTTCCCTCGGGTGCACGAAAGTTAGCATGTGGCACGCCCTGTGTGTCAGGCAGGGTCTCCAGGGAGAGAAAATGGCAGCTGGGTGACTGAAGAAGGGTGGACGAGGACTGCTGACAGAGGTGTGGGTGGGCTGTGGGGAAGCTGTGGGGAATGTGCAATACCCTGGGTGCTGGTGATTGTGGGGGGCCCTCGGCCTGCAGGGATTAGATGCTGGAGGAGAGAGACAGAGAGAACCTCCTGGAAAGGGCTCAAGGTACAGGGACACCCTATACTAGTACAATGCGGGAGGGAAGGGACCAGGGACTGAACACCCGCCCTCACCCCTTTGGATCTTCCGCAGGCCCCCTGGGCAATCCGTATCCGAAGTCACGGGCACGGGGGAGGCTGCGTGTGCATTTACAAGCCGGCCTCCTGAGACACACAGCAGGCTGAGAAGGGTGCTGGGTGTCCCAGGGGAGACATAGGCGAATGCACGCACACCCGCCAGGACCTCGCTCCATCCATCACCTGACAGGGCAGCCTGGAGTTCTTTCCAGGGTTTTCGCGAGTGTGGCTTTTAACGTGGCTTTGTTCTGCTTCCTCGCCTTCCCAGCCAGCATTGCCGTCAAACTGCCGCTGATACCACAGCTGACACGGTGAGCACCCCGATCCTCTGGCAGGACTGTAGCAGCTGGTGTAGAAGCTGGTGCCTGTGAGTACAGGGAAGTGGTTAGGGGACAGTGGAAGGAACTAGCTCCTCTGTCCCACCGTCCATCCCGGGCTCACTCGTTCCCCCGGGACCTGCTGCCTCTGCTCTGGCTCCTGCTGGGGGGATTCACTCTGTGCCGGTCGCACATTCAGCTCTGCAGGGTCACAGCTCCCATTGCACTTTGTCGTCACCTTCTTCTTATACTTGTCAGGTTTCTCGAAGCTCCTCAATCTTCTGGTTGTTGATCCCACTCCTCCTGACTGTCCCCAGCCACTATGATTCATTTTTATTTCTGCATTTCTTCTGTCATCTCAGTGGGATTTGGGGGAAAAAAGAGAGGTCCACACCAGTGTGTCCTTCGCTATGTTGGACTTCAAGACACTTATTCTGCAGTTGGAAGCATTTCCTGAGAATAGGTTGCTGGAGATGGGGTGCTTGCATCAGAGAGCGGGAATAGTTGTGAGCTTGTTGGCACATGTTTGAAATGCTCACTAGACTGAAGAGCACAGCAGAAGGAAGGCACCGGCTTTGGCAGGGAGAGAGCTGAGTTCCAATCTTAGTTCCTTCACTTGCCCGCTGTGGAACGTCGGTGAGTCAGGGAACTTCTCTGAACCTCGGTTTCCTTGTCAGTCAAATGGGCGTGGCCATAGTACCAACATTTAAAAATAATGTGAGGCCCTCGCTGGTTTGGCTCAGTGGATAGAGCGTCGGCCTGTGGACCCAAGTGTCCAGGGGTTCGATTCCCGTCAAGGGCGTGTACTCGGTTGCAGGCTCCTCCCCGACCCTGGCCCTGGTCAGGGCTCAGGCAGGAGGCAACCAATTGACGTGTTTCTCTCACATCGATGTTTCTCCCTGTCTTCCCCTCTCTCTTCCACTCTCTCTAAAAATCAATGGGAAAAATGTCCTCGGGGGAGGATTAAAATAAATAAATAATAATGTGAGGACGAACTGTGCAAAGCATCGTCCCCAGGGCCCAGCCTATAAACAGTGCTTGGTAGATGCTGTTCATCAGCGTTGTTGCAGATGAGTGGTTTGTCAGCATCAAAGAACTGTGTATTCAATTAGGTGCTTGGAAAAGCATTCCCTTGATTGGTCACTGGCATTTCAAGCTCTCAGATAAATCACTTCCCAGCTTGGTACCTCCACCTCCAAAGACAGAGCCTCCTTCCCACCTGCATGTCTGCAAAGATTCCCTGTTAGACATGCTTCCACCAGAATCCCCAGGGTCGTTTTCATTGGAAAGACGGGTCCTGAGCCCCTGCCTCCAGTTCCAGACTGAGTGCCTACAAGCTGACTCCTCCCTCTGAACTCGGCCAAGTGCAAACTCCTGTGGAAGAAAATACCTGACCCTTATTCTGGGCCAACTCCCAGGAATTTAATGTCTTCCTCTGCTGAGATGTGGGTTCTCGGGACTTCCTTTTCCTATTTGACAACTTATTAGACAGAAATCCCCAGCAAACCTGCTCTGGGGAAGCAGGCTGAGCCCTCCCTCCCCAAGGCCACGCGCACTGAGCCAGGCCCAGGAGACCAGGGGGAGTGGTTCTGCTCTGCCTGGTGGAAAGGCTGGAGGGGGCTCTTGCTAGAACCTCTGAAGTCACTGCCCAGGGGTGCAATGACCTGGGGACCCGGGGTCAGGAAGCAGAAAGGGTGAGAATACTGACAAAGAACCCAGCTCAGTGGCCCAGAGAGAGGTATGTGCTTGTAGAACCCAGGCAGGCCCAGCATGAGGTCAGCCAGGGGCCCTACTGTGAGAGCTCACTGAGGCAGGGTCCTGACAGACTGGACCTGAGACAAAGGGTGGGGGTGGTGGTGGTGGGGGGGGGGTGAGATGGGCGGGGCATTTGGAGACATAGCAGGAAGTGATAGGGCAAGCACAAGGTCTGAAGGGTGTGTTTCATTTTATCTTACTTTATTGTAAGGTATTTCACTTCACTTTGTTTTGATTCAGTCAGAAGTAAATAAACAAGATGCAGGCCTGAACATGACCGAGAGCCGGCCTTGGCATAGGACGAGTAATCATGTTAGAATCCCTTCCTTTCTCCCCCTTTCCTGGCCCCGCGGCCAGCAGGGCTGACAGCCACCTCCAGCCCCACAGACAGGTCCCTGCAAGGACCACGACTTCACCTCCGCGAAGAACCAGGCCTCCTCCTCGGGGTAACCACTCCCAGAATGCAGAGCAGGGTCTGGAGGGGTCCAGGGACTGGGCCTTGGCCACTCTGAGGAGCTGGTCTGAGCAGGCTTGGCAGGGACGCAGCGGGCACAGTTGGCTGTCACAAGGAGCCGAGGAACAGTCTGTGCCATTTGCACAGAGTCACATTTCTGACTTGATTGAAAGAAGAATCTTGAACAATATATAGATTTTTCAGTGACTCAAGGCTTGCTCTTGCCAACTCCTAGCATAAAGCGTGTTTTTACAGCTGGGAGGATGAGTCTCCGAAAGATGGCATTTACCGTGGAAACGCTGACACAGCCTCTCGTTCCCTTCACGGTGATTACAATCCTCATTTCAATTTGTTTTTCTTTATTTTGAGCTGCAGTTATGTGCAAGCCCAGGAGTCTCTCTGGCTGTGACAGAAAACGAAATGCTGCCCTCTGTCGGAAGTAAGAGGGAAATGCTTTTGACTTCTTGCTGCAAAGTGGTGCAAATCTGAGTTTGGAGAACCACGGGCACCCAGGAAACCAGCCTTTCTTACTAACAATCTTACCAGGAAAGAAATTCCTGCAGGGACTTACCTTGTTTCCTAGGGAAAGTGAGGCCCTGGAGGGAAAGAGGTCATAAAAGGTGCTTTTTATCAAACCAGAGGCCACTGGGGAATTCTGGGAGCTGGTGTGGACTCTGCACCTTGGGCATCTGCTGGCAGGGTTGGGAGGAAGCCCGTCGCTGGGTGCAGGCTGCTCCACATCAATCCTTATGCACCTGTGACCTGCTGGCCACCACTGGCTCCAGCGGCCAGCGGAGGTCCTCAGGCCAAGATGCATGTCCAGGCCTTGTCACCTTGAGACCCCAGTGGGCACGGGCAGCTACTGCACCTGTCTGCTGCACATGCTCATCATTATGACTTTTATTCTCCTTTGTAGGCATATTTTATGCCCCTGGGTTTCAGGGGCAGGTGCCCTCTGTTGATTCAAGGCTTGCAGTCTCAGCTGAACCAACAGCTCAGCAGTCCTCCTAACCAAACACCCAAGAACATCTTTCTATTCCCAGATATCTTCACTGATAAGAAAATGGGTCATGGATCCGGCCACACTCCTCAATCTGCCGGTGAGATCGCAGCGGTCTGAGAGCTGACGTGTTCTCGTATTTCCCCACCAAAATAAGGCTTCGTTCAACTGCACAGATCACATCAGAATGTGGCCGAATGCATTTCCCCCATTCTGCACACAGCCAGTGTGTCCCACAGATAACCAGTGGGTAGAGACACTCCTCACAGCAGGAGATCAGAGACTGAAGAAAGCTGGTAATGTTGCTAGTAGCTCTAGGACATTCTTAAAGGTCATCATACGTACCCGTATGTTAAAGGCTCTGAGAAGTCCTGCACGGGAGAAATCTAATGAACTTTGTTTTACTCGTTGTTTCTCATTTCCTCACCAGACCATTTCCTCATGGAACATCTGCTATCATCCTGTAACACACTAGGTTCGCCTTTTACTTGTCTTTTCTTCCCCCTTACTGAATCTGAAAAAATATTTTTATTTTACAAAAAGTTTTACATTGAACATCGTAGGAAAACTGGCAAAATGCAAATAAGCGAAAAGGAGGGGAAGATGTGGAGGCACAGTTACTGCGGAGGTCGTGGGTTTGGGCGAGTGTGTCTCGGTGCTTAGCTGTCCTTGGTGCAGAGGGGTTGTCACTGTAGCAAGAGCCAGCCTGCATTCCCCACACTACCTACAGCTTTATGACCCTGATTCTAAGCGGCAGGTTTCAGAAAATAAAGCCACATTTCAGCCAACAATGGCTAGAGAATCATCTTGAACTGTTTCCAAAACCCCAGGTAGAGGAAAATTCCTCTAGGGTATGTTAGAATGTTTACAGGAGCGGCAGGTCAAGAAAATAAACAAATTGGTAGGAAGAGAAAAAATATGTAGTGATTGGTAGGAAGAGAAAAACTGTGAAGATATTGTTTACAAGATTGGAATAAAATATACCCAAAATTAGAAAGGTTGTCTCTGGAAGAGGGATTCACGGTGACTGACTTTCTTTGCTATTGTCAAAGCAAAACTGAAAAATAAATATTAGACACCCCCCCGCCCCCCCCTCCCCAAAACCAATTTCAGTGGAGATTAAAACAAAGCAGGAGGTACTGAGTCTGGAGGGGGCAGGGTGGGGACGGGGCGCTTGCCTGTGAGGGGTAATTGTCTAGGGCAGTGGTTCTCAACCTTCCTCATGCCGTGACCCTTTAATACAGTTCCTCATGTTGTGGTGACCCCCAACCATAAAATTATTTTCGTTGCTACTTCCTAACTGTAATTTTGCTACTGTTATGAATCGTCATGTAAATATCTGATAGGCAGGATGTATTTTTATTGTTACAAATTGAACATCATTAAAGCATTGTGATTAATCACAAACACAATATGTAATTATATATGTGTTTTCCGATGGTCTTAGGCGACCCCTGTGAAAGGGTCGTTCGACCCCCAAGGGGGTCGCGACCCACAGGTTGAGAACCGCTGGTCTAGGGTGTTGGGGGAGGTTCCTCATGCCTTTCCCACCCGAGAAGCACTGGGCTTGCTCAGCGTGTCATCACCTCCTTTTCCTCCAAATGCATCGAGCCACACGTTTGGGGATCATGGGTGGTTCAGGGTGAAGCGGGAGGTGGGGCTGGTTGCCTGATGCCCAGCCAGGCCTCGGAGGGAGGGCCTTTGTGACCCCTTTTCACAATTCTCTCTGAACACAGGAGCTCATCTCTGCCCTGGACGCTTTGCCCTGTCTGTTCCCTGGGCCTGAGCTATTCATCTTTCAGGTCTGAGCCCAGAGAGGGTGTGTGAGGATCCCAAGAGCACACAGCAATGTCTGCCCTATTGCAAATCCCACAAGCAGAAGCTGAGTTCTAAAAGAATTCTCAGATAGTTACAGCTGGAGGAAATTCCCGTTATAAGTTTGACGAGGAGACCAGGCTGCCCCCCAGAGTCCATGGCTGATGTGTAATCCAGATCACCTTGTTAAGATAACAGCTTGTCTGCCAGGCTGAGCTGTGCCCCCAGGCAGAGCCAGCCCCATCGGCGACAGTCGGTGTTTACTGAGTGCCAGCCAGGAGCCACGCTGGGCCCACAGCGGATCCTCGGCACAGCCTTCTCCCAACGCGGTGGAGGGCAGCTCAAGAAAACCAGGCTTGGTGTCTCATGGTCCTCTTGACCCCTGAACGACACAGCAGCCTCCGTGTCTCTCAAACCCCTGGCCTCTGCCTCTTTTTCTCCTCAGCATTGATCACTCGCAGATGGTACATCATCCCTCTCTCCTTTGTAAGAGGCAGGTAGGTGAATCGCCTTGTCCACCTGATTCCCAGCGTCCAGAACTCTGCCTGGCACACATAGGCGCTCGATCAGTATCTCTTCTTGAATGGCCACCTGCTATTTCAGCAGGGAGGGGATATCAGAGCATCGGGAGTTCAGGTAAGGACTGTTCTGGGCGATTCAGCTTGTTTGGCTCAAGTTCAAGCCCCAGCTCTGGTTTCAGCGATTGCAGTCGATGGGGCAGATGTCAGGAGTGCAGGTTCCTTCACGGGCTCAGCTCTCGCAGCAGCACCGGGTGACGCTCAGACCCGGGGGGCTCTGGCCCCTTCTCCCCTCTGTGATCTCCAGCGAGTCTCTGTCCCTCCTTGTCGTCAGCTTCCTCGCTCAGACAAGGAAGTGGTTGTGCTCTATTTGAATATCTTAGGGCAGGTTCCCCTGACAAGCATTGATGGGAAAGCGATGTGTTAAGGAAAACCAATAGGGGAGTGTGGGAGTGGGACCAGGAAGGAGGAAGGCCATGCAGAGATGCGTTTGGGCAAAGTCCCCTGAGGCCCCCACTCGGCTCCATTCAACAGGGACAGCGCAGATCACACCCAGAGTGTCTAGATTGGGAGTGAAGAGCAAGAGCATTCATACCCCCGCCATGGCCTCCCAGTAGGCACCCCTGGAGGGTGTAGATTTCCCAGCGCCTCAAGCTCACCATGTGCCCCCAGCCTGCCATGTGCCCAGGTCAAGTGGACTCCAGCCACCTGCAGGCAGCCCCCAGGCAAAGAAGCAGAAGTAGCCCTTTGGGATGCCAATGGCTATATGGGTGGAGTTCTGACATGGTCTCTCATGTGACCTGTCAGAGGGCCCTTCCCTGACACAGGACTTGCTGGGTGTGCCAGCCTGTGCAAGTTGCTGTATCTCTTTCAGTCTCACATACTCAGCCATGAAAGCAGAGATAACAACCTCTCCTCTGCTTGTGTCCCTACCAGGTGGGGTTGTCCCTGAGGGAGCACAGAGCTACTTAAAGCAATTTTGGCAGTGAGGGAGCAGGGTCAGCCACATCCCTGAATTTTACAACTGTCTTCGTGGGGACCCGCAGCTGCTCTCTCGGGGTTCCTCCTGTCCCTCTGTGGGCACCACTGCTCTGCTGCTCACATTACCCGTGCTCTCTGCATATGGACTGAGTCCTGGATTTTATCTCAGCCTGAAGGACACACCTCTCATAGTAGGTCCTTTATGGGGCCAATGGTGTATATTTACAGTTTCAGAGCTCTTCCTGTAGCCTCTGACTACCCAGTAGGTAAAACCCAAGGCCCCAAACCAGCATTAAATCACAGAAGGCTTTTATCAACCCTGCTAAACCACCACCAACTTCCTACATCCCATGACCCCTCCTCCTATTCATGTGGCCCCACCCCCTTGTTCACCTGATCACTCTCCCATATACCTGGCCCCACCCCCTTATTCCTGTAACAACTTCCAGCTGTTCACCTGGCCCCACCCCCTTGTTCACCTGGCCACTTCCAGCTGCTCACCTGGCCCCACCCCCTTGTTCACCTGACCACATCCAGCTGTTCACCTGGCCCCACACCCTTGTTCACCTGACCACTTCCAGCTGCTCACCTGGCCCCACCCCCTTGTTCACCTGACCACTTCCAGCTGCTCACCTGGCCCCACCCCCTTGTTCACCTGACCACTTCCAGCTGCTCACCTGGCCCCACCCCCTTGTTCACCTGGCCACTGGGCAACACCGGCAGGGCTGGTTTGCTCCTCACCCAGAGGGGTGGACCTCCCCATCTCTTGGGGTTGGGGTTACGTGCCTAACCCCAGAAAGCCCCATAGTCACACCTGCCCACATGCTGACTACTGCGCAGCAGGGAGAACGGCAAGGAAGGTGGACACCAGGCCCCCTCAAGACAGCCATGTGTGCCGATGTGGCCAGGCGCCCCAAGGGTGCCCACCATCGGAGCATCTCTCAATGGACTATCCTGGGACCCTAACAGCCCTGCCTGTTAGCTTTGATCTCAGAGAAACAGCTGTGCTGGGACCCTTAGACCCCTGGTCCCTTCCAAGAGCGCTGTCCTCCCCCCACCAGAGTACCTTACTGGTCGCCGTGCCCTGAGGGCAAGCCTGCTGCCAGGTTCACAGACCACCTCTTGTTCCTGAGAGCAGGGAACTTCTGGCTGCTGTTTAGAGTCTGCCCCACCAGGGGCATCTCTGGCCTCACCTGACCCCTCATTCCTGTTCACATGCCCCACCCCCTTGTTCCGCTGACAACTCTTCAACTTCACCTGGACCACCCCCTTGTTTGTATGACCATTTCCCCCTTGTTAGCAGGACCACACACCCATGATCCCCTGACCAATGGGCATACCGGCCGGTCTGCTTTGCTCCTCGCCCAGAGGGGTGGACCTCAGGGTCTCTGGGGGTTGGTTTTGTACGCATGCTGAACGCTGCGCAGTGGGGAGGACAGCAATAAAGGTGGATGCCAGCCCTATTCCCAGAGATCGGGAGGTCCACTTCTCTGTGTGAGGAGAAACCAGCCCGGCCAATGTTCCCCAGGGGTCAGGTGAACATGGGGTGGGGGCCCGGGAGCAGGAATTTAGGAAAAGGTGAAAAGCTACAAGTGGTCAAGTGAACAAGGGGGAGTGGTGGAATGTTGAAGGGTGTGGGGCCAGGACTCAGGGGTGGGCAAACTTTTTGACTCGAGGGCCACAGTGGGTTCTTAAACTGGACCGGAGGGCCAGAACAAAAGCATGGATGGAGTGTTTGTGTGAACTAATATAAATTCAAAGTAAACATCATTACATAAAAGGGTACGGTCTTTTTTTTTTTTTTTTTTTTTTAGTTTTATTCATTTCAAATGGGCCGGATCTGGCCCGCAGGCCGTAGTTTGCCCACGGCTGGGCCAAGTAATCAGCCAATAGACGGCTGGTGAACAAGGGGGTAGGGCAAGATGATCTTAAAGAGTGGTCCAGGGAACAAGGGGGTGGGGACAAGTGACCGGCCAAAAGTGGTTATGTGAACAATGGGGGCGGGGCCAGGTGGACAGCAAGAAGTGATGACATGGCCCGGGACCCAGGGGCTGGGCTGGGCCCAGGTGAACATGATCAGGCGAGCAAGGGCTTGGGGCCAGGTCAGCAGCTGGAAGGTGTCCAGTGGATAGGCTGGTGGGGCCACGTGAGTGCGGAGGAGGGTCACTAGAGGGCGCCAACGCCCCACCGCTCTGTGTCCAGACTCTGGGTGGCAGCAAGAAGGGCCCTGCCCTCAGGGAAGGGCGATCCCCGTGAATGAGGCAGAAAGCTGGCCCTCAGGGCCCGGCCACCAGTGAGTGACTCTGGAGGGGGCAGGACAGTGCAACCAGGATGGAACGGGTTTTCAGGGGCTTGACACAGCTCTGTCCCCGATTTCAAAGCCCACAGGCAGGGCGGTCAGGGTCACAGGACAGGTTCCACAGCCCATCGTGGAACCATGTGTGGTTTTCTAGGTTCTTGGACTTCCTCCTGGGGGCTGACATCCTCCTTCTTGTCCCCCTCCCTACGGGGTAGGAGGCAGCCTGTGAGCAGAAGGTGGTCTGGGGCTGTGGGTGTTAGGCACTTAAGCCAACTTCCAGAGATTGGGCAGTCCACCCCTCTGCGTGAGGAGCAAAGCAGTCTGGCCAGTATGGCTCAGTGGTCAGGTGAACAAGAGGGCGGGGTCTCGGGAACCAGGGGGAGGGCCTACATGACCATTCAGAACTGGTCAAGTGAAAGAGGGCCCGGTGAACAGCTGGAAGTGGTCATGTGAACAAGGGGTGGGTCCAGGTGACCAGATGGAAGTGGTCAAGTCAACAAGGGCCAGGTCAACAGCGGGAAGTGGTCAAGGGGATAGGCTGGTGGGGCCACGTGAGTGCGGAGGAAGGTCAAAGAGGAAGCAAACGCCCCACCTCCCTGTGGTCCAGACTCTGATGGCAGCAAGAAGGTCCCTGTCCTCAGGGAAGGGGATCCCCATGATGAGGCTTAAAGCTGGCCCTCAGGACCTGGTGACAAGTGACTCTGGTGGGGGCAGGAAAGTGTTCCCAGAATGGAACGGATTTTCAGGCACTTAACACAGGCCTTTCCCTGGTATCAAAGCCCAAAGGCTCGGCTTTCAGGGTCATAGGACTGTCCAGGTCTGCTTTTCTCCAGCCCTCTTGGGTCACTGGGCCTAAAGATGGAGTCATGTCCACCTTGTTCGTCCGTGTATCTTGTAGACTGATGCCCTATCCCTCCCTTACACCTTTTAGCTCTGTAGATTTTGCCATCTATACCCCATTCCATCATGGAATCTTCCTGCTTCCCATTTTCCAACCAACCGTCTCCTCCCACAACTCCAGAATTCTTCAAAACTGAAGATCCTCTGATGTAAGGTCTCTCAATTGTACTAAGATCCTTTCACCAACCTCATCCCTATCGTTTATTTCCTCACTCTTCTCCTTGACCAGTCTAGATTCCATGGCCCGGCATAATTGTCACACGTTGTCACTCTCATGCCTGTCTCTCCATTAGACTCCTCTGACCAAACTCCTGCCTTGGTTCCATCCACTTTCCATCTACTCCCCGTCTGCACCCGGCGGCTGGAGGTGGCTGAGAACCCTCTGGACCATGTTCGCTCGCTCGCTCGCTTGAGATTCATGACCAGTTGCTTCCCACGGGCCCTTTCTGCTATTCCCAGTCCTCCCACAGTGCCCTGTCCGTCCACCCTCACAGCCCAGACACGACACATCTCCTCAGATCGCCAGCATCTCCCAGCCCCTCTTCACTGGTGAGGGCCTGTTTCCTTCTTCACCGAGAAGATAGAGGCAACGGGAGGCCTGGCTTCCTACCCCACGCTCAGTTCCTTCTGTCCCATACACTGCGCCCTTGCTCCTGTTCCTGTGGTCCAGCCCGATTCTCTTAGCGAAAGCCAACACCCCCACTTTCCCACTGGGCCCGTGCCCTCTCACCGACTCAGGGAGAAAACTCTAGAAAGTGTCTTCTCTTCGTCCCTCTCGCCCGCCTTGTCCTGCTAGTAGCAACTAGACACAGGCCGTGATAGCTGCCGCTGTGACAGCTCCCATCTTAGAAATCAAACCGGTGAACACATTCCGCCTTGTCCTCATGTCCTTTTCAACATCGGGTCCATGTTTCTCCTCCTCTGTGTGCAGACCTCCTTGGGCGTTGCTGGTACTCACTATCTCCAGATTTCTGCAACTTCTTTCTTTTTGAACCACTTAAATCCAGGGATTCTCCCCACCATTGCACTAAGGCGACTCTTTCCGAGCGCATTAGTGGCCTCGGAAGAGTCAAAGCGGATGGTTGATTCTCGGTGCTTCTCTTGCTCAAACAATCAGCAGCCTGTGACTCAGTTGGCCATTCCCTCCTCGTGGCTTCCGGGTCATCCCTCTCTCGTTTCTCACCTTAGGGAAACCGGGCCATTCTTACAAAGTCTCTACCACCACCGGGGCCAGAGGACACACCCCAAGACTGAGAGCCAGACAGGCAGAGGTGTTTTCACCCAAGGGCAGCACGTTTCCCGGTTGTGATGGGGCCTTAGTCTGCGTCTGGTTTCCGGCAGCGGCGGGCCTGAGGGTCCCTCTGCCTCTGGCCTTGGGCTCCACGGCTGTCTGTGGGCCATGCGACCAGCCTGTCAAACAGGCTCTGTGGAAGCCCTCAGAGGCATGTTTGCGCGTTAGGGGCCTCCTGGTTTCCCCCGTCAGCTGTCAGGGCTGGGGTTGTTGGCAAGGCTTTAGCCATTCATATCTAATCCTGCGGCCTGATGGATGGAGGCGGTTTCGCTTTATTGTCCCTCGGAGGCAGCGGGCTGCAGAGGGCTGCGGTGGAAGTTGCTCCCGGGTCTGCAGCCATTTATGGGCAGAGCCAGCGCCTGCTGTGTTCCCCGCCAAACACAGAGGGCTTGGCAGTGCAGGTCATATCCTGCCAGGTGACCTTGGCAAGTCACTGCTCCAGCCTCCACTGCTCCAGCCTCCACTCTTCCAGCCTCCACTCTCCAGCCTCCACTCTCCAGCCTCCCAGAGTGTCATGTCCCTCATCTTATAAATGATATAATAAGCCTTCTCTCTGGCTATCACCAGTTTTTCCCTTTTTATTGGATCTTTCCCACTGGCAGACAAGCATGCTAAATTGTTCCTACCTTACAACGGATTAAGCAAAAGCCAACCAACCAAACAAAACCCCAAAAACTCATGGACTCAGACCACAGTATGGTGCTTATCAGAGGGAAAACAATAGGGTGATTACCAGCGGACAGATGGAGGTAGAAGGGAGTGAAGGGGGCATAAATAGTGATGGAAGGAGACTTGATTTGGGGTGATGAACATACAATTCAATATACAGGTGACGTAGTATAGAATTGTACATCTGAAAACTATATCATTTTATTAATCAATGTCACTCCAATAAATTCAATAAAAAAATAGAAAATAAAAAAGGAATTTCATTGTATGAATGTAATCCATGCAACCAGACCCCCTACTGATGAGCACTTGAGTTACCTGTGGTCTTTTGCTATTAAAATAAGGCTGCAGTGCGTGTATGCGTGGTCATGTTTGGTGAGGGATGTCTGGGGGGTAGGTTCCTGGAACTGTGGGTGAAGGAGAGACTCCGAGAAGTTGCACAGGGCTTGTGCTCTTTTATGTTCTGAATCAGTTTAAGGTGCATTGTCTATCGCTTGTGACTTAGAGAGACCTCCCTGACTCTATACCTAACTCACAGGTTTGCTGTGAGTGTTGTAGTAACGTATGGAAATGTTTTTAAAAAAATGTCTAAAAATGTTTAAAAAGGTTTTAAAATGTTTGAGTTAACTTTCCTGGATTGGTATTGCGAAAAACATATCAGATAAATCAATTGCTGCCATGAATTTTGGGTTATCTCTTTGAGTTATATTAATGACCTTGCTCACATCTGGGAGTGTGCCGTCCATAGGGGGCGAGCATTTATTTAGGTTCCTATAATCGATAGTATTTCTATAAGTGCCATTAGGTTTTGTTTGTTTTTTTAACTGGCCAAATTGGGCGATTGTATATATGAGATCTGCCTACTTCAATAATATCTTCCTTTAGAAGTTTCTCAATTGCCTGAGTTATTTCTTGATGGCCTCCTTTGAGGGGGTATCGTGGTGTAAATGAAGCCTTAAAAGGTTCTGGTCGTGTAATGGGTAGTATATTGACCGCTGTCAGTTTGCATTGGAATGTAGCCCTGGGGATTTTTCTATTATATCAATTAAAGTTGGTAAAGTATCCATGCCTAAAAGATGTTCGAGTGAGGGGTGCACGTAGAAGGTTGTTGCGATTTTTAATCCTTTGTAAAGGATTGTCCCTCGTCTTCCTGACGCAGTAATTGAATTTTTCGTGATTCCTTCAATGGATATTTTATTATTCGATTGATAATTTCCTTTTAATAAAGTTACTTGGGATCCCGTGTCTATAAGGAAAGATGTATGAAGCGGTTCCTTGCTGTCCTGAAAGAGCACTTGTAAGGAAGGTAATGTGTGGCCTGTTACCTTTTTGTATGTAGTTTGTCCACAGGCCACAGGATGGCACTGTGTCCTTTAAAATTGTAAATGCCCCCCCCCCCCCCTCCCCTTCGTTGCTGATTCTTCCAGCAGGGGGCCCTGGAGTTTCCCTGTTTGGCATATCCTTGTTGAAAAGGGTTAGTATTCTGTTGTCTAGGGAAGGTTTTTCTTGTGCTAGTGTTTGTTTGAAAGGATTGTTCTCCTGTTTGTATCTGTCTTTGTAATTCTCCCTAAATGGATTATTGCTTCCCCAGTATTGTGCCTGTTCTTTTAAAAATATATTTTATTGATTTTTTTACAGAGAGGAAGGGAGAGAGAGACGGATAGAGAGTTAGAAACATCCATCTACTGGGGATGTGCCCACAACCAAGGTACATGCCCTTGACTGGAATCAAACCTGGGACCTTTCAGTCCGCCGGCTGACGCTCTATCCACTGAGCCGAAGCAGTTAGGGCTGTGCCTGTTTTTTTAAGTAATTTGGTGACTGTGATTTTTCTTTAAAATTATTCTGTGATCTAAATGGGCCTCTATATGAGTTCTTATTATTATTGGTACGTATATATTGTTGTGAGTTAGGTCTTGATAAAACCTACCTCTGGGGTTTCTATTTAAGTTAGGCATTGTCTGATATATAAAAGTTTCTGGTCTTAAGCCTTCCTTTGTAGCGAAGGAAAATTGCCTAGTACTTATAATATCTTCATGTAGCTGTATCCTGTTTCTAATTTCCTCCGCAGAATTTGATGATCCTACGAGAGTTTGTAATTGTATTTTATACTCACCGGGGCCCCTAATATTAAGGTCTTAATGATTCCTGATACATTTCTACTTTCCCATGGGGATCCTAGTCCTTCCTGGTACATTCCCATTAGTATTACCAGTTCTCTAAGTTGTGACTGGAGTTCTTTTATGCTGTTTCATTTACAGGAGAAGTTTGTTGATGTTAAATCTAGGACTGGCTATGCTATTTTCCATGCCCTGCTGATCCATTCCCACAATGACAACACTACATCCCCTGGTTCATCTATTAATAGTTTTAATTGGTATTGGATTTTAGAATTCTCAGCGGCATCTATGACTGCCTTAGGCTCTTCTTTTGAAAGTAAAGTGGTATTTCCCCTAGTTTCACAGATTTTTACGAGCCAATCTACGTCAGTCAGTTCTGCTTTAATAAATATTTTTCTTAGATCATTAAATTCACTTCTATTGTATGCTGTGAACTCAATAGTTTCCTCTGTTCTTGGCTGTTCTGTTTTAATTTGCTTTTTTTTCTGATTATTGTTAGGTCTGCCTTTACTTTTTGTATAACTTTTCTTGCTAAATCTTTTCCTTTTAACCTATCTTCACCTCCTTTTTCAATTGTTTGTAATAATATTCCTGTAATTTCTTTTGGTTTCGCCCAGTCGTTATGGGGTTTATATGTCTTGGTTCGGTTAGATCACACTGAATGTCTTCTACTATAGATATTTTATATTTTGTCCTAAGAGTTTCTTCTGTCATCCTCCATGGGCTCCCAGAGCTAGTGTTAAAAGGAGGATCTTTCTTTTTAAATAAGTTCTTAAAAAATGTTTTCATTCGCCCAATTTTATTCTTGCTCCGTATCTGCCAAAAGGGCAGAAACCTTCCTTATGTGGATATTTAAATTCTAGTTTAAGCCTACCTTTTCGTTTCAGTTTCTTTTGTATTATAAGTTTAGCCTTTAATAGCCAGCCTTTCATATGGTAATTTCCCCAGAGTTATTGTAAATCTCGCCCTTTTTAGTGTGATCAGCACTGGGGAGTTATTTTGTTATTCCGTCCTTTTTATAATTTACTAGAGGCCCAGTGCACGACATTTGTGCACTTGGGCTGAGGGGTCTCTTAGCCCAACCTGTGCCCTTTCGCAGTCCAGGAGCCCTAGGGGGATGTCGGACATCCTTAGCACTGCTATGGAGGCGGGAGAGGCTCCTGCCACCACCCCTGTGCTTGCCAGCCGTGAGCCTGGCTTACGGCTGAGCAGTGCTCCCCCTGTGGGAGTGCACTGACCACCAGGGGGCAGCTCCTGCGTTGAGCATCTGCCCCCTGGTGGTCAGTGTGCATTATAGCGACTAGTAGTTCTGCGTTCAGTCGATTTGCATATTAGCCTTTTATTATATAGGATAATTTAGAAAATCCAGTGGAGTCAAATACCCGGTTCGACTGCTGACTGCACCAATTGTCTGAGAAAGGAAGGGTGTTATCCGAGGCATCCATTTGGATAAACTTAATCATGCAGGCGTTTGGACATATCAAGTAGTTGCCAGCAAAGAGACTACTCTGAGCAGGCAGGACCAAGGGTAGGCATCATCATCTGACCTTATAATTAAAACACGTAATATTATAGAGACTGCCGGAGGAATTACGCCACACAAAATTATGCAGTTGCAAATCACACAGCACTTTATTACTCACACAAATTCCTGGTGCTGTGGGTACAGACTTAACGGGATCCCAGTGACGTTGAGATTCCTCTCGCAGCAGCTGTGGTGCCATCTCGGCTGGCAGGGTCTGGTCAGGACCAGTTTCTTCGTGGCGTTCCAGCCCGGGTTTCGGTGTGTGAGCCGGACGGGTGTACTGGCCGTCTTCTGTCGTCTGGCAGGAGCAAGGGTGCGGAAAGAGGTGCGGGCATCTGAGATCCAGAGGTTCGGAGCGCCCGTCTCAATTGGCACTGAGCTGTGGAGGCAGCACCCAGACCAGGGCCGATCAGCGATGCCAAAGGCAGTCCAGCGATCAGCCACTAGCGCAGTGCTCAGAGCGATCAGCAACGGCAGCGCGTCCAGCGATCAAGCAATGATCGACGAGGTCTCTTTGGGAATCTGTTTTTATAGCCTGTTCATACCCATAGCAGTCCAGCTGTTTATCTTATAATTATGTCAGGTGTTAATCAGCAATTACATAGGTGAACATCTATCTATCATAGCAAGTCACTCTAAGTCAGTAATCGAAGTTCAAATCCTTCTCTATGGGATACACACGCTCAGGGTAGTGGGGTATGTGTCCTTACTATCACGCTTTAAGTTTCAGGAAAATTAACTCAAACATTTTAAAACCTTTTAAAACATTTTTAGGTATTTTTAAACATTTCTATATGTTACTACAACAGGGAGGTTTGAATGAAATAGCACTTAGCGAAACAGGGCACACAGATAAGACTCAACGAGTGGTAACCAATACTGTTGTCAGGCTGTACGTATTTCACAGAGGTCTGTGCGCTTTTCATTCTAGACCCGAACATGGACATGTTTCTGTTTATCTTTTGGGGGGTATTATCCCATTTCTACCCCCAAAGAAGAGAGGCTGAGGGAGGGGCTGACCAGTTGGAGCCTCAGTGCCGACACAGAGCCGTGTGGGAGGTTCTCGTTCCAACGACGTCTCCTTTCCGTCCTTTGATGCTACTCGTCTGCATCCAGCTGACACCCAAGTGTTTTCCATGAAGCGCTCCCACTGCCTTTTTCAGAAACCCGAGTCCACACGAAGACAATGGCAACAAGCAGAAGGTGTGAACGCTCCCAAGCAGGCCCCGGTTTGGAAAACGTGATAAAGCGGTTATTGTGTGTCCGAACTTTTCACACAAGAATTGGAGGAGATTTAACACCAGGAATAATAAACAGAGGGAGGCCGGCTAATGCAGAGCAGATGGGCCCACAGGGTAGTGCTGAGCATTTCAACGTCTTTCCCCTCGGACCCTTGGACCCAAGATGACGAAGTGCTGGACTCATTAGTTAAAGATAAAGTTCGTGCAATGGGGAAAACAATAAATATGGCTGGTTTGATTTCTGGGGCAGTGAGGGGACTAAAGATTTTAAGACCCTTCTAGGTGGCAGGCATTCATTGCTCTAATCCTGGCCACAGGTCCATTTTACAGATGAGAACACCAAGGCTCTGAAAGTGTAAATCGCTCCTGAAGGGCCCTCAGCCAGCATGAAGTGGATCAGTGCCAGGTCTGTCTCATTGCGTATGCATGCCACGGTTCTGCAAACTGGGGCAACAGGTGAGCAGGGAGCGTGGGTCATGGTCAGCCCGGCTGGTGTGGCTCAGTGGTTGAGTGACAACCTATGAATCAGGAGGTCACCAGTTCGATTCCCGGTCAGGGCGCATGCCCAGGTAGCAGCAGGCTCGTTCCCCAGTGGGGGGGCGTGCAAGCGGCAGCCAATTGATGACTCTCTCGCATCATTGATGTTTCTATCTTCCCCCCTCCCTTTCTCTGAAATCAACAAAAACCTATTTAAAAAAATAAGAGTCATGGTTAAATGAATTTTAGAAACACTGACCTCTATGAACACAATAACAGTCTTACTGAAGCAGCATTGATGTACCATAGCTATATGTATTTAAGCCATGAACTTGGCAAGTTTTGCCATATGTCTGCACCAGTGAAACCATCACCATAATGAGGATAGAGAACATATCCATTACTCCCAGAAGTTTTCTCCTGCCCCTTTGCAATTCCTCCCCCGAGTCCCTCTCACCCTTGATCTCAGACAACCATTGACGCTATGTCTGACTCTCACTCTAGCAGTGAGACAAAATGTGGTTTTCATCCATAATAACGTTGGAAAACGGGAAGGGGTTTCCGTGTGCTTTCTGTCACTACGGATTACGTTTTCGAGAGTTTTCTATAAATGGAATCATATGTACTCTCTCTTTTTATTTTTTTGCCTGTCTCCTTTTACTCAGCAATAATGATTTTGAGATTTATTCATGTTATTCCATGTTGGTTGTGTTATATTACTGAGTAGGATTCCCCTTGTATGAATATGCCACAATTTGTTCCTCTATTCATCTATAGGTGGACTTTTAGGTTGTTTCCAATTTGGGGCTATTACAAATAAAGTAGCAATGAACGTTGGTGGTCAAATGTTTGTATGACATATGCTTTCTTTTCTCTTAGATAAATACCTAAGAGTGGAATGGCTAGATCATATGCTAGGTATGTGTCTAGTTTGTAAACTGTTTTCCAAAGTGGTTGCACCATTTCGCACTTCCACTAGCAGTGAATGAGAGTTCCTCCTCCTCCTTGCCAGCACTTGGAATAGTCAGGCTCTCTCATTTCTGCCATTTTAACAGGTAAGTAGTGGTATCAGGTTTTCTTATGGTTTTAATTTGTGTTTCCCTCACAACCAATAATATTCAGTATGTGTTTTGTGCTTGTTTACCATCTACATGCCTTCTTTAGTTAAGTGTTTGTTCAAATGTTTTGCATATTTTTAATTGAGATGTTTCTTATCATTGAGTTTTAAGAGTTCTTTACATATATATTGGATACAAAGTCTCTTAATTGATATCTGCTTTGCAAATATTTTTTTTCCCTAACCATGTCTTTTAAATATAGAAGTTTTTTAATTCTGGCAAAGTCCAATTGATATTCCACATCTCTTAAATTTTATTTCATAATTTAAAAATCTCAGCTACTTTCTGGCAAATTCCTCTGGCTTGATTTTAACAACTTACAAATATGCTCTTTTAGCAACCTATTCTACTGTTCAGCCTATATGGTGACATTTTTTTTTTTCAATTATCAAATTTTTTAAATAAAAAATCATCCACAACATTTGCTACATGGGAATCTTGCATCTCCCGGAGAGTGTTAATTATTCAGTTCAGCTCAGTGTATGAGCTCTATTTCCTTGAGTGTAAGTTCTACACTTGGTCAAAGGGTGATGTCTTTCATGCACAGAGCGGGTTTTCACAGTGGCTGGGTGATTCTTAGCTGAGGAGTCAGCCATCTGTTTGAGGATCCCTGATGGCCGGTCTTGGTTTAGTGAAGCCTACTTCCAGGATGAGCAGGGACACTCAGACATAGTGCCACCCTCTGCTCTTTCCCACCTTCAACTTTTTGGTATTTCTTTGCTTCATCCCTCGACCTCCTGTATTCCTTCAATGTCCACCTCATTTTTCCTCATCTCTCCCCGCCCCACACTCCTCTTTAACGGATCAGCTCTTAACCCTTCACATCTCAACTGAGATGCTGCCTTAGAGAAGCCATTAGCCCCACTCCCCGGACATAAACCAAAAAACAAGACCCTTCCCTCTGTACTCCTAAATCACTCTTTACCACCACCCCACCCCCCGCCCCTAGTTCAATGACTTTCGTATTGTAATTAACTGGTTTCTCATCAGCTCCCCCCCCCCCCCCCCCCCCGCCCCCCGGACTGCTCTCTGGACAGGGAAGGAAGCCCATGAGAAACCAGTTCATTACAATTAAGGAAATCGCTAAGGGAGACACTTTAGGAGATGCCACAGATGGTTCACATTGGGCAGCTGGTGCAATGCGCTTCGTCAGTTCACTAAAGTGACTGCGGAGAGAGCCCCGAGGAGCCCAACTGTCGTGGACGCTGAGGAGGACAAGGTCCTGGACGCTGGGCCGTTGTTCCATCCTCAGCCCTCCACAAGGCACACCTGGCTCACGTAGGATGCCCAGGTCTTGAACGTTTTAAGCCAAAGGAGGCTCTGAAAGGGCCGATTTAAAAACGAAGCCAGCTGAAGAACAGTGCTATGCATGTCTCTCTTTTACTTCAAAGAAAAACAGATCTTTGAAAAAAGAGCGAAATAAATAGCACAGTACCAATGGCGTTCAGTTGCTAACGTTTACCAGTGGCTTCCCATGGGCCAGACAGCACCTTGCTCATCTCATTCGGTCCCCACCGCAGCCCTTGGACACGAGAAAGTTTCTCTTTACAGAGAAGGAAACTGAGGGCTGCCAAGGTTGAAGAACGTCTCAGGCTCACATACCTGGACTGAGTGAATGATTGTGTGTCCGCCCCTGCCCCCAGATTCATATGTTGAAGTCCTATCCCCAGTGTGGCTGTATTTTGAGTAAAGATGTTTTTGTAATTAAGGTTAAATGAGGTCATAAGGGTGGGGCTCCGATCTGATATGATTAGTGTCCTTTTTTTTTTTTTGATGAAATATAATCTTTTTTTTTATTAATTAAATCTTTATTGTTCAGATTATTACATATGTTCCTCTTTTTCCCCCCCATAACTCCCCTCCTCCCAATTCCCGCTCCACCCTCCGCCCTCACTCCCCACCCACTGTCCTCATCCATAGGTGCACGATTTTTGTCCAGTCTCTTCCCGCATCTCCCACACCCCTTTCCCCCCAAGAATGGTCAGTCCATTCCCTTTCTATGTCCCTGATTCTATTATAATCACCAGTTCATTCTGTTCATCAGATTATTTATTCACTTGATTCTTAGATTCACTTGTTGATAGATGCATATTTGTTGTTCATAATTTGTATCTTTACCTTTTTCTTCCTCTTCCTCTTCTTAAAGGATACCTTTCAGCATTTCATATAATCCTGGTTTGGTGGTGATGAACTCCTTTAGCTTTTCCTTATCTGTGAAGCTCTTTATCTGACCTTCAATTCTGAACGATAGCTTTGCTGGATAAAGTAATCTTGGTTGTAGGTTCTTGGTATTCATCACTTTGAATATTTCTTGCCACTCCCTTCTGGCCTGCAAAGTTTCTGTTGAGAAATCAGCTGACAGTCGTATGGGTATTCCCTTGTAGGTAACTGAGTTTCTTTCTCTTGCTGTTTTTAAGATTCTCTCTTTATCTTTTGCTCTTGGCATTTTAATTATGATGTGTCTTGGTGTGGTCCTCTTTGGATTCCTTTTGTTTGGGGTTCTCCGCGCTTCTTGGACCTGTAAGTCCATTTCTTTCACCAGGTGGGGGAAGTTTTCTGTCATTATTTCTTCAAATAGGTTTTCAATATCTTGCTCTCTCTCATCTTCTGGCACCCCTATAATTCTGATGTTGGTACGCCTGAAGCTGTCCCAGAGGCTCCTTACACTATCCTCGCATTTTTGGATTCTTTTTTCATTTTGCTTTTCCGGTTGGGTGTTTTTTGATTCCTCGCATTTCAAATCATTGACTTGATTCTTGCGCTCCTCTGTTCTGCTGTCGGGAGTCTGTATAATATTCTTTATTTCAGTCAGTGTATGCTTAATTTCTAGTTGGTTCCCCAATATAACATCGAGGGTCTCATTAGTTTTCTTGTAGATCTCATTAAGTTTATCGGCGGCTTCTAAACAGTTCTTGAGAGACCTTAAAAGTGTGGTTCTGAACTCTAGATCTTCCATTGACAATTTTGTCCTGTTTCTTTGTCTCCGCATTTTGTTATGCTTCCTTGGTGCACCCCCTAGTGGTCTGAACTTCTGTCCTCTAGGGAGGTGCTAATCTAGCCTTTGCCTGAGGCTATCCGGCAAATGCCTCTGTGCAGGGCTTGGGCGGGGTGGGTCGCACAGGATCAATGGGGTGGGCCGGAAAGAGCAGTTATGGTGGCTCTCAGTCCTGTCCCCAGGGGCTCTGCCTCTCTGAGTCCCAGCCCCGCTGCACACCTCGGAGAGAAAGCTGCACTCGCTCTGACCGAGGCCAGACAGTCCCGCTTCTCCCGTTTGAGTCTGGGTCCCTAAAGACTCGCCCGGATCTGGAGCTCAGAGTCTGCGACTCCCTCCCGATTGAAAAACGCTAACCGCGCCCTCCGCCGCCAGCCCGCTCCGCGCGCGCACTCCGCACCTCAGAATTTGACTTCAGCACTGCGCCTCCTCTGAGTGTCCGTATGCGTTTCTCTGTCCTCCTAGTTGTAGGACTTCCACTCAGCCAGCGTTCCAGTGGTTCTGGGTGATGTCCGTTCAGTCTTTTAGTTTTACTTTTGAAGTAGTTGTTCAAAGCAGCAAACTCCGGCGTTAACCTATGCCGCCATCTTGGTTCTCTGATTAGTGTCCTTATACGAAGAGACACCTGAGCCCGGCCGGTGTTGCTCAGTTGGTTGAGCGTCATCCTGTGCACTGAAATGTTGTCAGTTCGATTCCCAGTACAGAAGACAACGGACCTCTCTCCCTTCCTTTCTCTAGGCATGTCTTTGGGTGAGGCTTTTAAAAAAAGAGACACCTGAGTGCTTGTGGGCTCGCCATGGGTGCGTCCTTGGAGGAGACCAGGCGAGTCCACAGCAAGAAGGTAGTCGTCTGCTGCCTAAGGGGAGAGCTCTCACCAGACTCCAACCCTGATGGCACCTTGGTCTTGGACGCCCAGTCTCCAGAGCTGTGAGGAAATTTGTTTCTGTTGGTTAAGCCTGCCTATGTTTTTGTTACGGCGGTCCTAGCAAACTCCTACAGCTGGCAGCCCCCTGCATTGGGATTCTAGGCACCAGAGTCCACATTAATCACCCATTTAGAAATTTCTGTGTTTCCACAAGTGGCATGCTGGCTTTAGTCTTTAAGTTGAGGTGGGAAGTGTGTTTAAACTTGGCATTGGGATGTACAGTTCTATTCTAACATTGATGGTTATTACTTAAAGCCCTTTCACTGAATCTTGGTAGTGGGGGGACCATTTCTTTCGAGCATGGAAGCAGGTTGGAAATGTTGCAACTAGTAATAATGGTTGGACTTTTGGCTTAGGAAATACTTCAGGGGGAAAGAATTTGCTTAAATCTCTGCCTGCTATTAGAGTTGAAGGTTTGGTGATAGGAGTTGCCCTTCCCCTGAACTTCCTGGATTGCAAGACCATGTGGAAATGTAGTTTGTCTCATCTAAAAAATAAGGGCAGGTAACTTTTGAAGAACTGGCATCAAAAGCGCATTTAGCCGAGCTTCTAACATTCGGAGCATGATTATCTGGTGTGTGAATGCTCTTGGCCCTTTTTCTTCTTCTCTCCCTCCTTTAATAATGGGAGGAGCTGTCTGGCCATTGCCCACTTTTTCCACATGTTGGCTGGTCTCCTCCTTACCTCTGCTGGCAAAGTCCCTCCGCACAAGTGGGTGTTGGCCCCTCAACAGAAGACAGGGCTGTAGGCAGGATAGATGGATAATGTGGGCGGCCTTTGGATCCACTTTTTTTTTTTTTTAATCCTCACCCAGGGATATATTTTTATTGATTTTAGAGAGAGGAAGGTTGAGAGGGGGAGAGAGAAACATCAGTGTGAGAGAGTTGCTTCCTGTACTACATGCCCCAACTGGGGATGAAACCCATAATCTAGGTATGTGCCCTGACTGGGAATTGAACCCGAGAACTGTTGGTGTATAGGGTGCTGCTCCAACCAACTGAGCCACCCGGCCAGGGCCGTTGGCTCCACTTTCTTCCCCTGTTGCATGAAGGTCAAGTTTCTGTTTCACTTGGTGGGTGGACAGACAGCTTTGTGTGCACTGCTCTTAATCCATGACCCTCTTTCTCACTGGCTTTCACTTTGATGAGAGCTTTGGCCTAATGGACATAGCATCTCCTACATCCCCTGCTGGCCTCTGTAGACAAATCAGACTGTACACAAGGATAGGTGGATAGATAGATCTATTGGGAAGAACAGCCTATAATCTCGATCATAACCGTTATTAGCATTTTATGCGGTCAACTTCCTTTCATGTCCATGTGTACACTTAGATGCATGAAAATGTGCATATTTCAGTTCATACTGGGCATGTTGTTAAGGAACCTGAGTTTCCCCCCTTCATATACTCAGGGTGTCTTTCCTCGTTGGCCCATAAAGTTGTACACCATCCTTCTGTAACAGGCTCATGTGATTGTGCATTGCTAAGAACCAAGTTGCTGAGTTCTTTAGGGCCTACTCCAAAGAAGACTTAATTGTTAGCATGAGATGCTATGTGCCCCAAGAGCTAGAGAGGATGATCTCTAGCTTAGCGGGCCTTACATTTTTTGGGGGGACTGGAACTACAAGGAAGTCACATTTAGTGGGAGTGCAGTGTCTATGAAGATAGTCTATCTTCTTCTCTTACTGGCCCATAGGGGAGGGCTGAGGGACCTTCTTCCCTGGAATCTATGGAAGGGGCTCTCAATATAATTGGTCACAAATTTTCTAGGTGACTATAAGAAGAGGAAGATATTGTTCCTTGGTTATGCTAAGCTGCCTACCAGCTTAGAGATGAGGGCAATGGTAGGGAAGGAATAGGAATGAAGTGGAAAAGGGGCACAGCCATCGGAGAAGGGAAATAATTGTCCCTTTGAGGTTCCACTCCCTGAGAATTAGGGGCATCTCTACCATATTGCTGGACCCAGATTGGGGTCACAGAGGGAAGATGGAATATGGGTTAGGGGGCTCATGGGAGATGACTTTATTATAGTGGCAGGGCTGCTTACATCAGAGAAATGTGGAGTGAGGTCACCAGCTTGGCGACAACAGAGGGACCAAGTCTTACAAGGAATTACTAGTGCCTGAGGGCCTGCAGGGGACTAAGTCCTGAAGCAGCAAGGTCTCTTGGGGTGGCCATCCATCTCTCTAGTCCACAGTGAGCTGCATATAAGCTACGTGAGTGGCAATGACCAATAGAAAGAGGGCAGCAAAACCCAATCACCCCAGGCCATCAAGTAGGGAGATTCCTTTTTGTGCTCACTCATCCTCATCCCAACACCAGAGGGATAGGCACAGGGAAGGGGATGTGTGTGAGAGAGAAGTTACCCCCACCACACGCACAGACACATACACACACACACACACACACACACACACACACACAGCCTCCAAAGTCCATCCTTATAGCCACTGAGTTGGGATAAGAGGAAAGCTTTGAAACAAATGAGTTTGAAGTTTTAAATGAACAAGACAAAGTCATACCACTATGTTGTACACCTGAAACTAATATACTAGTAATACTGAACGTCAACTGTAATAGACTTTTTAAAAAAAGAGCCCTCAGAAGCAGGGTCCTCATGCACTGCTACTGGGTCTATAAATTGATTCAACTTCTTTGCAGGGCAATTTAGTGATCTCCATAACAATAAAAATGTGCATTTCCCTGACTAAGGAATCCCAACTTTAGGAATTTATTTTACAGAATACTCACCCGTGGTCATGAGATATAGGAACCAGAATGTTCTCAGGGGCATTATTTCTAACAGTCAACAGTGTCTCCCAGCTGGGAGTGTGTGTGTGTGGTGGGGGTGGGGGGTGGGGGGTGTTGTTTAAATCACTGACAGTCCATCCATGTGATGGAGACCCATGCAGCCATTAGAAAAATGTGTCGTATGAATATGGAGCAATTCTAACACATTGCTACGCTTTAAAAAAAGGTACAATGTGTGGGTATGCTAATGTGTGTATAGAGAAGCCCTCTCCTTGAATATGCACACAGTATTTCTGGAAGCATGCTGAGAAATTGCTGCCATGTTGGCTCTAGGGACAGTGGAACTGGAGGAAAGGAGGGGAAGGGATAGTCGTGTTTCACTATCTTTACTGCTTGAAAGAGTTTAAAGTAGGGAACGAATCAAATGCATGTGAGAAAACAAATAAAAAACCTCACCGTCATACTCTTAGTCCTCCCGTGGGTTTCCTTTGGATGGCTGAGCTGGGGCCATGACGTGTGAGGATGCCCTGCAAACCAAGCATGTCAAACTCAAAGGCTAACACAGGCCAAATAAATAAGGTGGAAGTTGATGTGGGCCGCAAAAAAACGAAAGCTTCAATTTTCATAGAAACGTAGGTTTGTTTTGATAGAGACATGCTGAATACAAAGGGCTGAAATAAATGAGTCATCGTTAACATAAAATAATAGAACATTTTAATTAAAATTTGTATTTTTCCTTGAACATTAACTTATCAGACACTGGATAACTGTATAAATTAATAAGCGCAACACAAATAAACCCATTTTTCTTGTTCTCCAAAAGCAAAATATTTCTTGTTGCGCACACCAAACAAGTCAGTACAAGACTAATGACGTGGCAATTGGCTGCTAAAATATTCGCGGCTGGTATTAGTGGGGAGAAATGGTGCACCTGAGCGTAAGGCGTGTAAGGGAAATGGATGCAACACGATGATAGTCATCAGCAAACGTTGTCGTTTGATATTAATAATTATGTATAACAGGATCTTGTGAAAATTAAGTTACAAGATTTTTATTTAAAACGTTTCCTACAGTTATATTGGCTGGGCCACAAAATATTCCTTGTGGGCCGCATGTGGCCCACGGGCCGTGAGTTTGACATGCTTGCTGTAGACCCTTTCGTTCCAAAGACTCTTGAGTACACGTCGAAGGGCTTCTCTTGACGATGCATCACACTGACCTCCCGAGCCCACACTCGCCCTGGCTCCTTTCGGGATTTGCGGTAACATAAAACCTCCTCGTAGAGTGAAGGGTTCCAGAGCATGGCTAGGTTACTCCATGACTTCAAAACGAGTGAGGTTTCCTTTCTGGAAATATGGTGAAATAAATGCCAGGTATCTGGGAATCTTTCCTGGTACAAAACACCTAAAATTGCTGAATAAAATATAAAAATGAATAATGGGTTGTTAAGCTGGCAAGAAATAAAGTAAAAGTTCAGAGGCCAGGAATAATGAAAAAAGCGCAGACTCTCATCGAGGAGAAAAAGTGAGTGCTGATGTCAGCATTCACCTTGGGCATGTCTGGACTCAAGGGGCTCTCACACAGGCAGGGGACAACAGGCTGAGCCTGGGTGCAGCCAGGTTGGGGAGGTCAGATGAAGCCGAGCCTCTTTCGTGGGTGGACTTGGGTACCACCTGCCCCACAGAGAGACATTGTAAAAGGTCTTTCCTGTCTGGGCCTCCTTGGCAACTGATGGAATGAAAAAAAATAAAATAAAATAAAAGGGAAAAGTACCCTCTGAGAATACTGAACCATAAGTGTGCTATGCTACACGTGAGCAGAAAAAAATCCAAGCCAGAAGTTTAGGATAAAGTTGTGGTAAAACAGCAGTGCCCCAGGCAACTGGCAGTATATCCGGCTGACAAATCATTTGTCGAGAAGCATATTCTAAACAAAGATAAATTTCCAAGGAACACGAGCTCACAGCCAAAGATTACATAACACGCAGGAAACAAGCCACTGTTGAGAGAGAATAGGCAGAGACCACAAACGCAGGAGCGTTCGTACAGACTGTAGGCACTGGAATGAGCAGAGACAGAATAGAAAATGAACAAGTTTAATTTATTTAAAGAAATTAAGATAGATGTTGGAAGTATGATTAAAGAGCAAGACACTATGAAAATGAACAAGGCAGTTTAAAATATATATATATATATATATATATATATATATATATATATATTATTGATTTTTTACAGCGAGGAAGGGAGAGGGACAGAGAGTTAGAAACATCAGTGAGAGAGAAACATCGATCAGCTTCCTCCTGAACACTGGGGATGTGCCCGCAACCAAGTACATGCCCTTGCCCGGAATCGAACCTGGGACCCTTCAGTCCGCAGGCCGACGCTCTATCCACTGAGCCAAACCAGTTAGGACTGGACAAGGCAGTTTTTAAAAGAAGGACCACATAGAATTTTTAGATTAAGAAAATGTAAATTATGAAAATTACAAAATCAAAGGACTGGTAAAACAAGGGAGTATACACAGCTGAAGAGAGAATTAGTGAACTGGAAAATAAAACCGAAGAAATGTCTTAGAATGTAGTCTAAAGAATGAATAACAGTTAATATTTACAGATTATTTCCCGTGTGCCATATACCCTTTATCTTACTTAACTCTTATAAAAAACTTATGAGGTTGTTACTATTAATATTTATATTTTGCTAACCTTCTCTGTGCCTTATTTTCCCCCAATATAAAGTGAGGATGGTGATGAACAAAAATAGATCCAGAGACATAGAAGCATCAAACAGGCCGTCAAACCTCAGAGGTAATGTATGGGAGGATGGGGGTGGGGTGGGGTAAGAGATCAACCAAAGGACTTGTATGCATGCATAAAAGCATAACCAACGGACACAGACCGTAGGGGGGTGAGGGCATGTGCTGGGGGGTGGAAGTGGCTGGGGAGAGGTCATCGAGGGAAAAAGCAGACATATGTAATACTTTAAACATTAAAGAATTTAAATTAAAGAAAGTAAGGCAAGATTCACAATTCTAAAGTAGAAAATGTTCTGAAAACATTTGGTGGCAAAACCTTACCCACACTGACACACTACTACTCCAGGGCTGTATTTGTTTCCTGTTGCTGTGGTAACGAATTACCAGGAACCTAGTGGCGGAACACAATGCATATTTGTCATCTTGCAGTTTCAGGTCAGAGTATAAAGTGGGCCGGCAGGGCTGAGTTCCTTCCTGAGCCTCTGGGTTCCTTCAGAAGGATCCATCTCCTTGCCTGCTTTGAGGGTGTGGGGGCTGCCTGCTTCCCTGGCCGGTGGTCCCATCGTTCTGCCCTCACACCTCTTCTTGGGCTCTGTCATATGTCCTTCTTCCTCTTATAAAGACACTAGTGATTACATTGGACTCACCTGGGTATTTCAGAGAATCCCCCCGTCTCCAGATCCTGAACTTAATCACATCTGCAAAGTCCCTTTTGTAAGGTTAGATATTCACAAGTTCTGGGGACCAGGACACGGACATCTTTGGGGAGAGGGGGCAGGCATTCTTCTGCTGGTCGCAAGTGTGAATATTCACACGTTGCCACCTCTTTCTAGGTTTGTTTCATGTGCTGGGTGTGGTATAATGCATGGTGATGATGCTCTACTCTTGAAAATTCTGGAAAAAACAAAAAAAACAAAAAAACCCCCACAATAATTGAATTCAGCAACATATCTGGCCCTGAGAGTTTTGGGCGAGGATTGTGGACCTCACTTGAACCGAGACCAAGTCTTGGCCTGTAGCTCTCCAATGGAAGGTTGTGTGGTTTAAGTGATATACAGTGACTTGTAAAATGTGTGGTGCAATGTCAGACACATCGCGGATGCTCCTGCTTTGCAGTGGGCTGCTGGTCAGCTCACAGCGGCAACGGTCCTGCTCATTGCACCCCCAACAGCTCTCTCTGCAGACCAGGCACCCATAGTCACTGCTAAGGTCAAGTCCGCCACTGAGGTGCCCTGCGGAGGTACATTCAGGCAGAGCCCAGAGAGGGGAGCACTCACAAGGAGGAACGGAGGGAGATGCAGGAGAGTAATGTCTGGGGAGCTCCATCAAGGAGGACTCAGCATTTTCTGTGGGACCCGAGGGGAAGGCCACTCCAGGAAAACATCTTTCTGGCAAAGGCATGGCTCCCGCCAGGGCCCGAAAATGCTTTCGTTACTGGCTTCTGGACTGGAAGAACTGTGTGCATTTTTCCGCTATAATTTGAGGTTTCTGAAATGAAAAACTATATTCTACACATAAAGATTACTGAGACCGTCAGCTTGCATGAAGCACCTTATAAACGTACCTAGCTTGGACCTAATATTTAAGCATTTAGGAAATAATGCGAGGCAGACAGGAATTTACAGATTTATAAGAAAAAAGTAGTTGGCAGAGAAAGGAAGAGGAAAAAAATAGACCAGCTAATCTAGAAAGACTTTTTCAAGGCTTATGAAGAATCTGTGACTGTGGGGACATTTGGTGACTTAATATTTATTCCTCTGTGCAGGGGGGTGGGGAGGGAGTGAGGGCAAGTCTGTGATTCCTTTTGCATGGTTATGGCAAGGATTCTCTCAAACGTCATGTTCACCCGTGGAAGGAAGTCAAGTTTGCCTGAGGGAAACTGACGGCAGATTCTAGAAAAGGCAAAAATGATAGGTGAGCTGATTTGGCATGTGTTCCGTCTGCAGCCACCAGGGTTCAGGAAAACCTTCAGCTTAGCTCGTGAAGTGAGAGAATAAAGGGAGAACGAGCAAGTTGGTTGTCATTTCAGTTAGAAAATTGGACAAGGGGTTCATTTATTTTCAAAAGGCAGGTCCCCATGAAGCAAGTCTGCATTCTGTATAATCAGATTGGAATTATTCTGTGCCCCTGCTCCCTCTGCCCCCCCCCCCCCCCCCAGTCCCGCCAGCCTGGACACACACACTTCAGGTGGAGGCTCTGTAGGGAGGCTTACTCTGGCCACTGGGAAACAGCTCATGCTTGAGGTCAGATTCTGGGAATAACTAACAGAGGTTTAGGGTTTTACAGCTAGAAAAGCCCATCATCCATAGGCTTAGCAGTTTATCAGCATCCCTGCGTCATTGACTTCCCAGGACTACACAGCCGGTCAGACCTGGGAATGGAATCCTTCCCATCTGAGGCCAGATCCTATGTGTCTCCTCCCACACTGCGGGTCACAGGTCCAGGAGGACGATGCGGGACTCGGAATCTCTCCCCGAGGACAGTGCTCCCCAAACCCGGCTGCTCAGCAAGGCTCCGAGAGTTGTTTGACATACTGATTCCTGGGCCTCCGCCTTAGAGATTGTGACCCAGAGAAGTGTTTGTAAATCTGTATTTTAAAATATATATTTTATTCATTTCAAAGAGGACGGGAGAGGGAGATAGAAACATCAATGATGAGAGACTCATCGTTGGCTGCCTCCTGCACGCCCCCTACCGGAGGATGGAGCCCACAACCGGAACATGTACCCTGCCCGAGAATCGAACCGTGACCCCCTGGTTCATAGGTCCACGTTCGACCACTGAGCCAGGCCGGCTGGGCTAACTCGGCATTTTTAAATGATGGCTTGAGGATCCGATCTACAGCCAGTTTTGGAAGCTACTATTTTGTTAAATCAAAGGCTAGGGCTACCATTTTCACCTGATACCACTTCCAGGACACGAGGGGGAAATGAGTGTGTTTTAGATCAGTGGGTCTTAACCTTTAAAAAACTACTTTCCCTCTTAAGAACTTTGTGGAAATCTAACCCCCTCCCCCTAACCTTCAGCTTCTGATTCAGCTGGAGTGGCACCAGCTGGCTCCCAGGCGAGGCTGTAGGTGTGGCACTGCAGCGAGGGATGGACGGTGCAGGAGACCAGGTGAGTATAACTCTGTGTGTGTGTGTGTGTGTGTGTGTGTGTGTGTGTGTGTTGGGGTGGGGGTGGGGGTCCTCTTCTCACTCCCACGTGGCTACTGTTATCATCAGTAACAGCTGGCGGTTATGGTGCTTGCCTCCTGCAGGTTCTCTCACCGCTGGGTGAGGGGCAGCAGATGGCAAGGCTGGAGAACACACTCCATCCTTCCCCGGCTTCCTGTGGTCCTGGTGTGAGCGTGAGGCTGAGAGCGCACCAGAGACAACCAGAGACCCAGGAGGGCGGGCGGAGCACCGCTCGCCGCCGCGGAGAGGATCAGGGTCGCCTCCCAGGGCGCAGTGGGGAGGTGGGGCGGCCCAGGCGCCTGGCGGCCGTCCCGGCCATCTCCGCCCGGAGGTGCGAGGGCGCCCGCGGCCCGCAGGGGGCGCTGCCGCGCCGTCCCGCCGTCCCGCCGCCCACTCGGCGGGCGCGCCTCTCCGCAGTCCAGAGCCGCCGGGCCCGGGACCCGCTCGTGCGAGCGCGCAGACTTCTCGGCCGGACCGAGGACGCCGCCCGCTCCGGCCGCCCGTGTGCTCGCCTTCCGCGCCCGCTGGGCCCCCCGCCCCGGCCCCGCGCCGCACCTCCCCGGCGTCCGAGCGCACAGCTCCCGCCCCGGGAGCCTCCGGCCGCCCGGACCCCGCCGCCCCGCCGCCGGCGCGCTCTGCGCCCCGCTCGCCGGGCACCGGGAGGGCGGTGTCGGCTGAGAATGGGCGGCCCGGCGGCGCGGAGGGGCGCCGGGGGGCTCCGCGCGCTGCTCCTGGCGCTGGTGGCCGCGGGAACCCCCGCCGGCGCCTACAACCTGGACCCGCAGCGCCCCGTGCGCTTCCAGGGCACCGCCGGCTCCTTCTTCGGGTACGCGGTGCTGGAGCACGTCCACGACAACACGCGCTGGTGAGTGTCCTCGCGGCTCCCGGAGCCCGCCGGCCGCCTCCCCAGCCTCGGCCCCCCGGCCGGCCGCCGCCGCCTTTCCGGCCTCTCCACGCCCGCCGTCCCGAGGGGGAGATTTAAATGTCTCCGCTGCGCGCGGCGCGGCTGCGGAGGGAAGGCGAGGAGGGCGGGCGGGCGCTGGTCCCCGGTCCCCTGGACTTCCCGGTGGCGCCCGGGGTGGGAGGGAGCCGGGCCGGGCCGGGCGCTTCCCGGGGTCCCAGCCTGGAGTGTGCGGGGAGAGCCGCCCTTGGCCTCCCAGCCAGACTCAACTTAACTCTCTCCTCGCAAAGTAACTGGCGCCTCTGCCCTCCGCTGGCCGACTTGCATCCCCAACGCAGCAGGGCTCGGCTCCGGCATCACAGTTTCGGGCAACTCTTGGTGACACCCCATCCACCTCTTCCCGGCTTCAAGCCTGTCCCGCGCCATCGCGCACAGAAAGCGGAGTAACCCCGAGAAGTGAGGGCAGTGGGCCCTGCGCGCATTGGTGGTGAGGGGCTCGGGGTGGGGAGGGGTCTCCCAGAGGCCTGAGTGTCTGAGACCCCAGGGGGCACATAGGAGCCAAGAGGCCCCCTCCTCCCTTACCAGGCCCTCTGCGGAGTGAGCTGACAGGGTCCCGGGTGCAGGAAAGGAGGATGGTCCAGGACCCCCGTGACAAGGACAGGAGGGCTGGTGGGTAAGTTCCAGGGTGGCCTGGCCTCTTTTCACAGCGGTCATCTGGCCTGGACACAGCACCAGAAGTCTCAGGGGGATGTGGTTCTGTAGAGGTGGAGGAGGCCAGTTGCCCCCTAAGAGTCCCAAGGGGTGGAGAGCTCTCCTGGGTTCAGCACCCCCAGCTAAGGGGTGCCGAGCTGAGAGTACAGCCCCTGAGGGAGGCTAGAGGAG
Organism: Myotis nattereri; assembly: GCF_964212035.1. Classification (NCBI taxonomy): domain Eukaryota; kingdom Metazoa; phylum Chordata; class Mammalia; order Chiroptera; family Vespertilionidae; genus Myotis; species Myotis nattereri. The sequence goes on from NC_138089.1 coordinate 53,586,880, forward strand.
AGGCTGGTCCCTCCCTCACCATTTTCCCTGCACAAGAGGGAATGAAGCAGCCACACAGAGTCACCTCTTCATCCCAGTTAGGCCCAGGGGTCGTCCCCCTGTTCAAGGTCATGGCCTGATGGGGGCCCAGTGACTATGGTGTGTCCGCACTGTGAGCATGCTTAGCTAGTGCAGGCTGGGGGGGGGGGGGGCAAGGTCAGTGGCGTGTGCTTCCACATGTAGTTCTCCCGGAGAGTCACTGGTCGGAATTGGTCAGAGGCTGATGGAAAAGGCTGGATTTGCAGGTCAAGCCCTCACGAATTCCTGGAAAACTGGGGACTCCGTGACCAGCCAGCCCACTAGCCATCATGCTGTTTAAAGAGCTGCCTCCGAGAGAAACTGTGTTTAAAGTCCGTGTGTCGCTCCTGTCCGGTTTCACATCTCCCTCCCTGCCGGCCACCCCAGGTGCGGAGTGTAAGGCCAGACTGCCTTTCCCTGCACTTGCCAATACCCTTTAGAGAGCAAAGCAGGCTGGGCACCTCTTGCACGGGCCTCCTCCACACTCAGAGTCCGCAGGCACTTGGCTGTGGTAGAGAATGCAGCCTGGGCAGAAGCCGTGGGAGAGAGAGCACACCCCAAATACCGCACGGGCCTCCTGGACTGCGCCCTTGGCACGGAGCGTGTGGAGAGGGCTGTCAGAAATAGAAGGGCTTCTCCAGCCAGGGCTCTGGGGCATTGAGTGGGTGCGGGCTTGTGGGCTCCGAGCTCCTCAAGCTCATTAAACGGCTCAGTTATTGGGAGAGGTGCAAAGGCCCTCTCACCTGGATTTGGATGGGCCACAGGTCTACGCTGCCTGAGCTGGGGAGCAACAGGGAGGAACCCAGAGCTGATCTGACAGGTGGAGAGAGCTGAGCCTGCTTTGTTTCAAAAAGGGGAGGGAGAAAAGCGATGTGATGTGGATGCACTGGACAAGTGCAGGAAGAGCCGGTCTGGCTTTCAACTCAGCACCCGAGTAAAAGGTACAGGGCAGTAACGCTGGTGCACGGCCTTGGTGCCAGTGGAGATGGGGGTCAGATATTTCAGGGGTCAGTGCGAACTCACCCACAGCCAGGCTGCTGGTCCCCGAAGTGCCCTCTCTGCTTCGGATACTGAGTGTGCTGCTTCGGGTACCAACTAACCTGAAATCTTTTTAAAGCAGTTCGTTTCCTCCCTCCCGCCCTCCCCCCACTGACTTGGGTTTATCTTAGACAGTCTTTGTCTTAGACCTTGAATGGGACTCTCTGCTGACTATGCTGCCCAGTCTTGGTAAACTGTGGCCTCTGAAGCAAGAAACCGCTACCAACATCGCCTTCTTTCACTTTCTTCTCCTAGAGCAGTGGTTCTCAACCTTCTGGCCCTTTAAATACAGTTCCTCGTGTGACCCAACCATAAAATTATTTTCGTTGCTACTTCATAACTGTCATGTTGCTGCTGTTATGAATCGTCATGTAAATATCTGATATGCAGGATGGTCTTAGGCGACCCCTGTGAAAGGGTCGTTCTACCGCCAAAGGGGTCGCGACCCACAGGCTGAGAACCGCTGTCCTAGAGGCTGGACTTACCACCAGGCTAATGAAAATCCCACCAAAGGCTTCTCACTCACACAGACTCCTGCCAGGACCCTGGGCCTCCTTTTTTGCTCATAATTCTGGGTGAACTTTCTTCATTCAGAATTCATGATGTCACCCTCAATGTATAAGATTCAGGCCCTGAAGACATGAGGCCAACCCAAGACCTCTGCCTTAACTTTCAGCTCTGGGGTTGGTTGCTTGACTTAGTGACTGATTGTCAGTCTCTCCTACCAGGTAGACTGACAAGCAGGATCTTTTAGTCCTGCTTGAGGGACCTGTAAGTTGTTTCCAGTTATTCACGATGATAAACAACAGCAGGGGTAAACATCCTTGTAACTAAAGCTTTGCGGCTTAATTATTTCCTTTGGATACGTTCCTGGGCTTAGACTTGCTGGGTGAGAGAGGAAGGGCGATTTTGAGTCATTTTCTATGCATTTCCAAAGTGCCAGGGAAGCGAAAGTGTATACTTGAGAGAAATGCATTCACTTACTTGGTACGGGAGTTTTGGAGTTTGACCAAAGGGCTGCCCCGGGGCAATACACAGGCATAGTCAGCCACCCATAGGAGGGGACTTAAAACGATCATAGAGCAGTGTGAGGAGATGAGATCGACCCCTGGACCCAGCAAGGCCCGCGTGCGCTGCTGCATCCCTGTGTCCTGCTTGGACGTCCCGCCACCATCGCCATCATGCCCAAGAGAAAGGCTGAAGGGGATGCTAAAGGAGATAAAGCCCAGGTGAAGGACGAACCACAGAGATGATCCGCCCGGTTATCAGCTAAACCTGCTCCTACAAAGCCAGAGCCCAAGCCTAAAATGGCCCCTGCAAAGAAGGGAGAGAAGGTACCGAAAGGGAAAAGGGGGAAAGCTGATGCTGGCAAAGATGGGACTAATCCTGCAGAAAATGGAGATGCCGAAACAGACCAGGCACAGAAAGCTGAAGGTGCTGGAGATGCCAAGTGAAGTGTGTGCATTTTTGATAACTGTGTATTTCTGGTGACTGTACAGTTTGAAATACTACTTTTTATCAAGTTTTATAAAAAAACAAAACCGATCACACATAGTCACAGTGGGCGTGAGGGTAAGTGATGGGCATGAAAGGGAAAAGTGAGCCAGTGAAACTGAGAGGCAAAGAAGGCAATCGTTGATTAAGCCTTGTATTTAGTGTTTCTCCTTAGCTGCTTTTTAAAAATATATATATTTTAATTGATTTCAGAGAGGAAGGGAGAGGGAGAGATAGAAACATCAATGATGAGAGAGAATCATTGATTGACTGCCTTCTGCACGCCCCCTACTGGGGACCAAGCCGCAACCTGGGCATGTGCCCTTGACTGGAATCGAACCTGGGACCCTTCAATCTGCAGGCCATCGCTCTATCCGCTGAGCCAAACCAGCTAGGGTGCTCCTTAGCTTCTTAATTCAATGTTGGTTGTATGTAGGGTGAGGGAGCAGGAATGGGTGTATGTAGATGAGGGAGCAGGATTGGGTGTATGTAGGTGAGGGAGCAGGATTGGGTGTAAGTAGATGAGGGAGCAGGATTGGCTGTGTGTAGGTGAGGGAGCAGGATTGGGTGTATGTAGGTGAGGGAGCAGGATTGGCTGTATGTAGATGAGGGAGAAGGATTGGCTGTGTGTAGGTGAGGGAGCAGGATTGGGTGTATGTAGGTGAGGGAGCAGGATTGGCTGTGTGTAGGTGAGGGAGCAGGATTGGGTGTGTGTAGGGTGAGGGAGCAGGATTGGCTGTGTGTAGGTGAGGGAGCAGGAATGGGTGTGTGTAGGGTGAGGGAGCAGGATTGGGTGTATGTAGGTGAGGGAGCAGGATTGGGTGTGTGTAGGGTGAGGGAGCAGGAATGGGTGTATGTAGATGAGGGAGCAGGATTGGCTGTGTGTAGGTGAGGGAGCAGGATTGGCTGTGTGTAGGTGAGGGAGAAGGATTGGCTGTGTGTAGGTGAGGGAGCAGGATTGGGTGTGTGTAGAGTGAGTGAGCAGGATTGGCTGTGTGTAGGTGAGGGAGCAGGATTGGCTGTGTGTAGGTGAGGGAGCAGGATTGGGTGTATGTAGGTGAGGGAGCAGGATTGGCTGTGTGTAGGTGAGGGAGCAGGAATGGGTGTGTGTAGGGTGAGGGAGCAGGATTGGGTGTATGTAGGTGAGGGAGCAGGATTGGGTGTGTGTAGGGTGAGGGAGCAGGAATGGGTGTATGTAGATGAGGGAGCAGGATTGGCTGTGTGTAGGTGAGGGAGCAGGATTGGCTGTGTGTAGGTGAGGGAGAAGGATTGGCTGTGTGTAGGTGAGGGAGCAGGATTGGGTGTATGTAGGTGAGGGAGCAGGATTGGCTGTGTGTAGGTGAGGGAGCAGGAATGGGTGTATGTACGGTGAGGGAGCAGGATTGGGTGTATGTAGGTGAGGGAGCAGGATTGGCTGTGTGTAGGTGAGGGAGCAGGATTGGCTGTATGTAGGGTGAGGGAGCAGGATTGGCTGTATGTAGGGTTAAGGAGCAGGATTGGGTGTAAGTAGGTGAGGGAGCAAGATTGGGTGTAAGTAGGTGAGGGAGCAGGATTGGGTGTAAGTAGGTGAGGGAGCAGGATTGGGTGTAAGTAGGTGAAGGAGCAGGATTGGGTGTATGTACGGTGAGGGAGCAGGATTGGGTGTATCATAGGGTGAGGGAGCAGGAATGGGTGTATATAGGTGAGGGAGCAGGATTGGGTGTATTATAGGGTGAGGGAGCAGGAATGGGTGCATGTAGGGTGAGGGAGCAGGATTGGGTGTATGTAGGTGAGGGAGCAGGATTGGGTGTATTATAGGGTGAGGGAGCAGGAATGGGTGTAAGTAGATGAGGGAGCAGGAATGGCTCTGTGTAGGTGAGGGAGCAGGATTGGGTGTATGTAGGTTGAGGGAGCAGGAATGGGTGTATGTAGGATAAGGAGCGAGAAGAATGTGCTGGAGCTGGAGGGGCAGGGATAGGACTCGGGCACAGGGCAGCGTGGGCTCTGCAGGGGCAGAGCTGAGGGCTCGTTGGGCTGAGAGACCCTTCCTAGCTGCACATCACAGAGCACATGTGTGTGTGCTGTCAGAACTTGCCCTGCTTCCTCAACCCCATAATGAGCATTCCTACGAGTTCTTTTCAAATTGTCACGGACCAGAAGGTCCTGAATCTCTGTAGGAGAGGGCGTGTGACCTTGCTTTTCCCAGCCCTGGGGACTGAGGCCCGCTTCTGCAGTCAGTGCATTGGAGCAGAGCCCAGACCCCTCCTCTCTCCACATGCCTGGCTTGAGTGGTCCCTCTGTCGCCATGCTCTAGGCAGCGGGAGCTGTCCCAGTGGCCAGGGGACCAGAATAGCCTGGGCTGTGTTACAGGTGTCACTTGTATCTGTTTGGATGCAAACCTGCAAGTGACTCAGTTTCCTCCTTTGCAGAGTCACCCAAGGGTGTCTCCCTGTGCAGGGACAGCTGCCTCTGGTCTATCTCCCACCCCCCAGTCTTCTTGCACCCCTTGAACACCAGCAGTAGGTGCCAGGGGACACGGACAAAGCTGACTTCTGTCCCTTTCCCGTAGACATGGGTGGGTTCCTCAGCTGCAGGACAGACAACTGTAACACCCTGTGATATAAACAAAAGCAGCCCGACTGGCATCCAGCCCCCAGAGTGGGTTTCTCCCACACCCCTCCCCTCCCCTCCTCTCCGCCCCAGACGCCCTGGAGTTGGTTGGGTGCACTGGCTTCCTTTCTGGCCACGTGCTTCCTGCCCCATCTCCCGGGACACAGAGCGAGGGCTTGGAAGTGGAAGACGAGCCGGCTTTTGCTTTGTTGAGGTTGTCAGAGCGTCATTCAGAGAGGGAGACAGTCCAGAGCCAAGGAGCACATAACATCCTCACTTTGCCTCAGGGCTGAGCTTTCAAAGAACACGCTGGACATGTCTGCCGCCCTGCCAATACAGCTGCCAGTTGCCGGATATATTGTGATTTTAAAGTAAAATCAATTCCAACCAGAGAAAACGAGGAACCCAGTTCCTCAGTCGTACTAGCCACATGGCAAGGGCTCAGTGCCCACATGCGGCTGGCGGCCTCCGTTTGGGGTCGAACGCAGAGGAGCAGATATTCATCACCGCAGAAAGTCCGGCTGGTGGTGCTGGTTTAGAGCAAAGGCTTAAGTCTTAAAGGGCTAGACAAAGATCCAAGGTGACAATAAGTAAAGGGAAAACCAATCCCTCGATGTATTTGAGTATTAAGACGGAAACAGAGGGGCTTAAATCTAAGTGAAAATGAAGAGTGGGCAGCCAGCGTGGCGGAATTCTTCTTCCAGCCACCGGACATCGGAGTGCAGGCTCCGTGCTAAGGGGCAGGGATTCAGGAATAAAGAATCCGCTCCCAGTCTGACGGGTGAGAAGGTGGTGGGTTCTAGTCTTGTGTCTCAGGGAAAACGTAAGCTATGGGCTCCGACGGGGAGAGGCTTGTCCTCGGGCAGGCACAGGTGGTTCAGGGGGCAGAAGAGAGACTCCTGGGAAGGCAACACCTTGAGAGATCAGGGGCCTTGCTTTCCCATTTTAGTGAGGAGACACATTTATTTATGCCTCCGCATCGCCTCTTGGCTGAGTCCTCGGTGCCCAGCTGACGCTCCGGCGCGGGCGTGGCCCCGCCTCCCCATCTGGGTTTGCTGGAAGCAACACTTTCAGGTCTGGTTCCTGGTTCTTACTGGCCCCGAAGAGCCTGCTGTCTCAAGCTCTCAGGAAGGGGTGATGCCTTTATGAGGCCCAACGTCGAAGAGGACCCAGAGAGTGTCCCTTGGGGGTTTCCCGGGAGTTCCCCTGAAGATCCCCACACTGGTGAGGGTGCTGTTTTCCGAGCTGGTGCTGAACTGGCCGGGGCAGAGGCAGCTGGGTTGTCCAGGCGAGACCCATCCAAGGCAAGAGAACAGACTTTTCTCAGCCAGTCACTCCCAGCCCTGAGTGCCAGGGTGCGAAGGGCCGGGCTCCAGCCAGCTGGTTCCCTGGGGACCTGCTGCTGGTCCGGAAACAGCCGCCTCCTGATAACTCCTGTTGTGATTTGTCCCGGGAAAATTTTTCACGTTTGTTCAAAGCAGCCGTGGTTTTCTCAGAGATCACTTGCTTTCAAGGGAGTTGCAATGGCGACTTTAAGAAGTCAAAATGCATGATTCCATCAGATAGTATTTTCTGAGCATGGACAAGGAGTCAAGTGCTGCCACAGGCATGATGGTCTTTAATGGCATCTTGTAGTCCAGGTTGGCAATGAGATTCCTTTGTGGGAAGGAAAGGCGATGGGGAAGATAGAGGAGCACTAGCCACAGCTCTGAGCTGCAGAGTCGGATACTTGGGTTGGACCCAGGAGCAGTGGTAGGCGGTGGAGGTACCACTGTCTAGTTCTCTTCAGGGGTGGCATGCCCTAGCCCGATGGTGTGTCTGTTTTCTATTACCGCAGTATTGCTGCAGAACAAGCCACCTTACCACTCAGGGGCTTAAACCAGTCACCATTTATGAGCTTATGATTCTGTGATTGGCAGTTGAGACTGGGTTCAGCTGGGTGGTTCTTACGCTCTCCGCTGGGCTCATTATGCATCTGCTGTCAGCTTCTGGGCAGGCTGGTTGGCCGGCGGGTCTAGGATGGCTTTGCCTGGGATGGCTGAGTGTGCCAGCCACCAGCAACCTGGGCTTGTTGTACACGTGGTGGCTGGGCAGGGCGCCAGGAGGGCACTCGGGGTGTGCCTGGTCTCTTGGAGCCTGGGCTGTTCCTCCTGTCACGTTCTATTGGCCAGTGCAAGTTCAGGGCCAGCCCACATTCCCAAGGAGGGGAAACACACTCCAGCTCTTCTTATTTTTTAAAATTTTTTTATATTAATATCAACTAAAGCTGAGTGGGGAAGAGAAACATTAATGATGAGAGAGAATCATCCATCAGCTGCCTCCTGCACGCCCCCCACTAAGAATCGAGCCCGCAACCCAGGCACGTGCCCTCGACTGGAATTGAACCCGGGACCCTTCAGTCCACAGGCCGACACTCTATCCACCGAGCCAAACCGGCCAGGGCAGACTTCACCTCTTGATGGAAGGAGCTGCAGAGTCACATTGAAAAGGGCCTGGGAACAGGAAGGGCGGAGGATCCTGGCTACTTTCACAATCTGCTGCCAGTGGTGAGAGTACCCTCGCCATTCCTGGATTTCTGTGATCTCAGCTGACGGTCTGAATACATTTCTGCCCGCACACGAGAAAAGGGACGGAGGCTCTGTGAGCTCCTGGGGCTGCCAGGAGGTGGAGCTGGGATGAGTTGGGTGCCAAGGTTTTTGACCAGCTGTCCAGCATTCTGACGCTTCTTTGATTGTACCCTTTGTACCAAGCGCAGTCCTGGGTGCTTAATAAACACTATCTTGCTTACACCGTATAAGAACGCTTATGAGGCACATTTCCCTTCTGTGTTACGGAGGAAGAAGATGGAGGCTCAGGGTGGTTAAGGAACTTGCCTGAGGTCACACAGCGTATCAGTGGCAGCGGCAGCACTGGGATCCCGTGTTCCCCCCGTGCTGCTTACACTTCACCACCCTGAGTCACTTGCCCTTGGAGCTTAGCATTCAGGGGGCGCTACTAGTTTAAAACACCTAAAAGCAGTTGGTATGTCCTGCTTAAACCCGGAGCCTCGGGGTCCTCGGATGTAAAAAGAGGCGCCTCTGAGGTTTTCAGGTTCCTCACCTCCGGTTGGCAAGCGCTGGCCCAAGGCAGTCTCTCCCTCTGGGAGGTACGGTCCGAGGTGGTGCTCCCTCTGCTCAAGTCTGTTTTCCGTTGATTAAGGGGGGCGGAGGGATTCCTGGGGTTTCCGTGTGGTGCGGTGAGCACAGCGATTGAATTCTGCCTGCCACGTGGGTCCCTGGGGAAGCGTTGGCTTTGGGATCAAATGCATGAAAGCAACCCTAATGGGTTTAAGGTTTTGAATCCCCAGTTGCTGTCCTCGATCTGGCTGTAATTTCGCCCGCAGAAGCGCGGCCGTGGCATTTGTGGGGAGGGAGGGAGCCTTTGAGTCACTGTCCGTTCCGCGCCTTCCCCAGGAGGCAGCTGTGGCTCAGCCCTTCTCTGCCACCTGCTATCCAGGGAACGGACCTGCAGTTCGCTCTCAGGATGTGAGGGACGGGTTCGGAGCAGGATGGGCGGCTGCACTGGAGCCTTTGTCGCCAGCTGGACCCCACACAGGCCAACCGAGGAAGTGGCCGTGTTGGAAAAACCCAGGGCATCGAAACGGCTGCAACAGGAGGGAGTGTGGGGCATTGGAAAGACTGCGCCCTGGATGCCCCAGGTTCGAATCCAGCCCTGCCACCTGCCAGCCCAGTCACCGGCCATCTCCGTGTAAAATGCATGCAGGGGCTGCCCGACAGGAGTGACCCGAGCAGATACTCAGACACCCTGCAAGCCTGACTGGTGCTGGCAGACAAACAGATGGGCCCGCATTTTTAAATCGGTGCGTGCACTACTCACTGAGAGGCGCGAACCTCCGGGCAGCACCACGCCAGCCATGCACATGTTTTAGAAAAGCAAGAGAAGGTGCCGGAAGTTCAGCCTTGATAGGGAAGAGAAAGCCTTCTTTCTGTCCCCACACCAGTCTGCCCTTGGGCATGAAAAAGCTTCCCCATCAAAGTTCTCACCTGTGGGCCTCACCTGGGCTTTTTCAGGCAGGTCACCGGGGTGACCAGCGGGCACCGCAGGGGGCACTTGGCACCTGTTGGTTCCCCTTTCCTCCTCCTGGCTGATGTGGGATGGGCAGAATCGGGCAGCGGGCATTGCTAGGGCACGTGTTACAGCCTGGCATCTTACCACACTTGGTGGGCTTGGGCAAGTCCCAGGACCGCCTCTGGCCACCTGCTTCTCCATCGGTACAAGGGGGAGAATATGAGTGCTTCCCATAGGGTCGCTGTGAAGCTTCAGTGCGAGTCTGCCATCAGGAGCCTCGCCCAGCACCTGCGCACCGCACGTGCCCGACACATGCTGGTTGTCCTCGTAATTAGAGGTGTAGATGTCTGAGTTAACGAGAGGACCTAAATGCCTTTGAGGTTGGAGTGCATCTTTAACGGGGGATGGCAGAGGAGGAAAGCCTCGCTTCTCAAGGGTCACCTGTTCATACCGGCTCCAAATGGACAGGATTATTTGTCATCGGGGTGGGGGTGACATAGCACTTCTCAGGCTGGAAATCACAGGGAGAGCCTGTTCGAATGTGCGTTCCGATGAAGCGGGCCTGGGCTGCGGCCCGAGAGTCTGCATTTCCATCAAGCTCCCAGATGTTCTCCGTGCTGCTGGTCGGGGGACCACACTGGGAGTCTCGAGCAAAGGTCAGAATCAGCCTAATGATTTATTCATGGGTGGGGGACACTCAGGCCCTTTTGTATGGTAACCGTACAAAGGAGAGAAACGTCTTATTGTCTTGTCAGGAGTCACAAGGAGGATTCGGGGGGATGCTGGAGATATCTGGGATGTCTCTTTGTAACGTAGAATAATGAGAAAAAGCAGATGGCATCTTCTCAGTGGCTTGTCCTGAACCCTGGGCCATTGCGCTCGCTCTATCTCTTGGGATCGGCCTGGCCAGTAGCCAGCTGAACTAACTTCAGAAAAGACAAGCTCATCGGCTGGCCTGCCGCCGCAGCCTTGCTGGCCGGCGGCCTAGGTAAAGAGCAGCGCCAGGCGGAGGAAGCCATGATGTTCTGTAAACACGGAGATACAAGCTCGTGCTCCACCGTGCCACCCCTGTGAGCTGGGCGCACACGTGTGCGTGCACACGCTCCTGATCTCTTGCTTCATTTTCCATGACACGGGATTTGGGAAAGATGTTCTCATCTGACCAGCAGATTAAGGGTTTGAACCAGAGGGTTGTTATCAGTGCTTTAAAAAAACACACACACACACACATTTAATTTTATTTATTTTTAAATAAATTTTGTATTGATTGCAGAGAGGAAGGGTAAGGGGGAGAGAGATAGAAACATCAAGATGAGAGGGAATCATTGAAGGGCTGCCTTCCGAATGCCCCCTACTGGAGATTGAGCCCGCAATCCTGGCATGTTCCCTGACTAGGAATCCAACAGTGACCTCCTGGTTCATAGGTCAGTGCTCGACCACTGAGCCACACTGGGCTCAATGCTCTTGATCAGCTATTGTTAGAACCACCAAGTACCTTGGGACTAGAACAGTGGTTCTCAACCTGTGGGTCGCGACCCCTTTGGCGGTCGAACGACCCTTTCCCAGGGGAGAAAGAGACATTCGTTACAAAGAGACATCCCAGATATCTCCAGCATCCCCCCGAATCCTCCTTGTGACTCCTGACAAGACAATAAGACGTTTCTTTCCTTTGTACGGTTACCACACAAAAGGGCCTGAGTGTCCCCCACCCATGAATAAATCATTAGGCTGATCTGACCTTTGCTTGAGACCATCCTGCATATCAGATATTTACATTACGATTCACAACAGTAGCAACATTATTGTTCTGAAGTAGAAACGAAAATAATGTTATGGTTGGGTCACAACATGAGGAACTGTATTTAAAGGGCCAGAAGGTTGAGAACCACTGGATTAGAAGGAAAAAATAATTCAGCAGGCCCTTTCCCCCCTTTGGAGTTCCATAGAAATGTTGCCCCTCTCAGCCTCCGATCCAGGCTGAGAGCAGCAGTGCCTGGGATTGAGCTCCCCAGGGTCCGTCCCTTCCTGCTCGGGTGACCTGCCGGTCTCGTTCGGTCTGCACATTTGGAGCAGAGGCACCTCTGAAATGTGCAGGGTTCCAATGCCATTTGGGGGCATGCGCCCGAGGAGCAGCCCGCCCCGTGTTTAATTTTTGTCATTTTTACCAAATGAATTGCAAGTGGCGTTTATTGGCGGGGCTAATGTACACTTGGAGTTGGTCGGAATTTTTAGACCCAGCCCTGTCCCCCTGGGGTTTTCGAGTGGAGGAGGCGCGGTATGTTGCCCAGTTCCGACGGGCCGACGCGTGGAAAGGCGTGGGTGTTTCAGCTGCTTGGCTGGGCCCACCCGCTAATTCTTCTCACCTGTGAAAACACGACCGGCCTAATGGAGAGCAGCCCTGGCCTCGCGCTGGTGGCTCTAAGCTCAGCCCCAGACGCCGGGGTGGGGGGGTGGGGGGTGGGAATTGATCTCTACACGTGGCCACCTTCTCCCTGGAGCTGCATTTGGTGTGTCATCGTGCGTTTGCGTTAGAGCAGCAGAAAGCCGGCCAGACGGCCCGTGCGCGGTGACAGAGGCGGGTGGTCTGTTTGGGAAAATGCCTGCTGTGATTTCTGAGGGCTGTGGGTTCCAGCCGGCCCACCCTGGTGAGTGGGAGGGGCAGCTCCCCGGGGTGTTATGGAAGGCCCCGGGGGGCAGCTGGGGTGCCCTTACTGTTGGGGGCCTGGCACCCGTCACACCCCAGCAGGGTGTGACTTGATTCCTCACGGAATCGAATACAGTCTGTCCTGGGCTGATCATGAAGGAAGTGCTCCGGGCGGTGGGGGGTGGTCTCCCTGGCTCCTTGCATCCCCAGAGGTCCTTCACCCCCTGGATGTTGAGGGGTTGGGTCAGGGACAATGAAGATGAGACCCACATGCCTTCCCATGAACCTGACAGCATGGGTCTGAGTGTGTTCGTGTGGCTGTCCTTGGTGATGTCTGCCGGCCTTGCCGAAGGCCCGTCTGAGGGTCTCCGACTTCTGTTGCTCATCCAGGGTGTCGGTGGGGGGAGCAGCACCATTTGAGGCCAGGGTGGGGGTGATGCGTGAGTGTCCGACACCTCAAGATGAAGGTGGCTTTCCGGACGCAGTGAGCGGAGCTGGGTCCATAGGGAGGCTGTCTGGGGTCATTCTTCCCTCTACTCGACTAGCCTTTTCCACAGATGACCTAATGGATAATGCTTTCTGTTCCCCGGTGAGCGGAGATGATCGATTTCACAATGTGCCCAATACCTTCCGGGGGGAAATTGCACCCCCTTTCCAGGCTGCCAGAGATACTGAGCAGCTCGAGTTCGCCTCGAGGAGCAGCTTAGCGCTGTCTACTCCTTGAACATCAGCGTGGGTTTTGTTTACTGTCTCATCGTACAAGTTCTTTTCCAAGTGGCTTGTAGCTCAGCACAGGCTGTACCTGATTGCTGCCGTTTGGTATTCTTTGCTCTAGCTCTTTGGCTGACCGCTTTCCGGAAACAACGCATAAAACTGTAGGTCATAATTGTTTTCGTAACATCTGGAGGGGAACTGGCTGCTGTTCCCCCATGTCCTGTGCCCACACAGGCCCAAATGTGTCTTTTCTGTTTTCTTGGCATGTCTTGCCTTTTCCTCCAGCAGGGACGGGCTCTGCGGGGGTCGGCCCCTTCCCAAGGCAGCTTTCGGTTCAAGATGAAGGACATACAGCTTCATTCTTGCCCAGAGATGACGCCATCTCTGGTTTGAGTTGGATGCATGTGTAATTCTACGCTATACCGACGTCTTCCCTATATCCCCATAAATGTGCCTGTTGTCTGTGGTGGGGAGAGAGAGGGGGACACAGAAGAGAAATGGTATAGCTACGTATCTTATTTATTCATGTCATTATTTTTTAAGTCTAATACATCTGGGAGAGCGACCATATCATATATACAATCTAATGAATGATCGTAAATTTGCGTGAACACTGCTCAGGTTGCAAAGTAGAACGTCATGAGCACACAGCAAGCCCTGCCTCCCTCACTAGTCTTAATGTGGCTGCCTCACTCCTCCCCCGAGATAGCCATTATCCTGATCTCTAACACCACAGTTATACTTCAGCTACTTTGAACTTCAGGTAAACAGAGTCAGTGAGTACACTGCAGTCCCTGACACATTTTGTTCCATGTTATATAAGATTTATCTGTGTGGCTGCAGTTGAATGATGTTCACTGATTTTCGTGGCTGTATAGAATTCTGTTGTACTTCTCTACCATAACTTATCCATTCTAGCATTGATGGACCTGCGGGTTTCTTCAATTTTGGCCATTACATATTGAGCCGTGAACACGTTTGACCTGTCTCCTGGTAGGCATGTGCCTGCATTTCCGTTGGGCATGTTCCTAGACATGGTATGACTGGGTTCTAGGCTAGGCACATGTTTGGCGTTATTAGAAACTGTTGAATTTTTCTCCGACGTGGCTGTGATGATTTACACTCCCACCAGCAGTGTAGGAGGGTTTCCGTTGCTCCAGCTCCTTGCCAGCACTTGGCATTTTCGGTCTTTTTGGTTTTAGCCTCCTCATAGGTGTGAGGTGGTAGCTCATTCGTCATTTCTCTGATAACAAATATAGTTGAGCACCTTTTAATGTGTTTATTGGCCAGTTGGTTATGGGCTTTCGTCAAGTATCTATTCAAGTCTTTGGCCTATTATGGTATTGGATACCTGTATTTTCCTTCTCAACTTGTACGAGTTCTTAATAGATTCTGGATAGGCATTGTTTGTTGGTTATATGTGTTTCCAACCAAACTTATGCTCTAAATGTGCCTGGAGACAATCCACCAGGTTCTCTGTGGGAGGCCCTCCCTCCTGGCCCCGCCCGCACAGTACAATGCTAGGTATGGTTTTCCAGTCAACATTCAGACCGCCTGCCTGTGACTGGATATGAATTTAACCGTCAGCCTCTTCTTTCCTGGTCCTGGGTTGTGACAGAATGCCCTTTCTTCTCGATGTGCAGGATCCTTGTGGGCGCACCAAAGGCCGAGTCCAAGTACAGCACGTCAGTGAAGTCCCCGGGGGCTGTGTTTAAGTGCCGCATCCATACCAACCCCGACCGGAGATGCACTGAACTGGATATGGCTCGAGGTGGGTGCCATCCATGCCAAAGTGGAAATGGGCTCTGTACCCTCATTCTTCCCTCTTTCTTCCCAGGCGGCTGACCTTCCTTCCTTCCTTCCTTCCTGCCTTCCTTCCTTCCTCCCTTCCTTCCATCATGTAGGGAGTAGCTATTACTTTCTAAGCACCAGGATATACCAGTAAAAAAACAAAGATCCTGCCATCCTTATAGATTAGTGGGCCAAAGAGACATTAAAAAGCAAGACTTGAGAGCAAGAAGACCAGAGGGAAGGTGGTATGTGATCTACGTGTGATGGGAAAGTTGCACAGCAGTCAGCTGGGCAGGTGGGGAGGCAGAACCTCCAAGCAGAGGAGAGCATATGCTGTGTTCAGGTACAGAGTGGGGGTGGTGTGGCTGGAGTAGCGAGCAGGAGAGAGTGGAGGCAGAGGAGCTCGGCAAGGTAGGCTGGGGCTGCTCACACAGGGCCCAGCAGGCTGGGGGAAGGGGTTAGGGTGTTATCCTGTGTATGAAGGAGAGGCCATTGAAATCAATTTTAGGGTTTATGTTTTAAGTAGGGAAAGATATGATCAATGGATATTTTTAAAAGCTCACTTGGGTCCGGTGGAACCAGACGGATCAGCCTGGGTTCAGAGCTCAGCTCTGCCAGTTACTAGTTGGGACTTATTGGAAATGACCCGTAGCCTCTTTGGCCTCAGTTTCCTCACTAGGACTAAGATACCTTTCTACCTCACAGTATTACCTTGAGAAGATTATGAGATAATAGAGGTGATATCCAGAATTTTACTTGGCACTCAGTAGGCACTCAGTAAGTAGGAGTTATCTATACTAATAAAAGGGTAATATGCTAATTAGACCAGACATCTTCTGGACATCCTTCCGGACAAAGCTATGGTGGTGGGGGCCGAGGCAGAGGCAGTTAGAGGCTATCAGGCCGGCAGGGGAGCAGTTGGGGGTGATCAGGCCTGCAGGGGAGCAGTTAGGGGATCAGGCCAGCAGGTAGAGTGGTTAGGGGTAATCAGGAAGGCAGGCAAGCTATTAGGAGCCAGCGGTTCCAGATTGCAAGACAGACATCCCCCAAGGGGTTCCAGATTGGAGAGCGTGCAGGCTAGGCTGAGGGACCACCCCCACCCCCGCCAATGCACAAATTTCATGCACCAGGCCTCTAGTTTTATTATAACTCCAAGCCCTCACTTTCTCCGAAGTCCTTTCCCATCCAGAGCTTCTGAGGGTTAGTATTTCTAAATGAAGCGTTGCCATGATTCTCCTTAGCAGAAAGGAGAGGTGTCCTTGGTGCCACTCACAATGCCTGGTTGGCCTGCTGCTCGTTACTGGTGCCTCACACACTAAGGAGCTTGCTTCAGAACACAGGCCAGAGCACTGTCTCCATCAAGAACGTCTTGCTGTGAGAACAACATTGGCTGAATCACACAGCGTGCATAGTGGTGGAGTTGATTTTACATTTTGTGTGCGTCCTTATTTCCTCCTGAGCTGGTTACAGACATTTGGGGGAGTGTGGCAGACTACCCTTGGAAGAGCAGCCAGCAGACCATCCTTCCCTCACCCAGGACTGGGTTTTCTCTTCTCCCTCCAGGGAACCATCGAGGAACATCCTGCGGAAAGACCTGCCGGGAAGACCGGGATGATGAGTGGATGGGGGTGAGCCTGGCCCGGCAGCCCAGGGCCGATGGCCGAGTTCTGGTAAGGTTTCCCGGGCGGGGTGGGGGGGCGGGGAGTGCTGCAGGGAGAGCTGGCACTCTGAGCATGAGTGACTTTGATCTCTTAGGAAAGCTGGGTGGCATGGTGACAAGGGCTTGGCTCTGAGGTTGCCTAAACTGGACTGCTGTTTGGACAAATGACTGATCTCCATCTGTCAGATAAATAATGTCTGTCCCAGGGTGCAGAGAGGTGGCAGTGGAAACATAAATAAAATGTATGGGAAAAGTTCTTTGTAAATCTTGTTCACAAATATTTGTGCGAGTCTTTTTAAGTTGAAGTTAATTTACATAAAATGCACAGATCTTAAGATTGCAGTTTGGGTTTTGACAATCGTGCACACTCGTGTAACTCCCCCCCCCCCCCAACACACACACATACACACTGTTTCTGTCCTTCCAAAGAGTTCTCTCTTGTTCCCTTCTAGTCAGCTTCCCGCCCGCCCGAGGCAGCCACTGTGATGCACAGTGGTACCATGGGTTACTTTTGCTTTTTCTACAACTTTGTACGAACCCCACAGTGTGCACTCTTTTGTGTAAGGCCCCTTTCACTCAAAATAATACTTCTGAGATTAATCCGTGTTCTGTGTATCAGGTGTTCATTCTTCTTTATTCCTGCATGGTATTATATTTATACTAGAGGCCTGGTGCACAAATTTGGGCACAGGTGGGGTCTGGCCAGCCCACCCCAATCTGGGCCGATCGGGCCAGTCCGGCTGGGGGAAGGGGATACAGGAAGTTGGCAGCCTGGCCCCGCCCCCGATTGGCAGGGGGCGGGGGGGGGGTGCGGCCAGGGGGAGGGGCACCGGATGGTTGGTGGTCTGGCCCCGTCCCCTGGTTGAACTCTTGTCCAACTCCCAGTTGAGGGGACAATTTGCATATTACCCTTTTATTATATAGGATGAAATACATGTTATTACTTTTAAAATTTTTATTTTATTGATTTGAGAGAGAGAGAGACATTGATTGGTTGTTCCACTTAATTATGCATTCTTTGGTTGATTCTTATATGTGCCCTGACCGGGGATCGAACCTGCAACCTTGGAATGTTGGGAGGATGCTCTAACCACTGTGCTACCTGGCCATGGCCAATGCTCTTTGTTATAGAAGCATAATATCAAGAGGGGAAAATAACTCTAGCTGCCATTTATTGAGGCCTCCCTTTGGGCCACAAGCTGTAAATGGGGTTTTACGTATATCTGATCGCAGGGGAACCAGGCTCTCCTTCAGGATCTAGGCAGAATGTTTCCGTCCTCTCTCCTGGAGCCCACTTGTGTGTTAAACTTCTCCATGGCAGAGGCCATTCATCTGCATCCCGCCTTCCTTCTCAGCACAAGTTACGCATCTCCCCCTCCCCGCCCCCGCGCCCCCACCCTCCCCATCAGCCCCTGGCGGGGAGCGGGGAGCAGCTGGATGCTGTCGCCAGCATCACATGGCCTCCCCACCAGAAAGCATCGTAGCTCCTGCGGAGGGTCCCCAACCCCGCTGTTTGTCTTGGTTTCTAGTCCTTTAATCACTGTCACAAGCCGCCTTGGACCCTCTCCCAGCCTCTACATTCCTCCAGCCCCAGTGGCCTGACCCTGGCTGGACCACTGGGCCCCGGGAGGGCCAGAAAGCTTGTCGCCTTCCCATGGGAAGGAGGGAGAAGCTGACCCATCTGAAGTCCGGGTGGCCGGAGGTCGAGATTCTGACAGAGGAGGCATGGCCGGATGGCACACGGCACACGACGCTCTAGGGAGCCCGGAGCCCACCGCCGGAGGTCGCTCCTGTGATGGCATCCCCTCTCCCCACGGAAGGATACGCTCTGTGGGGCTGAGAGCTTGTTGCCAGAGGCATGTGCGTTACGGCAAGTCAGTATCGGGAAGGGGCCGTGCACAGCAGTGAGGATCACGGGGACGATTTAGCACAGGAAGCTGTGAAGGCAGACTTGGGGCGTTTGTGGTCCCTGTGCCATGACAGTCCCTCTGATTCATCGCATGTGGAGCTGTTCCTCTCACGTTTGACACAACGACCGCACCACCCATCCAGTAAGCCACTGCACGCGGGTGCTGAGGAAGGAGCGGGGCATCCATAGCAGCCTTTTCCCTGTGGCTTTTCCTGTCAGAAACACAAGCCCTAGCCAGCTTGGCTCAGTGGGTGGAGCATCAGCCCGGGGACTGAAGGCTCCTGGGTTTGATTCCTGCCAAGGGCACGTACCTCTGTTGCAGGCTTGATCGCTGGCCCCGGTTGGGGTCCGTGCGGGAGGCAACCAAGCCATGTCTCTCTCACGTCGATGCCTGTTCTTTAATGTCTCAAGTCTACCTGCCAAAGCTTTCTTGGAGGCAAGTATTTATCTTAAAATGGCAATCAGGGAGCTATGTCTTATTCAAACACGTTTGGAGAACTCAGGTGGTACTTGGGGGTGTGGGCCTGACACCCATGTCAAGGAGCACAATATCGGATTCTGAGGTTGGGTTTGAGGAGGGAGAGCTGAAGTGTGTGTGTGTGTGTGTGTGTGTGTGTGTGTTTAATGGCATCAGTGCTGATTTCAAAGTAAAGATCAGATGGGGAGTTCAGAAGCTGTGACAGAGAGTCCACTCCATGAAAAGTGGCATTTTCTGACCCATGGGCCAGCCCTGGCAAGGCCTTGGATGTTGGGCTGGGCTGCCGGGCTGCCCTTGGCTTAGTATCTGCCAGGCTCAGCTCACAGGTGTTGTGGTCCTTGCCAGTTTTTCCCCAGGGACGCGCGGTACCGGGTGTGACCACAGCCTACAGATCAGAGGCAAGCCCCTTCCTGCCCCTTCCTGCCCCACACCCTCACCTCGCACTTGGGGTGCAGATGGCGGTTTGAGACCCAGGGAAAGAAATCCCCTTCTGCCACAGCCGCCAACACGCGCAGCCCAGACACCGACGCTGCTCCTGGGCCTGGGAGGCAGCTCAGAGAGTGCCCGGCTGGCGTCTGCTTCCCATGGGTTCCGGGGCTCAGACAACACACCAGAAGCGTGTAGATGGCTTCTGGGTGGAAGCACGCTCTCTGGCTCTATCTCTTTGCCGTTTCCTTCCCAAACGTCGGGGCAGCCTCTATCTGTTCACATGTGTCATCTGTCTTTCTTTTTTCCCCCCAAAGCCACAGGGTGGCTATTTTTTTCCTTTTAATTCTGTTGTTCCGTTTCCTGATTTTTTTACGTGAACTTTTTCTGTTGAGCTCTAACACACGTGCAGGAAAGTGCACCGATAATCTGTGCACACCTTGATGCATTTTCACTTGGTGGCATTCTCAGAAGGACTTGCCCCGCATCCCAGAGGCCCCTTCCCCGTGCCCCCGAGGCCACTCCTTCTTCCCCTGGAGGGGGTTGGGGGATGTCTTTGTGGGGGGGGGGTCTATGGCATCATGGCCCTGTTCCCCTCAGCCATGGTTCTCAGCGATCCAGGGGTAGACCTGAGGGCCTGGCCAAAATCTAGCTGTCTGTGTATCACAAATGCATGTGCAAGAGGTGGGGGCTTAGGTGTCTTTGTGGCCGAGCCACCCGTAGAAGCTCAGTAACTCCCCCACTCCCCAACACTCCCCCCACCCGGCAAGGATGCACTGTTAAAAAAGCCTTTGAATTAAAATGCTCATCTTCTTCCTTTTATTCTTTTGGGAGGAAAGACAGTCTTTGTATTTGAAATGTGTCAGATCGTCAGACGGGATGCCAGCCCCCCTTTTCCTTTGCTAGGATTACGTGGGTCCGAATGGGTCTGCTGTTTGCAGAGAATGCTCTTTCCTGTTCCCTCCCTCTGCCCCCGCCTTCCTCATAGCGGAGCCCGTTTGGAGAGATTGATGGAGTTCTTAATGCTTTGGAGACAGTCTAGGACTCTTTTCAAATGTTGGGGTCAGACTGACATGTGTGTATATATAATGATAATCGGGGCTAAACAGTCTTTTCTTTTTATAATTTATATTCGGAGACACTTTTCCTGCACGCGTACTGCCTATGACCCTTGGCTGTCTGACCTCACAGAATGCCTTAATTTTCGTTCAGTTTACTGGGAAATGCAGTGTTTGGATCTTCGAGGAATTTTCTAAGATCCCTCCGTAAACAGTTTACGGTTCTTAAAAAAACACAAGGGGGCAATAAACTAGACACTTAGGGCAGCAAGTCCCTCCTGGTGAGAGCCAGCGTGCTCCTCGGTAAACATCCGCCTCTCTCCGCGGTCCCTCCGACCCAGAAACACAGTAAGACAGGCCAAGCCCTCGCTGCCAACGGCTCTACACAATCCATAAACTAAAATGTAGCGGATTTACTGGGTAATTTCGAAGATGATGAGGGATTCAAGTTTGCAAGCCATCAGCATTGAATCAGAACTAAAATACAAAAGAAATCAATTACCAAGTGGAACAGAGTGATGATGTGCTTAGCAATATATGTTTATAGCTCCTTGCCCCGTAGCGTTTCAGGCTATTGAGAAATGGGCTATGGGTACGAAACGGTCCCACGTGGGGAGGATGAGGGTGGCTTGTGGTACAAGGAATAACGAGATCGTCTTGATGTCATAAGGCAAGAGGCCTGTGTGGCTGAACTCGGGTGTCCAGTCCCCCTGAGTGTGTCCTCTTTGCCTTTGGGCAGAGAGTGGCCTTGTCCGGGGTCCCGCGGGCAGGCGGCCTGAAGGGATGAAGCGTGGAGAGGCTGGCGGGCAGCGGTGTTTCCTGAGCGATCTGACGGACTACCAGGCTCCGGGGAGTCCCTTCCCTGCTCTGAACCCCTCTCTGTCCTTTAGGCCTGTGCCCACCGCTGGAAGAACATCTTCTACGAAACAGACCACATCCTGCCCCACGGCTTCTGTTACATCATCCCGTCCAACCTCCAGGCCAAAGGCAGGACGCTGATCCCTTGCTATGAAGGTGAGCGCTCTGGGTTCTCCTGCGCCCTCTACCCATGTGGGGCCCTAAACAGCCCCCCACCCAGCACTTCCCCCAGCTTTCCAGTCTCTAACAGGAGGGCAGCACCGTGTCCCCAGGTGGCCTCTTGGTCCTGCCCAGGTAATGAGGAGGGTGGGAAGGGGGTCACGGTTCTGGGCCCTGCCCAGCCTTGCCCATCTCTGCCCCAGAGCCCCCGGTGCTTGCCATGCTTCATGAAGACTATGAGATGAAAATTCACCCCGTCCCAGCCAAGGCGCCGGATAGAACTCTTGGTTTCCTGGCCCTGCCAGATGCTGTGTGACCTTGGGGAACTTGCTTTCTGTCTCTGGGCCTCCGTTTCCTCACCTGAAAATTCAGAGGTTGGCTCAGAGAGTCTCCACAGTTCCGTGGAGCTCCCAGATGGACGTGAGGCTCCTGACGTCCTCCTGGCCACACTCCTGGACAAATGCCCGGAGGCAGGGGACAGAGATTTCCCAGGATTCAGTTTCATAACATCAGAAGTCTGACTTCCCTCTTGTCTGGTCCGTGCACCCTGTCGGAGGCCTGAGAATTGGGTGCGCCCTCAGCCCCGTGTTAGAGCTGCTCCCCAGGGGCTGCTGGGCCCCGGGGGACCCATTGAGCCAGTTATTCTTCAGTTGAGTTGAACTTGGCTTTAGGGATCCAGAAAAGGCTGTCATTTTCTCCCGTTGTGTAGCTTGCACACTCACGTTTTCTGAGCCCGATTCTGAGTGAGCTAGAACCTGCTTCCCGTCTAAGGCTGGCTGTTGTATTTTAATTCGCCCCCTGATTTGTTTGTTTGGACAGAAGTCTCGACTCACTTGTGTCCTCATTCCTTTGGGCCTCCCTGGGTTTTCCCAGGTTTCAAATTCTGCGGCCACCAAAGAGGTTGCTGAGAAATGCTGGCTGGACACCTGCACTTTCCTGCCTCAGGGAGGACCCTCCAGGCCCTGACGGGGACTCAGGTGGCCTGAGCAGGGTGTTCGGTGACACCCGCAGAGCAGCTGGCAGGGCCCCTGCAGGGGCCACGGGCTCTCTCCTTCCCTGAGGACGAGCCTTCTCCCCAATGTCAGCATTTGCTCCGCTGGCGGGGCCACGCAGGGACGTTGACCTCTGACCCTGCTTATCGCTGTATTGCCCCCATCGAAGAAAAACTTCATCTGAAATATAGATGATACTGTAATCAGTCAAGAGGGAGGGATAGGTAGTAAAAATACATAAATTACGGGTCAAAGCTGTATTCTGCCTGCCCAGTGTATTCCTCCGGGATCAAAGAACGAGTTAGGACATGGAAGCGTGTCTGTGTGTGTGTGTGTGTGTGTGTGTGTGTGTGTGTATGTCCAGGGGGAAGGAGGACCGGGAGCAGTAAGAGGGTGGGGTTGGGGTGCGGAGTGTTGAGGTAGAAGCACAGCCTTTTAGAACAACAAGGGATTAAACAGAACATTTCTGTGGTTCTTGGTCCATAAGAGGCTGGGGGTGGCAGGGGCTCAGATTTCTCTAGAAGACTAGAACGGCAGGGTGGGGCACGCAGACCTCAGTTAGGGCTCTTGCCTGTGCTCTGTTGGTTTTGGGGATCATCCTCCCTGTGTTGTGGTCTACACTAAACCTACATTGGCTCTGAAGGCAACCATTATTTCCTCTTAATGTGGAAAAATTCGGTGGCGCAGGCTCTCTACTCACTGGGCGGGGATCGCATCATGATTAAGAACAACGGAAGTAGGGTAGGGTTTGACGTGACCCTTCAAATATCACCTAGGCCAGCCCGTCTTTGTTGAGGTCTAGAGATGTGGTGTGGCTTCCTCAAGGCCAAGTTTTTCTTTCCATTCTGTTATTCAGATGCCACACAATGGAGAGTAGCCTCGTGGCCAAGAGCGCAGACTCGGACCTGGCTGCCAGAGTTCAATGGCACGGGTTAATGGTGTGACTTCAGTTGAGTTATTTAACGTCTTTGCGCGTAGCCCCCCTCAAAGGGCCGTGATGAGGATTGAGTTAATATTTGTCCGTTCTTAGAACACTGCCTGGCATGTATGTGCTGATGTACTACATGCTAAGTATTTGTATGCTAATACACCATACTAGAGGCCTGATGCACGAAATTCGTGCAAGAGTAGGCCTTCTTTCCCCCGGCTGCTGGCACCAGCTTCCCTCTGGCACCTGGGACCCTGGCTTCATCCAGAAGGTCATCAGGTCTAATTAGCATATGACGCTTTTGTTATTATAGATTATGGGCTAATGCTTTTTTATACCAAGCAAGTGTTTGTTAAATCACCATGAGGTGACTAATTTGTCTATTAGGAATAGAGTCCACATAAGCTTATTAAGTTAGATACTGTGCTCAGTGCCTGATAGATAAAACCCAAGTCCCGGATCGTAAGAAGTTTCCCATCTACAGGGGAGAACAAGAGAGGGAACAGAGTGTTTCAAAAGTGAGAGAGCTGTGTGTGGGGTGGAGCATCCCGTGGCCGGTACCTCTCCCCAAGGGCCCGCACTGCATCCAAGTTCGAGTTGGCACTCGGGCAGAATTATTTTATTTTACGACTGGAAAAACTGAGACCTGTGTAGAGTCTGCGGCCTGGTGGGGGCCATAGAAGAAGAATGGTGGGAGTCCACAGGTGGGCATGGCGGCGGGGGGGTGCAGGCCAGGGGGAGGGGTTTCACTCCCTGGGGAATAGCAGAGAGACCACGGGAGGGGTGGGATGCCTGTTCAGACCTGCTCTTCGCTGCTTCTGTCTCCGCGGCCACAGGCCTGTGGCAGGACTCTCTCGGTGGGACTGGACGCTGTGATGGCTCCATTGCATTTACTTCTTGGGGCGGGGGTGAGAGGGGGGAGGATCATGAGGAAACTCAGGTGACAGTACCCAGGAAGACCACACATTGTTCTGTAATTGTGGCCTCATTGCAGGTCCCGTGAGGGCTCGCTGTGCTCTCTTCAGAGCGTAACAAGGTTGGTTTAATTACGGAAAGCCTCTAAGTGTGTGGGCACCCGTCCAAATGTCTCAGACTTTTGAATTCTTAAAAAATTGGTCTTTGGTTTGGCACAAGGGCCTTTTTCTCATGACTTTTCAGGTGCTTCCTGTTTCTGGTTTGGTGGGAAATGCTATCAGAATATCCTGTTTGGAACCGGGAAATGTAGAGGGAATAGGAAACAAAAATGAATTTAGGGCGAAGTAAAATACAGGAGTGGAGCCTACCCTTAAATCAAACCATTTAGTCCATGTTCGATACAAGCTCAGCATCGTCACCACCATCTGTTGCTGGATTTTATCAGCATCTGCGAGAAACCCAGAGGTTCGGTGGGATGACATATGTGGGGAAAACTTTGCAAATTGAAGAGCAAGCACTATAAAATATTAGTTACTGTTAGCCAAGGCATGATAGTTGAGGACTCCCAAAAGTCGTCAGTGCATTGATAAAATCAGAGACAGAAATTTCTTTCATCCTCGAACCCATTGAAACAGGAAGCCGGAGGTTGGCCGGAGTGGGGCTGTATAAAAGTCATCTTTTTATTGTGATAGAACAGCCTCACTAATACGGAATAATCTGAGAGCAGCTCAGCTGCATTAACAAAAAAGTGTTCCAGATGAAACCCTGACAAATGTAATTAGGGCGCCAGTGTATATGAGACCTACTTTCAGAATCTGGCTTTATCACCGAGTTATCCCTGTGATTTCACCCATCGCTGGGTGACTTTGGGCAAACCCCTTGGCCCTCAGCACCCTCATCTGTAAAATGGGAGCGATCAAGCCCTCCTTAAGAGTTATTTGAGGTATATAATGTGCTTAACACAGTTCCTAGCTCAGAGTGAGCATTCAATAAATGTGAATTTTCTGATTACCTTTTAAGTACCATAATAGTATTCTTAAACATTCTCAGAAGGAATCTAGCAGATTCTGCTTTAATGGGTAATGGAGGTTAGAAAGCTGGGTATTACTAAAATGATGCTAAGACTTCTTGAAAAGATGACCATTTCTTAAATGTTTGCACAATTGATTTGCTTGTTAAACTCTCTTTTTTTTTAGTAGATGATCTAGAGTTTAACCCATGCCACATTTAAATGTTCTCAAGTGTGGAGTTGTTGGGGTTTGAATTTGTCAAAATTTACTGTGTCTTAAAGTGATCCCATCGACTCCAAATATTTCTGTACCACTTTATTAGCAGGGTGTGGCTGTGCTGGCCTTTTATTCCCTATTTGTTTTGCATCTCCAAGGACAGAGAACATTTCTAGGGAAGGGAATAGATCACCCATTCAGATGTGAAGGTCTTTTGAAATCTCCCTTCTAATGTTGGAGGCTATGGCTCCCCAGGGGATAAAAATCAATCAAGAGCCATTTACAAATGAAAAGCAATTTAGGTTTTTGTTTTGTTTTGTTGATAAGTCTAAGTTGATCCCTTTAAAAATTAAGGACAAACCCCCCATAGATTTTTATTAAAGAATATTTACGTAGGATTTTATGGTTTCCAAAGAGTTTTCATAAACATGATCTCATTTAAGTAAATATAGCAAACATTTAAAAAGGGATGCAATTAGCCCAGCGAACTTCACTAGCTCCATCCTGACAACTCCCTGAGACCCTGCCCCAGCCAAATCATGCTTTGTTTGAGACTTGAGACTCTTTCGGTGCCAGCCAGGCTGGGCCCTCTTGCAGTCTTTCTTAAAAAACTCCCGAGGAATCCTGGTCAAGCTGGGATGGTGTCAGGGATATATAGGGAGAAACTGAATTATGTGGCTTCAGGGCAAGGGTTGGAGGGATGACTGCCCTTGTCCCTGTGTTGGCATGGCCAATGGGTGCCATCTTTCCTGTGTTGAGCCCTCCCCCATCACGTCCGAATCTGAATCTGCATTAACCTGGTGAACACCACTTGTCCCACAGGGGTGACTCCCTGAGACCTGCCTCACTCAGCTCACATACCACCTGAGACTCAGTGGTTGAGCCTGTCAGGGAGCTGGCAGGTGGTGGCAGGTCTTGGGGTGCCTGGTGCCTTTTGTCAACCTACCCCAGGCAGATCACTCTGTAGCTTCTAACAGGTAGTTCCAGGGTGGTCACAGGAAGTGTCTGACATTGACCTACACTGAAACTCCTTCCAAGAGGCCCTAGAACCAGCACACCTGGTGGCTGACTACAGACCACAACAGAGCACCACCGGATTAGCTTCACAAGTGGCACACCCAAAGGATGGTCTCAGTAGGCACCAGATCCTACTGAGGCAAATCCTGCACCATGGGGCCATGGCCAATCCTCACAGTCAGGGCCAATCCCATCTGCTGACATGCTAACAGCAGTCGAAGCACAACTACAACAAATGGCCCACACAACGGACACTCCTGGAGCACCCAGCTCAGGTGGCCCGGGAGACTGGGCCCCATAGGACAGTTACTCCCTAAGCCCACCCTTCCAAAAACTGGGAGATGTAGCAAATATACCAATAAGTAGAGACACAGAGGAACAGCCAAAATGCAGGGATGAAGACACATGGCCCAAAGGAAGGAACAGAAGATATCTCCAGAAAAAGAACTAAATGACATGGAGGCAAGCAATATACCAGATACAGAGTTTAAAACATTAAAATGTCCATATTACTCAAGGTCATTTAAAGATTCAATGCAATTCCTATCACATACCAATTGCACTTTTTACAGCTCTAGAACAAATCCAAGAATTTAACCGCAAAGGCCTCTGAAGAGCACAGTGATTTTGAGAAAGAAAAATAAAGTTGAAGGTATAAGGCTACCTAATATCAAACAATACTATCAAAACAGCATGGTGCTAGCATGAGAGCAGACACGTAAGTCAATGGAACAGACGAAAGAGCCCAGAAATAAACCCACATCCATATGGTCAATTAATATATGATGGAGGCAAGAATATACAATGGAGTAAAGACAGTTTCTTCAACAAATGGTGTTGGAAAAATTGGACAGACACATGCAAAAAAAATGAAACTAGACCACCTTCTTACACCACATACAAGAATCAGCTCAAAATGGAACAGAAATTTAAATGTAAAACCTGAAACCATAAAATTCCTGGAAAAAACACAGGCAGTAAACCCTCTGATACTGTCCTTAGTAATATTCTTTTCTGATATATCTTCTTGGGCAAGGGAAACAAAAGAAAAAAAATAAACAAATGGGACTATATGAAACTAAAAAGTTTTTGCACAGCAGAGGAAGCTGTCAACCAAACAAAAAGACAACTTATTGAATAGGAGAAGATATTTGCCAATGATATCTGATAAGGGGTTAATATCCAAAATTTACAAAGCATTCATATAACTTAACACAAAAAAACAACAAACAAAAAACAATTCAACAAAAAAATGGGCAGAGGACCTGAATAGACACTTCTCCAAAGAGGACATACAGGTGGCCAATAGACAAATGAAAAAACGCTCAAAGTCACTAATCATTAGAGAAGTGGAAATTAACACTACGATGAGCTATCACCTCACACCTGTTAGAATGGCTGTCATCAATAAATCAACAAACAACAAGTGTTGGTGAGGATGTGGAGAAAGTGAACTCTTGTGCACTGTTGGTGGAATGCAGATTGGTGTAGCCTCTATGAAAAAGTGTGGAGGTTCCTCAAAAAATTAAAAATAGAACTACCCTATGACCTAGGAATTTCACTTCTGGATAGTATATATCCGAAGAAATCCAAAACACTAATTCAAAAAAATCTATGTACCCCTATGTTCATTGCAGCTTTATTTATAATAGACAAGGTATGGAAGCAACCCAAGGGCCAACAATAGACCATTGGGTAAAGAAGAAGTGGTACATATATTTAATGGAATATTACTTGGCCTTAAAAAATGAAATCTTAACCATTCGTGACAACGTGGATGGACCTAGAAGGTATTATGCTGAGTCAAATAAGTCAAAGACAAATGCTGTATGATTTCACTTTTGTGGAATCTGAAGAACAAAATAAGGAACAAACAAAACAGACACAACAGACACAGACTCATAGATACAGAGAACAGACTGAGGGTGCCAGAGGGGAAGTGGTTTGGGGGCTGGGTGAAAAGGGTGAATGGGCTAAGAAGCACAAATTAGTAGTTACAACATAGTCACGGGGCTGTAAAATACAGACTAGGGGATGTAGTCAATATTGTAATAACTGTGTGTGGTGCCAGGTGGGTACTAGAATTATTGTGGGTGGGATGGCGTCATTTCATAAATTATATGATGGTCTGACCACTGTGCTGTACACCTGAAACTAATATAAAATAATATTGAGTGTCAAAAAAAAGAAATATTGGGCTCACAGAGGAATTCACTTTATATGTTCATTTACTCCTTACGTTTTATATCTTTAATATTTATTAGTTCATTTTAAAAATAATGAAAAAGTCTCAGTTTTGGATTATGGCCAGTAAAGGCAGAGAGGGACCCTGAGGAGGGAGAGGAAGGGTGGCTGGAGGGCACAGCCAGGTCTAGAGGAGGAGGCCAAGTCTCTGGCAGTGGCTCTTGGGGTCCAGGGAGTCCCATAAAAGCTTTTCCTTTGGTGCCAAGGATTTTTATCTTGGACACAAATATAGTCTACTATAGGCCCGGTGCATGAAATTCGTGCCCTTGGGGGAGGGAGTATCCCTTAGCCCAGCCTGTACCTTCTCCAATCTGGGACCCCTCAGGGGATGTCCGACTGCCGGTTTAGGCCCTGATCCCTCTCACAATCCGGACTGCTGGCTCCCAACCACTCGCCTGTCTGCCTGCCTGATTGCCTCTAACTGCTTCTGCCTGCCAGCTGATCAATGCCTAACTGCTCCACTGCTGGCCCAGTTGCCCCCAACTACCCTCCCCTGATGGCCTTTTCGCCCACAACTGCCTTCCCCTGCAGGCCATCTTGTGACAACATGGGGTTGGCCATCTTGTGATGACATGGGGTGGCCATCTTGTGAGGACATGTCAGTCAATTTGCATATTGCCTCTTTATTATATAGGATACTTCAAACATGTGTCCATACGTTGTGTGGAATTACTGATTGCTTAAACGGCCTCAATACTTATGGATGTCCAAATGTTATGAGTCGCCTCTTCTACATTTGCATATCTGTGTGATGGGTATTGAAGGTTTTATTCCTCTCAGAGAAACCAACGGATTCAGATTCACCTAACATGAATCAAGCACCTGCTGAGTGCCAGGTGTTGTGCTAACATGTATGTTCTTACTGAGCAATCACATCATTTTGTGGCACCTATTCTTATCCCCATTGTACAGATGAGAAAACTGAGGGAGGTTGATGAAAGTCATGGGCTTTTTAAGCAGAGGTAGGTTGCTGGCTTTTAAGTTCAGAGTATTTTTTTTTTTTTGTACTTCCTGTTCTGTTGGGATGTGGATTTTCTGTGTGATTACTGGGGAGCCCAGAGAAAAGTTTCCTATTCTTTTGTCATCATTTTATTTTAGGAAGGTTTAGGATACTACATTAAAGACTTTTCAGGCCTTGCTGCAGTCCCAGCAGGTGCACGGGGCCTGATAAAATTTTCCTGGGAGGCTGTTCTGCATCTTTCCTACTGTGAGCATTTGGTTCTAATCTCTGAACAGTGATTTGACTTTCCATGTGTTAGTGATTCCATAGCTTTTTAGCTTTGGGAAGAAAGTGAATTCTACTTTCTTCCCAGAGCTGGAGTTGTCGCTGAAGTAGGGCCACTTTTTTGGAGGGATGAAAAAGTAACACAATGCCCAGTCTTGGTCAGTTTGGGCTGCATAACAGAAATACCAGAGACTGGGTGACTTAAGACAACAAGCGTTTATTTCTCCCAGTTCTAGAGGCTGGGAAGTCCCAGATCAAGGCTCTGGCGGGTGTCTGGTGAGGGCCCCTTTCCTGATTCATAGGTGGCTGTCTTCTTATCTTAGTATACCCCTCCCCCTGCCTCCCCCCCTCCCCCCTCCCCCCTCGCCCCTTGGTGGAGAGCAGGAAGAAGCAAACTCACTCAGGACTCTTACCAGGGCCCTAATTCAATGTAGGGGCCTCCACCCTCATGCTCTCATCCAAGCCCAGTTACCTTCCTGGGCTCCACCTTCTGATGCCATCACGTTGGGGAGCATCCTTTCAGCATACGAATTTGGGAGGCACACAAACATTCAGTCCGTAACACACAGTAGGTTGAATGTAGGCATATTATGATGTGCCTGCAAAGTTGCTAGTTTCTCCTTCTAAAGTAGGGAGCTGGCAAAAACGTGTTATTAGATTCTGGGAACACTTTAAAGATGACAGAACATTACTGCAATGTTTTTACCTGTTGTAATACCGTAAAATGGACCATTTTAACCACGTTCTGTGCCATTACGTACATTCGCATTACTGTGCAGCCACCATCGCTAATCTCCAGGACGTTTTCCCAAGCTGGAACTCTGGACCATTAAACAAGGACTCCCCATGCCCCTCTCTCCAGCCCCTGGTGACTGCCCTTCTGTTTTCTGTGTCAATGAACTTGACTATGGTAGGGACCTCCTACACGTGGAATCGTAGTGTCTTTGTCCTTTTGTGCCTGGCTTGTTTCTCTTGACGTGATGTCCTCAGGGTTCATCCATGTTGTATCACGTGGTAGCATTTCCGTTATAAGGCTGAATAATATTCCAATGAATGTACGGTAGGCAGTTAGACAAGATCAGAGCAAGAACGGCAGGGCAGGTACAGAGGTCACCAGGGTGGAAAGCCCCTGGTGCCTAGCAACGGGCAAAACTGCGAAGAAAGCAAGTCCCCCGCCCCCAGGCAGCCTTTCCTCCTCTGGGTTATGGCTGGACCCTCCCCTGACCTTTCCTCCCTGGCACGTTGCTGCTCATGCGGGTTAGACCCCCTTAGTTCCCACCCAGAACTCAAGTCCCAAGTACTGAGGTTGCTGAACCAAGGTCTGGTCTGACCCCACCCCAGCGGCCCTGCGCCAACACGCGTCTATCCCACACTGTATTTATCCATTCATCCATCAGTGGGGGAAACAATTTTTTTTTTGAAGATAAGAATATTATCACTGGAAGTGCGCCCTGTGAGGCATGATGGTGTGGCCGAAGGAGATGGGCAGTTAGGAGCCTTGCTCTTTAATCCTGACGCAGGGTAATTAGCTGTGTGGCTTTAAAGAAACGCCTTGCTGTCTCTGAGCAACAGTGATTTCATCTGTAAAATGAATGGCTAGGATTAGAATTAGAGACATTCTCTAAAGATCATTTCCCCTCTCAAAGCCTCTTTTTCTCACATAATTGTAAGTTTCTAGCTTTATTGCAGTGTGCATTTAATGCTTGCCATAGCTTAATTGTCAATTATTTTGATAAAACGTTGTCCCTTCCTCTCCAACCTAGCTATTTAGATCTTTTTTTTTTTTTTTCCATTTAGATGGTGGTCCCTCACAACTGAGGGTCATTCTGTTTTCTCTTTAGTTTTGTATGTTGCAGCACCTTTTTTATTACGAGAGCTGTCTGCCCAACGTCGCTATCTTCTAAATAGTTAATTGTCAGTTATTTAGTTTTCACTCACAAGTTGAGCAAAAAAAAAAAAAAAAAAAAAAAAAAAAAAAAAAAAAAATCAGAAATAATTGAAGACTGGAAAGCTATTTTTTAAAAAAAATCTGATATTTTATTTCATGGCTAAGCTAAGGAACCATGGAAAAATAATTTTAAAATTGGTGTGTTAAGAAGACTGGCTTTGAAAGATGAAACGTGCTCAGATGGGAAGCAGGAAGAGAGATTAGTAGGAAGGATATATGTTCCTCCGTATATAAATCTTGATCTTTCCACGGGTTGGTTTTATCCCACCAGGGTCTGGGAAGAGTGCAGGAAGGGACCCCACCCAAGTTTATTCTTGAACGAATTAAAATTCAAAAGCTCCGGGCATTGAGCTGTGTGGATTGTGAATGTCTGGAAACCAGCATATTTTTTCCTCTCTGAATTGCCTTCTGTTTAGACAGGGCTTAGTGAAACCAGCAGCTAAACCGAGGAGAATTCTGCCATTTTTAGAATGAGGAGCCATACAACTTCAGTGCTTCAAAGCGGGTGACGCAGGCCCAGTAATTCAGACCGGGCGCAGCAGAAAGCAGCCTTCCGACCTGCCCCAGCTCCCCCAGCCCACGTAGGCCCCCTCCTTCAGCCACACCTTTTGCTTCCCAGGTTCAGTTCCCCCAGATGTAGCAGCCTTCGATTTCCTATAGCGTCTGTGAGCGGCTGGCCTGCCAAGCTGGCTTCTCCCTGCAGCTTCCAGGTGGATGCATGTTCTGTTCCCCAGAGCCATGTCCTCGGGGCATTCGGAGGCTGAGTGGGCGTGCCCGGGAGCAGCCCCCTGTGGGGCCCGCAGCCTTTGTGTGTGCGCAGGAACAATTCTTCCTGGGAACACAAGAGACTGAAGGTCCCACCCCACCCCTCCACCCCTACTTCCTGCACTTCTCAATGGCAGGGGTGTGACCTGGGGGGTCCCGCGCAGCCCCTTATCTCCACGTCCCCTCCCCCCTTCTCCTGATTTTGTGGGAGAGGCTTTCCTGCCCGCTGTGGGCAGGGCAGGCCAAATGCAAGTTTTCCAGGATGTGGGCATGGCACATAGGTGAGTCTGCACACCCAGATCCCAGGCCTGTATGTTTGGGAAGTGCCTTAGGGAGAAACCTCCACCGGACCTCTTTATGTCATTTTCTAAAAGAAAGAATCAGGTTATAGTAACTGTGGTGTCTTTTATGCACAGAGATAGCACTCCAAAAAGTGCAAATAACTGACGTGAGCTGTGGTCCAGTGCCCGGTGCATCTGGCCACCGCCTCTTGGGAAAGTCCCCGTAGCCCAGGCCTGGCCCTGATGGTCACCTTGGCACCCTGGGGTGTCAGTTTACCTGTGGTGTGGCCTTGTTCCCCTTACAATGCGCTTTCTTAGGTCGCGCCTCACTTATTCGGGATTACTGACTACCCAGCAGGCTCGGGCAATGTGATTTTTTTCTTTTTTAACTGCCAAGGAGCAGGCGGGGCTGGACCAGAGCTTGGGGCTCGGGCAGCCGTACGGGGCAGCGGGCTGCCTCTCCAGACGTGATTGATGAGGGACAGCTCTGAAGTCTGTGAAGGATGCTCACGTCAGTTCTTCAGAGGGGTGTGGCTTTGAGAGAGAGCACTTCGCCTACGGAGGATGGGTTTGGATCCAGACAAGGCAACGTTATGGGCCTGGTCTCCCGGGCTGGGCCGTCCCGGCTGTGGCTCAGGGGCTCCTCTTGGGTTTTGGGGGACAGTGAAGGGTCATGCCTGGAGCTGGGCAGGGACTGAAGAACTGGATCTGCATATTCTCCTGGGGCCCAAGGGGAGATGGAATTGCCCAGGGTGGGCTCAGCCACTCTAGGTTTGGAAAGCCCAGAACAGTCCACCCAGCAGGTCCTTGCTGTGCTCACACCCACCCTCAACCTTGACCTCTGCAGTTAGTTGTGGCACCGGGTGGAGAACCCAGGGGGCCTGCTACCCAGAATGCAATTCCTTTCCAATCAGGGTTGGGGTGGATGTCAGGGAGCCTGACAGGTTGGAAGAGAGAAGGAGGCAGGGCTGGAAGGTTGGGGGTGGGTGGGATAAAGGTCCAAATCGAAGCAGGTTGGGGGTTCAGTACTTAGTGTCAGGTGGGACGGAACAGCACGTATGCACCCCTTGTCCTCAGCACGCACAGGTGCCTGGCACAGGGCTGGTGTTGGGGGCGCTGAGATGAATGAGCTCATCTTTGTGCTGAGTAGACTGTGAGATGAACAAACACGTTTTATGATGAGCAGAGGGTCCCCTGTACCTTTACCTGCAAGGTCACCTTGACCGAGGAGCAGAGGAGGGTTCTGGAAGGCTGTGGGGGGCTTGGAATGTGTAGCTGTCTAATCCAGGCCCGTCCGTGGAGCCTTCCTAGGCTAGAGTCCTATAACTTCCCCCTTCCCTCCCAGAGGTTGTGGGGTTGGACGGGGTGATCCTCTCCCAAAGTAAGGGGCTGATCCCAGGGTCACACAGGATCCTGGGAGGCCGGAACATTGCCTGTCTTCTCCTTGAGAGGGATGGGTTCCAGTCAGGAGCCCCCAGTGGCTTGAGTCCCGTTTTCGGGCATCCTGAGAAGGCAGGTATAGTCCCTGGGGTTTCAGAACCTCAGAGCCGGTGGGATGGTGCCTGCTCTCTGTGCGAGCCTCGCCCTCTGACCTCTGATGAGGCACGTCCCTATTTGGGGAGCCAGGAGCTGGCCTGTGACGGTGCCCGGTCGCTACCTCCTTGGTGGCCGAGGCAGAAGTGACAGTAAAAAGGCTTCACTTCGCTGGCCTTTCTCCTGGGGCCGGGAGCTCCCCGTGCGTCTGTGGCCACCTCAGAAACCCTGGGTCCGCTCCGGGCAGGGAGTGTGGGGACGAGGCGGAGAGAGACCCTGACATGTTCTTACCTACCCCTCTTTAGTGTCGCTCGCACGGGAGACCTTGAGACCCGTTTCTTCTTTAAAGCATGCAAGATTCCGACGTAGTCCCTATTCCTGTCGTAGACGTCTGAGGCCGGACGGGTGCCCTGCCGTGCAGTTTCGTTCAGTTTGGGGGCATCTGAGTTTCCTTTCTCTCCTTTATTTGTTCGGGAGAGACAAGTGGGTGTTTAGCTCCCAGTGTCGGCGAGTGGATACGCTTTTTCCAGACTTTCTAGGTTTCATATAACCGTGCAGGTTGGGGCGTTCCGCTCCTTGTGCCATAGGGTGTAGGGATTATGATTACTTTTTATTGTTTCTTGCCATCCTACAACTGGATGCAGGACCTATCTGTGACTTTGTTGGTGTTGTTTTTGTTTTTTAATATATTTTTATTGATTTCAGAGAGGAAGGGAGAGGGAGAGAGAGATAGAAGCAACAATGATGAGAGAGAATCATTGATCGGCCGCCTCCTGCACATCCCACACTGGGGATCAAGCCCGCAACCCTTGCATGTGCCCTGTCGGGGAATCAAACCGTGACCTCCTGGTTCATAGGTCAGGGGTCAACCACTGAGCCACTGAGCCCCACACGGGCTGGGCTATCTGTGACTTTGCACATGCCCCTCGCCCAGCCCCGGGGTGAGATTGGGCGGAGAACAAGCAAGCTGTGCTGGCCCCGGGCTGCTTTGGGGCAGGGCAGGCCTGCTGAGTTCTCCTGGTTACCAGGACCCCGCGAGGAGCCGCTTAGCTCTCTGCAGGGAGGACGAGTAACTCGCTTGACATTCCGTAGTAATTTAGCAGCGGTTAATGGCCACTTACTGGAAAATGTTACCAGGCTCTGCGGTGAGTGTTGTTAGGAAGTGAATTACTCTGGACGTGTCCCCAGGGCCCTTCCCCTTCTCCTCCAGCAGAGCTGGGCTGCAGGAAGTGGCACTGTGTTGCAATCCCGGCTTCACTGTTCCCTTGTATTATTTATTTTGTTTCAGATTTAAGGAGATTGTGTATTTATGTAGAAAAGTTTCCAAAGTAAGTATGTTGCTTTTCATGTTACCAAAGGCTTAGAGCCCAAGGCGGTGAGGGGTGTCGCCTGGGTTATTTTGCTGTCTAGCCCCCACCCAAAGGTGCCCAGGGGCAGCCGTGAGCCAGTGTCCAGCAACGTCAGGGTCACCTGTCATTTATCTGAGTCGTCTGAGCTGAACATCTCTCCATGTCTTTACACATGTCCCGAGTGCAGACGGCTGGTTGCTTCCTGGCTGTTGTGCAATCCCTCACTTTGCAAAACCTCGGATGGGCCGCAGAGATGACAGCCTGTGGCTTTTTGAGCCTGCCGAGCCTGGGGTAGAATTTTGGCTTTGCCGTTGACTAGCTGTGTGACCTTGGACAGTTCACTCAACCTCTCTGAGCCTCAGGGGTGTTACCTGTCAACAGGTAAATGGCAATACGGGCTCTCAGGGATGAAGGAAATGTGCCATGGTGTGAGTCGACACAGGGCCGGGAACATGCTAAACATTTTTTTTTAAATATATTTTATTGATTTTTTTTACAGAGAGGAAAGGAGAGAGACAGAGAGTTAGAAACATCGATGAGAGAGAAACATCGATCAGCTGCCTCCTGCACATCTCCTACTGGGGATGTGCCCGCAACCCAGGTACATGCCCTTGACCGGAATCGAACCCGGGACCCCTCAGTCCGCAGGCTGACGCTCTATCCACTGAGCCAAACCGGTTTCGGCAATGCTAAACATTTTTCCTTGCCAACTTCAAAAGAAAACAGCCCCCTTTGGCAGGGTGGAGCGTTGGGAGTTGAGGGAGTGGGGAGCAAAGAGCTCATCCTTTGGTTTTCTTTTGACCTGGAGCGGGCCCCCCCCCCTTTCCTTGTGTGGGACGAGGAAAACGGGGTGGCAGTGTATAGTGTCACTACACGCCACCAGTGATGGTGGAACGGGTCCCGGGGCAGGTATGGGGGTCCGCTCCTTCTGCAGATGGGCTCTCATGGCCGGTTTGGGTAGCATGGAGGGAACCATATTGCCTCCAGCTGTACGGAGTGTCTTTGCGGAGGCTTGGTCGTCTGCACGCTGGGAGGGCGACATCATTCCATGTCTGAGCCATGTTTTCAGCTCCTCCTTCCTGCTGGGGCTCTCGGTCCTTCCTAACTAACGTTAATGAGATCGTTGTCACCCGCCTCCCACTCCATCACCATGGCTGCTGCTCCTCTCTCCCCACACGCACGAGGACGCCCTCTGGGGCACTTGGCAGCCTCGCTCCCTGATGGCACCAGAGTCTGGATTTTCGCGGTCGGGCGGGTTCCTGAGACTTCCCCGCCGTGCCTCAGGCTGGACGGCGTCCCGGGGCCCAGCCCGCAGCAGCACCTGGGGAGGGGGCCCGCTCGGCCGCCCCGCACACGACTGGCACACACTGACCAGGCTGTGGTTTGCTCTCTCTCCTCCCGCCCCCTCCAGAGTATAAGAAGAAGTACGGAGAAGAACACGGCTCCTGCCAGGCTGGGATCGCAGGCTTCTTCACCGAGGTGGGTGTCATCCCGTCCTAGGCATACAACATGCTACCTGGGCTTGCTTCTAGCACAGCGGTTCTCAACCTGTGGGTCGCGACCCCTTTGGGGGTCCAACGAGCCTTTCACAGGGGTCGCCTAAGACCGTCGGAAAACACATAATTACATATTGTTTTTGTGATTCATCACGATGCTTTAATTATGTTCAGTGTGTAACCGTGAAAATACATCCTGCATATCAGATATTTACATCACGATCATAAGAGTAGCAACATTACAGTTATGAAGTAGCAACGAACATAATTTTATGGTTGGGGGTCACCACAACACGAGGAACTGTATTAAAGGGTCGCGGCATTAGGAAGGTTGAGAACCACTGGTCTAGCGTTTTGGTAGACGGGAAGAATGCATATCTTTAATGCACCTGGATCTCTTTTTGCAGACGTTACGTGGTAGACATGAACTCCGCGGGTTTCCTAAGTGTGTGGTGGATTGTTCTGATACTGTGTGCTGAACTGTTTCCTGTCCCCTTTGGTTTGCAATACCATCCTGCCATGTGCCAAGGTTACTCTCTTCCGTCCCAGGAAGCGCTCAGATTGTGCAACTTCTATGTCCGTCCCTCCTCCAGGGAGGTCTAGTGTCCCTGTAGGTGACAGGGACCCAGTGTCTGTTCAGGAGCAGGTGACGACACATGGATGGCCATGTTGTGAGAGTGGCTACGTGGGCTGGGTGTGCCCAGGAATTTGGAAGTGGGAGGCCCTAGAGGGAGGCCAGGTAGGGGGCTGTGATGGGGTCCAGCCCCGAAGCAACGGTGCAGGCTAGGGAGACCTTTAGGGATGAGAAGGATGCGGGGAGTTGGAGAGTATGCAGGCAGGACCAGTGGGCTGGGTGGGCAGAGGGCGTGGGGAGAAGAAGCTTTCCAGCCAGGGCTCTGGAGCCTGGTGTGCGGGGGAAGGGCCCCCCAAGGAGGACTCAGTGGGACGGGTACCCTGAGGGTCTGCTTCACACACGGGCTGAGTGAGAGGATGAGGCACACGCATATAGATGTTTTCAGAAGGTGTTTGGATAGAGGGGCCCGATCTCCGCCTGAGTTAGAAACTTGGATCTGGCCAGTGCTAGTTACTGTCTGAGGGACTGCGTGTGCTTAGCGTGGAGGCCGAGGGTGCGGGGAGGATGCCTCCTTTCGATGGGGGGCAGGGAGAAAGTAGCCCCATCGCAGACCTGAGAACTCATCAGAGATGTTGATGAAGAGCTAAGCAGGGGAGAGAGTCCCCGGTGAAGGGGCATCATGGTGGTCTCATCAGCCAGGAAGTCGGGGGAGAACATGAGGGCATTGGGGCTGGGCGGGAGGGGGGCACCGTAGGAGGAGCAGGCAGGGCGGGGCAGGGTGTGGAGGGGAAACCCAGGTGGCGGGGTGAGCTCAAGGCGGGCAGGGGAACAGGGACCTGTGAAAACTCCAGGCTCTGGAACCCTGGCGCCTCAGCATGTGCCGGCTGTGCTGGAGCCCCCAGCAGTGGGGCCTTGGTGCATGGGGGGGCGGGGGGAGGGGGGAGGGGGGAGGGGGGAGGTAAGGGGGGAGTGGCAGCGACCGAGGCTCAGCTCTCTGACCCGGTCATGCTGTCTCCTGGCCACTCGGGGCTTTGGCCCGTGCTTCAGTTCCCAGGCTTGTGGCCTCTCTGAACTGGAGGTCTTTGAACTCCCTGCCTCCCCCGTTTCTGGAACCTCAGCTGTCGCAGGCTGAGCAGGAAATGTGGTGGAAGGGGTCACACGGCGCTGCTCCCTTCCTCTGCCCTCCTGCTGACCTCGTCGCTTGGGCCTGCCTTTGCCGTGAGCTGGGAGGCCCCTGCACGGGGCCGGCAGCTGGCCCCAAGCTGGACGTGCTTCTGTGGCCTCCGGGCATGGCCATGTGGCCCTGACGCACTCTCCCCCAAAGTGCCTGCCTGACCTGGGGGTCGGTGACCCTGGGGTTATCAAAGCTGTGTCAGTTATGGATACCACGGGAGTTTTCGCCGGCCATTGAGGATAAGCGGGGGTTTCCTGGGAACTTCATTGATTTTTGTAGCTTAGGGGATGGATTCCTCTAAGTAAGAAAAGACGTGGACCGGCCCCGCCAGCGTCAGAGCCCACGGTGGAAGCGGGGAGACACCTGGGGGCAAGGCTGTTCGGCACAGACTTCCATGGTCGAACCCAAGCATTCCTCTGCCGTCCAGCTCCCTCCACTGTGCCGTGTGCAGAGGAAACCCTGGCCTCTCTCAGCACCCCCAGACACCCCTGCGCCCTGAGGTTCTGCGATCAAGGCCCACTCTGTTCATTGATGGGGCTCCACACGCAGCTCCTGGGGAAATGGGCATGTCTGTGGGTGACATTCGCCTTGGCTGGTCCTGGGGGGTGGGGGACTAAAGCATCAGTAACTTGCGGGCAGTGCCAGCAGATACAGGCATCACCCGCACTGAATGGAAAAAGCCAGAGATGAGGGACTTCCAGGGAGGGGCACTGCTCCTCTCCTCCCTCCCCCTGGGGAAGGCAGGAGTGAAGGGCTCAGCCAGGCACCACTGGATGCACGGATGCAGCGGGCGCCTCGCTTCCCTCGGCCCATCAGCCTCCTCACGGCCTGGACTCCCTTTCAATGCCTGTGCAGTGTCCTCCCAGGAACACATTTTGCATTTTCGTTTGTTTGCTAATCCTCCCCCGAGGATATTTTTTCCATTGATTTTTAGAGAGAATGGGGGGAGGGGAAGAGAGACAGACAGACACATAGATTGGTTGCCTCCTGCACCATCCCCCCTCCCCCCCGCCCCCCCCAGGCCCAGCCCTGGATCAAACCTGCAGCCCAGGTGCATGCCCTTGACTGGGAATCGAACCCGAGACCCTTCCATGCACGGGCTGACACTCTAACCACTAAGCAATACTGGCCAGGGCCCATTTTGCATTTTCTGAGATGACTTCATTGTCAGTGTTTAATCATTGTTCTAGAAATTTGAGAAAACACAGAGCAAATAAACCTCTGGGATAAAAGAGAGAGGAAAAAAAAAATCAAAAAAGGCTTCCTGAAATCCTGTCTGTCACCCGGTGGAAAAACCACACATGGTTTGGAGCTTACCCTTCTGGCCTCGGTCTGTCTGTCTGTATACACTCTTCTTTTATAAGCCTGCTCGCGGCACGGGTGTTGTTTGGCGTACTCTTTCACGCTCAGAGCACTGTGTGACTCTGTGCCATTAGATCGCCTGCGGTATTTTTATGGCCACAGAATCTGTCGAATGGACGTACCGTGACTTAGAATCCCGATGGGAGCTGTCTCCGTTAGCACAGTTTTCCAACTTCCGTTAGCACAGTTCCCCATCTTCTTGTGGGTAAGATCATGCAGATTTCCGTGCTGCCCTCCGTGGGTCACCGGGTCACCTCTGAGCATAGAATTATCCCCAGCGTCGGCCGCTGGATGGTTTTGTAGCACAGACGGGTGCTCAGGCTTGTCGAGGTTGCTGGCCCATTGCTGCTAATGGAAATGCGGGAGACAGATGTGTCTTAGTGTTTCAAGGTCAGTTTACAAGAGTAGTGCTGCCCTGCCCTGAGCAGTGGTTAGAGCACCGGCCCTCAGACTGGAAGGTCGTGAGTTCGATTCCCGGCCAAGGGCAAGTACCTCGGTTGTAGGCTCGATTCCATGCCCTGATTGGGGCACGAGCGGAGGCAAGCAGGCAATGTGTCTCTCACGTCGATGTTTCTCTCACTGTGCCTCTCCTTCTTCCTTCCACTCTCTAAAAATCAATGGAAAAAAATATCCTCGGGTGAGGATTAAGCAACCAACCAACCAAACAAACAAAAAGCAAATGGTAATGCTGTCTCTAGCTGTCCGTGCTCTCTTCTCTTTCCAGCCTGCGTCCTTCCCTTATGGGGGGCTTGCTGCTCTCTGGATGTCATCCTTCTGGGCTTGCAGGGGCCACAGTGGCCAGAACACCCAGCTTCAGAGCCGTTTCTGAGACGAGAGGCCTGAGTGAAGACTGGAAGGGATTTCCTGCCTATTTTTTTGCAAAGCTGATGTTGGTCCCTGTTTTTCTCCTGCTCGGTAGCGGGCAGGTGCGGTTGCTGCATCGCGGAGCTGGAGGCCTGGCTGGAGACAGGGGTGGTATCTTTTCCCAAGCATCGCTCCCTAGAATTCGGGCAGTGTCCGATCTTTGCCATTTCCTTGTTTGATCCTGGTGGGAAAATGAGGACAAGATGTGAGGCTTCCTCTGTGGGTAGGACAGAGACCCAGTTTGTTACTCGTCTTGTCCACGTGCTCAGTTATCTTGATCTCTGTTCCCGGTAGCCCTGTCCGTATGTAGACTCTGTAACGCCAGGGAATTGGACGACATCGTTTTCGTATTGCTCAGCTGAAGAGAGTCCCCGGTGAGGTGTCTTGATTTGATTTATGAGTTCCTTGTGGTGATGGTGGTTCTCATCTCACTGCCTACTTCCCCCTTCAGCTTCTTTTCTGATCACCTTTGGGTTTCTCTCCGGCAGGAGCTCGTGGTGATGGGCGCCCCGGGGTCGTTTTATTGGGCTGGGACGGTCAAGGTGCTGAACCTGACGGACAACACCTACTTCAAGCTGAATGACGAAGCGATCATGAACAGGCGGTACACTTACCTGGGTGAGTAGCTCAGGGAGGTGACAGGTGACAAGGGACACAGGAGCGATTGCCACGACATTCACGAATTATTACTTTATTGGGGGCGAAAAGGATTTGCCGGCGTTGACACCCATGCTGATCAGTTACAATTTTAGCTACAGTCCCTTACCATCCAGCCCCACATATGGAGGAGAAACAAAACAGGGAACTGAATTCAAACTGTGATTTGATTAAAAAGCTGGCACTTGAACCTCTGGGGAAGCAAACGTTTTATTTTCTTATTCTAGCAGTTACTCACGTTCAAATGATCAGATACAAAATGGGTGCAATAGAACCCTGGTTTTCCATGCCGTTCCTTTGGGCGAGGTCTCTGCTTCCGGGTCACAAAGATGGTTGCAAACAGAGATAATCAGAACCAGAAATTATCACGATGGATAGCAGCCTAATGCTGGGGTTTGATCAAAGGCTCGGAAAGATTCCTCCTGTTTTCTCAGCCTTTTTAATCTTCTAGAAAGAAGGTAGACACAGCTTAAGCGAGCAGCCAGCCACCAGGCAAGAATGAGGCCCGGCCTGATCATGCCTCTTTAAGAACAGGGTAGACTGTCTTTGCTTGGGTACATGGACATTCTACATGGCTTTTCTTTAATTCAGGCCCTAACTGCTGTCATTCTGGACTGAAAAGGAAGCTAACTTTAGGCCCAATGCTGAGAAAGCAACGATCTTTGCATACATTACCCATAAGTTAGATCTGGGGGAGTCCCGCCCCCTTTTCACAGAGATTCACTTGTGAGAAGGCAGTAGAGGGTTGTCCACTTGCCTTTTCCCTTCTAACTGCAAGGTTTTCCCCAGTGAATAAACCATAAAACCTTTATTCCGAGTCCTCGGGGTGTTCGCTGCCCTGTGCTCCCAGCTCCTCAGTCCTGTTATTTATTGAGCACCTACTGTACGCCAGGCTCTGCCTGTTATCGCTTTTCATTCCCGAAACAGCCTCGTAAGATAGCTGTTATTTTCCATCCACATTGTATAGCGAAAGAAACAGGTACGGAGAAGTTACGGAATAGCCAAGGTCCCGTGGCTCTTCAATGGCAAAGGGGGGGTTTAATTAAAACCCGTGGTTTCCGAGGTCAAGGTCTGGACCCTGAGCCGCCTCCCCTGTACGTGCCACGGAGATACCGCCAACCCTCGCCGGGCTGGGAGCACCTTGGTGATGGGGCGTTTGTCTCACATTTCCAGGACTCAGCACTGTACCTAGTGCTTCGTAGGGACTCGACCCGTGTTTACTAGGTCAGAAAGTGACAAGAAAGCCGGAGAGAGGCTGGTTTGGCGGTGGCTGTAGGGTCCAGGCTTGGGGCTGGTGGCTTCTCCCTGCATACAGAGGCCCCATCTGCTACCGGCTTTGCAAGGCTCCCCGGAGGCTTTGCTGTCTGTCACTCAGAATACTCTTGGGTAACATGAGCCTCCAGTCTGAGAGAGAGCAGCCACATGGTGAATAAGAATTGACCCTAACGTGGTCTCATCACAAAGCCCAAAGAGCTTATGGGCACAGCTTAGGTTTGAGGTTGATGACAAGGTTTGGGGACTCTATGGCACAGGGTTTCTGGGGGCCGGAGGACACAGGTTTCAGCCTGTCAGCAGGGCTTCTAGAAGGTGCAGGAAACATTTAGACTAAACTCAGACAGCTTTTTCCTTTCTTTCTAGATTCCTTTTGTATCCAGATTCATTGCCTGCCCACCCACCCATCCGCCCGTCCATCCATCCATCCATCCATCCATCCATCCCTATTAGCGTCTTCCTGCATTCTCTTAGGAGGGAGTGTGGCCTAATGGTCAACAGCAGGGGCTTGGGAGGCACACAGATTGGATTTGAATCTTACTGTGTGGTCTTGGGAATCTTGCTTAATCACATTTTAGTCCCACTTTCCACATCTCTAACATGGAAGAAATAATCATATCTTCCCCCTAGAGTTGGGAGGTTAAAGGCCATGATGACATCCAAAGTACACGTACAAGCTGTTCATAATAGCCCCAAAGTGGAGGCAAACCAAATGCCTAGCAATAGGAGGGGGGGGGAAAGATACTGTGACG
Source organism: Myotis nattereri (assembly GCF_964212035.1). NCBI lineage: Eukaryota > Metazoa > Chordata > Mammalia > Chiroptera > Vespertilionidae > Myotis > Myotis nattereri. The sequence continues at coordinate 53,630,397 of NC_138089.1, forward strand.
TATTCATGCAATGAAACATTAATCAGCAATAAAAAGAAACGACCACACTCAACATGGTTGGGTGTGACAGTTACGTTGAGTGAATGAAGTTCTAGACCAGGAAGACATAATGTGTAGTGACAGAATTCTGAAGCATGGCTACTTGTGAGGGGGCATTGACTGGGAAAGGGCATTGACTGGGAAAGGGAATGAGGGACTCTCCTCAGTTGTGTTTCCATGGTTACATCCACTCTGGGTGGCGATTACATGGTTATATACATGTATACACATTCATTAAGTTCTACACTTCAGATGTGTGTACTGTATGAACATTCAAAAATACGTCAATAAGAAAAAGAAAACAGACATGGAGTATGTAGCCCAATACCATCCCAAACAGACAGAGACCGCTCTTTCTTGCCCTGATGTCCTGGCGAACATGTCTTTGTGTGAGACGAGTTATTCCTGCATGAGAAGACCAACAGCTGCCATTGGGTCCAAGACTGGCTGGATAATTACTGCCCAGATGAGGGTTACTTGAGAAACTTTTTCCTCTGATGGATCTTTCTCTTCCCTGACGTTGTTTCTCAACCCTGCCCTTGGCGTCTGCCCATTCCTTACAGGCTATGCGGTTACCGCCGGCCACTTCTCTCATCCGTCCACCACCGATGTGGTAGGAGGCGCCCCCCAGGATGAAGGCATTGGGAAGGTGAGGAGAAGAGCCTTTGGAATAGCAGGGGGTCAGACAGAAGGGAGGGGGCACACTGTGGCTGTTACAGGGGTTTGTCACCTCCCTTGGATCTGAAGATTCTGTTGGGTGGCCGGCAGCTAAGTGACGAAGTATTGCGGCACCTCTGCTGTCTCCTTCCAGCCACTTTTGGGAGTTGACCTGGAAGCTTCATCAGAGTGTGGATGGTACTTTCCATCTCCTGCACGTTCGCATCTGAGAATGTTTTTCACAGCCGACTCTGTGTGTGCACACGCGTGTGCAAGTGAGATTGTTAAGACTGACCTTGGCAGCATGGCACCTCCCCTGCCCCCCCGACCCAGCCCGCTAACTTCAAATCTTCCACTTTCTCAAACCCTTTCCAAGTTTGACTTTGACCTCATAGAGCCAGGTCTAGTCCCAGATATCTTTGAGAATTTATCTTGGGGCCTAGATTCTTATATTTATTTCCCCCAATGTTTTGGAACCAAGACTGGTGCAGCCCAAAGGCTGGACTGGGAATATGTGGGTCGCTTTCCCTAAGTATCCGCCCAGAGTGTAGAATGGACCCCATGGTTTCTGGGCTGTCTGAGTCCCTTTGGGAATCTCGGTTGGAGCCTGACACTGCAGAGAACTATGCTTGATGGGTCTTTGGCTCCAGGGAATAGGAAATCCAGATTGAGTAGGTTGGGTAGGTCCACATGAGTCAGGAATCTGCATTTTTAATACACTTGGTAGGTTCTCTGATGGGAAAGACTGAACAGAGGAATGGTGTGAGCCCATGGGGTAGACCTAAGGTAGCCTAACCATTTCTCCGGGGGCTCAGAGTAATTGGGTCTGGATTCTGGAGAGGCCGTGACGGGCCGAGACCACTGTTAATTGGAGCCTTCAGCCAGGGCGTCAGTCTGACCAGCTGACCCGCTTGACTGTGATATGTTTATAGGGTCATCTCCCTGCACCCTCCTGGGCAGGATTGGGGGTCACTGCTGGTATTTATGGAGCATGTGCCTCCCTCCCCCCAACGCTGATGCTGTGGAGAAAGGGTCTTTGAAAATGAAACCAGGGGAAAACCCCAGGGCACTGAGCAGGGGGAAGCATGGGGATGAACTCTGGTGACTTCAAGAAAGATATGGGTCTCTCTGAGTCACATGCTTCCTCTCCACCGTGGAAGGACGAGGAAGTGCTGTGCGCTGTTCCCGCGTTGATAATGTCTTCCGGGGGAGGAGCCGCGGAGCGCCCGCACCTCTGTGGCATCGATCAAAACCTCCACCTCCCAGTTCCCAGCGATGCCCATGCCTCAGCCGATGCTGCTTCCGGTTGGGCCACATGAGAGGCGCTGGGGAAATGGGTCACTGTTGATAAAACTGATGACTGTTCCATAGTCCCAGGGATGGGAGCTGGTACAGACCTGGTTCCCAGGCACCCCCGAAAGGACCTCCGGCCTTCAGGAATTGGGTGGTGATTGATTTCTGTTATCTGGGCATGACAACATTCACACTGAGATACTTCACCCTGTGCAAGGGTCCCCTGCCCTGGTTCTCGTGAGACATTCTCTTCCCATACGGTGTAACTTGAAAAGGAACTTCCATAGTCATGTCATTTAGGAAGTTCCACCTCCATGATCTTCTTTGTGGCGGAGATTTATGGTATATACATGCACCCTAAAGGCTCTGAGAAGTCCCCCCTGGTAAAGAAATGTATTTAATGTTTAACTCTGGTGTTTGCCAGCTAAATTCCTGTTTACGCAAGCAAATGTCATGACTCTTGAGGTCTGTGGTGTCACTTTGGAAAACTACTTGGTCTGAAATGCTTTCCTCCCTCTTTCTTATCTTGATACTAGAGGCCCGGTGCACGAAATTTGTGTATGGATAGGGTCCCTAAGCCTGGCCGCTGATCAGCTGATCAGGGCCCATTGGGGCCTTCCTTCCCCCAGTTGCCGGCCGGGGCCTTCCTTCGTTCCGCACTGCCCCCTGGTGGTGCACATATCACAGCGAGCGGTCGAACTCCCGGTCGGTCGAACTCCTGAGGGGACAATTTGCATATTTGCCATTTATTATATACTAGTAGGATACCTGCTCAAGCTCTCACACATAGGAATGAAAGAACTATTTCAAGGAAGAAAACACTTCTCCTAAGTGTTGAATTGTTTACTGGTGATTTGGAAGCTCCTAGGGTCTTACTGTGTGTGGCTTCCTCCATGATGTGGCCAGGAGCGGAGGAGGTGAAGGACACTTTCTTTGCAGAGTTGATAAAATGAGAGCCACGCGGACTGCATTAGGATCCGCCGGCAGAAGCACACCTGTCCTGCGCCGGGTCAGGCATTTCAATAGGACTCCCAGGAGGATGCTGATAAATATCTTTGCTCATTGCTCCCATCTTAACTAGATTTTCTTTTTCCATTTCATAGGTTTATATTTTTCGAGCTGACCGAAGATCAGGCACCTTAATTAAGATTTTTCAGGCATCAGGTAAAAAGGTAAGATTCTTGGTATATATGTTTGTGTTGTTTGAGAGATGTCATCATGGGGAAGTCAGATTTTACGCACTGGAAAATGGGTTTAAAGGCTGTCTCTGGGCCCTGTGTTTATGTATGTGGTGGTTCTGTTGCCTCTTGGTGCCTTTCTTTACCTTCTCAGCATTGAGTGTAACCTGCAGATTCATGGGATTCAGGTTGTTGTTGGAGACAGGTAGCAAGATGAGTTTGTACGGGGCCAAGTTCAGCATAGAGTTTTTTGGTAAAAGGTTGTATTTCACACTGTCATCAAATGACTGCATACTCTGTTTCTCTTGGCCTCTCTGTCTCTCTCCATCTATCTGTCTGTCTTTGCCTCATACATACACATCTGCACCTCCAGAGAGATCACACACAATTGTGTACAGGTAGCAAGCAGACCTGATTACTTTCCAAGGAGGCCCGCAGACAAATGGGTCTCACGCTCCCTCTCTCACCAGCACAGCGCCACCCCCGCCGCCTCGCATCCTGAGCCCTCTGCCACCGTTGCCACAGGGACTGTTGTCACACGAAGAAAAACCAGAAAGAGTCACCCGTTTCCCTTTAGAGCCTTGAAATAGAAATAGCCCTCAAATTAGTCTTGGGCAAAGTTTATTTGCCTGCGTCATCTTGTCCTCATACCATCCCTAATCCAAATTCCTGCAGATTTTCCATCTTAATTTCTATCCATACTGCACCGAAGTCTGAAAGTAAGCCAGTTGGAGATGCTGTTGATTATTAAACATGGGCTTATCTGCTACCCACTCCTTAGTGGGGCTTAGATCAGCAGGCTTGCTTAGCATGACTGGCAGCTGTGAGGGGACAGGAATTCAGCTGGGAGGTGAGGCGGGGTTAGTGAGCTCTGGGGAGAGGACAGGACCTGAGGCTTGGGAGGGAGACACCAGGAGACTGTCAGAAGGTGACTTCCCTTCCACTACCCAGAGAAATGGGGGGAAAAGGCTGTTTCCTTCCTGGGCGGCCATGTGTCCTGGCCCTAGTTCAGTTTCTGCTCAGAGTCAGACCTGCTGTATGAGTTACATATTGTTCTGATGGTGAATCCTATTGCGAGGACAAAGATCTACTCATTTTGTGCAGTTTTAGCAACCTTAAGGCACATGCTCAGTATTGAATTGTCATCATATTTTCAGTAAAAAATAAAATAAAAAAATGCATCTCCAAACTCGGTTTTGTGACATTTTCCCCTGAGAACAGCTCTGCATTCCCCCGAGAGCTGGGCTGCCTGTGTTATTTTAACATTTCCAACCCGCAAAGCAGCGACCCTGGAAAATGCCCGTGAGCAGTTCTGCAAAGGTTTCCAAGCACCCCCAGAGTTAGAGAGAATAACTGTGCGTTAGTGGCGAAGAGTCCCCAGGACCAAGGCGGGCGTGGGCGCTGCTTGTCATTTTCTTTAGGGCTCGTCTTGCCCGCTCCTGGCACCATTCCAGACTTACCCCTTCGTCGGCCAATCCCTCCTGCCCTCTGGTTGCACTGTCTTCTAGCTTTACCCCCATCGCCTCTTTTTGATTTTGAAACAGACCCTTATTCTCCTTACGCATTTTCTTCCGCTTTTTTCCCGAAGATATGAGGAATTCTTGCCTATCTGACGTCTCTGTCATTTCATAGGGGAAGGTCATGACCCCAGGCTCTCAAAGGATGCCTTTAGCGGAGTCTCACACACACAAGAGAGGTCTGACTCAGTAAACCACCGGTCCCTTCTGCTTTCGTGTGGCCAGAATTTGATCAGATAGTCTTATCTCCTGGCTTCACCTTAAGAAAAGAAAGAAAAAGGAAAAGAAAGAAAAAGCCCAGTTCTGGTCTTCATTGGTGGGCATGCTTCATGCATAGGACACATGAGGAATCACCAGTGTGTGTGCAGTCCAGATGTTAATCGAGGCCCACATCCCCGCATCCCCAGGCTGACGGGAGCTCTCCGAGCAAGGACCGCGCACCCCACAGCGCGCCGTTGCCAGGCTGAAGTTTTACGGAATTGACTGAGTATGTGATGCATCAGTTATGTCAAAACAGAGATAGGGAACTTCATGTCCAGGGATTTCTGAGTTAACACCGAAGAGCACGCCAAGTTAAACAGCCCATTAGAATGAGACAAGTCTTTCCCTGGGACCTTGCCTGGGTCTCAGTCCTTTTACTCATGTCTGGGTAGGGAGATCGGCACAGCCACCGAGTCGGCGACTGGCAGCTGGTTTCTGTGTCCCTGCCTCCCGTGCCTCAGAACCTTCCCTGCCCTCCTGTCTTGGGTATGAGGGGTTGGGGCGCATGCGGGTTGAGTGCACGTGGCCTTGGCATGTGCCTGGGAGAGGGCATCGGAGTCCTCTTGGCCCAGGGTCACTGCAGGGAGGGGTCTGGAGTGTCCTCCACCTGTGTCAGACTCCCTGGGGTCAGCTGCCCACACACTCGCAACAGTGAAAGAAAAGGCTGCTTCGTGTCCATAGAACCAGAGCCCTTTTATTTGAAAACATGGATGTTAAAAGGGTAGCCTTTCTAATAAAGATCAGAGCTTGCATGCTGGTAGCCTCTGGAAAGGATACAGCCTACAAAAATGTTTGTTTGTCCTATGTAGTAAGTTTGTTTGTTTTTAATAGGAATTAGTTGCTATCATTAAAAAAAAATAGGCCCTTCAAATAAATTGTTTTATTTTGGGCTTCTCTTGGACAATGGGACGGTTGGCCTTCCTCAGGGTAGCAGTTGACCGGAGCTGGGTAGGAGCTGCTCCCGTCGCTGGGTCTGTGGATGCCAGTTTGCCACAGTCTCCACCACTCCCTATTGTGCCTTAGCCACTGAAGCCTAGCGTCACTTGCCACTGTAAGCATACTGCACTGCTGTTTGTTTCCTACCTGTTATATCACTTGTCTGGATCCCATTCACGTTTGGTTTAAAAACCCCGATTTAAGGTAATAGGGACTGGATTAGGCTATGAGTAAGGATGAGCCCGTGTAGCCTGGCTGGGTCCCTCATCCATCCAATGGTCCACTAGGTCTCCCTTTTTCTGTCACTTCAGCCCATGAGTTCCTAACTGGCCTTTAGCTGTGCACAGGGCTGGGAGGGGATCACCTGTTTCATACCTCCCTGTGCCCTGAAACTTCCTATTCCTATTTGCTGGGCCTTGTCAGATGTCTGGATCACGAGGTGCTTTTATGATGGTTGGAACCTATACTTGCAACCTCAGTTTGTATTTTTAAAAACAGTGCCTCCTTCTCCCGGGATGGGTCCGTTGGGTGTCCCCCTGGGTAGGGCTCCAGGACAGGGGACTCTGAGCCAGTTAGCTCTGGTCTCCTGGCGCCTGGGGGCCCCGCGTCACAGCTGCAAGACACAGGGAAGTCGGGTGTTTGCCCGTTCACCTTGGCGTTCTGGCTTGCGGGCAGCGCCGCTGTCAGGGCCTGTGAGGAGTCCGGGGCTGGAGGAGAGCGAGGGCCTCCTGTGTGAGGGCAGACACTGAACGCTTTGTTGCAACTCGACTTGGTTGCAGATGGGCTCTTACTTCGGCTCCTCCTTATGCGCAGTTGACCTGAACGCGGACGGCCTCTCCGACCTGCTGGTGGGGGCCCCCATGTTTTCTGAGATCAGGGACGAGGGGCAGGTCACCGTCTACATCAACAGAGGAAATGTGAGTACAGTGCTGGGCAGCCTGTGGACAGGGGGTGGGAGGGGGACATGTCTAGCGAGTAGTAACCGAGCACCCTCTGGGCCCCGCACTGCGCCCCGCGACGAGCTTCCTACCTTCAGAAAGCTCAGTGTTCCACTGATGGAAAGTTACAACTGCCAACACACAGGGGTTCAGAAAATCTTAATGGCGGTGTTTTGAGTGCCTTCCGGGTACCAGGAACTGTTCCTCCCGCTCTCTGTGAATGAGTTCAGTATAATGTGCACCTGGTACCAGTGGCCCCCATGGTTCAGGTGAAAAACAAACAAACCGAGGCCCAGAGAGGTCAGGTAACCTGCCCCAAATCACACAGCTAAGGAGTGGTGGGGCTGGGGTTTGAACCCAGGCTGGCTGGATTCAGAGCTTCATCTCTAGATTGTGCTCCCTTCCTCGGTGTGTACATGCATCTGCCCAGGCAGCAGAGAATCCTTCCCAGAGGACACAATGGCTAGAAGGAATCTTGAGGAAGGAGTAGGAGTTGGGCAGACAGGCAGGAGTGGGCTGGGAGCTGGGTGAGTGGGTGGAGGTGTGAGGCAGCAGGGCCACCTAGTTCCGCATGGGGGCTGGGTGGGGGCCAAGAGCCCTAATCAGATGTCCCTTATTCTGCAGAAGCATGAAAGGGATGTGATGGGGCAGAAAGATGCCTCTGTTTCCCTTTAGCCGAGTGGAGGAGGTGGTGGTGGGGAGACCAGTGAGAAAGCGGAATCTTTTCAGGACCTGGAAGTAAGAGTGTTCAGCCAGGAGGGAATGGTTAAATGAATAAATTCTGGTACCACCAGCCTTGGAGCTAACAGGAGAAAATGCTTATGAGATAACCAGTGCAAAGCAGGATTAAAAACGGCGTATACAAACCACCTTTAAAAATAGAGCAAATACACAGAGGAGGATAATAACATCGCTCTGGGTGGTGGTCTTGGGGGCAGATTTTTAGTTTTATCTTTATCCAAAATAGCAAACATGTCATGCTTTCATCATAAAAAATAACCGGTGAGTGGTACTTTTAAGCACTGACAAGATGCTAGCTATCCCAACTGGGTAGAGGCGCTGACGTGTCTCCGTAACCAGGCGGGCAGGTGCCAGGAAGGAAGGGCAGCCATTGACAGAGGAGCCAGGGCACACGCGAGCCTTGGGCTTTCTTGGATGTTTGCAAACTCTTTGCAAGGGAAGGAAGATGCTTCCTGGTACCTGGTGCAGCCACTGGTCACCTGCATCTCTGCTGACGTTTCAGTGAGGGGCCGGGGTGGGGGAGGTGCCTGGGGGACATGAGGTGATCATTGTGGAGATGAGAACAGCAGGCATTCACACAGCCCCTCCCAGCCACTCTGTTCACGGGAGCCTGACACATCTGCGTGGGTGTTAACTTGTCTGAGGCAATCAGGCGGCGACCGGACGGATAGCCCGGCCATGTGTCTAAGTCGGGGCGTGGACACTTAGAGCAGGAGCGTTCCCCAGATCTTCTCTGGGAACATTTCACCCCCACATCTCACCCCCCACAGCCCATGTTTCTTAAAGCCAAGTGCTCACCCTAAGTACCTAAGTATTCTGATTTCTCTTGGACCTCTTCCTATTTTTTTAAAAAAAATATATTTTTATTGGTTTCAGAGAGGAAGGGAGAAGGGAGAGGGGAGAGAGAGAGAGAAACATCAATGATGAGAGAGGATCACTGATTGGCTGCCTCCTGCATGCTCCCTCCAAAAGGCACCCCAGGCTGTTGGAGAGCCCCATGCTGCCCAGGCACAAGGGACCCATCTTGCCCCCACAGAGCGCGGTTTGGGTGCCTTTGAGTCTGCCCAGGTGTTTAGGTGTTTCCTGTCCATGGGGGTGCGCTAGAGAGGTGGTGTTCCCAGCTCTGTTTTTTTTTTAATTGTGTTTCTGTTTTGTTTTCCGTTTTTCCTCCATCCTGTTTCCCAGGGAGCCCTGGAGGAACAGCTGGCCCTGAGCGGGGATGGCGCCTACAACGCACACTTTGGGGAGAGCATCGCCAGCTTGGGGGACCTTGACGACGACGGGTTCCCAGGTGGGTGAGCGCCTGCCCCCTGCCTTCCAACCTGGCCCCCCCGTGATGCGCTCCTGGATCTACCTGCCCACAGAGGAGGGGGAGAGGACCCCTTCAGAGAAGATGCTCTCTGTGCGGGCACTCAGGGCTGAGCTCTGAGCCCACGGGCATTGGCTTTCCAGGAGTCCTGTCTCGTCAGCTCTGTGTGTTTTGCTGTGTGATTGTGGGGCCCGTGAACCTTGGGGCCGGTCCCCTGGGGCTTCGGATGGCAGAGGAGCTCAAGCCAGCTTCCTCCCGGCGCAGATACATCTTGTTTCTGAGCCTCTGAGGCTCCACAGGGCTCTACCGCGTTGTTCGTGAAATGAACAAGGCGAGAGTTTGACATTCTCTCCCCTGATAGTCACAGCATGCTGGACTGACTTTTTAAAAAATATATTTTTATTGATTTCAGAGAGGAAGGGAGAGGGAGAGAGAGAAGCATCTGTGATGAGAGAGAATCATTGATCGGCTGCCTCTTGCCCGTCCCACACTGGGGATCAAGCCCACCTCTGGGCATGTGCCCTGACTGAGACTCGAACCAAGACCTCCTGGTTCATAGGTCGACGCTCAACCACTGAGCCACACCGGCCGGGTTGAACTGACTTTTGAATAAGTTAATTGTTGGGGGTTGGGGATACCGAATGTGTAGTTCTGTTTGGACAGCAGTTGTCCTTCCCGGATGTGGCCTCTCTCTCTGGCCTGTTCAGAGCCTCCTCCCCTCCCTGCAGAGGCAGATGTCAGACATCAGGACCTGCGGGAGCCATGTCACGGGGCAATGGCTGAGGTGGAAGAGGGACTGGGGACCGCTCTTGCCTCAGGCCAGGCTGCCCAAGAGGCCTTCATTCAGGAGCGGGGGATCGCCACTGGAGGTCACGTGGGTGTACCACGCTTCTCACCCTTGACCTCACTTCTGCAGACACATGACTTTCGTTAAAAGCAAAGGGCAAAAAATAAGGAAGATCTAGGCTTCGTTCCAGGAATTGTCAGTTTGTGAGAATAGTGTCAGATTTTTCTGTGTTTGAAGCAAATGCCATTGTATACATTTCCTCATCCAGGAAGAGTTGACTTTTTAAAAAAATATATATTTTTATTGATTCAAAGAGGGAGAGAGAGAAACATCAATGATGAGAGAGAATCACTGACTGGCTGCCTCCTGCCCGCCCCACACAAGGGGCTGAGCCAGTAACCCAGGCATATGCCCTGACTGGGAATCGAACCCGGGACCCTTCAGTCTGCAGTCCAATGTTCTATCCACTGAGCTAAACCACCTAGGGCTAGAGTTGGCTTTTTCTATGTAGTAACCATTGTCTATAGAATTCCCCCCTCTGGCGGACGGAAATTGGGCCAGAGGTTTATCTTTGTATTTCTTCTTTTGGGTGGCTCAGTGATATTTTTCTCCCTAAGAGAATGAGCTAGGACAGGGGTGGGCAACCTTTTTGTGAGTGCGTGCCAAAACCAGCAAAATCTCTGTCTCAAAATTCTTCTGCGTGCCAACCCTAATTTTTTGAGACCATGTTACGCTTACTTGATATCTCTTAAGGTGTACGTATGTGAAGAACCTGTAGAAATAAAAAAATTCATCCGAGCGACAAAAACACAGTATATTCTGATGAAAAATACATTTATTTTTTAATGTATACATGTACACTGATAGTCCGACAGAAAACTTTATGACTCCGTTTGATATTATCAGTGGGACTTTTGCTGCTGCATCACTGATGACAGAGATTCTACATCAGGTTTCTATTTCGTGACCTTCAGAGATATGCACGAGTTACTACTTTCATCCGTCAGGCTACTCCTATTACGAGACTTAACAAAATTCATCACTGAGAACAAAGATTCACAAGCGTACGTGGATGAAAACATGGAGAGTAACGCTGTGGCAAAGTTTTTTAAACAGAAAAAATTTTCTGGAATGGCATTCCAAGTCCTCAATAGTTCCTTTTCGACACGTCTCTCTGGTACTCCTGTCTCGAATCGCTTTTTTCCAATGTTTTCCAAGTCAACTCTAAGGTCAATAAATTTCTGCTTCCAAATTGAGCTACTCTGAAATGCAATCCACTGCATTTCAAAGTCAGCCATGTCTATGGTCTTTAAGATAACTTGTTAGGTAAAATTGTTTATTTATCTAAGATGCACCTACACTGAATTTATCAGAAAAAAAAAGTTGTTATTAAGAAAAAAATTATATATGGAAGATTATAAGAGAGGGTTTGGCGTGGCATGCGTGCCAGGAGTTGCCCACCCCTGAGCTAGGAGCTTTCCCGGAATGAAACTCTTCCCACCTCCTATCATTTTCTTTCGACTTTTTTTTTTTTTCCTGCCGAGAGATTATGTGCCTGAGTGGATGCTTGAACAAGCAACAACCGAGACGTTTTTGGTTTGGAGGGACTCAGACATGATGGCAGGAATGAGGGAATCCGCTCTTAGGTTATTCCACGTGGCTTTTCTCACCGCAGCTGTTTCTCTCCCCTCAGACGTGGCCGTCGGCGCGCCCATGGAGGACGACTTCTCGGGCGCCGTCTACATCTACCACGGGGACGCCGACGGGATAGTCCCTCAGTACTCGATGGTAATGGTGGGAGAGGGAACTGTTTGTTCATCCATTCATTCCACTTTCCTCTGTGCCACACCCTGGGGGCTGGAGGCGCCAACAACTTCCCTCCTGCCCTTAGCTTTGCCACCCTCTAGTGAAAGGCACCGATTGGTACTGCTGATGAAAGAGCAAGACATTTCTAGACTCCAGAGTTTGCTGACATTGAGGGATGCATCTGCCGACACAAGATCATGTCCAAATTCTTACCCAAAGTTAGAGCGATTGATTTAAGGGGAGGCTTTCTTTGTTGTTGTTGTTGTTGTTACTCCTTTGTCAACCGTCTGTGCTAAAGCTGAAGGGTCTATTGTAAAACATGATCTAGAAAGACTGTGATCCACGGAGGAGGGACCTGAAAGCCGCCAAAGGGCTGTGGTCCCATTTGGCAGTGACACGAGAAGTGGCTTACGCTCTGGCCTCGTGCCCCAGACTGGGGAACATGGAAGTGGTAAGTTCAGTTTTTTGTCGTATCAGCTTGGTGTTCAAACTTGCTGATGGTGCCAAGCCCAGCCCCTGGGAAACAGGAAGTGGTGCTCTGGGCAGCAGCACCGCCAGGATGTCTGTGCGGAGAGGGGCCCAGGCCTGTGGCGTGCTCCCGGCGGGTCAGGGACAGGGAGGGACGGAGCCCAAACGGAGAAATTCCCCATCAGCAAATACTGACTTATCGAGCGCTTATTATGTGCTCCCGCCTTCCTGCTCATGCTTATATTTCTCATCGTGAAGAGGATTATGGCTAAGGAAATACAGTGTTGAACGGAGCCTTGCTTTTATAAAAGGTTCTATAAATGTTCCATAAAATGAAATGGTAGTAAAATACCAAAACCAGCTCCCGTCCTGAAGTTCCTAGGTAAGGGAAAAACAGACTTTACAAGTTGATTTTTAGAGGCAGTACATCCTGGGAGGTCAGCTTATACATTCATAGTTGTTCTTGCTGCACTAGAAGTTGGCTGCTTACGGGCCAAGGGTCGCTGCCTGTGGGGCGTCAGGCTCCCTCTGGGCAGGGCCTCCTGCTCCGTGTGTGACTCCAGGGGGCAGATACCGAGTGGAGGGACAGCTCTGCCTCTTACCTTGAATCCTCCTAACAGCCATGTGAGACGAGTACTTTTTTTTTTTTTTATTGCTTAAAATATTACAAAGAGTAGTACATATGTCTCTGCCGACACAAGATCATGTCCAAATTCTTACCCAGAGTTAGGGCGATTGATTTAAGGGGAGGCTTTCTTTGTTGTTGTTGTTGTTACTCCTTTGTCAGGCTGACGTTATTTTTTTTTTCCCCTGCTTGACCTTCCCCCGGCCTCCCCTACCCCCCCTCCCGCCCCATTTCTTATGTCCCAGACGAGTACTTTTATCACCCACCTTTTATTTGTGGGGTGACTGTGGCCCAGCGAGGTTCTTTAACTTGCCCAACATGTGGCAACAGGGCCATCGCAACTGCCAGTCCGACTCCCAAACCTTTCGTTGTACCCACCACCCTCCGCTGCACGTCGGAGGAAGGACCCCTGGCGGAAGCCCAGTGGGAAAACGTAGGAATGTGGAAACTTCGCTGTGAGACGTACGTGCTCCAAGGGGCCTTTATCTACACGGATCTTCCACGTTTTATCAGAAAAGAACCACGGATGGTGGGAATACGCTCTTAGGGGATTCTGCCAACATAGCGAAGGGAGAGGGCTGCAGTCACAGTTGGGGGTGCCATGCGCATCACCAGGGCTGCTCTAGTCTGAGTCGGGAGCACCCTTTCCCGGGGCGACAAGCTGAGGGTTCTCGCACATCGCCCCGGAACTCATTCCTCTTTCTTGAGTTCACCGTGAAGAGTGTTGGTTTAGGATCCGTGGTGTCTTTCTCAACTCGAGAACCCTGTCGTGGCGGCCCCTGGGGTCTTCCTGCCGAGGAGCTGACCATCATCCCGGGAGCCCGGGAGTCCTCGGCCAGCCGACCGCCCGGGGTCACTGTCCACGCATCCTTCTGGAAGCTTGTTCCCGGACCTCGGAAGCCAGCCACACGGGGAGGCAACCTGCGAGGCCCCCTCCCCCGCACTCCAGTGTTTTGTTCCGTTGCTGGGCGGAATCCTGCAGGCAGGCAGCTGACGTCTGAATGTGTGGTCAGCGCGGTGCCTGCAGTAGGAAGCGGGGATCAGCAGCTGGGCCCGGCCGGCCTTTGTCAGCAGGCTGGCTCGTTAACGTTGACAGAGAGAAGTCGTTTGGGGCTCTTCAAAAAAGAACAAAAAGAAAGAAGCAACTATGATTAGACTTTTCCGAGCTGCCTCCTATGGATGCGATAAGGTCAGGGATTGAAAAAGGAAACTAAAACCCTCTCATGACAGTCTTCGGGGCCCAGGTCCGGACAGAGCGGGCATTGTGTGGGCGAACTCGGGGAGGAAATCAGAAACAACCCCGGGCGAGGCAGGCGCTTTTCCTTGGCCCGGCTCGGTATTATTTCTGCTGGGTAAATCGTGCGATCGGAGTCAAGTTCTTCCACATTGCTCGTTCCTCTTTCTCCGGGGCCCCGTGGAAAGGGTTGATTTTAAGATCCTTGCGTGCCTCTCTGGGTTCCACAGCCCCCTGGGCATGTTAGGGCGGCTCCTGCGATCTCTCCCTTCTCTCCTGCCCGGAGGACACTGTCTACAAACCTGGTGGAGCTCCTGGTTTTCATTTAGAGTTATTAGCACCGAGCAGACGTGTCTTCCTGGCTTTCTGGCCTAATGGCCTGCAGATGTCTGCGGGAGAACGTCAGCCTGCATCGCCACCCCCAAGCGGACCACCCCTCCGCTCTTCCCCCGCGCCCCAGCCGAGCAGACCTCAGACAGGCAAAGGGAGGGCAGGCTGCCGCCGGCGTTGTTGGACCTCAGAGCGAGGTGGTCGGCTCCACGATGTGGCGTCCATCCACATTTGTTGACACAGGGCCATGTGGGATGCGGACCGTGCCTGGGAGCGAGACACATGTCTTCAGTGCTTCCGACAGGGTTCTGACTTGTATGTTGATGCTCGCTCATCTCCTGCCGGATGGCCTCACTGGAGATGGCGAGTGGAGGGCTGTTTGTCGCAGGGAATGGCCTTGGCCTAGGGTCCATCTGTAGATCCGATGGAAACTCCCCTCCCCCGGCCTGGTGACTTCTCTGGAGGTTGGCCCAGTAAGGAAAAGGGTCAGGGGAGAAAGCCCACAGGGAGCCCCTGGGCATCTGTGTGCCTGGTTTTGCTGCGTGGCATGAAAACAAAGCATTTCCCTTGTCACCTACATGAGGGTGTCATGGACTGAGCCTCCACAAGGAGACTGTATAGACAGAGAAGGCGGGACGGGTCAGATGCCAGAAGATAGGACTCTTCTGACTCAGGAAGCTCGGTATCTTTGTGAGGGGCTGAGCCCCACAAAGGTCGATGTATGACGAAGGTTGCTTATAAGCAGATCATCTTGATCCACCGTGTGAACAGACGGTGATGAATGATGAATCAAGAGCACAGATGCCTGAGTGCCTGGAGTTGGTCGGGCCGTGAACTCTGAATGGTTGGTTGAGAGCTGCCCTTCAGGGAGGCGGCTCCAGCGAATTTTGGGGGTTTCCTACAGTGCATGGGAGGTCCAGGGCCTTGGGGTTCTAGATTTCCGAGGTAAAGCTGCTTCACCCTGTCAGGGGAGCTCAGGAGCCGGCGGATCTTCTGGTTGGCTGCGTGGAGAGGCGGTCGCCCGTGGCCGGCTGGTCCATCGAGACATGCGCATTGCCTGTCCGCCTAGGGAAAGACTCCAACGTGTACCGCTTAGGGGAGGAGTGTAACATGGTTAGTTACATGTTTGGGAAGGGTGATATAAGGGAAAGTATGTTCTTAGAATTTCAGCCAGCTCTCCCCGTGGAAACACGACACAGAACCTTCATTAGAAAGGGCAGCCACACATTATCCACTTCACACTTCACTGAACATGTCAAAACATCAACACACTGGGCGGGGTAGCTCCTTCGTTAGCCCCTGAACTTAGAAACAAATGTAAATTATGGCATCTGGCGAAGGCAAGGAATAGTAAAGGAGTGTGTGGTCTTTAGCTGCCTGCCAAAGACTCCCTGATCAAATCAGGACTCCTTTTTTGTAAGCTGTTCTTTTAACAAAGTCAAGACCAGGTGTCCTCAGGAATTGGGCTAAAACAGTCACGGGGCTTATCCGGGACTGTGCTCCTTTCCGGTGACTCAGTTTCCCTGTTGTCTGTTTCAGAAACTGTCCGGGCGGAAGATCAGCCCAGTCCTGCGGATGTTCGGACAGTCCATGTCAGGCGGCATTGACATGGATGGGAACGGCTATCCCGGTAAGCGATTTCCCTTAAGGCAGATGAGGTACACCAGCGGTTCTCAACCTGTGGGCCGCCACCCCTTTGGGCGTCGAATGACCCTTTCACAGGGGTCGCCTAAGACCATCAGAAAACACATATATAATTACATATTGTTTTTGTGATTAATCACTACGCTTTAATTATGTTCAATTTTTAACAATGAAATTGGGGGTCACCACAACATGAGGAACTGTATTAAAGGGTCGCGGCATTAGGAAGGTTGAGAACCACTGAGATACACGAAGGAAAAATGCACGAGGTAGCGTGGTTATGTCTCTTTAGGATTAGGAAAATTCACACCCTTAGCAGGGGGTGTTTGGCCTGGTGTTTGATTTTAAGGTGAAAATGTGGAAGTCTCTTTTGGGGGTTTTTATTTTTTTAAATATGTTTTTTTTATTGATTTCAGAGAGGAGGGGAGAGAGAGAGAGAGAGAGAGAAGCATCAATGATGACAGAGAATCATTGAATGGCTGCCTCTTGCACGACCCCGAGTGGTCGAGTCCACACGTGGGCATGTGCCCTGACTGGAGTTGAACCATGAACCCCTGGTTCACAGGTCAATGCTCAACCACTGAGCCATGTCCGCAGGGCACTTTTGGGGTTTTTAAATGACCTACTCTGAAGAGTGGAAGCATCAGGTGGATGGATTTTACAGTGAATTCTGTGGCTGCCAGTCTTTCTCATGAAGAAAAAAAAGCACGTCTACATTAAAAATGATAAATAGTGAAACCTTATGTTTTTCTTGATATTATTTTTTTAAAGATGTTTTTATTGATTTTAGGGAGAGATGAAGGGTGAGAGAGAGGAGAGGGAGAAACATTGGTGTCAGAGAGAAACATTGTTCGGTTCACTCCTGCTCTTACCCCGATCTGGGATCAGATCCGCAACCTGGGTAGGTGCCCTGACCGGGAATCGAACAAGTGACCTTTTGGTACACGGGATGACACTCAAGCACTGAGTCATACCGGCCAGAGCTTCCTTGATATTATTTAATCATAGTCAGAATTTTCTTACTCTCAAGAGGGGAAAAGGGACTGAGTACCATCCCTCCCCCTGCATGAAAATTATTGAAAGATTTTGAGCAAAAAGAAAACCGTTGACGAACAAAGCAGACCTTCCCCGTTCAGGCTGGCTGGCTGGCTGGCTGGCTGGCTCGTCTTCAGAGCCAGTGTCTTGCGGTGGTTGAAGCAAATTGAATAAAAATGTAGGATTTTCAAACCCCAGCCCCAAGTGATACCTGATTCAGGTATTTGAAGGGGATGGAGTGGGATGAGATAAGGAAACAGAGATCAGAATTTTAAAAATCCAAAATCATCGTGGAATTCAGAAAAAATTTCCCTGGAACTGTAGGTCACCCTGCTATCTATCTAGAGAAGATGTTTCTTTCCACCGAGAGTGCTTCAGGAGGACCTGGGAGAAGTCATGAAATCCTGTGGGAGGGCACCGAGTTCTGTAGTTTCTCCCAGGGTTTTGAGCACCCCTCGCATCGGTACAGAGCCAGGAGGAGTGGGGATAGGAGAGGGGCAGTGTGGACGTTGCTGTCCCTGTAGAGCCTCATGGGCCTTTTTCAGTTTGAGAGAGCAGTTCTTGTCCCTGGCAATTTGTGGCCATCCCTAAATAATGCCTTACGACGGCTTAGCGCTTTAATATATGCAAAATGCTTCCACATGCAATGGGGATCTTATAATAACCCCCGTAGGTAGGTGGAGATGGGGGCATCCTCCCCCCCCACTTTACAGTCAAGGATACTGAGCCTCAGAGAACTGAAGGGACTGGCAGGGACCACACTGTGGTGGGCGAGGACCTAGCCTGCTTCTCTATAAATGCGTGCTGAGCAGGTGTGTTAATACTTCACGAGGAATCTGACTCTGTCTTGCATTTTTCATAAAAGAAACGGCCAGTGGATCGGGGTCTTTTATTTTCAGATATTCAATCAATTTAAAAAGACGGTTGCGTAACAAAAATAACAAAACGAGCGAGCGTACCCAACCGCAAACATTTCAGCAGCAACACAGTTCCTGGATTTGCTCTTAGTTTCCCCGGTGAGGGTGTTGGGTAGACGTAGGGCTTCAGGCTCTTGGACTCAGGTGCTGGGTTCTGCGAGGAGTAATGGGAACCCCAGGGCTGAGGGCTTATATGAGACGGGAAGAAAGGCAGAGAGCTGTTGGGCGAGTGAATGCTTCCTAAATTAAAGTTATTTAGAATAACCACTGCCAGCTCACACTTGTGTTTTGGTGTGTAGTTTACCAAGTATTTTCTGAATTCAATATCTAATTTCTTATATTTATTACATATTTAAGTACTTCATAAATAGTACATCGGACACATTTAATATTATGTTTGACAAATATTGAATGCATGTTTTCCGAAAATATGCTTTTGAAGAAGACGTAGGATAATCATCTCTGTTGTTCAGACAAGGGTGCTGAGCGACTCTGGGGTGGCAGAGAGGGAGGGGGGCAGTGGAAATGAGTCACATGTTCCACAGAACTTGGGGCTTTCTCCACGATCATGTAATTCCAGGTAGCCCTCTCATTCATGGATGCCCAAAAGAAACATAATGTGACCCACATATGTAGTTTAGAATATTCTAGTCACGTAAAAGAACAGGTGGAATTCAATTCATTTCAGTAATTATTTGGTTTAAAACTGAATTTTAAAAATTCAGTTTTATTTGGCCCAGTATATCCAGTGTATTATCATTTTAACATATAGTCGATATGGAAATTAAGGAGGTGGCTGTTCTTTTGAACGAGGTCTTTGAAATCCGTCTGGATTTTACACTCACAACACATCTCGGTGCGGACCAGCCACATTCCAAAGGCTCGACGGCCACACCTGGTGATTGGCTGCCATAGGGGCCCGTGTGGCTCTGACTCTGACAGGACCGTTCTGGAGCTCAGAGGCTGGCCATCAGCGGCCCGACCTCGAGGCCAGGCCCCATTGCTGTGGAGAGCCTTGGGGTAGAGGGGATAGGCCTCAGCAAGTTTCTAAATCTGCACGTTTCTGGCTTTCAGATGTAACTATTGGAGCCTTCATGTCCGACAGCGTGGTTCTTCTAAGGTGAGATGTTCCCTCTTGCTTCTTGGATTACATTCTTTGTGGGTGAGGGGTGGGATTGGTGGGGGGGACTTGGGGGAGTCATTCACCTTAGCCAGCAATTCCCTCTGTCCTGCTCCTTGTCGGCTGAGGTGCTTAGTCCGCAGGAATGCTCCCTTTCTCTTAAAAAATATTTTAGTTTATTGATTTGAGAGTGAGAGAAGCATCAGTTTGTCGTTCCACTTATTTTTGCCTTCATGGGTTGATTCTTGTATGAGCCCTGACCGGGGATCGAACCTGCGACCTTGGTGTATTGGGAGGATGCTCTAACCAACTGAGCACGCCGGCCAGGGCCAGTGCTACCCTTCCTGTTATTCTCTGCTGCAGGTTTCCAGCTGGTGGGCCTGCAGTGGCTCACAGGTGTGAGAGAGAGCATCCTTGGAGCTCCTAGGCAGTGCCTGCGGCATCCTGGGCCATAGGGGTTTTGCGTTTAGCCATGAACGGCCCTTTTCCCCTTTCGTTCAGATGCTGTGCTCATACGATCGTTCCCGTGGGTGCCGTGACACTCAGGGGCCCGGGAAGCGCTGTCCTGTCCCATGTCTTCACCTCACACCCTGCATCCTCCCTTCCTTGCCTCGTCATTCCCCACCCCCAGGGACCAGGAGCCTTCTGCCCAAGGGACAGCGCATCATTCCCTGGTAGCAGTGGAGCGGAGGGACGTGCGCTGGGGCCCAGGCAGCCTGCATCTCCCCTACAGAGGCCCGTGGGCCGCCATCCCACCCGTGAACCATCTCCAAGCATTTCTGTCTGCATGAGTCAGAGGAGGCAGAATTACACTTTGGAGTGGGAGCCAACTCGTAGGTTTTGTTAATAACCCGATGGCAGAACGTTCTAAAATAGGCAAGTAGGATCTCAGAGCTGGAAGGGGTCCCAGGGGCCATGTGGTTCCTCACCCCAGGTCCCTCTCATGCAGCAGTGCCTTCAGCTTCTGAGGGTACAGTTAACTCCCGGGGAACCCCAAATACTTTGAAGAGGCAGAATCCCCCTGAGGCTGAGAGTGTGAACTCGGGGGCCTGGTGCTCGGGGTCCCAAGCCGGACTCTGCCTCTATGTGAGTCTGCTGACCTCTCTTTCAGATTCTCATCTGTTCAGCAAGGTAGTAGATCCGACCCATGGGATTCTCATGAGAACTCCTGGAATTAGTGCCTGTGAAACGCTTAGAACGGGGCCTAATCTCAGTGCTCAATAAATGTGAGCAATTCTGACATAAATTAGGTTACATCTGCCTCCCTCTGAGTCTGCTTCTTGGTCCCCTATCTCCTATGTAGAGATGGATGGCTTTGGGGCAGGTTTGGCAAGCTGGCGTCTTCCCCAGCCGTTCAGGCTCTTTCTGTCCACCCATCTCTGCCCCTGCCAGCAGCACTGACCCCGAGAAAGCCCAGGGCACCCTGCCTGGCTTCGTTCCTCACCTGGACATGAGCTACGACTGCCAGCCGTCGGAAAGAATTACAGCCACCAGCTTCCCCCAAAATAAAATCTCGGGAACATGTGCATGGCTGTCCTGAGGTGCCCCTCTACTTTCATCTCCGAGGCTGGCCCCGGGCAGCCCAGCCTCCCGCCCACAGGAGTGCGGGCAGGGCCAGCTCTGCCCTCAGGAAGTTTGTTCTCTCCGATTAGCTGGGGAGGCCAGGTCCTGTGGCGGGACGATAGGCGGCTGGTGTGATGCCATTGAGGCAAAGGAAGTGATCAGAGAGGCCCATGAAAGATTTCTGGGCTCTGCCTGGTCCAAAAACAATACTTGGAGTTGGAACACAAAGGTTGGAGGGAACTGATGTTGGAGGGAGATGTGCCCGGGAAGGTCCTCGCGGGTCATTTCAAAGGATTCTGTTTGAACAACTTTCATCATTTTGTCTGGCCCGCTGACTTCTGTTTCCTGTTCACCGCACCTTCTGCAAATCTCTGCCGTGAGAGGAGGAACCAGATGTCCCAGGTGGCCCCTGGGGTGATGGGAGGGGCTGGCTTTTCTTTTCTTTCTTTCTTTTTTTTTTTTTTCCAGACTTTACTAAAAATCAGAAGATGTGTACCTTTCATTTATTTCAGAAAATGTGAACCCATTATTTTTTCAATTATTGCTTCTCCCATTCTCTTTAGTCCTTCCTCTGGAGCTCAGATACACATTATCTTTACGTTCTTTCCATCATGCCGGTTAATCTTTCCTTATGATCTATCTCTTAATTTCCTAATAACGTTAAGCAAACATACTATTGTTCTTTAAACTGCTTCTGTTATTCTTTGGATGCCAGTTCTCACATCTGTTAAATGTACTCACTCCTCCATGGTGTTCCTTCATGTAGTTTATAATTTTCATTGTAAATTTACCTTCAGCAATCGGTTTCTTTTTGTTTCTTGGGGTATTTTCTGTGATGTTCCAAGAGCCCTGGGTTGTGGAAGTCTAACTGTAGAGTGATTTGAGGTATGTTTCACAATAAGGCTATCAAATGATTGCTTCCTCTATTTCCGATTCCTTGCAGCGCTCACATTTGTTTAACTCAGTTGGCAGAAAGGAAGTCAGCAGCAGATTATCTCTTTCTTTTTTTAAAAATATATTTTTATTGATTTCAGAGAAGAAGGGAGAGAGAGAGAGAGAGAGAGAGAGAGAGACATCAGTGATGAGAGAGAATCATTGATCAGCTGCCTCCTGCATGCCCCACACTGGGGATCCAGCTCACAATCTGGGCATGTGCCCTGACTGGGAATCACACTGTGACCACCTGGTTCATAGGTCGACGCTCAACCACTGAGCCATGCTGGCAGGGCGCTGGCTCTTCTTTTCTGTGATGACTAGGACATATACGATGAGATTGGGCCCCGTTCTAAGCGTTTCACAGGCACTAATTCACGGAGTTCTCATGAGAACCCCACGGGTCTGTACTACTACCTTGCTGAACAGATGAGAATCTGAAAGAGAGGCCATCAGTCTCGCATACAGGCAGAGTCAGGCTTGGGACCCAGAGCACCAAGTTCACAGTCTGGGCAGGGAAGGGCTCCCCCAGGGTGCAGACCTGCTCTCCCGGGGACCTCTGTCTGTTTTGTGGAACTTTGGGCTTTCCTGTTCTTTTCCTGGACTTTTAATCACTTTTGAAATAATGGAATACAGTTTGCAGCCATTTATCAAGGGCTTTTGGACAGTTACTGTCCTGAGACCATCGGAGTGAATTTGCCAGGATCCCAGCCCCTGGCGGGGGTCCTGCAGGCTGGTGGGGCAGGTTCGGAAATAGACAGCGACCTTCATTAGTACGTGAACACAGAGACCACAGCAGGGGTGGGCATCGACTGCCAGGGTTGCTAAGGAAGGGAGGGGAACCCCTGAGCTGGCCGTGAAGGGCCAGGGGGGCTGTAGCGAGTGACCATGGGCGTCTGTACAGACACTGACCAGGAGAAGCTGTTTATAGCATCTTCTAAGGACGAGCCCAGAAGAACAGAAGAACATTGGAAGGCCAGGATACTGGATTTCTCTCGGGCAGTCCTGTTGCCTGCCTTCCGTTAGTCCTGCAGCTGGGTTGGCCCCGTGAGCCCCACAGTTCCCTTGTCCTTGTCACACTGTTGCTCTCGACCCCCGTCTCCTGGCAGCGGTGGCCGCAGTGAAATCCCCTGGCCCCATCTGTGCCGTGTGTCCCCCGGCCCCCTCCTTTCTCCGAGTTTCCTTTCAGGCTTCCTTCCCTTAGAGCTGGTGTTGGTCCTCGCTCCCATCTGTCTTGTCCCCCTGGGCACTCTTGAAGGGGTCACCGTGCACAAGGAAGGTCATTGTTCTCCAGCCGCGAATGCCCCTTAATCTTGTTATGTCAGCCCAGGGCGCGAAGGCCAGGGCCCCGTGGAGGTGAAGAGGTCTCTTTGTGAGGCCTGGCGGGGAGGAGAAGGTCAGGCCACAGCTTAGGTGAACGGCCCCTGAGCAGATGTTTGCCAGGAGAGCACAATGGGCTGATCCGCTCCGGGGAGTCACAACAGGGATGCCCATCCATCAAGCACTGGGGGGCGGGCCGAGTCCCTGTGAGGAGAGGGGATGTTTATGGGGTTTCACTGAGGCCAGGCGGGTTGGTTCCATCAGCTCCGAAGTGCTTTGCTGTTAGCAGCTGGGACGCCTTTAGTCCAAGGTCTTTCAGAAAAAATACTTAGTGGATTGATGGGAGTCACTGAAGGGGGAAGCCTGACCCACGGATCGGGCCTGGAACTTCGCAGTTTGTGATTCTAATGGCGGTGGAGGCTCCGGGGGTCCCCATTGTGCATCTGTTTCTCGGGTCGTGCCGGCGGCTGTCCAACTCCTCAGATATACTCATTTCTTCCTAATGAAATGGAACTCGGAACCTAATTGGTGGCATTTTAACATCCGGTGGCCCGTTTATGGCTTCATCCAGATGTGCTTTATTCACAACCAACCTGCCTTTGTTGTTGGGAAGCTAACCGTTCTTCATTTATTAGGAAGTAAGCTGAAGAACCAGAGAAAAGTACCGGCAGCGCATCCGGGCCCTAGTCTCTTGGGCGACTTCACACGTAAAGTGCTGGGCTGAAGGCCTGGGATTTGTCCCATCTGTTTAGTTCTTGTCTGGTTCTGGCAGCTGCTTGTCCCCACGACTGAGTCACCTTCCTCTCTTGACCCGCAGGGCGAGACCGGTCATCACGGTGGACGTCTCCATCTTCCTCCCCGTCTCCATCAACATCACGGCGCCCCAGTGTCGCGACGGACAGCAGCCCGTGAACTGCCTGAATGTCACCGCCTGCTTTCGCTTCCGCGGCAGGCACGTGCCCGGAGAGATCGGTAATGAGCCACCGAGTCAGGGATGTTTCCGAGTTCCCTCTGGCTGTGCTTCCCACCTGGTTTTGCAGGCAGCAGGCCACAGATGTTCAGGAAAATGAACCGTAGTTCCATCTTCCCGGTAGAGGGAGACATGCAGAAATCTGCCCTGAAACGCGCGGGCAGTGGTATTACGGAAAGGTTGAGAAGGGTGATGGGCAGCCATTGTGGAAATGGACGGGATGTCAGATGGAGGTGGAAGGAAGTGTGTCAGGTGGCTGTGTGAATCCAGCTTCAGGTGGGGGTTCTGAAGTTGGGCATAGAAGGCAGCCCCCCTGGCTCTGCACCATCGGGAAGGTTGGGTTTTCAGATGGAGGCGGGGTGGGGGGATGTCCAGGCCCCAGGCATCCTCCGCCCTCCTAGACCAGCAGACGTGCTGCAGGCCGGCTCAGTGCCACGCCCAGGCCTCCAATGATGAGCCTTCCCCATTCTTGTCGCTGGGGCCTGCGGAGGAGCCATGGTGGTGGTGGTGGTGGTGGTGGTGGTGGTTTTGGCCACGAAGGCCTAGCACAGGAGTCCGCATATCCAGGGCTGGGAGTGTCAGCGAAGGGCTGCCTCTGGGCAGTGCAGCCTGAGTTGTGCGATAAAGAGGCACCGTGGGAAGCTAGGCCTCCGGGACAGCGGTCGGAGTGGTGTCTTCAGTGGTACCAACCTGCCGCCACCTTCGGCCGCAGCTCCCCCCGGGGGATGGTTTGGGAGCCACAGCAGCTGGTGTTATTGCCTTGTCTCTGGTGGAGCTCACGCATATACACAGGGAGGGGACCGCAGGGAAGGGACTCCACTCGCCTCTTCCCTTTCCACGTTAGCAGTGGAAACCACAGCTCCCAGGTGGCCACAGGAGTGCTCAGGGCCAACTGGTTAGTCACGCCCCTGGGGGCTGCTGTGGCTTCTGGCCATACTGTGGGGACTCTAGAGGGTCGCTGTAGGGGTGACTCTGCCCTGGCTCCGCAGGGGAGGGTCCAGTCAGGAAGACAGAAACCACAGCAGTTATTTTCACGAAGGGAGGGTGACGTTGGGGGTCGGTCCAGCAGGTCACAGAGGACCCGGCAGTAACTGCAGGAAGTAGCCACCCTGCTCGGTCTGCACCAGATGGTGTTCCCAGACCAGGTGCAGCAGCCGCACCTATTAGAAATGCAAATTGTAACTGAGTGAGACCCTCTGAGGGTGGGGCCCAGCAAGCCTCCAGGTGGCTTAGCTCTGAGCACCCCTGGTCACCTAGGGGAACCCAAGGAAAAGGTTACACTTGGGGGGACCACTCTCTTGGGGACCTAGAAGCTGGGAGAAGAGCCCCTGCAAAGCTAGGACCTAAAGCTTGGAGGAGGGGCTGCTAGCTGGCGCTGCTGGTGTGTCTGAGGGGGTGCAGGGAGGCTGGCTGTGGGGGAGAAACTGAAACTTGAATCAACCGCTGTTGGAGCCAGCTGCTGTGAAAAACGGATGCTGGGTTAAGCTGGTGGGGATGGAAAGCAGGCAGGACCAGGCGAGCCCCTTCTCCCTCCTCCAGCCTTGCAGCCCCTGCCCCCCAGCTCTCCATCTTGGCAGAGCCACACAGAGGGCGACTGGCAAAGAGGAAATGAGTTTGCCGAGCCCCATCCTGGCACCGCAGAGTGAGAAGGACAGGTTTGGAGCTGAGAGACGACAGCTTCCAAAACCAGCCCAGTGGGTGTCCAGTCCCAGGGAGTTACTGAAGCGCCTGCTGGGTCAGTCAATCAGCAGATCCTTATTAAGCTCTTAAAAATGCTTGGTCCTGGGCGCGAAGCGGGGAAGAGGCCAGGCAAAGTCCTGTCCTCATGGAGCTTGTGATCGAGGGCGGGGAGAGGCAGATGATCCAGACAGAAACAGCCAATGTTGCTGCCTCTGGGTGTGTCTGAGCCCCTTTAGTGGCAGCCCCTTGGCTCAGTGTTGGGGTGCAGACACAGCGCTGAACTCCAACAGCCTCAAGAACGGGTTTATGATGTATTGCATCGAGCAAGAGGTCTGCCCACCCCAAGTCTCATGAATCACTTCGTTCTTGGCTTGGGGAGTGGCCGTGGCTCCTCGGGGCCTCCTGGATGCCATAAGTAAGGTGGTGAATGCTTTGCCCCCGAGGACTCTGTCCCTGACCCCTGCTGGCCACACTGTAGCCTCCAACTGCCTGTCAGTCTCTGGAGGCCGAGAAGGAGCCGGCCATTCTGGCCTCTGACCTGAGTCCTTAGAGCAAAACCAGGGCGGGATGAGCCCTAAGTGGTTGTGTTTTGTGCTCTGATTCTGAGTCCTGTGCTTCCATGGCTCTCAGTCAGCCTGGCAAAGCCAGGAGCACTCAGGGGTGCCTGCCCTCCCTCCAGACCAGCAGCTGGGCCCCAAGGTCATCCAAGCCAATGCAGAAAAATAGGGTTGAAACCGGGAGACTTGATCCCTCACCCTTCCTCTGGCTTTTGGGGTGCATTTGTCTTAGCTCCTTCCAGTTTCTACAGGAGCATAGGGATGGGCTAATGAGGCAAATCCGTGTGAGATGAGGAATGGGACAACCTGGTGTGATAATCACCACTCATTCTGTGGAAACGGAAATCCTTTCCCTTCCTCTCCCAGGAGACTCTAAGGCAAGCATGTCAAACTCGCAGCCCGCGGGCCACATGCCTCGTTTATTGGGCCTGTGTTAGCCTTTGACATGCTTGCTCTAAGGGGACCTCAGAGTAACTGGAAGGAGAATGCATGGGTTGAATTTCACCGCTGAAATCACGTTTTGACGGAACAAGGGAAGGAGTCAACTTGCTGGGAGAGACCAGAGCCAGGGCTGATGCGAGACAGCTGGCCCCCTCCTGGTCCAGGGGGGCCCTGGGGAGCCAGCCGGGGGCAGGGGCAGGAGGCGGCTGGAAGCAGTACTTGGGGCTGATCAGCTTTTCCATCAACATGACATCATTGGACATGGCATGGACACAAGCTGCCAGGAGGCAAACCTGCAGACGTGAGAGGTGCTGTTGGGGAGGGTCCTAATCAGAACCAGCACCCTCCGGGGGGGGGCGGCTGGCTGGACTGCCTGCAGCGGGGCACCCTCCCCCATGGCCCAGCGCCCTCACCGAACGGGCTGATTGGCTGCTTCCGCAACGTCCCCTCCCCTTCTCAGGGGCTCCCTTTCAGACACACGTGGGGTGGGTGCCGTTGAAAACTACCAGCCACGCTCAGGGCTTCCGCATGGGCTACACTTCTTCCTGCCACCCTGGCAGCTCCGAGACCTCCTCCCTCAGGCTGGGTTTCCATCCTTACGTCTCCTGGGGGGCTGCTTCCTTCTAGGAGAGAGAGTTTGATACGGAGGGAACTTCTGTTTGTGTAATTTAAAACGTCAAAGTAAATTTTAAATCGAGGAGAAGCACTAAGTAGGCGATCCTTAAAGATGAGAAGCTTCCAGAATGCTGGCGCTCGGGGAGTTGGAGGATTGGGCCTGTCTGCGACCGGACGCTGGAGCATTTGAGAAGAGTCTGGCCGGTGAACGTGCCGCCGTGCCCACGTGCACCTCGAGCAGGCGCGGCTGTGGTCCTCGGCCCAGTCTCTGAGCTGCTTCTCCCGTCCCTTGAGTCGCAGGAGGGACGGGTGGCGTCCGCGATTCTGCAGTGAGACGGGGCTCTGCGGACTGAAGTTGGTCTTAGTCAAGTGCCCAGCACAGCGCTTGGCACGTGTTGAAAGCTGAGCCCATTCCCTTTTCCTGACTTGCCCCGTTTTAATTCGGATCCTTCCAGAAGCAGAGCCTGGAGTCAGGGACTCGGGGGCACATCGCTGATGCAGGAGGGTGACCCCAGGAAGCACCAGTAGGAAAGGGGGACAGTGAGACAGGAAGAGAAGGCAGCGGCGCCCGTCAGGGTTCCCCGGAGAAACAGAACACAAGGATGCGTGGCTCTGGAAGCGGAATGCCTTCTTTTTCGGGAGAACTTTCGTCTTCTTTTGCTTTAGGTCTTTGGCTGATTAGGTGAGGCCCACCCACGTTATGGAGGGTAATCTGCTTTATTCGCTTTGTACTGATTTAAATGTTAATCTCATCTAAAAAAACAAAACACCTTTGTGGTGGTGTCCCGATTGGTCTTTGACCAAGTATCTGGGTAACTGTGGCCCAGTTGAGTGGACTCACAAGCCATCATCACAGCTGCCACACACAAGGTGTGTGGCTGAGCACGTCACCGCCGTGGGCTGGAGGTGAATTCTGCGGGGGACCCTGGGAGGCAGGGTGGAGCGCCTCTCAGAGTAACACCTCCCAAGGGACGAGGGAGCTGGGTCATGCCGTCCTGAGGGCTGCTCTGGGCACTGGAGCCCTGGGGTGCCCCCGGCCTGTCCTGCACCTGGGCAGAGCCTCCAGAAAGCCCTTGGGAAAGGGGGTGCAGGTGCTGGCAGGGGCAAGGCAGGCTGGACAGCGGAGACGCGGGAAAAGCCAAGAGGATGTGGGTGGGGCCCTGCTATGATCCGCTCTGTTTTCCTGTGTTCATTTCCGCCCAGGTTTTCTCCGAGCTCAGCCAGCTCGCTGCCGGCAAGATGGGTCAAACCTGTGTTCTCTGCATGGTCATCCTTCCCGAGGGAGGGTCACCACAGCACTGTCACCTGGGAGGAAGGCCAGGGAGGGGGCTGCCCAGAGGCCCCGGTTGGCAGCTGCCACCACCACAGTGGTGGTTTGCCAAGGCCTCCGGCTCCTCTTCCATCGACGACGCCCACCTCTAGCTCCGATCTTGCTAAACAGAACTAGGACACTCACTTCACTTACATTTATCCTCTCTTACTGTGTGGCTGTTGCTCAGAGCAGTGGTGACCAGTAAAAAGGAAATTGGCCAGAGTTCAGTTCTAGATCTTTGCGCTTGTTTGGCTGTGCGCTCAGAAATGCGAGGTGTGTTTTTTGCCAGCCGTATAAGAAATGCACCAAGAACCCGGGTAGGAGTAGCCCGCATGGCAGACTAGGTTAGGCCTAGATCCCGCCCTGAGGTGCACGGCTCTCTGGCCTGGAGCAAGTCTTGTTCGCTTTTGAGGCCTCAACTCCTCATCTGAAAAATGAGGGTTTGGACTGGGTGGTCCCTAGGATTGCCCTGAACACTTGACGTTCTACGCATGCACCCCATTTTCTGCTGTTGTCGGCAAGGGAGTTGGGGTGTCGCTCTTGCACAGGCTCCTGTGTGTTCTCTGCTGAAGTACTTTCCCACAGGCATTCTTTCCCTCTTGATAGTGTCTCCGGGATGATCTAGGTCCCAGGTCGCTCCTGGTGACCCAGCTTTGCCGTGGACATCAGCTGTTTGCTGCAAGAAACAAGTTGGGGCAGACTGGCCCTTGCTGCCCAGGAATCCGCCAGCTTGGCCTGGCAAGACGCCTGAGATGGCAGAGGCCCAGGGAAACCATTAAATGCATCAAAAACATGCCCGGTGGCAGCTGCAGAGTGCCAGCCCAGGTCACTCTCTCTCTCTCTTCTGTTCCATGCCTTCCCTGGTGGCTGAGCCCTGTGATGGGATTCAAAGCTGGAGCCATCCAGGTGCCTGGCCTCCCAACGTCAGTGCCCGTGGGCGTGAGGATGCCAGAGCCCAGCTTCCAAGAGACGCGGGGGGTGGAGGTGGGGGTGGGGCAGGGTTCCCCATTGCTCAGCAGTCTCATATGGTCACTTACGGACAGAAAGTTCCTTTTCTCTCACTTTACAAATGTCATATCCCACAAAGCAGCTAAAAATGAAATGGTACAAAGGGGCTGACCTCTGAAACGGGGTTCTTTAGTACAGATGAGCAGTGAAATAGGCCTGTTGATACTAATGCCATATTTACCTACTAAAACACATTGTCCTATATTTTCTAACAGACTCAAATAACAGGCGGAACGAACCTTTTGGGTTCATCCAATGGGCATTCTTTATTGTGACCATTTTTTTTAAAGTCCCAGATTGTGTCCTAGCAGGCTCTGCCAGCTGGCATTACACACAGAGGGGTAAGTGATGCGTTTGGCTCTGCAGGAGGGCACCTCATACATGCCCCACGGCGGTCATGGTTTTGCTAACATGGTAGGCACTCTACAGTGTGTGATTCCCGCATGTGGCTGCCTGGGAAGAAAGCTTCAGGCTGTGTGTGAGTTTCCGTGAGTGTCAGTTCTGTGAGGACAGGGGGATTGGTCTGTGTGGTTCACCAGTGTGTCCCCTGTACCCCGCAGTGCCTGGCACACGGTCTGTACCCAGTGGTGCACAGCCCAGTGGACGGAGTGATTATAGAGCACGACCTAACGTCTGTGATGTGAGTCGGAAATGAGTGGATAATTCCTCCCTTGTGTTGGGCATAGATCCCATTGCTTTGTAGAAGTCACTGCTACAGGCAGCCTGATCTTTTGAGCAGCTCCTACTGCTATTCTGTGGGTTCGACGGGGCGTCCGCTTGGCAGGACACTGATCGCGTTGAGCACAGCGGATTGTTGATGCGGGTCTTGGTGGCTCAGTTGATAGTTCATGAGGTTTAAATCGGGGGGAGCCACGGAGTGTGATGCACAGAGGCTGGGCAGGAAGGCCGGGGCCCCTGATCGTCTCTGGATTCTGCCAGCACCTGGCTGTGTGCTTCTCGCCGAGGAGGTGTAGGCCCAGGCAGCAGGCCCCCGTGCAGCGGAGGGTTAGGCGTCTGAGATGCACTCGTGATCCTGTGAGGAGGAGTGGAGCTGGCTTGACCCTGTGTGTCTGTCCTCCCTGACATTTCGACCTTACGTATTGGCAGGCCTGAATTACGTTCTGACGGCGGATGTGGCGAAAAAGGAAAAGAGCCAGCTGCCCCGGGTCTACTTTGTGCTGCTGGGAGAGACCGTGGGCCAGGTCTCGGAGAAGCTGCACCTGGCGCACATGGAGGAGACGTGTCATCACTACGTGGCGCACGTGAAGGTCAGTCCTGCTTTGCATCCTCCGCCTTTGAGGTCTGCACATGTGCACGTGGGACGGTGGAAGCTGCGTTCGTTGTGCATTGCGTGTGCTCTGACGCCCAACCTCGTCACGAGCAGGAGAACATTCCTTCATTCTTGTTTTAAAGTTTGAGTCTGACAGCCCTTTATTTATATTATCGTGCTGGTCTCGGTCCCCGAGGGGCGTTTTGGTGGGTGGGCCAGGAGAGCAGTCACCCTTTCTGTCTTTGACTTGTTCTTCTGGGAGGTTTCTCTTCCTCTGCCCTCGAGGAGGCTCAGTAATCTTCTCAGAAGAGAGTCACAGAAGCACATGCTTCTGGGTCTGCAGTGATGCTGGATCGCACTGCACCTGATGCCCGCTCAGTGGTCCACTACATGTTATCTCAGAGTCATGGGTAAGGCGTTTTAAAACTGGTTGGACTAGATTTTTCTCCCTTGGACTGGGTTTTTCTCCCCGGATTACTTTCTGTTTATTTTAGGAGTGCATTCTTTTGGCTTCTTTCCCCTCTCACTCTAAATAAATGCTCAAATGCTTTTCTCCTCTTGAAATTGTTTGTTAAATACACTTTGCTGCTAATTCAGGAGGCCAGCCTTTGATTAGTTACAGAGTGGGCCCTGTGTAGGCAGGCGATGGCAGGATGGGAATCTTGGCTGTGCCCAGGGCTGAGGAATGACCAGCCACTGACGCACAGGCAGAGAGCACAGGAGGTGGGAGGACCCCTGTGATCCAGGCCACATGGGAGGTGAAATGAAAGTGGGCTTTGGAGTCTCACAGACCCAGTTGGTGTCCAGGCAGATGAATACATTGACTTCTCTGTGTCTCAGTTTCTGCAACTCTAAAATGGACACAGTAGCCCTAGCTGGTTTGGCTCAGTGGACAGAGCATCAGCCTGCAGACTAAAGGGTCCTGGGTTCCATTCCGGTCAAGGGCACATTCCCTGGGTTGCAGGCTCAATCCCCAGTGGGGGGCATCCAGGAGGTAGCTGATCAATGATTTCTCATCATTGATGTTTCTCTCTCTCTCCTTCTCCCTTCCTCTCTGGTATCAATAAAAATATATTTAAATAAATAAATAAAATGGGCACAGTAATACTTACCTTGAAAGGTGGTTGTAAGAATTAAACAGTACAGGATGAATATACTTACAGAACCTTGCATTGAGTCTGAACACAGCAGATGCTAAGTAAGCATCCTTATCATTTGGTTTGGGCTATATGTAATCGCCAATATTCTAACAGTCTTAGCTTACAAAAATGGAAATTTCATGTAGTTTAACCTAATATTATTAGCTAGTGACTTTCTGATGATCTCAAAAATAGTCCACAGATTAGGGATGAAGTGTCATTCTATTATTGCCCTAAGTGCCAGAGTGGAAGAATAACAGCTGCTTCTACATGTTTCTGAGTTGTATATAGAGAAATGGGGCACACATCCATGGCACTTGGCCTGGCCCAGAGCCCATGAGGTCCATGCCCCTGAGAGGCCTTTCATTGGGGCTGGGTTACGTCTCCTGCCAGGACTCGTGCTGGGACCTGCCCAGACCCACTGCCCTAAGGACCGGGTGAAAGCCATTTATAAAACAGTTCATCCCACCCTTAAAAGCCCTCAGGATGGATGACCCAGCAGCTGAAGGTAAGCATTATCATTTGGTTGGGCAAATGCAATAATAGAATGATACTTCACCCTTAATCTGTGGACTATTTTTGCTGTTGTCAGAAAGCCACTGGCTCATAATATTAGATTACACTACATGGAGTTGCCATTTTTGTAAGTCAAGAAGACTGTTAGAATATTGGCAATTACATATAGCTCAATCAAATGATAATAAAGCTTAGCACCTGCTGGGTTCAGGCTCCATGCAGGGTCCTTAAAGTGTACTCATCATGTAATGTTTCATTCTTGCGACCACCTTTCAAGGTAAGTAAGCGTGCCCATTTTAGAGACGCTGAAACTGAGACACAGAGCGGTCAATGTATTCATCTGATTGGCCACCAAGTGGCTCTGTGAGACTCCAAAGCCCACATTCATTTCACTTACCACGTGGTCTGGGTCACAGGGGTCCTTCCACCTCCGGTGCTCTCTGCCTCTGCCTGTGGGTCAGTAGCTGGTCATTCCTCAGCACTGGGCACTCCCAGAGCACACCCTTGCCTTTCACTTCCTGGATCCGTCCCCTCCCCCAAGGCATGTTACCTATACCCTTCTCTCTCTCAAGCTCTAAGGACCCTTTCTTTTGCCTCTGTAACTTGTTTCCTGAGCCCCTATCTTCCCCCGCTCACTCCTACCTCCGTGACTTTCTAAATAAGTTTTCTCTTATAAAAATAAACAAACAAAACAGTTCATGCTCCTGTTAAGCCAACCAGCCACCTACCCCTCTAGGTGTTACTTTACTTTGGCTTGGGGGTGCGAGGCTGCTCAGCACAGGCTCACATTCTAACATGGCCTGGTCTTAGGTACTTGTGCTTGGTCTCTCTGTACTTCCTGGAGGCGGGGCATCTTCTTGGAGGCGGGGCATCTTCCCTGGGACTTCCTCCTGCTGGGTCTAACCTCACATGCTGTCCTTCAGGGCTCTGGGGCTTCTTGCTTTGCCTGAGAGATAGGGTGGCACAGAGCTTGCCAGGCCTCTGCAGAGTGCCCTCGGGGAACAGCGACCCTGAGGTGCGGGCCAGAGGCAGCCTCCCAGGGTACCCTGAGGAAGAGCAGGGCGGCCAGAGGCCTTCCTCCTGCCGCTCCCTGACATCCAGGGCAGCCAGATTGAGCAAATAAGACTATAGGGTTTTCTGGTTAAAGCTGCATTTCAGATAAACAACAAATGATTTTTTTAGTATAAGTACATCCCAGATAGTGCATGTGATACACCTCTATTAAAATATATTTGTTGAAGTAGTTACGAGGATGCCAAGTACAACACAGGGAATCAAGTCACTACTAATATTGTAACGGCTGTGTAGAGTACAAGGTGGGAACTGGCAATACCGGGGGAACACTTCGCAAAGTATAGGACTGTCTCTGACCCTACCCTTGGAACTCATACAAAACAGCACTGAATGTAAACTGTAATTGAGAAACAAAACGAAAAAAAGCTGAAATTTAATAAAATGTATCTGTTGTTTATCTGAATTCAGATTTAACTGGGCGTCCTGTTGGGAGGCGCACCCTGTCCATCGCCTCCCACCCCACGCGTCACACTTCTCCGTTCAGTGCAAACGTGGCTGAGGAGAGGCGAGAGTGAGAGGTGGTCCTAGACCAGTGCTGGCGAACCTTTTGAGCTCAGCGTGTCGGCATTTTGAAAAACCCTAACTTTGGTGCTGTGTCACATATAGAAATTTTTTGATATTTGCAACCATAGTAAAACAAAGATTTATATTTTTGATATTTATTTTATATATTTAAATGCCATTTAACAAAGAAAAATCAACCAAAAAAATGAGTTCGCGTGTCACCTCTGACACGCGTGTCATAGGTTCGCCATCACTGTCCTAGAGCGTGGAGGCTGAGGCTAGGGCTCAGGCGTGCAGAGCTGGCGTCGACCTTCCTGTGATTGTCTGGGTCACGGTAGGGAACAGCAGTGAACTTGGACCTGGCGAAATGCGGATACAGTTTATTGCTTGACCATCTTTTCATGCAGGGAGATGGGGGTGGGTGGCTACATCAGAAAGGCATGAGCCCTGGGGCGTTGATGGTTTGAGGCAGCATCCTTGCTAAGCAGCACTCAAGGTGTCTGATAACTTCTCGCCACAAGGAGAGGTGTGTGAGTGTGAGTGAGTGTGTGTGTGTGTGTGTGTGTGTGTGTGAGTGAGTGTCTGTGTGTGTGAGTTTCTACTAGTATTGTCTGGGTCCCAGCAGAGGACCCTGGTCATGGCCAAGTAAGCCAGTGAGGGTGAGCGCTAATGAGCTGGCGGGCTGTCTGCGGTCGTTCCTCCAGATGTGGGGAAACAGCTGTGGAGACCAGGGCACTTGTGGGGCCGAGACAGGCAGCGAGGCTGGGGGAGGATCACCGCCTGGCTGCCTCCGGGAGTGAGGACGGGGAGCTGGTTGTCACAGCCCGAGAGCTCGGCGCAGCCTTTGCCTCCACTGGAGCCTGTCGGAGGGTGTGATAGGCAGCGGAGGAAGATAAATAAAAGCGCTGGCTTATCGCACACCATATGGCCAGCAGACAGTGAGGCAGGCCGGGCGGGCGGGCGGGCGTGTTTTGTTTAGGCTATCTTTAGGTCCTTTTTTCTTTTTTTCTTTAAGCCTGTTCCAATCTTTTTTCCCCCCTTCCTCCTTTCCCTGGTTTTTATTCCTTATATGGTGGTAAGGATCTCCATCCTAGAGGACTGCCTGGGCTGCACCTGCCTCCGGGCTCGCCGCTTGGCCTGTGTTTGTTCTGTTTGTGCCCCTGGTGGGGCCTCCAGGACATACAGGGTTTGGGGATGAGCGCCTCCTCCTGTGGCTGCCGGTTCCGTTCTCAGGGCCTCCCCGTGGCCATCAGCGCCGAGGCCCGTCCAGTTGCTTCCGGGGCCTCTCTGCCTCACAGCCCACGTGCCTCACTTTTCCTCCTCTCCTCCCCCCAAACCAGCCCCGTGTGGGGGACACGCCCCTTCTGGTCAGGGGGCTGGAAGCCTTTGTGAATCCCCATGGTCAGCAGGCCACACACCACCCGTCAG
Source organism: Myotis nattereri (assembly GCF_964212035.1). Classification (NCBI taxonomy): domain Eukaryota; kingdom Metazoa; phylum Chordata; class Mammalia; order Chiroptera; family Vespertilionidae; genus Myotis; species Myotis nattereri. Next base: position 53,665,562 of record NC_138089.1, read on the forward strand.
CCTCACGGCTTTCTCCACCATGCGGCCTCAGTTTACCCTCCTCGCCTCTCTGAATCCCATGCGCCCTGGGCTCTGGTCCAGGTGAACTGGCCCTTTCCTCCTGGGACGTGCCCTGTGCTTCCTGCCGTGGTCCTGGGGCTCGCCCCAGTGTCTCTGGCTCTTCGGTCGTCAGAGACCCAGTGTTTTTGTTTCTGATAGGCTTGTATTGATTTCAGAGAGAGGAAGAGCGAGGGAGAGATAGAAACATCAATGAGAGAGAAACATCAATCAGCTGCCCCCTGCACGCCTCCAACTGGGGATCGAGCCTGTAGCCCTGGCATGTGCCCCACCCAGCTGGGAGTGGAACCATGACCTCCTGCTGCATGGGACAGTGCTCCACCAACTGAGCCACAACCGGCATATTTTTTTTTTCTTTAAATCAGCTGACTTCCAGCCTCAAATAAAGTAATTTAAAACAGAAACGCTGTACCCCCCTGTAAGCAGAAAACCAATTATCGCATGCCAAAATAGAAAGTAACTGTAAAAATAAATACGTCGAAGACACAACAACGTCATTGAACTCTAACTGGATTTCATTGTTTGCCAAGTGTCTGAAGAAGCAGCCTGCTCTCGTGTTAGGAGGGGAGGTTATGGCGTGCTCGGGAAGCATGGAGCACACACTGGCACCGCTCTGGAACTTTCTCCCTGGTGCACTCAGAGGACTCTAGGGGAATCACTTTCAAACATGGCAGCCCTTTTGTAGAGCAGTGCCCATGGGCCGTGGAAACCACGCCCTGAGCCCCGTTTGGGAAGCATCCGGTCAGGGCGGGGCCTGCTCAGGTCTCTGTGGACCTACAGCTGGGAAGCGATGGCATGAGATGATGGAGCAGAGAGTTTTGGATGCATGGCCGACGCTGAAGAGTACATACGCGTGTCTTGTCATTACCGCACCGTTCTCTGGTCCTTAGGCATTGACCTGGGTGCTAGCTGTGCTCCATCCCGGAGTCCTGCACGACCCCCGAGAAAGCCAGCCCTTTGTGAGGTCAGGCGCGTAGGTCTCACGGGCCAACTGGAGCCTCCTCAGGAGCCAGGAAACCAGGGGGACAGCGCTGAGTCTATGCAGGGACCAGCCCAGGCCAGACCCAGGGCGGGGTCAGTTGCATCATTCCCAACTGTGAGGATGAGTGACACCCCAGCTAGAGGCCTGCAGAAACCTTTGGTGAGCAAGACCACGCGCCAGCCACTGCGAAGGGAGCCGATAATAAGGACGAATGCGAAAAGGAAGAAAAGCCACTCCAGGGGTCGACAAGGGGCTGGAAAAGCTCAGTGGCTCTCTGAGGAGCTGCAGATGTCCCGAAGGCTGTGCTTTTATGTGGCGGGAGGAACTGTCAAGGGAGCTTGAACCTGAAGTTGCTACAGCTGCTTTGTCACTTGTGGGGGCAGATGGCCATCCTGGTGTGGTGAAGGGCAGGGCATCACACTGGCCACCGTGTCTTACGAAGAGAACTTTTAAAACCTCCTCTCCTAGCAGCTTTCAAATCTATAGTGTTGTTAACTGTAGTCACCATGGTGTACATGGCATCCCCAGGACTGCCTTTGTCACTGTAAATTTGACCACTTTTATCCATCTTCCCGGTCCCTTCCTCTGGCAATCCTCCATTCGTTCTGCTTATGAGTTTGGTTTTGCTTTTTTTTTTTCCTTTAGACTTCACATATACGTGAGATCATAGAGTGTCTTTCTTCGCCTGACTTATTTCACTTTTCGTAAATGCCGCTTTAATAATGGCATGTCTAACCACAGACTCATAAACCTTCTGAAAATTTAACAGTTGGCTCCTGCAAGCCAGCCACAGGGAGCTCCCCGCTCCGTAACCATGGTATCTGTTGTGTTTGTTACTGAGTTGCTCGTATCACTCAAGTCATGCCTTACACACCAAGATGTTTTGATTAGCAGAGTCCTTTTCTTCTTGTTTCCTGTGGCTTTTTCAGTTGGCTAAGAATAGGAAAGTAAGCCTGTGGGGTCAGTTTCACCACCCGGCCGTAGCTTTACTATCTGCATGTTTGGTTCAGGGGCACTCTGTATTTTGACTGAAATTATTAGGTGGTTTAATAGTTTCCATTTAAAATAATGAAAAAGATTTTTCATTAAAAATCGATCAAGCCCGGCTGGTGTGGTTTGGTGGTTGAGCGTCGACCTATGAACCGGGAGGTCACCATTCGATTCCCCATCAGGGCACATGCCCAGGTTGCAGGCTCGGTCCCCAGTAAGGGGCGTGCATGAGGCAACTGAGCAATGATTCTCTCTCATCATTTTTTTTTTTTCCCCAAAAGCATCATTTTATTAGCAAAATTCTGGAAGCAGGCCCAGCGATAATAAAACAGCTCCTATCATGGAACATCATTGATGTTTCCATCTCTCTCTCCCTCTCTGAAATCAGTAAAAATATATTTAAAAAAATAAAAATAAAACTCGATCAAGTTCACTTTTCCTCATCCCTCATACATGTTGAGGTTCTGTTCAGCAACCCTCTACACTCCAAAGAGTAATGAAGAGCTGATTGTTGAGCTGCGTGGAGGAGGGGAGGGGCCTGGTGAAGGGAACTGTTTGAACCCCGGGAGTCTTCTCAACTCTTGAGACGGAAACTGGCCCAGTGCTGATCAGTGCAGGACGGACTGGTGGGGTACTGCCGGGCACCCCCCAACACCCTCCCCGCCCCCCCCCCCGCTTGGGTGACCTCTAATTTTAAGAATAGGGAGTTTGCTGGTTGTAGTTGAGTGGGATGGTAGAAGGGGTTCTGTCACTGGCAGCCAGGAATGCCCCCACAAGGAAGAGACCCCCCCTTCCGAGTAGCTGTCTGCAGGTGGTTGGCCCTGTGTCATGAGAGCTGGAATAGTGGTGGGCAAAGGAGAAAAAACGATCCATGTGTGTCCTAGCAGTTTTGTGTGAAGAGAGTGATATAAAACTACTACTTTTTATAAAAGCACTAGAGGCCCGGTGCACGAAATTTGTGCATGGGTAGGGTCCCTAGGCCTGGCTGGCGATCAGGGTCTTCCTGCTGCCAGCCGGGCCTTCCTTCTTTCCATGCTGCCCCCTGGTGATCAGCACACGTCATAGCGAGCGGTCGAACTCCAGGTCGGTCAAGTTCCCTAGGGGACAATTTGCATATTAGCCTTTTATTATATAGGATTAGGGTCTGGCCAGTGTAGCTCAGTGGTTGAGCGTCAACCAGGAACCAAGAGGTCACCTGGTCAGGGCACATGCCTGGGTTGCGGGCTCAATCCCCTATGGGGAGTGTGTAGGAGGCAGCTGATCAGTGATGTTTCTCTCTCATCGATGTTTCCATCTCTCTATTCCTCTCCCTTCCTCTCACTCTAAAAATCAATAAAAACATATTTAAAAGTAAATAAAATAAACGCATCAGGGCAGTGCATATAACAAGAAAATCCGTAGTAACATAACAGTGCTAATAGCTCTTTCAGTGAACATTTAGTGATGACATTATTATTATACATAAAATGATATTTATTATAATGACATGGGTTTCCCATGTCAGTCCAAGAACTGTACTCCTAACTGCTGCCACATGTGTCGTATCTGATGTGCCCTGTGGCTAGAGCAACGTTTCTCAACCTTCCTAATGCCACGACCCTTTAATACAGTTCCTCATGTTGTGGTGACCCCCAATTTCATTGTTACAAATTGAACATAATTAAAGCACAGTGATTCATCACAAAAACAATATGTAATTATATATGTGTTTTCTGATGGTCTTAGGCGACCCCTGCGAAAGGGTCGTTCGACCCCCAAAGGGGTCGTGACCCACAGGTGGAGAACCGCTGGGCTAGAGGGAAGCTCAGGTGTGGGTTTGTGAGCCCCGGGCCAGGGAGGTGCAGTGGGTGGAGTTTCCTCTTTCCTCCTCTTTGATCTTTCCCTCGGTCTTTGGCCTCAACCATTTAAAAAGATAAATGTCATTTAATCCTCGCTTGAGGAACTCGGAGTCTGGTTCATGCATGCTGCCCACCAGCTTGTGTGTACATGGCGGGTGCCAGGCTCTGCCGGGTGCAGGGAAAGGAAGACCAGGGCTTGCCTCTGAGAAGCTCAGGTTGTTTCACACCCGCATTTGGGGCCCTGGCCAGGTTCCAGTTTGCCCCTTGCGCCTTCCGCTTCTCTATTTTCCGTTCACTTCGACACGCATCACTGATATAGTGGCCCATGCCCAGGTGTGCCTGGGACAGGCCTGGTTTACATGTGTGGGCCCAGCAGAGCCATGAATAGTTACCCTTTCACTCTCAAAGCGTTCCCGTGTAGATGGCAGATTACGTGTGCCACTGCATTTAGTGAGCGCCCACTATGTGCCAGATACTGTGCTGATCCCTGGGGGAGATGGCGAACAGCAAGACACAGCCCCTGCATCCAAGGAACGCTTGGCCTCTTGGCCTCCATTCTGAAAGCCATGCTTGGCCAAGTCGGGCAGCCTCATGCCGTCAGATTCCTTGCATTTGCTCTTGTTGCTCCCTTCCCACTAGCTTTCCCCGTGCAAACCTTACCTCCCTCTCCAGGATGGCGGCCCGGCACCCTGATTCCTCGCCCCGCTTCCTCCTTTCACACACCCCCTGCCCTCCCCCCCACCCCGCCCCACCCCGTGGGCTCTGGACCTTCTTCCCAACTGTGTTCCTTGGTGTCTGTTGGCTCGGCCATCATAGCAAAGTACTGCACACACTGGTGGCTTAAAGGACAGATTTAGTTCTCACAGTTCTGGAGGCTGTAAGGCCAAGGTCAGGGTGTCGGCAGGTTTGGTTTCTCCTGAGGCCTCTCCTTGGCCTGCAGATGGCTGCTTGCCCCTTGCGTCCTCCCGTGGTCTTCCCTGTGTGCTTGTCTGTGTCCTCATCTCCTGTTCTTATAAGGACACCCCTCACATTGGATTGGGGCCCACCCTGATGAACCCATTTTAACTAAATTACCTCCTAATGACCCTGCCTTTGCGTGCAGTTCCCTTCTGAGGTTCTGGGGTTTAGGACTTCCACAGAGGAATCTGGGGAGGACCAAGTCAGCCTTTCACACTCTGGGACTTGCTTTGTGTCTCTCCTATGGGATGATCAGCTCTTTTAGGGCAGACAGCTGACGACATTTGGTTCTGTCACCCTGGGCCATGCCTAATATGGAATAGGACCGCCGAAACGCTAGTCAAATGACTGATGAGGTTCCAGTGTCATTTCACCCTCACCGTCCATTTCGAAGGATGAGGAAAGTTACTGGACTGAACTTCAAAGGGGATTTTTGTTTCCTGAGGTAATGATCCAATGTTTCTGATCCTGGAAAGATGTTGGTGGATGAGACCATAGGAACACACACGCATGCACTCACACACGCACACAACATAACCATTTTGGGGGTCATTTAAAAAACAAGGGATTGCTTTCTGGCTCATCTCTCTCTTTGGGTATAGATGTAATCCAGGGAAAAGGCAACGTCCAGATATTTACCCCATAGCATCAGTGTGGGGATAAAATGAGACCTGTTTAGAAAGTGCTAAGCTCAGCACACTGGAAAATATGCAAACTCGTGAGAATCCTCCCTACGTCCACTGGGCTGGAGTTTCTAAGCAGGTGTCTCCCCTCCCCTTTTAGCCCTTTGTGGTTTTGCTTATTATTTGTTTAAAAGCCCAAACCCACCAGATGGTGATTGTGGAGTCGCATGGGCACTCTGTCCCACGTGCTGAACCTGCCTTGGAAGGAATGAAGGGAGGCCCGAACACTTGCAGGAAACGGTTCAAGGCTGTAGCATCTTTAAAAAACCACACAGAGCAATCGCCCCGTATGTAGTCAGCTCTGTGGCTTGCTGGGATGCCTGGAGGCAGGAAGTTGATTCAGTTGGCGGGGAGCCAGGCCTAGGCCCCGGGGTACTGGTGACCCCTTCCTTCTGTCCAGGAAGAGGAGTTGTCCTTGTGTGGAAACTTTAGAGCATCACTGTCCAATAGGAACATAACGGCCACACACGTGATCGTAAATTTTGTAGTTGCTACATTGAAAATGTTAAACCAGGAACATTAATTTGAATAAGATATATTATTCAACCCAATATATGCAAAATATTATCATTTCAACATGTAAGCCACGTACATATTATTAATGAGATATTTGTGTGCTTTTTTTGCACTAGGTCTTTGGAACTCGATATGTCTTTTTAAAAATATATATTTTATTGATGTTTTACAGAGAGAAAGGGAAAGGGATAGAGAGTTAGAAACATCGATGAGAGAGAAACATTGATCAGCTGCCTCCTGCACACCGCCCCCCCACACACACTGGGGATGTGCCCGCAACCAAGGTGCATGCCCCTGACCGGAATTGAACCCGGGACTCTTCAGTTCACAGGCTGACACTCTATCCACTGAGCCAAACCGGTTAGGGCTTGATCATGTCTTTTAGCCACATTTGATGTGCTTTCTAGGCACACGTGGGTAGTGGCTACTCTGTCAGGCAATGCTGGTCTTGAGTCAAACCTCCTGGTCCCCTTGGGGGACATTGGGATTGCTGCAGGGGCCGTAGAGTGAATTCATACGTGCAAGCACATTCCCTGAACCAACTCATAGCCCAAGGACAGCTTCTGCCACCTGAGGTACCGAGAAACACGTTCATCTTCGAAAGGTTGCCTTCATGCCTAGATTAGGAAGCGTGCTTCTGAAGTGCCTCCCCGGAGCCCAGGGGTCCATAAACGTGGTGCTGAGGGTGTGCAAACTCTTTCGGCCGTTCAGAAAGCCTTGCAGGAGTCCCAGCATTGGCCCTCCCCAGCGGCATTGCTTTCCGCAGGGATTAGGACAGCGTGGGGAGCCTGTGCTGTCAGGCTTCCTGCTTAGGTTTTGATGACATGGTGGGATTCCTGGTATCACGCTGGAGGGGGTGGGGCTGAGAGTGGGTGCAGAAATGCTTGGGGCTGGAGAGGCCCGCGGTTCTGGTGTCATGTTCCTCACCCATGGACGTAGGTACTGACCTTCCTTGGACTCATTAGTCAACCCTGTTACCACTCAGAGGCTTGGAGGGCACCACGGTGGCGGAAGTAAGTGAGCACGGTCAGTGGCTAAGGGCTTCCTGTGTTGAAGTCGGGGCTAAGCGTTTCCTCGGTGCCACAAACAATGCTCTCCGCCTGATGGAATGGCGGGAGGTGCAGCTTGGCCCTCCCTCCCTCCAGTGCCTCCGCCTATAGCTGCTCTGCTGGTGGGGTGCTCCCTGTTCTCGAGCAGAGAGCCATGCACAGGGCACTGGGCATGGGAGAGAGCCATTGTGTTTGGCAGCCCAGCTGGCATTGGAGGTACAGATAACCTGAGAGTCCTTCCTGTACTGTACCAGAGTCCATCCCCTGTCATCACACCCCCTCCTAGTCCTGCCCTGAGAGGCCACAGGCATCTGCCTGTCTGTCCTCCCAGCCCCCCACTTCCTGTTTCCTCCCAGGCTCCGAGGGGCCCATTTCCCTTGGGTCTCCAATTTGCTGTTCCATTAGCCAGATACCCTCACTCTTTGTTTTTATCCCTTTCTTCCTTTGTATCTGAACTTTTAGCCACTCCCTCCCCAAAGGTCAGGGAAAATAAAGGGGAAGAAATTCAAGCCAGCCCCGTTTTTGCTCTTTGTCAACACCAGTGTGGGAAGAGGCCTGCAACAGAGGGTTAAATGCAAGTGTTAATTCCTTCCCGTTGGCCAGTTCCTTCCGGCTGGCTGAGAAAATCCTGCCACCTGGACCCACAGCTGGCTGACGCCTCTTCCACAGTGTGTGGGTCTGGATTCAACACCGGTGTTTATCCGTGGGACTCTCCAGAAATTTGATATTTGCTCCTCTTTCATCCTGTACTTGCCCCGGGCTTGATGTCCTTCTTCCCATCTGCTTGGTCAGAGAAATGTTAGCATATAGCAGATAGTATCCTTACTCCATCAACTAATGAGCCCAAAAGTACCATGTACTTGGGTTACAACCAAGGTAGTACTGGCAAGAAACAGACATATATTCAAAGAGGTTGGGTAACTTTTATTAATGACAAACCCATAAAGAGCTCCTAAGAGATCATAAGTAACACAGTTGGCATCAGGGACTGCATCATTTCTCGCCATATCCCCAGCACCGGGCAGAGTAATTGACGTTGACTAATTGCTTAATAAATGTTCACTGAATGTTGGGAGATGCTGGACTGTGTCCAAGCTGAACATATGCCCACGGTATTCTATTAGAAGTTTATAATGTCAGCTTTTGCATTAAGTTGGTGATCCATTTTGAGTTAATTTGTGTGTTGTCCAAGGTTTTATAGACCAGATGTGAATAAAAATAGTCTGTTGGATTGTAATTGCAAGTAAATGAATACCTGTCCGTTCCCATGGCCTGATGGCATGGAAAATGGCCATCTGAGAGCTCCTACAGTGGAAAGCTGGCTTCAGGAAGAGTAGAACCGGCAACTCCCCACCTCCTCCTGCCGAACATGGGGTTGTCATAACTCAGTCTTGGACTGAAGCAGTGTATGTTCAGTCAGTACAGGTGGTTTGTGTCAGCAGTAACGCACAGGCTGATCATCTTAATGCAGTGGTTCTCAACCTTGGCTGCACATTAGAATCACCTGGAAATCTTTTTAAAATCCTGATTTCTGGGCCTCGTCCTCCGGAAATTCTGTTTCTTTGTTATGGGGTGGGGCCACAACATTAGTAACAAGGAAACAGAATTTCCGGCGGATGAGGCCCAGAAATCAGGATTTTAAAAAGATTCCCTGGTGATTCTAATGTGCAGCCAAGGTTGAGAACAACTCTCTTAGTGGAACAGTCTTTGGTGACACCAGGTCTCTATTGAAATCACATCCATATCATCAAGAATATTATCCTTTATACCAGCATTTCCCAAAGTGTTTTCCCTCTCTCCCCCATGGGATGGTAGCAGGTTCCATGTCAAGAACAAAACAAAGTTCTGTATTCAAATCACTTGGGGAAAATGCTGCCCTTCACACTGGGCAGGTTCTTTGTTGTAGGACCTGCACATTAGAAGCCAGTGGACACAAGGGGGATACAGTCTTCTGCGTTCCCCAAACATCCTTGACCACAGAACACCTTTTTCTGCTGAAGTTTAGGCGATGGTGCTACAAGGTGGATGAGTTCTCTCTCAGTAATTGGACTGTACACCTTCCTATCCTTTTCTCCTCATTCACTCAGATATTCTCCTTTAGCGTTGCATTTCGGTCACGGAACAACCGAGTGATACCTCACATCTAGAGATTTTTCTCCAGGTTCTCCTCATCCGTAAGACCTATTTCAAGGGATGGTAGGCCCTAGTCCCCATCTCTAGGGTCCCCCCCCCCCCCCGCGCCCCCTTTATAGACCTCCATCAGTCCTGTGGTGACTTAATTGTTTTGTTATATTTTTAGTGGCTTCTCACACTGTGGAGGACTTTCTGAAAGCCCATATCTCATGCTAAATTTAGCTGGACTTTCAGCACGCTTGATTGATTGCTGGTCTTAATGGAAGAAAATGTGATCCTCTCTCCTCCTCCCCATCATTAAATGATTACTGATTTATGACCACTGGATAAGTGGGAGTCTTTTTTGAAATACTTGCCCCTTTGCCTCAACAGGCTTCTGTTGAATGCCCAGGAACGCACCCGCCATGCAGGCCTGGGGGCTGGTGCTTCACTGAAGCCCTGGTGCCCAAGACAAAATTCCCAGGCCTGGCTCTCCAGCCACACCCATCCCCACCCAGAGGGGCTAAAAGAAGTCCATGGGATTAACAGACATTCCAAAACACCAGCCTAGAGAGGAGCAGAAATGGGCATTGGGATTGAAAGCGTAAGTGAAGTTAAAGGGTTTGAACAAAACAGGTTGGATGTTGGACTTCTGAAAACCTGTGAGTGTAACTGCTGACCCAGCGGTCAGTGGTTCCCCTGCAATGACCATAGGTAAGCGAGGACCGGACTGGAGTGTGACTGGCACCTCCTCACTAACGGGCCGGAAGCATGTCTCCTGTCTCCTGGGTTCTGTGGAATGGACACAGCATGGATGACAGTGAGGAGTAATGGGGATGACTTCTGCAGAGCGCCCCAGAGGGTCCTTAGCATATAGTTGGTGCTCTTTATGGATCCACTGACTTTCCCTTCCCTGGTTTCCTGGTGAGCCTGAGTGTTACCTTGGCTGCTGGTCAAAGGCTGGGTTGGCTAACACAGGTAGGGGTATGCCTCATGATAAACTGACCAGATAGCTCTGGTCTCAAGACAGGTGTAAAGCAGTGGGTGAGAGGACAAGGCCATGGACAGGATGGAATTTGCCATCTCAGTACTTATCTATAATAATAAAAGCATAATATGCTAATTAGACCAGTCGACCTTCTAGACGAAGCTGGGGCTGTGAGGGCCGAGCCCCTAGCACAGATTTCATGCATTGGGCCTCTAGTATAGATGTTAAAAACCGCCAAGTGATCTCCCTGTGTCCATGCCCAAATCATTCCATTATGGTACATACCCTCTGGGCAGTGATCTTGGCTCCCCTATTTCTCTTTCTCTGTCTTTCATAGATATAAATACAAATTTTAAAACATTTTCTATTTTGAAATGGTTTCATTCATAAGAAGTTGCCAACATGGTGTGGAAATTTCTCAGGTACCTTTTACCCAATGATAACATTACATACCTTTAGTAGATTATCAAAACTAGAAAACTGACATGGATAAAATACCATATATTTTTTTAAAAGAGTGCTTAGCTCAAGACCTGGAATCTATTTATTTTCAGCACAATTTTTTGAGTCTCCTACTTTAGCTCCACTTGGGTGAGATAAGTGCTGGGGACCATCAGCTGGATTAGCCACAGTCTTCAGCACAACTTGGCCACAAGGGAGAGAGCTCTGGACCTGATGGGTTGGTTCATCACCGGTGTGCGTATAGCTGACCCACCCTGTTCTTTGGAATTGACTGTCTCATGAGGGAGTCAGTCTTTCATCACCAGAGATTTTCAAGCATGAACCTTACAGTCCCTGTCCCCAGTACTGAGGGAGCTTGGACCACGCCTTCCTTCAGCATCTAACTCCTTGCTAATCCTGTGATTCCCTTACTTGCTTTGGCAGCGTTTGCAGCTAACACCAGTTAGACTATGAATCAAGCGATACTCCATGCTGATCATTTTCCTGGGCTCTGGTCTAATTAGTTAAGTTGAATTAAATCCTGGTGCTCTGAACACCAGGCATTGTTCTAGGCCTCAGGGTACAAAGATGAATAAGACAGTGTGACTACAAGGCAACATCTAGTGGGGGAAGATGCATACAAATACGCAACTATCTTCTATAATAATAAAAATGTAATGTGCTAATTAGGTGGGATGACCTTCCGGATGAAGCCGAGGTGGTGGCGGTGGCGGCTGAGCCCCTTGCACGAATTTTGTGCATCAGGCCTCTAGTAATACAAATAAGTGCCATAATGCATGCAGGTATGAAGTGCTGAGAGACTCAGAGATGTAGTTAGTTTTATTAATATGTCTAAGGCCAGGAGGGTGCAAGTTTGAGAAAGGAGCTGGACTACAGAAGATGGGTTGGGGTTTACTGAATTGATGAGGAGTTGGCGGTGTCATCATGGAAGCAAAGACATTACAGGGAGAGGAAATAGCACCTGCAAAGGTCCTTTGTATGCATGGGAGTTGTTGAGAAACTTTGCTCTAACAGATTGTAGGTTCCAGGGGGCAGAGAAGTGGCTGAGCATGAAGCCAGATTAGATTTGGCCTCCAATTTATGGTGATGACGAAATGTTGGTACTACTGAGAGGTGCTTTGAGAATTTGTATGGAGTCCTGCCAGTGGGAGGTTTTCAACTAACGTGCAGTTGTGGGAAACCAGCTCCCCAAAGTGGGGTTAGTCCGCGATCTTGCCATATCCCAAAGCAATTGCCTTGATTCCCCCCGAGTTCCAGCATTTCTTCCCTGGGCTTGGCCACCCCTGGCCTTGGCTGACCTCCTTCTCCAGGGTACAGCAAAGACCCAACAGGATGCACCTCTCAAGTGCTTGGCAGCTTTTTCTGGACAGCTTTCGAGTCCCGTGGACTGTTCTGGCTGTTGCTATTCTTGCACGTTAAGTGTTCAAAGGATTCACACACTCGACCTCAGCTGGGTGGGACCCTGGGGACAGGAGCGGGGGAATGCTGCAGCTGTGAACTGCAGTGAGCAGTTTCCCTAAACAAGATTGTTTTACAAGTTTCTTCTGAGCCACACAGAGGCTTTGTCTTCCTAGAAGTGCACAGGTTTGGGTCGCGTCTAGCGGATGGGTCCCTTCTTCATGCCGTTGTCCCTTGGTAACATCTCTCAGACTCACTTGAGGATTATTTCATTCTGAGTCTAACGAGAACACACACGTGAGGTTCCCGGAGGAGGGCCTCTGCCTCTGTAGTGAGCTGGGGGAGGACCTCTGGGAACGTGTGTACCTTTTCACCAAGACACACTTTGACATTGTAGAGCTTCCTTCAGCCTCTGGAAAGATGTTCTTATTTTAGTCCTTTTTCTTTTTTACTCGCTGAAGGGAAATAAGAGTGGAATGGGACAACTGCAGAGAGTAGAGAGATGAGGTAACATTAGGAAAATATCGGCCAGAAGAAGCGCTGGATGCGAGCCCAAGTCATGAGAACCCACTGATGAGAGGTGGACAGAAATAGGATTCAATAAGGGCTCACATGGAGCTGTTTGTCTTGGGTGCTAGGAATGGACCAGCAGCAGCAACGGGCCTTTATCTGTTTGGCCCGTCACGCTCCAAGTCCCTAAGAAATGGGGGCTCCCCCAGGCCGGAAATGGGATCCACTTTTTCTGAGAAGGACATGTAGACTTTGGGATGATACTGTTTTGAAGGTTTTATTTTATAGTATCGACAGAGTAAAAGCTTTTCCCTTCACTTGAAAGTTTTGAACCAATGTAGACAGTAGTCACTTCATCAAACTTGATTTATAAATAACAGTTGGTCAGTTTGATAGCAAGAATTCACTGAACCTTGCCAAACAAATGGACTGTCCCTGTAGATGTGACCATTGAAAACAGAAGAACAAGCCCATGGAATAGACCCTAGGGAGCAACTCCTCAGAGGCACTTGCCAAGGGCGGAAGGGGACGCATAGTGGTACTGAGTGCTCAGAGCGGCTGCTCCCTGGCCAGAGGTTGGCCCAGGGCAGGGTGGTCAGTTGGAGGCAGCATTTCACCTACGTGAGTTGTCTAAGAGGTTGGCAAAGTGCACAAAATCTGAGCTGGTTTAGGGGAGTCTCACAAGATTCCATCTGTGTTGCCCATGGTTCAATGAATGAAAGGCTGATTGCTCAAGAGCAAGACAAGTAGACCAGAAGGCTGAGCTCATCCCATCAGCCTGCCCAGCCAAGGCCGAGGGCCCTGGGTATGAAGTGACCAAGTGGCTAGGAGCACTGCCTGGACATGAGCCAGGGCGTGACTCAGACCATGTGGACCAGAGCAATCTGGTGGTCCCGTGATTCAGGTCTGTGGCTCTCATCTGAGAAGAGTGATTCTGAAATTTTATCAGGTGTCAGAATCAGCTGGAGGACTTGTTTCTGATTCAGTGGGTCTGAGGTGGGAGCCTGGACCACTTCCTGGAGATATTGATGCTGCTGGTGCTGGGGCTACCCCAGTGGTTCTCAACCTTCCTAATGCCACGCGACCCTTTAATACAGTTCCTCATGTTGTGGTGGCCCCCAACCATAAAATTATTTGCGTTGCTACTTCCTAACTGTAATTTGCTACTGTTATGAATCGTGATGTAAATATCTGATATGCAGGATGTATTTTCATTGTTACAAATTGAACATAATTAAAGCATAGTGATTAATCACAAAAACAATATGTAATTATGTATGTGTTTTCCGATGGTCTTAGGCGACCCCTAAGGGGTCGTGACCCACAGGTTGAGAACTGCTGGGCTACACTCTGACATGCATTGGTCTGGACTGGACAGGTGGTCTGGTCCCGTGGGAGGGAATCTGCTTTCTATTGCCTTGGGCATCAGGAAGCCAAGGAGAAACCTGGGGCTGAAAGGGGAAGTGACGGGGAAAGTCCTGTCTGTCCCAGTCACTGCTCACCATCTGAGGACCCGTTATTCTTGATTTCCTTCTCTCCTTCCACTCATCCTCTAGTCTTAGAAATTCAAAAGGGCGGCTTATGACACTGCATTTTTTAAGGAAAGAAGAGAACTGAACTACTTGCTGCATGGCATCTGGGCTGGAGAGAATCGTGTGGGGTTTTTTTTTTTAAATAAATTATTTTGGTAGCCCATTGAGTTCTCTCAGAATTTTGCCAGGACCTGAGCCACCTGACGTAGCCCATGGATGTTCAGCTGGAACCCGCTGGGTCCCACCTACTCTGTAAACAGGTCCCTGGGCTCCAGGGACGGGAACACGTAATTCACCCACCGAGGCAGTTGGAGGTGGAACAGAAAACATTTCTCTGCTGGGGTCTGATGAAAGTCCTTTTCCCTTTTCCCTTGTGTTTCTTCCAGGGACCGTGAGTGGTAGGATGTGATTAAGAGCACCTTGTACATTCCCAGTAATTGGGTAGGAAAGGAACTGAATGTGAGTGCATATTTTACCCTCAAGAACATTTGGGGGAAGCCCAGTGCCGTGGTTAGAAGGGTGGCCCTGCTTCAGAACGCCCGGGGTTTAACTTCCGGTTTTGTACTTCATCACGGTGAGAAGTGAGCGCCCTGGGCGTCAGTTTTCTCACCTGTAAAACTGAAATAACCCTCGAACCTATCTGATAGGCGGGCAGTAAGGACTAAAGAAGATAACTAAATGATGGCATGCTATTAGGATTGCACTTACAGAAAGAGTCAGCGCATTTCAGTTATCCCTGTGAGCCTCGAGCCATCGAAAGACCTGCAATGCATGCTTGTTTGTGTGTGTGCGCTTTTAGGAACGGAATGTTTCGTTTTCCTATTAAGATTATGTTTTGTGCTTTCTAGCGGAAAGCAGGTAGAGGGAAGGAAAATGGGACAGTGATAAATCTTGAAAGTTTTACCTGTTGCTACTACCTTCATCACCACCTCTCATTCTGCTATTCCAATGGGCCTTAATAGGCATTATGCAGTCATGAAAGTCATGTGTCTAAAATGAAGATGTGTATGATATGGAGGATGCCTCACATTTCAGACCTTTCGAAGGGTCTCTGTATGCTGTCTCATTGCATCCTTACCGTGACCAGGTTCTCTTAATCCCGTTTTACGATTCATACAGTTCGCACGCGAGAGACGTGATTGGCCCAAGATCCGCCCACATCTCCTGCATCTGGGACCGCCCTCTTCCCAGTGTGTGTAACACCTGGCTGACTTGTCACTTAGGGTTCTCAGTCAAATTTGTGATTCTATTCACAGAAGGTCAATGTCCCAGTTACCCTTGCCCTATAACAGTGGTGGGGAATGCCCAGCCCACGGGCCATAAGGCCCTTGAAATCATTTGGTCTGGCCCTGCCAAGGCATTAGGGTTGAGTTAATTAAGTGCTTGACCAAATATAGCAGGTTAATTTTAAAGTTCATCATTTTATTTGGCCCGCGAGTGATGTTATAAATATCCAAATGGCCCTTGGCAGATAAATGGTTCCCTAGCCCTGCTCAGGAGCAAACCACCCCAAAACTTGGGGGTGTAGAGCAACCATTTAACTTTGCTCATAGATTCTGCGGGTCATTCAGGCTAGACACCGAGGGGTTGGGTGTTCCATGATGTTTGGGGCCTCAGCTGGGAAGATGCATGGACTGGGGCTGGTATCGTCTGGGTTATCGTCCCTCACAGGTCTGGCAGATGCCTTGCTGGGCAGGGGCCTCAGATGAGCTCATGGCCAGAACACCTACCTGTGGCCTCTCAACACGTCCTCTTTGTGTGGGCTGATCTGGGTTTCCATCTAACATGGAAGTGCATGGCATTTTTACGACCTACCCTTCAAGTCACAGGACATCTCTTCTGGTGTTCAAGGTGGTCACAGACGCTCCAAGTTCAAGGGGAAGGCACATAACCTTGCCACTCAGTGGGAGGAGCATCAAGATCCATTATAGAAAAGCAGACGACTTCGAGGACGGAAATACATTTTTACATTGAAAGTAGGGAATGTGAGCTGATGCGTTCTAGGCATATTGTGCCACAGGTGAAGCTCCTGAGTGGAGGGTTGGGTCCGTTTGGACAAGGTGGGGAGTGGAGGAAGGAAGGGGGTGCTGGGCCATCATTCACCCCATGACCACTTGTTCAGATTAATTCGGCCCAGGCTTCTGGACATGGGGAACCCAGGACTCTGCAGTAGAGTCTCATCTTGCTGGAAATTTGACCTTGTTGAAGACCATTTTAAGATTTATTTATATGTAGCACAGGACCTACTTGCTATTTAAAAAGTGAAAAGTTCATCTCAGTCAGCATCCTGTCTTGCTTATATTCCAGTCAGATGGAAAGGAAAAAATCAGCACCGGGAGAAGATGGCTTGTAAAAGTTTATTTTCCATTTGTGTGAAGTTTATTTTTGGTCCTGGTGTTCTTCATGGGGTAGGTATTTCTTTTAAGACTGTTAATAGTGTGCTTCCTCTTCACTTGCCACTCCCCACCACCATCAGCTCTCTCTTATTTTTGAATCATCTTTGTGCCCTCAGAGCATCTAACTTTAAATAATGGTTGGAGAGGCTCCAGGTTAAGTAGAGAGTGAAATCCTATTGCTTTCTGACCTCTGGGTGAGGATCAAGTGTGGTGTAATAAAATATCAGTCCCTGGAGCCACCTTTGCTGATTTTTTCCTATTATTCTTTCCTGTTATTCCATATTCATCCAGCTCTGGCAGCCAAGAATTGTTACATTAAGATCCAATCTTGAAATTAAAACTTAGGGTTTTAACCAATAAACCGTAAAGCCGTTGAACTCCCACTGGGATGTGGTTACCTTTTCCTAAACTTCCTGAGTTGTCTCCTCGTTGCCTCGGAGTTGATTTCTTACTGAGCCTCTGGAAAGAGCCCTGCCTTTTCCCTTCAGAGTGTGGACTGTGAACCGTGCAGACCTCGCCGGCTCACGGCTCGCAGCTGCATTCCTTCACGCAGAGGGAGCGCTCCCAGTGGCTCCACTCGCCCTTCCTGGTGGCACAGGTCTGAGGTCACATTGGCGCTTGAGCCCACGTTGGCATTGGAGCTCCCGCAGACCTCTGGCCCAAACTTAGAGAGTTCCTTCTGGAGCAGGAGCATTCTCTGAACCTTCCAGAGGACCTGGCCCTGGAATTGCCTTCCAGGGTCTTTAAAAAAAATTTTTTTTTTTAAAAAAGGTGTATTTTTATTGATATCAGAGAGGAAGGGAGAGGTAGAGAGAGAGATAGAAGCATCAATGATGGGAGAGCATCACTGATCGGCTGCCTCCTGCACACCCCACACTGGGGATTGAGCTTGCAACCCGGGTATGTGCCCTGACCAGGAATTGAACCGTGACCTCCTGGTTCATAGGTTGACGCTCAACCATTGAGCCACAGCGGCAGGGCACACCCGTGGGTTCGTCACTTATTTAGGGGGCTGGGTGCTCATTTTGGACTATCTGGAAAGGCTATCTCAGCAAAAAAAAACTTGGATTCAAGTAGAGGGACTCTTTTGGAGCCAGCGATTCTCAGAAGAAGTGAGGACAGGGACAGCTCTGTCCCCGGGAAGGCTCAGTGCCCAGCAGCCAGAGCCCGGGACCCTCTGGTAGCTTTCTTGTCCTCCAGGACCTCATCCTCCTGGGAGGACACAGCTGACCGTGACAAGGTGTGATGGGGCCTTTCCTGCAGGGCATGCAGGCCGGGGAGGCCGAGAGGAGAAAAGGAAGAACTTGGCCTTGGTCCAGGGCAGCCTCTTGATGCCCGTGAATAGAAACACTCATAACCCTCCTCCAGCACACGTCTTGTGGATGGCGACTCTGGGTGTTTTCGTTGGTTTGTTTTCCTTTAGTGAGAGAACAGTCTGGATGAAGCAGGTCCACCCAAGTGCTGAGATGTTCAGTTGGTTCTGAGAGGTTTGGGTCACACAGTGTGAGGGCGGCCAGGAGACGTTCTTCTCAGGCCCGTGTTCCATCGGGGAGGGTCCTGCTGGAGACGCTGAGGTGGGAAGACAGGAAGGGGAAGAGGCCATGGAGCCCAGCACGGGAGCCCCAGCCACAATTATTATTATATTTTAAGTAAAGAAGAAATTATAGGATGAAGTCAGTGTGCTCATTCTGCAACAGAGTGCGCTGCTGAGCTGGAGCCCGGACTCCAGGTTCTGCCCCTGCCCCTCAGGCTCACATCCTGGGGGCCGTCAGGTCCCTGGCTCTGTTTGGGGGACATGGGAAGAGCAGGGAGGCGAGGGTCACATCCGGAGAGGTCGCTTGTACTTCCTGCGGCGACACCTGATACACCGATTCACGGGGGAGGTGACCGGTCCAGTGGGCGCACGTGGCTGAGCCCTTCGCTTGCTTTCCATTCTGTCCTTGGGGAGGTGCCTCAGTTAATTGTTCTAGTTTTCTGGAGTGTGAAAGGCTGGAGTCCCTGTCCTGGCTGCACACCAAGTGACGATAATCGTAAAAACCAAGCAATGACTTTGCCGTCATCTGAGCCAAGGGTGGTGCCTGTGTCCTCGTGGCTGACAGTTGGGAGAGCAGCAGACCTTTTGTGTCCTCAGGGGAGGGAGGGAAGGGTGAACCCATAGAGACTCATAGAGGGGGACTGCACGAGGCCCGGGACCAGCCGGGGAACCATGTCTGCCTTGATTATATCCTCCAAACGGTTTCCCCCCAGCCCTGCCTGCGTTCATTTCACTTCTAGTGTATCCTTCAACGGCATAAAGAAGTGGCATAGATGATGCCTGGGAAGGTGAAGTGCTTGGCAGTGGCCTCTTAATTTTGGAATAACCAACCTTCTTCCTCCCCACTCCTGTGCACTGGAGGCTTGTCCTGAATTCTCTTTCCAGTTCTGTTTTTAATTAGTCTGTAGGACACGAGGAGCAACGAATAACCTTCCATTTCTACATCTACCTCGCAGCTTTGTCTACATCTACCTTTCTGAGAGTGACGGCCAAAGAGCAGGACGTGAAATCTAAGTAGCTTTGTGGAAACACGACACATTTCTATTTATTTATTTTGTTATTATTTTTTTAAGTTTACTCTTTTTTAAATATATTTTTATTGATTTCAGAGAGGAAAAGGGGGGGAGAGAGAGAGAGAGAGAGAGGGAGGGAGAGAGGGGGAGAGAGAGAAACATCAATGATGAGAGAGAATCATTGATTGGCTGCCTCCTGCATGTTCCCAGTGGGGATTGAGCCTGCAACCCAGGCATGTGCTCTTAACTGGAATCGAACCTGGGACCCTTCAGTCTGCAGGCCGACGCTCTATCCACTGAGCCAAACCGGCTAGGACAACACGTTTCTATTTAATCATGAGTGTCACTTGGAGAATAAATAGGGCCTTCAGTATTATCTTGTGCTGTCATCTTTATGTTGTATTGGAAAAATCTGGGATTCTTTTTGCCTGGGTCATTATTTACTTTTTAAAAATAATGTAGTTTGTTTTTTTACTCTCCCTAATGAAAATAATGTAGTCTTAAAGAATTCTCACTATTTAATCTCAAGCCCAAACATGGTTTCTTGCGAGGAAAAGATATTTAATAAAGCTTGGTATTTTTAGTTCCAGAAAGAATTTTTTTTTGTCGGGGGGGGGGGGGCGGGGGGGGGGGGAGAGGGAGGGAAGGAATGTGTCTAAAAGGTGGAAAAACTGTTCAGTGAGGGGAGACTCTGACTCCTGTTCCTTCTGCTCTTTCAAAATGTGTTTGCCGTGGGGAGAAAGGTTTCATTTTGGAACGTTTAAGTGTACTGTGTGAGGTTGCTAAATTTTAATTCCTTGCTGGGAAATCTTGGGTGAGTTCATTTCATAAGGAGGTGTGTGTTTAAGAGCCAGCGTGGGGAAGGGGTGGGGAAGCTCCCCTCCTTCAGGAGGGACTGGATGACTTGCTACGTTTTGGTGGAAACTAGAAAGGCCAGTCTACTTGGGATGGATTTGCAAAGAGGCAGCTGCCCCTCTTGCAGCCGGGCCTGGCGTGCCCTTAGGGGGTGCCTCTTTCTCACGCTCCTTCCCCACGGTGGCCCCCCGGCTTCTGCAGCCCTGCATTTGTATCTGCCTGTTCCTACCAGGGAGACTCACCTGCCAGCCGTCCAGGCTCTCACCCGCACTCTGTTGCAGATTTGGATGGGGTCAGGGTTTTTGTTTGGCGTCCTTTTGGAGAGAGAGAGGCGGGGAGAAGGAGAGGAGAGAAATGTTTGTCTCATAGTGGTGGGAGGGAAAAAGGAAGGTAAGAAAGAAGGCCCTAAGGTGTTTCCTCTCTACTGCTCTTGAGGGTCAGTCACCCTCTAGCCTCCTATGAGTCGCCTAGGGGGAGCGAGCTGAATCCAGGAGGAGAGGAAGGCCATTTCAGGCGATTTGTAACTGGTGAGTGGAGTTAGATCCTGTTGAGAAGGTCAGGGGAGTTGCCCCCGCCTTATTGACCCCTCCCTCTCCATGTAGTATCCCATCCTTCCCAAGAGAGGTCCTCAGGACCTCCGCTATCTGGGATGGCCTCCCCAGCAGCCCCATAAACCCAGGGGAGCACTCTCATCAGCCTGTCCTTCTCTGAGTCCTCTCCTCACGGCTCCTTGGCGCCACCCTTCTTTTAGGCCAGGCCAAATTGCATGTAGCAGACAATCCAAAGAATACGTTTGTAAGACGCAAGTTCAGGACTGGTTTGGTGGCTTCAAGGTCATGAAGGATCCAGGATCCTCCGAACATGGCTTCCATCCTCACAGCCACCTCATGACCCAGTAGGGCTGTTGGAGCTCCAGCCATCACACCCAACTCCAGACAAGAAACAGGAGGGTGCGAGAAGAGTGCATCTCCGCTAAGGGGCCTCCCTTCACAGAGCTTTCCTGGGAGCCTCACGTGGTAGATTCTGCTTCCATCCTATTGACCGTCCTCCGGGGGAGATGGGACAGTGTTGCCCTTTAGCGAGACGCAGTGCAGACTGGAATAAAACTGCAGTTCAGTTA
Organism: Myotis nattereri; assembly: GCF_964212035.1. NCBI lineage: Eukaryota > Metazoa > Chordata > Mammalia > Chiroptera > Vespertilionidae > Myotis > Myotis nattereri. The sequence goes on from NC_138089.1 coordinate 53,686,554, forward strand.
ACAGGGAGAAGAGGAGACTGGATATTGGCCAGGCAAATCGTCTCTGCCACGGTCTAGCGCATGCGAAGTACCTTAGCGTGTTCTGCCAAGCATTCCCGCCACTTATGTCATCTCTCGCCCTCTTATCAGACCCTCCACTGTTTGGGAGCCCTGGTCGAGCCCCCTGGAGGGTCTTTGAACCGTTGGGAGCTCCCACCCCAGGGGTGTGTGTGGTGGGTGGGCTCTCAGCCCATCTCTGTTGACTTGAATCAGATGCAGCACCTCCCCCTCCCCCCACCTCCCCATGGATCTACAGTTAATACGAAATCTCTTATGAACGTTTTTTATTAATTTTTTAAGTAATATATTTTATTGATTTTTTACAGAGAGGAAGGGAGAGGGATAGAGAGTTAGAAACATCGATGAGAGAGAAACATGGATCAGCTGCCTCCTGCATACCCCCCACCGGGGATGTGCCTGCAACCAAGGTACATGCCCTTGACTGGAATTGAACCCGGGACCCTTCAGTCCGCAGGCCGACGCTCTATCCACTGAACCAAACGGATTAGGGCAACGTGCTACTGTTTTTTTAAGTAGCTTCTTCCCAGAGGGCTTTTACATAATTATCAGCTTAATACTTCATGATGATAAAGGTGCTAATAATGATCAATATTGGGGAGGGGGGGAATCTAGGCCGTGAAAATTGTACACCGATTCCAGATGTTAGAGAAACAAGAAGCAAGGTTTTCCCGCTGGTCAGTATTAATAGGCTGTTCCGGAGAAATCTTTCTAGAAAATGCCCCCTGTGACCGTCTCCTTTGCGCCTGCAGGAACAATGCAGGAAGAGGGGGGTTTGCTGAGAAAACTCATGTCAGTGCTTGAGATCTGGAAAAGGGCCGGGAATCCTTCTGAAAACCTAGTGACGTAAATTTGTGTTCCAGCACATCGAAAGCACGAAGTGGATGGAAAATCAGTGTGGCTGTAAGGGAAGGACTTTCTTTTCGCTCTCGGGGCGGGAAGGAAACTCTGACTGTGCCGGACAGGACATCTCCCTTGGAAAGTGTGTGTGGTGAGCCCTCACCACGTGACCGGCTGATTCACTTTGTCTGCTAGGTCCCGGGAGAGGTGACGTAACCAGGGGCTGCAGTCTCTAGGAAGGGGGACCTCATTGTTGGCCCAACCCTCTGGCACAGGAAGCGGAGCAGAGCTTTGGCCAAAAGTAGATGAAGTTTTGTAGCGAGGTTTTGTCATTCTGTATTAGATGTTGGCCGTAGCATCTCTTTCTCCTGCTCCTCGTTCTCTCGTCTCTCCTTCCCTTCCTTCTCTTTCTCTCTCTGACCTATGCTTTTTCTTTTAGTTGTGTGTGGCCATTCTGCTCTCCCCAAATCAACCCAGGTCTGAACGTTGGCAATGCGTGAACCAGAAACCATAGGGGCTGCTGCCGTGATTCTCTTCTAGAGACTGGTTGACCTGAGCTAAGAGGTCGAGTGGAAAGCGTAACCTTTGATGTCTGAAAGACACGGGTGTCGATTTTAGCCCCACCAGTATTGGCTGTGTGACTTGGGGCAAGTTACTTCACCTCTCTGAATCTCTTGAGTCTCATCTGCAAACGGAGGTTAATCCCTACTTCAAAGGGTTGTTGAGAAGGTCGGATGGATGAAATAACGTGTGAAGGAAAGCCCAGGAGGTAGGCGAAGACCAGGTTGTGTTGGGCTGTGAGTTTGGATTTTATTCAAGTGCTCTGGGAAGCCGGGCAGGGACATGGTATGGTGGGTGTTTGCAAACGGTCGCTCTGGCTCTGCAGAGAGAGTGGGTGCACACAGCCCAGCTAGGAGGCCAGAGCTGAGCGGCGGACAAGGTGTCTGGGCATGTTCCGTCCCGGTGGGGCCAGAAGGAGCAGAAGGGTCTGGGATCTTTTTGGAGAAAAATACAGTAGGAATAGCGCAATTCTTCAATGTGGGGAAGGGAGGGAAAGAGAGCAGTCAAGCAGGAGTCCTAGGTTGGGGGATGGGGGTGCCTGTCACAGAGCCTAGCAGAGGACTGTGCACGTGGGTGGCACCCAACCGGTCGGGTGGATGGCCGGACTCATGAGCACCTGGAGGAGAGAAGCGTGCCTGTTATTGGGCCGTGTGGATAGTGAATACTGTGGGATAGGCCCACGTCCACTCTACTTTGAAGCTACTGTGCTCCGACCACCCACCCGGGTAGATGGTTGCTTCTAGGATCAAGTTGGGCAACATTGAGCAAGGGCTGGAAAGGGACCCGTCACATTCACCTGAGGTGACACCAGTCCCCTCCCTGCAGCTGTCTGCGCTGACACGGAGTCAGCACAAAGGGAAACACACCAGGTCTGGATTCGGAATGGGCTCTGGCATCTGAGTACCGTTCTCAAAATCTGGGTGCTCTCGTGGTGTGATGTCACAAGGGGGTCGGGGCCCCTCCCCTGATATTTATCTCGCAGGGGGCAGATAAGTTTCCTGGAAATCGGGGTGTGAGCCACTTGGAGAAACACTGTCCAAGGGGGGAGGTGTTCCAGATGACGCTCTGGTTCTCTTCTTCCCACTCTTTTGGGGAAGGAAATCAGTTTGATGGCAGCGTTTCCTCTTCCTGTTCATAATCAGACTCCGGGGGCCATCAGAGGCAGGCAGCCCCCCTCTGAGGAGCCAGAAACCCCTCGCGTGTTTTACGCGTGTCTCCCTAAAAGAGAATGAGCATACCCGCCAGCAAGTACACACAGCGGGGACTTCGTACCTACGGAACGACTGTCACGGAGTTCCAGTTCAGATAAAAGGCTCTGGCAAATCTGTAAAGAATATTCCAGAGTGAGAAAGAGAGACAGAATTTATAGGCTCTAAAAATAGCGGCTGCAGTGCAGCTGTGTTTGGCTTGTCCGGGAACCTGTTGAGTCGAGACAGGCAGGGGATTTTATTTCTCCGGCCCCAAGGTCACTTGTCTTGTTTGCGAAGGGGCAGCAAACATTTCCAAATAGGGATGGATTTTTAAGGGGAGGAAGGTGGCCGCATATATATGGTATTTCTTGTTTTCTTCTCTCCCTTTTCCTACCTCCTGCGTCACTCCAAGCTTCCCCTGAAGCAAAGGAGGGAGAGGCTGGTTCTCAGGAGAGTAAGTGAGGGCCGCCTGGGTGGCCGCATTTCCAAGGGTATCCGTGATGGCGTGTTGATGGCCCATGTGATGACGGCTGGTCCGAGGAGTGGTGCTGGCGGCCTCCTTGTTTATTGGCTTCCGCACTCACCCGCCAAGTTGAAGAAGTAAACCCATCGTTGAAGAATGGTGTGACTTCTCCAAGACGGATTGGCTGGTTCCTGGCCCTTCTTCATCCCATTTCTGGGCAATGATGGTGTCGTCACCCTGTTCCACAGCCCCCAAAAGAAGGCGTCTGTCCCGCCCCTGGCCGAGGCTATCCTCAGGCTTCTGTCCTTAACAGCATGACGGATGTCAGCATCCCCCAGGTGTCAACCAGGAGGACCCCAAACGCCCTGCTCTTCAATGTTTGTGGAAACCTTGGCTGAAATGAATTGTATTTCCAGTGGAGAGCCTGAAGGGCGTGCCGTCCCTTCGTCTCGAGGCCAGAGGTTGAAAACTACTGACCTGCAGACTGGATCCTGCTCCGGTCATGTTTTCCTCCCTCTGCGGTGTTGACCTATACATGTGCCGTTATTTAAAAGTGGGATATTTCATTTATAACCCCTGATTTCTGGATTCTCATGGAATGCTCTAGGAAAGCGGTCACCAACCTGTCGGACCTCATGGACCACCAGCGGTCCACGGACCACCGGTTGGCGACCGCTGCTCTAGGACATGTCCTTGGTTTGGATGGCGTCTTCTGTGAGCGGAGTCCCGAGAGGTGGTTCTCCTATGGGTGATCATGAGAAACGGCCATTTCTTTAAGGATGGTTAACAAAAGCGTTAAATTAGTTGTATGTTGGGCACCTACAAACACCTGTATGGGCATTGGACAGCACCCTGCAAGTAGCAGCTACTGTTATCATCATCACCATCTTTATGCTCGTCATTGTCGTCATCATCATCATCACCGTGGTGGTGGTTTTTTTGGTGAGGATTCTCTTGAGAACATTGCCTACTGTATAACCCAGAGTCTTATGGGGCCCCAGGGCAGACACGTCTAGCGGATCTCAGTTCCAGGAAATGGAGGTCCTTCTGCCGAGTTACTGGCTCACCAGTGCCTTCCTCGTGCTCTGAATCGTGCCTCTCTCTTTGCCTTCGCTGCTGGGAGGTCACTTTGCACCTCATGTCTCGCAGGAGGACAGGACATGCATCTGGTTTATTGGCTCCTTGGCTTCAAATGCCATCATTTTCTCAAGGCTCTGCTGTTCTCCCTTGCTTGTGTTATTGTGGGGGTTTTCGTTGGAAGCAAGGCTAGGTGTACATTTAAAAAGAAATCATCAAAGCATTCGCTCCTCTGAGAACGGGTTTATATTCTCACTCCCAATAGGCTCCCACATCAGGGTGGCCTCACGTCTGAGCCCACCTTCCTCTGGCTTTTAGTTGGGTCCAGTCAGGCCGCTGGAAAGAAGTTAGTGTGGCTGAGACCCTCTGCAGAGGCCGGAGCTTCCTCTGGGCACCCAGTTCCGTTAAACTCGGGGTTCTAGGAACTTCAGACCTGGGGGGGGCGGTGAGAGCTCCCTGCTGTTGCTAGCCCTCGAGTGCTTCCCCACGGGGTCTCCCTTTTACCCCTGCCCCCTCTCTTATAAATTGTCTCTCCAGTGAATACCTCTTCTGCATGTTTGCAAGAGCCATCTCCCCCTGGCCAGGACCCTCCCCATGCGTTAGGTGCTCAGTTAAGTGCATGACTAAGAGCGTCAGGGCTTCCTGGGTTCCCTCCTGTCTGGCCATGACACCATGAACTGGTCCCTGAATTTTTCTACCTGAAAGCCCCATGGGATTTCAGATCGGGGCAGCCTCCCTACCCCCCCTACCCCCCCCAGCCCCCCCCCCCCCCCCCCGTTACTTGTCCAGCCACCATCCCCTCTCAGAAGAACCGGGCAGAGAATTCATCAGTGAATTCAGAAGATAAGGTTCCTTTCTCTCTCTGAGGCTTTTTGGCATGCCCTGTGGGATAATTAGGGATTCTTTCAAGTTCAACATTTTCTCCATAAATTGTGGAGGTTTTCTTTCCCAGATGTACCATATCATGTTCCAAGAAGGGAATGTAGAGAATGTCTGTGGCCAAAGAAGCCTCAACATACGGAGACTATATGTAAAACCTACCAATAATAGTTCGGGAGGGGTAATTCACACCACCCTGCCTGGCTCCAGAGAGCAATGAGTTTCGTTTTTCTAAGCAGGGGGAAAAAAGGCCCCAAATTTCAATTTTCCAAATGAGTTGGAGAACAATTGGAGTATTTCCCAAACTTCCCTGATCAAAATAGTGTGTTGTTAAAAAATTCAGATTTCCAGTGATTCAGATTCACTGGGCCTGGGGTGGGGCCTAGAGATTTGTTTTCAACATGCATCTGGGTGAGTCATATTAATCAAATGTGGGAGACACTGGCTAATGACCCTCCCAGGTTTTGGTCTGTTGACTAAAGGAAAAAATCCGGTGATGATGATGATGATGATGATGATGATGATGATATGACGTTTAACAATCATGGTCCAGTCTGCCAAGATTTTATATATTTTCTCCTTAACCACGTAGATCCCTTCAGGACTCGTTCTTGTCTAATAGGGCCTGCACCAACATTATTTTGACCAGAATTGAATGGAAACCATGGTACCAGCAGGCTTTTGTTCAATAGTCTAATGGATCCCAGAAGCAAAGATATAGCAATTATCGTGTTATACAAACGAAAGCTACATGCAAGCAGCCTTTCATCCACACTTTGAGAACCACAGCATGACTTCTTGATCAGATCTTTCAACCTCCCCCTGTGCCTGGATCCTGCAGGAGGAGTTTCTGGAAAGCTCTGCAGAGGGCTTTCCTGCAGACAGACATCCCTCTGGAGAGGAGCACAGCTGTTTCCTCCTCACAAGGACATGCCGGACTGGGTGTCTTATTGCAGGTTAGGAAGGCTGCCTTCAGGAATGCCATTCAGGTGTCTGTGGCAGTTCTGTAGAGGGCCGTACCTACGGAACATGGAGGTACTCACATCCCAGATGACCTCGTAGCCGTGGTGTCAAGTGCATTGTGATGGTACCCTGAGATTTGGGGAGAGGGGCATTTCAAACTGTTAATGATCACATTTGGGGGGCCATCATGTTTTTACTTTAAACCAGAGAGGCTGGGCTGCCTGTTAATTACCGCTCATCTGGTTACTTTTTCTGTGACCCACTGAAGAAAATATTTCTCACTGGCAAAGCACGGAGTATTGACAGTTCCATTTTTCTGTCGCCCCAACGCATGCTGTTTGTAACATTTATCCCCATCACTTCCTTTTCATCCACACCCTTTCTTCTGCCTTCTGCAAAATCTGTGACAGCATTGAATGGAGGGCTGGGGGGTTAGGGAATTGTGATGCCCATGTGTTTTAGTGTTGGCGTATTTCCCTCATTCATGGCGATACCTTGGATTGAAGCTGATTTATCAGCCTCCCTGGTTTAGCATATATTGTGTTGTATATATGGAAAAATAGTGTAATGTCTGTTTTCTCATACTGCAGAGATTAGGCCATGGTGGCATTCAGACCTGTGGGGCCATGAACCCTGAACTGTACATCTTCTAGAACTGAGCTTGTGACCATTTGCACATGACCTCCCAGCGTATGCTTTAGAGGAATAAGTCCTAACTCCAATAGCGAATTCCAAGCTGGTTGTTATTGTTTTTCTTTCTGAAAGACAAAGGGAGTTTTATGCCCTGGTATTTGAGGTTTAGTTCAGGGGCAATGTTGGATGAATCGTTATTGGGTGGGGAGTTTTGTGAATACTGGGTAGTTTATAATATCCTTTCATGAATCCAACCACTACCCACCTGTCTACTGTCCATCTGTCCATCTAGCAATCTATCCATTTATCCACCCGCCCATCCACTCATGTCAACATTTACTAATTCCTATATGGTTCCTGGCGCTGTGTCTACATGATAACGCATCATTTATTGAAAACCTGTTGCCAAGCAGTCTGCAATGCGCAGAGTATCTTTGTGAGGTTAAGAACCATATCCCCCATGTGATTTCATACAGACGAGCCAGCTAGTAAGTCTCATAGCTGTGTCTGGAGCCCTGTTCCCTGGTGCCCCAGCCAGGGTCCTGTTCTCATCTTGCAAAGTAAGCCTGCCTCTTGCATGCAGTTTCTGAGGGATGAGCTTTACCAAACACCGTCCCAGCTGCATTCTGGGTGCAAGGACCTGAGGCTGCGCCTGAATGGGTGCCTGTAACTTAGATGGGCTCTGCTGCAGAGATGTGAATTCAGAGCACAGTTTGTGCAAAACTGTCAGCGTTAGGGACTGGCTTTGGGGTGCATATCTCAGCAGAACCCCTGACCAGCTTTGTGATGCTTTTCAACTCCTGGAGATTCAATTTCCTCATCTGGAAATTGGGGATCCAATGGAATCTGCCGGTAGAGTTGTGTAGGTGGAGAAGGAAACATTTGTAGAAATCTACACACTGGATATGGCTTAGCCCATAGTTAGCACTTGGTGAATTACAGCTATTGCTACTGCTATTGCTCTCCAAGAGCCCTAGGCTGAGAAGAGGCTGCCTGCCATCCATCCATCCTGGAAGAAAAGACAGAGTTGATAGGAGAAGGGGCTTTGATGAGGTCAGGGGGGCTGTCATTTTAAATAGGGCAGTCAGGGCAGGCCTTATGAGAGGACATTCGAGCAAAGACTTGAAGGAGGTGAGGAAAGAGCCATGGGAGAGATCTGGGGGAAGAGCATTTCAGGAGGTGGGAACAGCCAGTGCAAAGGTCCTGAGGCAGAAGTGCTTGTTGCTCCAGGGACAACCTGGAGGTCAGTTGTGGCTGGAGCAGATGAGAGCATGTGCTTTCATGCCTGTGTGCATTCATGCCTGTGCGAGTGCGTACACTATAGATGAGGTCAGAGAAGTGCCAGGGCCAGATTGTGTAGGGCTTTAAGGACCACTGAAGGGCGTGGCTCTTACTCTGAGTGAGATGGGCCATTGCAGGGTATGGGAAGGGGAGAGGAGGGACATAACCTTCAGCACCTCCTCCCCATGGCCCCATCCCTCAGGCTGACTCTGTATTGTCATTCTGCACCCCCAAAGCTCCCCCACCTCCTGTTCCAGGCTCACTACTTCCTGTCCATGTTGCATGCCCCTCTCCATCCCCAGCCACAACGCCCCGGGTCCCATTCCCTCAGGATGCCTGACTCCAGCCCGCGATCTGATACATTGTCCTCTGGAGCCCCTTTAAAGTAGGAGTGACACTGCTGGTGGGAATTCAGGCATGGGGCGGGTTGTGGGGCTCATTTCACCTCTGAGGAGGGCTGCATGGCCACCCTTCTTTGGCTGGGCTCTCCCCACTCCCCACGGAGCCTGGCATCTATGCCTGGACCATGCCGGGCCCCCAGTCTCCTGGCTGGCTTTGTCTGGTGAGCAGCAATAGAGGAAAGACGGGAAGAAGAAATTGCAGGGCTGGGTGGAGAACGGTGCAGCTGGGTGAGGGTGTGTGTGTTGGGGAGCCAGTGGGGAGCAGGGCTGGGTTCTTTTCTCTAACCAGTTCCCAGTCGGGGCTGTCCCCTGGGGTTTCAGGCTCCGACTGAAGAAGTATTGTTCCGGTGGATGGTACCGTGGAGCCCAAACATGCAGCCACGGCCACGCCAGCCCTCGCTCTGCTTGGAGCGGTGGCACAGACATCGGTCCAGACACCCTCCGAGCGTGTCTGCCCTGCCCTTGGCATCGGCCCGGACAGCCTTGCAGGGGGCTGGAAGGCTCTCCCGGGACCAGCGCCAAGGTGCAGATGTGTCCCCCTTTGCAGCTCTGTGGGTGGGCCTCGGGGGGACAGAGGGAGGTGAGCAAGTCCCCCCCTTCACTTGCTGCTCCCAGCAGTGGGGGGGGGGGGGGCTGGGTCAGAGGGTTTCCTACTAAGTCAGAGCCCCCTGCGATAGGCACCCCCTCCGGCCCCCACTCTGAATAAATGCAGAGAAGCCTGCAGCTCTCCTTCTGGGCGAACTCTGCCAGTGGAAACGCCAGCTCCCTTTGCACAGCCCGTGGGCTGTCACGGTGGCTCAGACTGAGGGAGTCCTCGCCCTGCGGCCTGTTCTGTTCCGCCTCCCCCCACCCCCGCCCTGCAGAGGGGGGCCCTGCCCACAGCGGAGTCTACCTTCCACTGGGCAGCACAGCTCACCCCCCTGCCCCTGACCTCAGTGCCCCAGGTTTGGGGGGTAAACAGAGGCCCTGGGCTTTAGGGATAAGCTCTGTGATCAGGGCAAGATCCATTTTTTCTCCGTTTTGCTCCCCACCTCCCTTTCATCACATCTGTGTGAAAATGAAAACTATTGTTTATTTAAAAGGGCCATTTGCCTAATGCCCCTGGAATTTATTTGCTGGAGCGGGTTCCATTTTCATATTTAGTTCAGACCTTGGCTGCAGCCACGAGGTTATGTAACCTGGGATGGAATGAGTCCCTTGGCATCTGGGGACCCGCACCCTGAGCCATCTCTGGGAGGGCGTGAGTCCCCGCAGCCATCTTCAAGTTGCCTCTGTGAGTGAGGACCTCCCTGGGTCACCTCCCCTCCAGCCCCCCTCAGCTGTGACCCTCCTTGTGTACAAGGCCCAGGCCCTCCGATCAGCCTGTCTCTGGGCCTTAGCAAAAAACCGAGCATCACTGCCTGAGCCCTGGAGGGATTTGGGAACTGTTTCTGGCATGTTCCTTCCTGAGTCGCCTTGGAATCTGTCTCCGCACTCCTGGCCGTCCCCAGCCCAAGACGCCTCGATTTCTGCTCTGCAACCGGGTCTGGGTCTACATGGAGATACTTGGGGGACAAGGGAAGGGGCGTTGTCCTGGGTTTTCAGGGGCTGGACGTTTAACCCGAATATGAATTTTTAAAAAAATATTGTTAATCGACTTTTTGAGAGAAAGGAAGGGGGAGGGAAAGAGAGAAAGAAACACCAGTGTGAGAGCAATACATGGATCGGCTGCTTCCTACACACCCCCAACCGGGGATCAAGCCTGCAACCTGGGCGTGCGCCCTGACAGGAATCAAACCAGCAGCCCCCCGGTGCAGGGATGGTGCCCAAACCAACTGAGCCACACCAGCCAGGGCAGGATTCTGAATTTTATTTTTATTTTGTATATATTTTTAAAATATATTTTTTATTCTTGATCGTATTCCAGATATCTCCCATCTCCCCCCTAGGATTCTGAATTTTAAAGTGGCAACAACATAGAGTGGGATGTGGAACCCTGAACTTAGCCTAGTTGTGAAGAGGCCCAGTCCCGGAGGATGGGGGTGCAATGAGAAGGGGGTGCAGCCCCACCTTCCCTCCCACACCCCCATCTTGGGAGATGGTGGGAAACCATTCTTTCCCCCAGCCTCTGTCTCTCTCCCTGCTGTGGCCTGGGACGGCTCCCTTCACACCGTTTCTCTGCTTACATGTGCTCAGTAACCCCCATGAAGAACAGGTAGCCCTGTGAATGCGCGCTGGTCCACCGGGGGCTGACTGCTGTAACAGACCCTTGATTTTCTAATGACTTAACCCACTAGGAGTTGGTGCATCACTCATGCATCAGACACAGAAGGGTGTTCCTCAGCTTCTTCCACATGGTGACTCTGGGCTCGGGGGTCCTTCCGTTGCTGGCCCTGCCCTCCCTCAGGGCCTCAAAGTCTCTGCTTCTGGGGGGCAGGAGGGGAAGTTGCCAGTGGAGAAGGCACACCTGCTTCTTAGCCACTCCGGCCTAGGAGTGACCTGCATCCCTCCCTTCACTTTCTGTTGGTGGAACAGTCACGTGGCCACGGCCGGCCTTGCAGGGGAATGTGGTCCCAGGCTGGGAGCCACCGCAGTGGTAAGTCCACACGGCACAATGGTAGGAGATGGAGAGAAGGGATGTGCTGGAGAGATGCTCAGGTGGAATCAGTGTGGTGAGTGAGCGCATGTGGGGCAGTGAAGGGAAGTCTAGAGTCCGAGGTTACCCCCCTCACCCCCTGCTCAGATTTCTAGTTTGGAGAACAGGGTGGCTGTGGTGCCACCCCAGGAAGTGAAGTCTGCAGGAGACGGGGCAGAGGCCGAGAGGAATGGCGTCTGCTGTCAGCTGCCCGGCACAGGGTAGGTGCTGTGGGAGTGTTTTGAGAAAGCAGGAATTAGTAGAAACAGTAGTGAGTGAACCTGAGTCCTTGGGCCCACCCCCTTGAGATCTGATAGAGAAAAAAATGGGTAGCTATGTTCACAGCCTGAAACCATAGCACGTGATAGGATCAGACCAAGCAGTTTGCAAGTAGAAAGCTAATAATAAGACTGATGGGGGGGAGGGGCATAATTAGTAACCCAGAGAGGACACCGCCCCAGGCAGCCAGCCAGCCCTATTCAAGGTGAAGGCCACCACCTGACTCAGGTGAGGAGGAATGCCTGCCTGCTGGTGCCACCCCCACTTCCTCTGCTCTCCTGTGCTTCGGGCTCATTGCTGTAGGGATGTGGCACCAAGAGGGGCTGGGAGCTGGCATTACTTGGGCATCTGGCCAGACATAGGCAAGCAGGCTGCCCCCTCCATCTCTCATCTGACAGAAAGGGGGAGCTGACCCAGGGCCAAGTCCTGGACTGCAGCTGCGGGCCACTTTGCCACTGGGCTGGTCCAGGCTGCGGCTGCCACCCGGGGGACCAAGGGTGCCAGGAAGCTGGGCCCTCTGAGCTCTGAGTCAGTAGAGGTCACTGGAGCAGGGACGTGCGGAGGCTTTGCAGGTGAGGTTGAGATAGGGGCATGGCCTCTTTCCTGTCTGCAAGGTCAAACTGGCAGACTTCTCTTCCGCCTTTATATCAGGAGTGAGGGCTGGGAGGGCACGCATCCCTGCCTGGGGGGAACCTGGGCAGAGTGAGGGGAGAGTTCATGGTGGCATTGCTAGCCGACTTGTCCCTTTGCTCTCAACAAACTCCCTGATCTTTCCACAGTGCCAGGCTTTGTTGTCTCCCTGCAAATGTTGTTTCAGTTGCCATTTGACTGTGTTATTCTTACACTTGAATGCAATGATCTATCCGTTTTTTTGAGCACCTGCTGAATGTTGAGTATCTAGGGAAATGGAAGATAGCTACGGATTAGTCATTAGTCAGTGATTGAGGTACAAGAGGCAGCGGGAGTAAGCTGAGGAATGACTCCCCCCCCCCCCCACCTGGTCCCCCTCCAAAGGCTGTGATGGTGTGAAATTCCATGTTCCTCCCAGCAGTGCCCCAGGGCAAGACCACACAGGGGCCTGCAGGCATTGGGGGTGTTTCCTTAATAGAAGACGAGGTGCAGGCTGTGCGAGGTTTTAGGGAGGGGGGCCCGTGGAGCACATGGAGAAGGGGTGAGGAACAGCTGAGACCAAGGTTTCTGGGGTCAGGAGGAACAAGAAGGCTGGAATCAGATTTAAAGTTCCATCTAAAACTGGTTACTGTCCTGTAGGGCAATGAAACGGAAACCTTTAGGGATATCTTTCCACCAGACAGAAACCATTCTCCGATGATCAGTGGTCCACAAGTTAGCATCTGGCTTCCACTTGTCTCGACCCCATTCAAGAACAAATAATAAAGACGACGTCTTCTCCTGGGGCACCACGTGACCTTGAGGTGGCCCACTGTTTGTCATTGGGAAGACCAGACATGGGTGTAGGACATGGGAAAGTCAGCGTGTGAGCATTGGAAAGGCGCCCAAAATCTGTGCCTTATTCAAACTTGGGACGATCTGGACATGAGGGGAGGGTGCCAGGTAGGAAGAGGCAGGCAGCCGATTTCCAGTTAGGCCTGGGATGCTGGTAGGAGCTGGTAGCCTCGGAGGCCTGAGTTTTGGGTGGTGGAGGGATGCACCTCAGGCCCCACAAGGGGACAGGCTCGTTCTCCCCCCCCCCCCCCCCCCCCCCCCCCCGAGCAGGCTCGGCAGCCGGCCTATGGCCGGTTTCCCCATCAGGCCAGACAGTAAGTACCTTGGCAACCCAAGGGCCAAGCCGGTGGAAGAGGAAAACAGTGAGAAAGGGCCATAGAAGCAAGAAGTGCAGATGTCGGGAATTCTGATGGCGTGCGACCAGATTGGAGTCTGAAAACTGCACAGAAAAAACAATCAAATGAAAAGCAAACAGCCCAGAGTTGAGAAACATGTTCTGTTGTCCAGAGCGCACGGGGGATGGCATTAAAGCGTGAGTACCGCCAGGCAAACCCAGCTGCTAAATCTCTCCATCTCGGTAATGGAAGGTGGCACGGGGAATGCTGGTAGGAGCAGAGTTTGACTCGGATCCCCTTGGCCACAGTTGGCTTTGCCCGTGTGTTTGGACAACTTGTTCAGCCTGCTTCTCCATTCCATTCCTTTCCTGGCGTGGGGTTTGTTCTGTCAGCGAGACGGCTACCGGGCGACTTCCTGCCACCCATTTTTCAAGAGTTTTCTCTCCGACCCTGTGGGCAGCAGGGGAAGGCAGTCGGGCCCTCAGCCAGGACTCCCTGCCTTGCAGGATGCAGACTATCCTGTGCCCAGGCCCGAGAGGCCACCCCAAGCTCATCCACGTGTCCTTCCAATGCAGGAATGTAGAACCCCTGTTTTCTGGTCACCGATTTTTTTTTCTTCCATTCACTCATGGACTCATGTGGTCAGTCAGCGAGCGTGTATTGAGCACCCACCACGGGCTAGCATTGTGCGTGATGCTGCGGACACAGTAACGGGGAGAAGCAGCCACGGTCCTGGCCCTACCGAAGGTTCCACTAACGCTGTGAATCAGTGTCCCCTTCCGGCTGTGACCGTGCCATGAAGAAACATGTTGCTATTAAAGTATAGCTGGATGTTTCCAGGTGACATCCTCTTGTCAGCTTCCACTGGGCCCCAGGAGATCGCAGATCTTTCTACAGCCTCAGTCGGGCTGCTCGACTACCTGTAAAGGCTTCAAAAGACAAAGGCTCTACTCACTGACCTTGGGGGTACAAAGGGATTGCCATCCGAGAGGCCCAGGCATGGACGCTGGCAAGAGGAGGTTGCAGAGAAGGCTGGTGGTGCCGTGCTTTGTTCCCTGAACCCTTGGAGGAGAGATGTCTCCGCTCAGGCTGAGGGAAAGCCGGGGGGGCGGGGGGGGGGCCTCAGAGAGCTTGCCCTGGTGAGTGTTGGACATGCAGCTTACAGAGGAGTTCGTGGAGCCCAGATTTCTAGTTTTGCAGAACAGGGTGGCTGGGGGTACCCCCCAGGGAAATGAAGTCTGCAGGAAGAGGGGCAGATGCTCCATAACAGATACTAACTGTGGCGTGTAATATGCACAGCGTTCACAAGTGTGGGGTTGGCAGTGGCTTGTTCACAGAGCTGGGAGTCAGCTGGCTGCTGGCCATGGCCGGGGTGACAGTGACAGTGGCAGCTCAGCTCTGTTCTGTGTGAATCGCATCCTCCAGCGGGCCAGCCCGGGGAACATTCTCAGGGAGACGGAAGAGGCCTGGGGAAGCAGGACCGGGGCCATCGGTGCAGCCACTCTACCACAGCCAGGCATGGGCCTGAATCCCGTCTGTAGCACTCACTGGTCCTGTGACCTTCAGGGAGTTCTTTTACACTTTGTGCCTGAATGTCTTGATCTGTAAAACGGGCCTAAGAAAATCTATCGCAATGGGCAGGGGGGATTAAATAACCGTAAGAACGTCTCCTTTCCTCTGTACCATCACGAGGGGATAAAGAGTTCTGCCTGTGGCACAAGTAGAGAAGGAAAAGAGGCTGTTAGAAGATGCAAGGAGTTCAAAGGGAGGGAAGGGGATTCTAGGCTGAAGAAATAGCGCGTACAAAGGCATGGAGGGGAGATAGCGCAAAGGCTCTGGGAATGAGGAGCTAAGAGGATGTGCGGAAAGGCGGGCTGAAGTCTCTCTCTGCTCTCGGGGTGTGGTGCCAGGGAGTTTTAATCTTATTCTGCTGGCAGTGGGGAGCCATGGAAGATTCTGTAGGAAATGAGTGATTTCTTTCATTCAACAAGCATTTCTTTGGCACCTGTCATGGGCAACACATTCTTTTAGGTGCGGGGAATAGAGCAGTCATGAACCACAGTCTAGTGGGTGGGTCAGGCAAGGCAGGCAGGAAGACCTTGGTACAGAATGAGATCAGAGAGACTGGTTGGCCAGGAGGAGTACCAGCCCTGAGACACGCTGTTACTGTCTGGGGGTTTGCCCCTCACCCACAAGCAGAGAGCCTGCTCTTAGGCCCCAAGTGTGTGAAGCCCCCCTGCTTACAAACTTCATTTTTCAGGAACAATAAGGTGAGAAGGCAGGGATGAGTTGAGACTGATGGGCAGCAGGAATGGCTGCTGCCAAGAACATCATTCTTGTTGGGTGGGTTTAATTCTTTCCCTGTGCAGAAGTGTGTATGAGCATGGCATAGTGCATGGGTTAGCTCTTGCTGAGTAACAAACCTCCCCCAAATTGAATGGCTTAAAACAATAGCCATTTATTAATTGTCCGTGAGTCTCTAGGTCAGCTGGCAGTTCTGCTGATCTGGGCCAGGCTTGGCTAATCTTGGCAGGGCTCACTCATGTGTTAGAGTTCAACCTGCAGGTCAGCTGGGGGCCTGGTTCACCCAAGTGGGCCACTGTCTCTCATCCTCCAGTAGACTAGCCAGGGCCTTTTGCATAGTGGTTGGGAATGGTTCCAAGAATGAGAGTGGAGTCGGGCAAGGCCCTTTGAGGTCTGAGCCCGGAAGTGGTGGAGTGTCATTTCCGATGCCTTCTGTTGGCCAAAGTAAACTCAAGGGATGGGGAAATAGACTCTGCCTATTAATGGAAGGAGCCACCATGTCATCTTTTCATGTCACACATGTAGAGAGTGGTGGAACGTTGTGGCCATATGCCGTGGACAGAGCATGTGGGCTTTGGAGTCACATGGGGCTGTCAACCCAGGATTCTCCACTTATCCACGATCCTCAACCATGAAATGGGGGCATGATAGTATCTAAGTCAAAAGGTCATTCTGAGGATTAGATAATGCTGTATGCCTAATGACTAGTAAATGTTCAGTAAAAAAAAACAGCATGTTAGATATTTTGCATTTTCCTCATAACTGATTCTGTATCCTCATTATTACTATAATAATTTTTTCGATTGGAAACTGTAGTCTCTGTAGGTTTGCCCTTCCCTGAGGCAGGAACGGGGGTGGTGGGGGGGGGGGGGAGGATTGTCGCCTGTGTTGTGGTGGTACACTGTGAACTCAGGAGTTCATATTTGAAAAGCAACGAGGGGTGAATAGTCACTCACCCTGGAAATCTGGAAGGTTAGATCGGGGGAGAAAGCGGGGTCCTCATCTGTGCTGGAGACTCTGTGAAATGAGGCTTTCAGGTCAACAGAATTGCATTTCATTCAGCCTTGACCAAGGCTTCCTTAACATCCTAATGTTGTAAACACAGTCATTCTCATCATTTATTCATGTGGTCAATGAAAGCAAGCACGTGATCTGTGCTAGTCTCTGTGCAGGGTGCCAGAGACACAAAGGCAGGAGGCCTTAGGGCAGTCCACCCGCACTGAGGGATGTCAGCTCCGTTGTCTGCCCAGAAAGCTCTGAGGCCTGCGTGGCCTCTGTGTTGTAGCTTCTCAAGCTAGGACTTCAAGACCCTTCGCAGTGTGGTCTCAGTGTGTGCTGCCACGCTGGTCTCCCTCTGCACTCAGGCCAAAGTGGACTCCTCCCTGTGTCCTCTCCGTGCCCTGTGCTTTGCGTCCGCCCCAACAGACCAGAGCAGCAATGGACTCCACATGGCAGGGTCGGTGGTAGGGAGCAGCCAGGCTGAGCAGGACGCCTGGGCTGGTTGCAGGGATCCTGAACCAGTACGTGGCTGGGCTCGGGGCGGTCCCGAGTCCATAGGTTGGACACTGTTACCTCCGTCTCAAGAGGCCTTTCCTGATGCTCTCCTAACCTTCGTAAGTTGCTGTGATCAGCCACTCCTCAGGGTCCCCTCTACAGTGGTCTGTGGGCCAGTCTGACCCCTTTTCAGAGCTCCCTGGGTAGAAACACTGTCTTCCTCTTCTGCCTACAGCATCCTCGCATTGACAGCGCACCCTGTCCTAGGAATTGCCCAGGCAATGGCAGACCCCTCCCCATCACAGACCCACCTACACATACTCGGGGAATCTCTGAACATCTGGGCGGCTGCCTGGCCTGCCCCATCCTCTTCTTGTTGAGCCTACAATTACTGGAGGAGATGAGTAGGATACAGCACAGTACAAATGCCAGTACAGTAAGTGACATCGGAAGCTGAATCAAACCCGTGACCCTTGGGTACGCGGGCCGACACTCTAACCACTGAGCGAACTGGCCAGGGTGAGCAGAACAGCTTTGAACCAGGCCTTAACTGCTCCATGGGGGTCCAGGGTGGAAGGGAGGGTGCCGTGTGAAGGGAAACAGAACAGCCCTGCGAGAAAGAAAGCTCCCTCGGCCCGCAGGAACGCAGCGGCCAGGAGGGCAGACCCTGAGTCCTGGAGGAGCAAAGGTGCCTTTGTCAGCCAGGCAGGTGTTGCTCCGAGAGCAGCAAAGGGAAGTGGCGCTGAGCTATCAACATCGGAATCCACCTTTTAGCGCTTCATGAGCGTGAGTCACCTTGGTGATTCCCTGCAGCAGCAGCGTGATCCTGCGGGAGCTTCACACAGTCCAGCAGCTACTTCCACACAGGAATTTTCCCCAGGACGCCAGGTAGATGCTGATCGTTTCCAGACCCCGAGGCTGCTGTTAACCATCGGCGTGAGCCGTGCGAGGCTGCTCTCTGATCGGAAGCAGACGTGCACTCCAGCCGCACAGGCTCGAACAAGATTCTCACCGCATGGTGGGGCTTGCATGTCTTCCTTTAAGCAGAATCTTAAAGTCAAAATTGATGGCTTTATTTTTCTAAAAATGAAAAAATAACCCCAAAGCCCTGTTTTAAAACAAAACAAAACACGAAACAATATAACACAACTTTGTTCTTTTATCCCATTAATTTACTCAGCGAACATTAATTGTGGATTTCTTGTGAACTTTTTAAAGAATAATAAGACCATTTAGTACCAGTAAGAAACAGATGGTCTAGGAAATACAAAAACAAGCAAAAAATTATTCTCATTTGTGATTAAGGAAACATAAAGCAATGAAATAGCATTTTAATCCATAATATTGGCAAAAAATTTAAAGATTAGCCATATTGAATGTATAGGGAGACAGTTATTTGCATTTCGTAGTGATGGTAGTGACATTTGCCTTCCCATCAAATGTCTTAATTCAAGTCCTTGGACTTAACTCTACTATTTTTATCTTCTCTACAGGAATATTTGCACACCAGCTCAAAGCAGGGATTTTCACTACAGTGTTGTTTATGATGGTAGAAAATTGAAACCACCTAAATGTTCACAAACAGGGAGACCGTTAGATGAGCTGTAATGGAGGAATATTATGGAATCTAATAGGCACCCGGTGAGAAGTGAGGCATACCTATTTGTACCAACATAGATAGTTCTCAGAGATCCTACTTTAAAATCGAGGGAACGAGCCCTGATCGGTTTGGCTCAGTGGCTAGAGCGTCGGCCTGCAGACTGAAAGGTCCCAGGTTCGAATCCAGTCAAGGGCATGTACCTTGGTTGCGGGCACATCCCCAGTTGTGCAGGGTGCGGCTGATTGATGTTTCTCTCTCATCGATGTTTCTGACTCTCTTTCCCTCTCCCTTCCTCTCTGTAAAAAAATCAATAAAATATTTAAAAAAATAAATAAAATCGAAGGAATGAGAAATGAAGAAAGCAGTGTTATAGATGCTGTGACACAGCCCACAGCCCACAGCTCAGGTCTTCCTCCAAAAATCAGGGACCTCTCCCTCCAGCTGAGGCCTTCAGCTGTCATCTCACATTGTGCATCACCTTCTGGTGACCTTGTCCACGATCACACTTTTTCTGGAGCAGCCTGCATCCAATGGCTTCTCCTCACAGAGGAATAAAGGCCTGGGCCCCTTGGCCCAACTTACAACACCCGTGAAAGGCCATTCCATCTTCTCAACTCTCAAATAATAATAATAATTAATATTTAATAATGATTATTCTCATGTGTTATTTCTTGAATAATGAACAGATTTGGCTAAGCCTTTGTTGAGACCACCTCACGGCTCAACTTCTCCAGCTTCCAGTCTGCCTCTGTCCCTTCTCCTCCACAAGTGTCGATCCCAAGGGGACTCCCCAGTTGTCCTCAGACTCGCTACTCGCCACCTTGGAGTTGGCCTCCCCAGACCCAGCCTGCGACAGTCAAGTTGTAGAACTGTCAACTTAGTTGATACCATTTACATTACAACAATCCTTACGATGCTGTAGGTAGACATACTTTGGAGACACTGCGGGTTCAGTTCCAAACCACCACAATCAAGTGAGGCTCCATAAAACAAAGTATGCCTGTATTTCTTTATATATGTACATGTATAAAATACATATTAAAGGCCTGGAAGGCTGGTGATAGTGACCCTGGATGGGGAGGGAAATGAGAAGGGCAAGGAAAATAGCTGACCACATAGAAAAAGAATATATTCGTGGAATCCTTGAGTAATTACTACACACACGTGCGCTCACACACATCCTCCGAGGGTTATGGGAACGTGTGAAGGAAGCTCAGGGGAGAAGCAATGGCATTTGAAGATTATCTTAAAGGGTAAATTGGAGTTCCTTCAAGGATTATACACTTCTTCCCAACCTTTTGGATAAGTCTGGAGTTTTAAACTAGGATTCTCACTTCCCACCTCTATTATTTTTCCAAATATTTTATTCTAAAAGATTTCAAACAGTTAGAAAAATTTAAAGGTTTTCACAGTGAATGCCTATATACGGTTGACCCTTAACACAGGTTGGAACTGTGTGGGTCCTCTTCCATGCGAAGTTTCTTCAATAATAACATATTTTTTCAAAATACTGTAACTGTATTTTCTCTTATGATTTTCTTAACATTTTCACTAGCTTTTTTCCCCCCCAGCCACCTGGGATGGAGGGATCAGCACCCCAAACTCTCATGTTGTTCAGGGGTCAGCTGCACTCATCACTTTGATTCTGCAGTTAACCTTTCACCACATTCGCTTTATCACACATCCATCATCTCTTTTGTAAAAATAGAGTTCAAAGTTAGTTCCTGGCTCTCTTGAAAATGCTATCTTCTTTCATTAGCTGAAGAATTTTGTATTTTGAAGATTGAGATTCTTTTTTTATTTGAATTCTTCCATTTATGCTTATTAAACCAGGCATGCTTTTCTCGTTTTGCGCGTATCTTGGCCATTTCCAAGTGAGGTCAGTCACAGAGTCGATGGATTCAAGCTGTCACTGTAAATAACGTTTCTCTTTGAACAGCGGCGGTTTGTATTTGCGGAGACCTCGCTTGATGTTGGGGCGTTCAGTGTGCATTATCTCATTTAAGCAAAAACCAGCGCTCTGTGTCACGGTACCACCATGACGGTCATTTTGCCAAGGACCCTGAGGCTCGAGGGGACATAGCCTGTGCCAGTCCACACAGCCGTTTCTTTGGGCAGAGCCGGGACGAAGGTTCGTATTACTTCGCAGGCTGTCATTTCAGCCCTTCTCTAGGGTTCTCCTGTGAGGGTAAAGCACCCATACCCATCTTAGAATTTCTCCGTGGAGCACCCACTTCCCGTGGCGGTGTGTCTCACTGCGGACCGCGAGGCGATGCTCTGGACGCAGTCAAAGGCGCTGAAGCCCTCTCCAGCTTGACCCAGCCTTTCAGTCCCCTCACCCCTGCGCGGGGAATCATATATTCCAGGCACTCCGTATCTCTGAGGATCTGGGCCTCGTTAAGTGGGGTTTGTGTTGCTCAGTATTTCCCGCACCGAGTGCCAAGCTCCAGTTATGCGATCACAGTGGAAAGTGGTGTGTGATGTTGCCTGAACATTAAGGCATTAACTGGAGCTTTTCTAAGCTTTCTTCTTGGAAACGTCGGTGGTTCTCTTAACACGTTGTTTGCGGGTAGTTTTTACCGCGCGCTAACAGGTGGCGCGGGCCATTTTGGCTAATTTTTTGCGCAAATGGCAACGTTCAGTAAAATTACGATAACTTTAGTTTACGTATTTATACGTTACCCGCATTCTGCCGCTAGTCTATAAAAAACGTATTGATACGTGTCCCGCGCTCTACCACTTACAGTCAATGAAAAATGTATAAATATGTTTCCCGCATACAATGTGTTAACTGACAAGGGATCATGTGACAGGAGGTTGTGCCTGACCAGATGTGTGGAGACGGCTCTCCTTCACCCAGGGTGCCAGGCACCCTGAGGCGCATGTCCGTGCACCCGTCTCCTCCGCCAGGGGAGGAAACCGAGGCTCAGAGAGGCCGCATTCCTTATCCAAGGTGTCACAGGCTAAAGGGTTCAAACCTGGGGTTTCCGATCACCACCCCGCGCTGCCATTATTTTATCTTGTTGGGATGGGGCAGGGCAGCCAGGGAGCTCAGTGCTGGGTAAAAGGATCGGGAACGTACCCGATGTGAAGTGTGTCTGAGCCACGTCCTAACGGCTTCGGTTTCCTTAGGTTTGGGCTGGAACTGAAAAGCAGGCCACCTGTTTAGCAAGGAAATGGACAGAGGATACAGATGGGCAAACATTTCTGTCAGAAAGGAAACCGCCCCTGGCCAGTGTGGTGCAGTGGTTAGAGCATCCACCCTCGCGCCCCAGGATCACGGATTCGATTCCCAGTCAAGAGCACGCACATGGGTTGCAGGTTCGATCCCTGGCCCCAGTTGGGGCATGAACAGGAGGCAACCAATTGATGTATCTCTCTCACATCGATATTTCTCTCTCTCTCTCTCTCTCTCTCTCTCTCTCTCTCTCTCTCTCCTCCCCCCCCTCTCCTCTGTCTCTCTCTCCCCCCTACTTTTCTCTCCCTACCCACTTCAACTTGATGGGAAAATATCCTCAGGTGCGGATTAGCAAAACAAAAAAGAAAAGAAAGAAAGGAAACTGGTTGGTTTTAAGAACGTTTTTACGGCTTTTCCCTGGCTCCCCTCTCCCAGATCACACCCCACCTGCTGCACTTCTTTTCAAAGCATCTGGAGTCACTAACATCCCTGAGATTTCAGGGAGAAGGTGACAACTGTGATAACAGTTAGGCTTAGCGAGATGTTAAGTAAACGCTGAGGGGTTGGATCTCCCGTTTAGTCCGGCGATCTTTCCTAGTTTTCTACATTTCCTGCCGCTTGTTGCTAAACTCAGTGACAGAGGCAGAGCGTCTCCCTCGTCCGGGGAATCCTAGAAGTGGGTTTATTGAAAGCGGAGCCTTATCTCTCGGTGTATTTCGAAAGGAACGCATGGAGCTCTGTGTCATTTCCTATCCCGTGGACCCGGACGGGAGCAGAAAATGGGCTCCTTGTGGGAATCAGCAGCACGAGCGAGGCGTTTAGGAAAAACCTTGTTTACAGAAGCAAATGTTTGGCCAGCGGCTTTCCACACTGAGGGCTTTGTGTGGCTCTGGGGAACCGTGCAGGGATCCGGGACTGCCGCTCTGCTCAGCCTTCATGGCAGCTCGCCGCTCCCCAATATCTCCCCTCTCCCCTCTACCCACCGTGGAGCAGCCACCTGCCAGATGTAGCTTTTGGCAGATGTCCTTGGTAGAGCCCAGGTTTCTCGCCCCAACCCTTTAAAACCCTGGCAGGAGAGTTCGTTGCAGAAAGTCGAGGGCAGTCGGGCAGAGGTCTCGGAGGTTCGGAGAGGTCTCCTCGCCCTGAGGCCCATCGGCAGGGCGTGAGAAAGCTGCGGTCTTCCATCCAGTTCATTCATTTAATCGGCTCATGGACAGAGTCTTTTTAACTGGGCTGGGCTCTCAGGGCCCGATGAAATAGATGCGAATGCTCTTCACTGAGATTATTGTCTGATAGGAGTGCTAGAAAGTAGGCATGTATTAGCTAAATAGTAGACATTGGTTGTTTTAGGTGCCACGAGGGGACCAGGGTGAAGTGCTTGAGAAGGGGTCAGCCATGCTGAGTGTTGAGGGAAAAGCATTGGAGGCAGAGGGAACAGTACAGGTGGTAGCCTGGAGGCAGGAATGGTGTTCAGAGGGGATCAAGGGGCCAGCATGGTTGGAGTGTGGGGGACGAGGGGGAGGGTGGGAGATGGTGATGGTGGCGATGTCTACACAGCCAGTTCCCGGGGCCTGGAGGCCGTGCTCCGTGAGTGGGCTCAATTAGATGAGCCATGGGAAGCTGACGAGGGTTTTGAGCAGGGGGTGTGTGGATCTGCTTGTGTTTTCAGGACATTACCTGGCTCTTGCACGGAGAATGGACAGGAGAACAAGCAGGGAGCCAGAGGGGAGGCTCGTGTGGCAGGCCAGGCACGACATCGCCGTGCTTCCCACGGAGCCGGGGCGAATTCCAGCTCTACCTCCGCCACTTGGTTACCGTGCCATGTGGGGCAGCTCCCCGCATGTCTCTGGCATTCACCCCTAATAACTAGGGGTAAGTATTTTCTCATGTGGTTTCTGGAAGGCATACGTGTTCATAAAGGCCTCTATAAACCTGGGCCATGTGCCTATCTGAGCTATAACATGATTCATATTGAAAGGAGGCGGACCCCTGCAAAGCTGGAAAAATCGCTCAGCTGCCCAATGTGAGCAACAGTTTATTGCAGCCGGAGGCTCAGAAAAGATGCTTTTGTTTCTTGACTGCCATCAGCGTCTCTCTAAGGGGGGGTGACCGGTTACAAAGCCCATGGTGCGGTCATTTGTATGTAGTCATTGACTGCGATAATAACTTGAAATGGTTGAGCCTTTTTTTTTTCTTTTCTTTTTTAAAACTTTATATCGCTGGTCACAAAATGTGGGTGACACATGAGTGTGCTAAAGTGTGTAGGTGTGACGTGCTGCGCATGCGAGATGCCTGATGGGGGCCCCTTAAACCTCCCCAGGCTCACACTCCCACTGACGGAGGACCCCATGCTTTTAGCGCCCAATTAGCGCTGATGGACCATCACTACCCACTAGTCCCGTGGGTTGCTATGTCCTTGCCCCTCAAGAACCTCAGCGTGCTTGGGGTAAAGTCACAGAGTACTCATTTTGGCTTTGAGCACAGCAAGTCTGTTTTTTCATCACGAGTCTGGGCCATTTGGAATCCTTACGTTGCAAGGAGACATCCTGTTTCAAATGCAATGTTCTCTTACGGCCGCGAGCAGATGCTGAGATTGGCTGCCCTGTCATCCATGCGGGTCTCGGGGTTCCCAGAGAGACCCATTTTTAAAAAGGTTTTGCTGGGAGGCGCTCAGCGGTGGGGATGGTCTCCGCGCACCCTGCTCAGCACCGTGGGCGCTAGCTGAGCACTCGAGACGTGGCCGAAGACCTGAACTGTCCGTTGCATTCTACTTTAATGAATTAAAATCTAGACCGCCACGTGTGGCTAGCGGCGACAGTGCTGGATCGTGTAGCTCTCGTGTCTCCTGCGTTTGGGGACTCCCGTGGCACATGCTTGTTGTTGGACAGTTTCAGGGATCGCATTAACATCTCAGTATTTCACCACTGCCGTGCGGTGAGATTAAAGTGACGTTGAAAAGGGGTCGTCGAGAAGCACAGAACACTGCTCCGACCTCCGACCTCCTCCTGCTTGGTCTCTTTGCGTCCCCAGGGGTGGCTGCAAAGGACGGCCAGTCCTGGGGAGAACATTTGTTTAATATTGTCCCCCCCAGCATAGACGCTTTTAAGTCAGTGGTTTGGGGGCACGTGCCCGCTTCTTGGCCTGTGTGAGAGATTTCTGGGGGCTCATGACCACAGTGTGGGGGCCAGAACAGCAGGAAGGCCAACTGAGCCCACCCTTCCCGCCCCCCCCCCCCCCCCGCCGCCCATGTGTGCCCACATCCTTAGGAACATGAGTGTTTTTAGGAGCCTTGGCGGCTGAGGGGTGGATGGGTGAGCCATCCGTGCTCTCCTGGACCAAGGGACACGTGGATTCATGGGCAGCAATCAGGTAGCTCACCTGTCCAGAGAGGGAGCCCTTGATGGTTGCCCTGGGGCAGATGGGGAGACAGCGTTAGGACAAAAAATTGGCCCAACATTTTTCTATTCAGTCCCTGAGGAAGGGAAGATGGGTGGGGGAAAGACCCCCACGCTTGATGGTAGCCGGGGTGTTCATGTGAATGGCATCGATTCTCGCCAATTCTGGAATTCGATGTCTGGGCAAACTAAGATATCGGCGTTCAGCCTAAGGGTGATTGACTTATATTCTACACAGCAGCAGACACGTGAAAGGTAACAGATGGATGTTCTGTGGAGAGCAGCTCTATTTTTTATTTATTTGTTTTTTGGTATATTATTTATTTGCATGTTTTAGATTTAGAATACAATTTTGTCAGGAAAGAAAGGGCTTCCAAATGCCTGGTGCCATCCATCATAGTAATGAGGTCTGCAAAGCCCATGGAATCCAGTAGAAGCAACGCCATGGCCCAGAAACAGCCCAGTCCTGGGAGCGATGTCGCAGGCCGGGTCCCTGGCAGGCGTGTCCTGCGAGAGCGCTGCTGCTGCTGCTTTTTTCAAAATGTAGCTTTCACAGGCCCGGTTGTAATTTGGGGCTCAGCCTGTTTTCGCCATTGGTGGTCACCCCTGGAAGCTGTTTCCATCCCTGCTGGGGTGGCCAGGCATGAGAAGGCCACGCCGGGACCTCTAAGTGTAGGTAATTATCCTGATTGCAGCCGTGGCTTTTTCTACTTGTCACGTCTTTGTTCACACCCGGCGTTTGAGCCGATCTGCTTATAAACAGGTGGTTTGGGTGTGCAGGGGGGCGGGGGGGGGGGATGTCTCTGGGCTCTTTACGGCTGTATTTCCAGAATATCCTTTTAAAGACTGGGGCCACGTTTCCCTTGACTGGGGAGCCTCAGTCATTTATGTTTCCCTTTGCACCATAAGAAGTGTTATTAACTTCCCCACTGAAAACGTTCAGATCAAAGAGATCATAAATGCAGCACGCACGCTGTTTCAAGAACATACAAGGCAGCTCTTTCTATTAACCGAAAGGGTTTGGGACAGTGTCTTTGAAGGCGAACACCAAAAAGTGTTAACTATATTTTCTTTTTCTTCTCCTTGTTTGTGTGTGTGTGTGTGTGTTTAACTGATTATATGAAATACGTGTAATGCAAATAGGCTGAGATTTCGTGGAAAATGGCTCCACCAACTAAGACGTACAAAACAAACAAGCAAAACCTTTCATCACCTTTGGCCAGTGGTTCTCAACCTTCTGGCCCTTTAAATACAGTTCCTCATGTTGTGACCCAACCATAAAATTATTTTCGTTGCTACTTCGTAACTATAATGTTGCTACTGTTATGAATCGTCATGTAAATATCTGATATGCAGGATGGTCTTAGGCGACCCCTGTGAAAGGGTCGTTCGACCGCCAAAGGGGTCGAGACCCACAGGTTGAGAACCACTGCCTTTGGCTCTCCTATGTCACAAATGTGGTGCATGGACTCCAGAGAATTCACGGAGCCATGTGAATCATGTAGACGGGTTTGTCCTCAGAGCCCCAGATAGTCCATCGGTACTTACAACTCCTTTTATTTTTTAAAATTTTTATTGATTTCAGAGAGGAAGAGAGAGAAAGAGAGAGAGATAGAAACATCAGTGGTGAGAGAGAATCATTGGTCGGCTGCCTCCTGCATACCCCACACTGGGGATTAAGCCCGCACCACGAGCATGTGCCTTGACCGGGAATCGAACCCTGACCGCCTGGTTCATAGGTCGATGCTCAGCCACTGATTACTATAGCTTTGTAGTACAGTTTGAAATCGGCAAATGTGATATCTCTAGCTTTGTTCTTTCTCAAGATTGCTTTGGCTACTCAGGGTCTTTTGTGACTCCATAGAAATTTCAAGATTGTTTTTTCCATGTTTTAGAAAATGCTGTTGGAATTTTGCTACAGATTTCATTGAAGCTATAGATGGCTTTGGGTATTATGGACATTTTAACAATATTCATTCTTCTAATCCATGAATATAGGATATTTCCTTTAATGTCCGTCTTCAATTTTTTCATCAATATCTTCCAGATCTTTCACCTCCTAGGTTAAATTTATTTCTAAGTATTTTATTTGTTTTTATGCTGTTTTGAATGGTATTGTTTTCTTTATTTCTTTTTCAGATAGATGTCAAATTCTTTAGAGCAGGAGTGTTTAATCCAGTGGTTCTCAACCTTCCTAATGCCACGACCCTTTAATACAGTTCCTCATGTTGTGGTGACCCCCAAACATAAAATTATTTTCGTTGCTACTTCATAACTGTAGTTTTGCTACTGTTATGAATCATAATGTAAATATCTGATATGCAGGTTGTATTTTCATTGTTTGTGACCCACAGGTTGAGAACCGCTGGTTTTAATCTTACGTTTACCCAAAAGGAAGATGATTTTTGTCTTTCTCAAAATTGTTTCATTAAAACTCATAAGTCATCTTAAATTTGTGCATGGTTTCCACTTAATGGCCACGTGGGCAAGAAAATAAGGCTGACCCAAATAGAAGGAGATAAGATGCATGTTCTTTTTATTCTTTACTTGCAAAGATTCCAGAAATGTAATGATAGTTCAGAGTATTCTGCTGTGGTTCCTGACAAGTTTAACAGTCTGTTGGGATCATATCAGTCAACGCTGAAATGATACCTGTACAGAATTAATTTATCAAAACCTGAGTTTCCCCACTTGGGGGAAGGTAATACCTGTGGTGAGATTGTACCAGATAATCTCTGAGAAATCATGTGGTCCAGTCCTGAGCATGGATGATGGATCAATGTTGATTGAGTTCAGATGTGACGGGCACCAATGCTAAGAGACCAAAATGAAAGTAGAGCCCGTGTTCCAACCATTTCCCACCACTAAGGACCCAGTGTCTGTCTCCTTTTATTGGGATAGGACCCCACAGTACCCAGTAAACCCCAAAGCTCTAGCCATGAGGTGTAATACATGACATTTATCATGTGGTCTAATAAGGTTTTTGTGGATAGGTATGACATTGTTACTTTTGAGCTTACAGATGTTTAAAATAGCCAAGGGTAAGAAGGAGGGAAGATTTGGAAAGAAACACCATAAAGAGATATATATATATACACTGAGAGGAAGTACTGGTAGAGCTAAGAAATAATGCTTTAGGTAAATGTTCCGTAAGATGCTTATATGGATGTTGTGCTCTGACTGTGGGGGTAGGTTTGGCCTGTCCAATAAAGTCGCCCGTTCTTAAGAAGGATGATCTCAAGTTCAACAAAGTCTTCCTTTTTGGATGAATGTCCATTTCAGTGCATGCACATCTCAGTAAATGTTACTGAGTGTCTACTCTGTCCCATGAACGGTGCTAAAGGCTGGCTTCTGCCCCCAAAGAGTTCAGTCTAGTTTGGTGGTGGTCGTGGTGGTGATATGTCAACCAGTAAATGCCATGTGTTGCTTTAGATCTCATCTCAGAAGGACAAGGAATAGTGGGGACAGGAGGAGTACGCTATACCTGGGGGAATCAAGGAAGGATGAGCTGCAAGAAGAAGAGATTCAACTATAAAGAATGCTTGGGGGGAGGGGGGAGGGTAGGAGAGCAAGAAAGATGAGGACAGAGAGAGGGGATCCATTGGATCTAATAACACAGCATCTGTTGGTGACCTCGTCTAAACCAATGGGAACCGAGAGGCAGGAAGGAGAATGGAAGAGACCAAAGAGTGAAGAAGTATTGACGAAAGTCACAGGAATTTTAATGACCTTGTTTTAGTACCGCTTTGAGGGGAGCTCCATTCTTCACTTGTTAAGCAGCAGACCATTCCCAGCAGTCGCACTGGCTCATTTAGTCCCCAAGCGGAGCCTCTAGGCCCACTGTGTATTGAGTAACTTGCAAATCTTGTGGGGTTGGTATTTGGACTCCCTTCTTTATTTCCGTCACGGTTCAGGATTTTCACACACCACCAAGGTCTAGGGCAAGCATCTCAGCTTTCTGGATAGCCCCTCGGGGCTTGTGAAGCCACAGGCCTGCCCCAGGAAGGTCAGGGTTGTCTCCGTAAAAGGAGTGAACTCTACATGTGGCCCTGCGAGCCCAGTCTCTCTACCCTCTCCCTCCTAAGGCCTCACACAGGGAAACAGATGCTTTCATATAGCTGTCGGCACCGACGCAGCGCAGCTCGACCCCGGCCCGAAGTATCTATCCAGGCCCAAATTCTTAAAACCCCAGGGGCCCTGGGGTGATTTTGAGCCCAGACCTTGAACCTGTCATAAAATGTAATGGATGGTATATTTTTAACTGCTGAGACCAGTGAGTTCATATAACCGATGAAGACTGAAACAACATCATGATTCTTTTTGAAGTTTTTGAAGCGTATCTCGAAGCATTTTCAAAAACCGCAGGCTGGCCCGTCTCATCGTGTCCTTTCCCATTAAGACGAGTTCTTGACTGCTTTTGCACATGGGCCTCCTTGGCAGCTGAGAGAAACCTCGGGCCCCTTCTCAGAACGTTTCTGAGCGCATCACGATAAGATACGTAAAATTACACAGAAACCAGTCATATTGAAATTTGGCTCTCACAATGTTAAAAAGAAAGCCCACGTTTGTCATAGCGCAATATACCTGCTTTTTACTAATGATTAGAATTTTGAAGTGCCGAGGAACACACCCCATATTTCAAGGACTCTCCCACTGTAATACGATGTGAAAATCTCTCAGATTTCTGCTGCTGATGGAGTCACAGGTATTTCTAATAGTTCCGTGCTTGCTGCCTACATTTAGAATGAATGGAAATACTGAATTTCAGCTAGAGATTGATGAAAATAAAGAGGTACATTTTTTCTTTTTCTTTTTTTTTAAAATTAAATCTTTATTGTTCAGATTATTACATTTGTTCCTCTTTTTTCCCCCCCATAACTCCCCTCCTCCCAGTTCCCGCTCCACCCTCCGCCCTCACTCCCCACCCACTGTCCTCATCCATAGGTGCACGATTTTTGTCCAGTCTCTTCCCGCATCTCCCACACCCCTTTCCCCCCAAGAATGGTCAGTCCATTCCCTTTCTATGTCCCTGATTCTATTATAATCACCAGTTCATTCTGTTCATCAGATTATTTATTCACTTGATTCTTAGATTCACTTGTTGATAGATGCATATTTGTTGTTCATAATTTGTATCTTTACCTTTTTCTTCCTCTTCCTCTTCTTAAAGTATACCTTTCAGCATTTCATATAATCCTGGTTTGGTGGTGATGAACTCCTTTAGCTTTTCCTTATCTGTGAAGCTCTTTATCTGACCTTCAATTCTGAATGATAGCTTTGCTGGATAAAGTAATCTTGGTTGTAGGTTCTTGGTATTCATCACTTTGAATATTTCTTGCCACTCCCTTCTGGCCTGCAAAGTTTCTGTTGAGAAATCAGCTGACAGTCGTATGGGTATTCCCTTGTAGGTAACTGAGTTTCTTTCTCTTGCTGTTTTTAAAATTCTCTCTTTATCTTTTGCTCTTGGCATTTTAATTATGATGTGTCTTGGTGTGGTCCTCTTTGGATTCCTTTTGTTTGGGGTTCTCCGCGCTTCTTGGACCTGTAAGTCCATTTCTTTCACCAGGTGGGGAAAGTTTTCTGTCATTATTTCTTCAAATAGGTTTTCAATATCTTGCTCTCTCTCATCTTCTGGCACCCCTATAATTCTGATGTTGGTACGCTTGAAGCTGTGTCCCAGAGGCTCCTTACACTATCCTCGCATTTTTGGATTCTTTTTTCATTTTGCTTTTCCGGTTGGGTGTTTTTTGCTTCCTCGCATTTCAAATCATTGACTTGATTCTTGCGCTCCTCTGGTCTGCTGTTGGGAGTCTGTATAATATTCGTTATTTCAGTCCGTGTATGCTTAATTTCTAGTTGGTTCCCCAATATAACATCGAGGGTCTCATTAGTTTTCTTGTAGATCTCATTAAGTTTATTGGCGGCTTCTAAACAGTTCTTGAGAGACCTTAAAAGTGTGGTTCTGAACTCTATATCTTCCATTGGCAATTTTGTCCTGTTTCTTTGTCTCCGCATTTTGTTATGCTTCCTTGGTGCACCCCCTAGTGGTCTTTGTCGGCAGTCTTATAGTTAAACCTTGATTGTTGTAGCTAATACCAGGGAGGGTTTGACCTCCAGGCCAAGTGGCTATGAGAATCAGCTGTGTCTGCAGTGAGAGAACTTCTGTCCTCTAGGGAGGTGCTAATCTAGCCTTTGCCTAAGGCTATCTGGCAAATGCCTCTGTGCAGGGTTTGGGCGGGGCGGGTCACACAGGATCAACAGGGTGGGCCAGAGAGAGCAGTTATGGCGGCTCTCAGTCCTGTCCGCAGGGGCTCTGCCTCTCTGAGTCCCAGCACCCGCTGCAAACCTCGGAGAGAAAGCTGCACTCACTCTGACCAAAGCCAGACAGTCCCGCTTCTCCCGTTTGAGTCTGGGTCCCTAAAGACTCGCCCGTATCTGGAGCTCAGAGTCTGCGACTCCCTCCCGATTGAAAACGCCAACCGCGCCCTCCGCCGCCAGCCCGCTCTGCGCACTCCGCACCTCAGAATTTGACTTCCGCACTGTGCCTCCTCTGAGTGTCTGTATGCGTTTCTCTTTCCTCCTAGTTGTAGGACTTCCACTCAGCCAGCATTCCTGTGGTTCTGGGTGATGTCCGTTCCGTTTTTTAGTTTCACTTTTGAAGTAGTTGTTCAAGGCAGCAAACTCCGGTGTTAACCTATGCCGCCATCTTGGTTCCTCATCATTGATGTTTCTCGAGGTACATTTTTTCCCCTCTCCACCCAAGTCTTCAGACTCCCTGAATTCCAGGTTCATGATCTCTGGTTTAAGATACAATTTTGATTGAAAGTAGGAAAAAACGAACAACAACAACAACAACAACAAAAACACACAAGAGAGTCTATCGTTGATGCAATGTGCAGTAACGGATCATCGACCCTTTGGGGTTGAGTAGCTCATTGTCAGGTTTGTGGAAGCCCAAGTCCAGCCCATCCTCTCTGCGCCCCATCCTTTGTCAGACTCGGGGCCTGGTGTGCTAGACACAGAGGCGCTTTGTGAGCAGCTCTGAAAAGGCAAAAAATAAAAGGTTGTGCTTGAGGAGGCTGGGGCTGATCTGTGTAATCCGCCCCTGAGCCTGAAGACATATTCGTGGGGTGCTAGCCCTGTTCTTTCTGAAAATAAATAAAGGAAGGGCAGAGTAAAACTCTGAGTTGAAAGTAATGGAGAGTAATGGCCAGCATGATCGTCTGCGTGTAATCCTCATACTTCCCCAGTATTGACGTGGATCTGCTTGCATGGTGGTCACACCCGAGCTCTGGGTCGTCCCGGGCACTTTACCTGGCTTTTCTCACTTCTTTAAGGTACTGCAACCAGCAAGTCCAGCGTGGAATTTATTACGTGGTATCCCCAGAAGTGGAATCCGGAGGTGGGGGTTTCTGCCAGAGATTTCCTGGGGGAGTGGTGGCAGGAGGGAGGGGAGCGGAGTGGGGCAGGGAAAATGCTGGATCAGGATGTGGTCTCAGGAGCCCTCT
The DNA here is from genome assembly GCF_964212035.1 of Myotis nattereri. Classification (NCBI taxonomy): domain Eukaryota; kingdom Metazoa; phylum Chordata; class Mammalia; order Chiroptera; family Vespertilionidae; genus Myotis; species Myotis nattereri. The sequence continues at coordinate 53,719,070 of NC_138089.1, forward strand.
AGCCTCAGCCTGGTCCCAGGAGGGAGCTCTGGGGCTGACGCCCCGCAGAGCTTAGTCACGCGGAGGCCCGGAGACGGGCTGTCGGACCCCTGCATCGGCCAGCTGGGGAGCGGGGCATGTATTCGTTTTCTCTACTGCTGTGTGAAAAATTGCAAATTTGGCAGCTTAAAGCAATACACATTTATTGCCTCACAGTTTCTGTGGGCCAGGAGTCTGGACACAGCCCAGCTAGGTCCCCTGCTCAGAGCATGAAAGCTACAATCCAGGTGTCAGCCGGGTCTCACCTGAGGCTTAGGGTCTTCTTTTAGGCTCTTTTGATGAAGTCAAGTTCAACTGATTGGGGGACCTTACTTACATCTACAAAATCCCTTCAGTGTTGCCACATAATGTAACATAATCACAGGAGTGACATCCGTCATATGTACAGCCCCTCCCACACTCGGGTAGGGGATGGATTACACAAAGGCATGGGCCATTGGGACTCATCTACGATTTCTGCCTACCACAGGGCATCACCTGGCAGGCATCTCTGGAGGCGACAGCTGCCATCAGCCAAGGGCAGGCCCCCCGAGAAGGTGGAGGATGTGAGCTGTTAGAAGCCAATGCCTGGAGCAGCTAGGGGAGGGATGCCCCAGCTGGTAAAGGGTATCTGGGCAGGGCACCGAGACTGCTACAGATGGGCATCTCCTGATAGCGACAGCTTGAGAAATAGAGGTCAAAGCTGATGTGGAATAAGCTGCCCTGAGAGTCTGATTTGTGCCCCTGGTGCCGCTGTGACCTCACAGTTTGGTGGTAGAGATGGGCACAAGGGCAGCTCATTACACAGTGCTCCACGCACTCGGTGCTGGTCACGCAGATCAGTCTGAGCAGCAGGGATAGTTGCCTGCAGACCAGCGTCCCCTGGGGGCCTGACAGGGTCACTTCTGAGGCCATTTGCATCTCTCCCAGGGGGAGGGTGGGATCCCCAGGGCTGTGGGAGGCATCCCTCCTCACCTGGTTCAAAGACTTCCCTGGCTAGAGCTTTCCTCGCTGATCCCTGCTGCATGCTCACGCCTTCATAGAGTCCAGGGGTGCAGAGGGGAGAGGGATGCTGGCTCTGTGGCCTTGGGGAGTGTCTTCACCTCTTCGGCTCTCAGTGTTGTCATCTCTATCGTGAAAGCTTTGCAGATGGCCACCGGGGCGTCCCTCGGGCATGCCAACGGGTTCTAGTTAGATGTTGAGCAACGGTGACTCTCCCTACCTCCAAGTGCACGTTTTATGTATATGGTGTATGTATATGTAAGTGTGGGTTTCTGCTATGACGGTTTTTGGTATCACTTAGTTACTGTGTGAGGTCAGGTTCCCTGGATGCAGAGCTTGGGACAGGGATTCACTTGCACAGGATTAATTGAGGGATGCTCTCAGGAGACGGGAATGAGGGGCGCAAGAAGCAGGGAGGAGCTGAGCAAGGGTGGCGTCTTAGCCAGGGCCAGCCCCAGCCTGAGCCCACAGGGAGCTCTGGGGCATGAAGTGCATGGCAGGGTTGTCCCAACTTCAGGCAAGGGGCACCCATTTGTACCCCACACCAGTCAGTCACAGCCAGTGGGTGGCTCCCATTTAACCAAGGACAGTTTTCTGTAGAAGAGGCAGTTGGGAGCTGGTGGCAACTGACGCGCAGCTGGGGGACGGTGCACCAGCCCCATCAAGGCCCTGTCCTTCTCCCTTCCCATCCCCGGGAGTCCTTCAGGTCACCTCTGGGGTTCTTAGTCCAAAGCTGACTTTAAAAGTTCATGACAGCCCCAATTGCCCACTGAGTGAATCAGGACCTTCACCTGGTTTCTGAGGTCCCGTGCCCTGGTGCCAGCCTGCCTTCCTGCCCTGCCCCTCACCCTATGATCTTGCCCCACAGACCCTTGTCAGGTGTGTGTGTGTGTGGGGGGGGGGTGATGATGATGATGGCAATGATGAGGATGATGCAGCTAACTTTCCTGTGTATGGGAGCTCTCCAAGGTGCTTGACATCTGTCATCTCTCATCTTCACAACAGTCACACAGCTTGGTTCTGTCCACCCATCTCCAATCTGAGAAAGCAGGTTCCAAGAGGTTAAGTGACCAATGTCACATGGTTTCTAAGCGATGCATCTGGGATGCGTCAGACCTAGGACTGTCTGGTGTCAAAGTCCCTCATCTCCACCTTGTCTGTTGCGCCCAGGCCTCAGACAAACAGTTGTCTGTTCACCTCGGCCCTCATTCCAGCCCCCCCACATCAGCCTGCGGAACTTCTAGTTGTTCTCCCAGGGCCACCTGCTATCCAGGGACTTGACACTCCACTCCTAGCCCCGTCTGGGTCAGAAGCAATTCCCTGTCATCAAGGTCCCTCCGTTCTTGAATGGGCACCTCTGCATCTTCTTGCTCACACCCTCCTGCCTGCACCTCTCCCTTCTCTTTGCTTCCCTCTGCCTAACATGATGCCTGGCTGAAGGCAACCCAGGTAAAGGTCCTCTGGAGGGTCAACCATCTCCCCCCCCCCATACACACACCTGTCATCCTGGGCCCTCACCTGAGTGCTGTGTTCTGTGGTGTCCTGGCCGCTGCTGCCACCCACCCCTCTTCAGACAAGAGGATGCTCAGAATTGTCCACAAGACACATGAGCGCAAGGCAGGGCTGAGGTCTGGCCCCGCAGCCAGTTACCACCAGGGAACTGGCTCGCCCACGCGAGCCCCGCATTTCCTCACTTCCCACGTTGCTCACGATGGAATGGCAGGGGTTCGGGCAGGGGTTCCAGGTGGGAAACATTCTCACAATAAAGGTATTCTTCGATGCTAAGATGGAGCCCAGCTTCCGAGACTTTTTAATTTCTGTAATTAAGTTTACTGGTTAGTACCATTATATAGGTTTCAAGTGTGCAGTTCTATGGTACATCGTCTGTATGTTACATCGGGGGCACGCCAGCTTTCCTGGTCCTTCTGGGAGCGTCTGTCTTCAGTGTTGTTTTTTCAGTACCAGAAATGCAGACTCCTCCGTTTGCTCTTAACAAATCTTCAAACTTATGGGCATTTTAAAATGCGTCCGTGACATTTTAACCGCCATTCTAATCACGCTGGCCATAGAGAGAAAGGAAAAGGCATGTCACTTC